>NC_079156.1:22384902-23029823 GCF_947563725.1 Argiope bruennichi | reverse complement strand
CCATCTGAGATCCGTCATATATGCGAACTCGGTGCACGGCATAAGATATTTTTTGTAGAACCAAAAGTATTTTTATATTGGTTCAAAATTGTAGTGATTTCGTTATGAATTATTTTTAAATGTTTATGAATTAAGATATGACCTAATTAGTATGGAATTGTTAGGCTTCTGTGCAAGTAAGTCCTGCACGAATTTTACTGATTGTAGCTGGTTCTTATTGCTGTCATCGGTACTGTCTCTACGAGCAGAAATAAAAATTTTGGTGTGATAAGATTGATGTATACTTTTCATAAATGAATTCATAGAAGTTTAGAATTCTTGTGTTTTTCATTTTAGGGCTGGGGGAAAGCATAAAGAACAATATTAGGGAACTGCTTCATATATATCAAATTTATAATGCTTCATCAGTAAAATAAGTACTTGCAAATACACTTGAATTGATATAAAGTCAGTTCAATTCATTAAGATAAATTTCCAGTACTTAAAAACAATTTTTATTTAATCTGAGGTTTAATATTTATATAACACAGTATCCGACTCACATGAATAAAACGATTATTTCGTTACAAACGTTCTCCAAATACAATTTTCAACTAGCTTTTATTTAGGATGTAGATCGTTTTAGAAAATTAATTTCTGAGTGTTTTCATACTTCAATTCTTTTATTAACTTCAGAAGGTTTTCTTTATTGAGAAATACCAGTAAAATGTAATAAATGAAAATAAACGATTCAATTATCTTTAGTTTTCTCCAGTATCTATAGTTAAATAATTTACTTCTGACATTATTTTATAATGCCATTGCATAGATAACCGACGCTGAAAACTGAGGAATAATTGCACTATTTAAGAAATCGTCTCCCTTTTACTTTCTATGAGTAATTATCTAATTTTAGCACGTGCATGGAATTTTCATTTGTTAGTTAACTATTAAAATACACTAATAAGATCAGAAGGGATTTAAAATTTTCTGAAGATTGGCATCGATTGGCAGAATGATTAACATTTAGTCAATAACAACACAATCAGATTCTACAATTTTTTACAGGTCAGTCGTGATTCTGAAATCTCTTCACACATGAATTTTCAAAATCAACGTTTTTTCATCCGTTTGTTGTAAATAATCTAGACAAAAACCTTTTAAAATGCGACTTTTCTGAAAAACAGTAAAATGCTTCGACTTTTTTTTTGTCTTTTGAAGGATGCATATGGTCTAGAGATAGTAAAATTTAATATTCCCTATCCTCGTCTTTCTCCGGACGTGCAACAGGAATGGATAGCAAAAAATGATAAATTAGTATACTGGCATTAATTCAAAGTGGTTGGAGGGGAGAGTAAGAATTATGAATTTCTGATAATTTAATGATACAAGACCCCCCCCCCTTATAATTTGTAAAACCAATCCATGAAACCTCTAATCTCCTACGCATCACCTATTTGGATGATTGCAACAAAATTCTGCCTCTCTGTACTAGATAGATTGCAAAATGTTATGATAAATAACAGAAATAACGACAGTGTACATGCAATATTACAAATCTGCAAATCTCAAAGAGATAAACGCAATTTTCAAAAACCATTGATTGGTCTTGCTTCTCTGGCGGGAAACAAACTGTGGAGATTCGTCACCATTCTTACTCAAAAGAATATATTTCAACAAGCCACTGACTGGCTTTAGCGAGAATCAATAACATAGATTAAACCAATTTACTCCATTGAATCAGGAACGACGAATGAGTGTTTTAAAAACATATCCGTTTCTTCTGGCATACATTTAAAAAAAGAAAAGAAATAATAATTCCGCTTGAGACAAAACAGCTTTCCTTTCTTATCTTTTTTCCAAGCGTCGAATTCTATCTTGCTGCCAAAAATTGGAAAAAAAAAATCAAAAATGTTTCACCAATGTGAATGAGTCTAAACGATGGAACAGCGAGCGGCGAGGAGATATTGCCTGAGTATAGTCTTTTTAAAGGAAATAAAGGGGGTTCTTCCGTCTTTGAAGGGGGCACCGTTAGTTTCGTAAAAGAACTGCAATTTGAATTTTTTAAAGTTTGTTTATTCTAGCTTTAAGAAAACGATTTCATCACACCCTATTTACACCTTGAAACAAATTTCTTCCTAGTCCCATTTTAAATACAGAAATCTTGTATTACCATCACTGGCATAGTGAGAAAGTTTCATCGCTGGACGAAGCGTAAGCGAGTTCTCTACAACAATTTCAAATGGATAAACATATTTTATTCTGGTACCCCATTAAAGCAGCTTCTGTTGAAGTTGAATTCCGGTGTCACACGACATTCGATATAATATAATATTTTCTGTGAATTTAAAACAGAGAACCTTATCAAGCACTAAAACAAGTTATATTTATCTATTAAATAATTTCAAACGTATATTTTTCTGTAATAGTCTGTGCTGTAGAGGAGGGTAAATGGCACCTTGGGCGTAATCATTTCTTTGCCTCCGTCTGCCTTGTCTCATTAGATTCCCAATGCCACGATGGCCTACTGGTAAGATGTCGACTTCGTGGTCGGAGAGTCCTCATCACCAAATCACCACCCTTAGCGCCCTCTGCCCCACTTGAAAAAAAGGGGGGAAGGGAAGTTGTAGAGTTAGGTTTGTACCCTCATTAACGCAGATCTTGGCGACATTGTTTGCGCAGGTTTAAATTATTTGGTTGCTTTTCACTCACAGCCGCCAAAAAGTTCCAAATATGCTGTCGTGGTAGTTTTCTGACGTAGCAATACATTCCAAGGGTATTTTATGGAAAATAGGAGATGTAGAGGTTAGGGGGATATTATATTAAATAGATAATGTGAACTATTTTATTATTTTAGCAAAAAATACATGCAATTAGTATAAGCAAATTTATAAAATCATTAACAAAGAATGAAAATATACCGTGTGCAACGATGCCCAGTGAAATGTCAGTTGCTTGCTTAGTGAACCCCTCTGAGGAGAAAGGCTCGCAGAATATTTTGAGATGTGATTGAGGTGGTTTGAGAAAGTAAATAAAATATACTATAAGTCAATGCCAACTCGAGTTCATAGTGCAGCGAAAAGTGATACATTGTTACCTTATTCATTACGCTGCCTTAAGTGGGTTTGGGATCATTTTCTTAGTTTGACGAAAAAGAAATCTTCTATGTATATTTCTTTCGGGCCGTAATGTTTCGGAAAGTTAAATGTTTTCAAAAATCGCTGAAATTGGCTTTATCTGTAAATTTAAAGATATCTGTATCGCATGTAACCCTTCATTATCGATGTCGAAATTCCCATTATCGTTATTAACTCTATCACTTTCATCTAAAAAGAGGGGGGAGGGGGTGAGCACGATGATTTTTTAAGAAAGCATCGACTTCGGAACCAAAGTTGCAGTTCAAGGTTTGAAGCCATCAAAGATCCATTGTGTATGTGATCCTGGTGTTCAGCATGTATGATCCACTAGCATGAAGAGGAAGTTTAAAAAATAGTTCTAGCAAAGTTGATATCCTTGTTATCTAGTCAGGATTCAGAATTGCGAAGTCCATTTCAAGATAGATACCGAGAAGCTTCAAAATGACGACTGGCTTCTTGATGCACGTGATTGTTATTAAACTATATAAAAAATGCTACCGCTGAATCTCGTTGATTTTCAAAACAAACAAACAGATTGTGCCAAATTTTGAAATGAATAAACTGCCGTATTAGCGGAAGTACATAAAAACAATTTCTTCCATTAGCAAAACCTAAGTTCATTGAATGGATATTTCAAATTATGTAATATCATTCAGAAAGATATTCTATTTGTAATAAGTATTATAAACATGAATGGTAGCTTATTGTTGATGTCATCCTAAGGTCACTGATACTGGCATGTAGTGGTTTGTTTTTCCTTTTGTCCTTCTAAACAGAAGGGGAAGGCCGGATTATAGAGAGACCACTCGATTTACAGTTTGTCAAATATCAACCCTTTTATTTTCGTTTTTTTTTGATGAAAATTTTTGGAGTACAATTACGTCACGCATGTGAAGCGGATTCATAACTCCATTTTATTTGAAATTGATATATTTAAAAAAAATATAAAAAATCCATGCAAAGACATTTAACATATTGAACAGAATTTAGTTTAAATAGCTAATAAAGAATAGACTAATGTTACAAAATTTTATACATTGAGTCGCACCATTTTTTGCAACTAATTTTATAACTGAGCACTAAATGTGGTAAATATTTAAGTGCCTAAAATGGAATGTTAGGAGGTACCTTCCGAATGAAAATCGCCTTGGCGAGTCTATTATCAGTATGATTAATTTTGAATTTAGAAAATTACCTGGTATTTTCTCGTTTAACACATGGGAAAATTGTCCATAAGAGTAGTGCTCGTTTTACATTAACGTGAAAAACATTGTTTGAGTTTGGTATCGGTTACAATTTTTACTCTTCAGTTCTTATCACCGAATGTATTTTACTATCAAGAAGCTTTGCAAGTCTGACAATGGGGATAGATGTAGTCATTAACCCTCTTCCCCCTCTTCTCTACGCCACTGACTATTACCATAGAATATATCGCTCAAATCCAATCCATTGCACACAGTAAATATATTCATCACATTTATTTGACAAGCGAAAATGTAAGAACAGAAGCTGTGGTCTGCCGAACGCCGCGAGATTCGTTTCCGGTTACAGGAACGTCGTGTCGACTGAATCCCACAAAACTCACGAAGAACGACGAGTGACGAAACGGAGTCAGGCGTCGAATCCAGGCGTTGATCAGAAGGGCGGAATCTCTCAGCATTGTACATGCACAGTTCTGTAAATGTGTTAAAAATTAACTTTTGCATATGTATAGATAAAATATGATTTTATTATAAATGCTTGAACAAAAATTGTAAGATTTTTTTCAATGGTTTAAAGTATATATTCTTTTGCATTTGCATGCAGTTTTGTAATTAAAGAGCCAACAACAATATTGCCGATTTTGGCGTGTTCTATTAAAAACTTAATTTTATTACATTTTCATGATAAACTGCGATATTTCATACATTATAATTGCAACTCTATATTTTTCGATATAAGTTAGGTCATTAGATCTTTGAGAGCTTAATCTTAAATAATATAATTTGAAGTTGGTTCCTTATTGCAAAACTGCTTTAGGTGAAATTTTCAACAATGCAGTGGTGAAAGTAAGTTAGAAGATGGTGACGGTAAGTTCTATGAGGGCTTATTAAATTTTGTCCAGAGCCAGCCTGTTACGAATTAAAATTTTTATAATGCGCTCCTTTTGGTATCATTTACATTCCCAAACATAATAAATTAGGAAAATGGTTTTGCATTCAGATGTTTTAAACTATAATTTTTAAGTTAATTTTAATGAATTGAATTTATTTTAATTCCTAATTTATCGTTTTTTTTTAATTTCTAATTTTTTCATATTTGTAATAGACTTATAATTTCCTGTATAAAAATAGGACTATTATGTTAAACTTAAGAAGCCCTTAGGTCTTAAAAATAAACATTTATATTAAATTTCTCAAATAAAATATTGGAGAATAATTCCGTTGGTAAGTAAAATTTTAATTTATAGATTATTATTATTGTCATTTAAAGACTTAGAATTTTATTAACATATATTTTTGTTGAAACAATTGTTTTGAGAAATGGTTCATAGTCTTCAGAAGTGGCCTATGTACAGAATACAGCTTTTTTTAATTACTTTTTTAAAATTAATAAACAATAATTGTTTCGAATGAAAATACCCATAATTTTCCACAAATATTATTTATTAAACAAAGATTTTTGCAGTCCTGTTAAATAGAATAGAGTTAATTTTCAGAAATATTATTTTGAGTATTAAAATTGAAAACCGACTTATGTCTAATTGCTCATTTCATCACATATTGATATTATTTGTTACTTAGAAATAGGATAATGTTTAAGGAAAAGATAAAGAATGCCCGAGTGGCTCCTAAATAATACCGTTGAGCATATTGTTAATTCATCCATTCTTATTGTTAGGAGAGATAATTTTTTGATACAGAAAATTTGTTACTAATCGGTAGGTTTAATGTAAA
Source organism: Argiope bruennichi (assembly GCF_947563725.1). Classification (NCBI taxonomy): domain Eukaryota; kingdom Metazoa; phylum Arthropoda; class Arachnida; order Araneae; family Araneidae; genus Argiope; species Argiope bruennichi. The sequence goes on along the minus strand of NC_079156.1, from coordinate 23,023,771 downwards.
AACTGTGTACTAATTTTTATTCATCGAGCTCGTTGTAATTTTGAAATCTCTATTTACAAGCGTATGGATACAGCCCTACTATCAACGACTAATTTTGACTAAAAATTCAACATCTATCCACAAATTGTATCTTTTGGTGTATTTTTTTACTTTGTTAATAAATATACTAAAATAATAAAATACTAATCATGTTTGTATACCCTAACAAAATGATCTTGGAAACCAATAGCCATTTTTTTAACATTTTGTATGAAATTCCACGGCGATCCATGTGCTATGGAAAGAAAACTTACTTTTACAATTAAACTTAATGAAATCATGAACACCAAGCTCTTTTAACGTTAAAAATATCAGCAATTATCGAATACGTTAGAACTGCTTTGGAAAATTTTTATTTGACCTCTCACAGTAGATTTAGTAATAACTGCTTACCACGAGTATTACTTAGACTTTCATAATTTTAATCTGTCAACCCTTGCCATTTGTCTGTAAGTGAATGTTCAAAAATTGCACAGAATGTTGTTTACCTATGATGTAATATTAATTTAAATTAACTTGGAAATTTGTTTTAGGATTTACAGTCAGATGATTTGTAACAAATTTCTCATACCACTCTAAAATGTTGATATATCTAAATTTTTACCTATTTTTGATTTTTTAAGAAATTTATCTTGATTTTATATAATTATTTTTTTTTCTCTTCCAAAATGGAAACTCCGGGGGCTGATGCTGCAAGTTACAATGGTTATTTCACCAATTAGAGAATTCAGATTAACACGAGAGCTCAATAAAAAGTGTATCCAATAAATACACAGGCTTTTCATGGAAGACATCTTGCAACCGAAGATCTAAAATATTTGTTGATATCACATCAATTCTGGAATCTTTCCATACTGTATGGTTGGAAGAACCTTTTCTCAGCTGCTAATGGAATGAAAATAGTTGGAAGGTAAATAAATTTTCATTTATTAATTGAAAAAGAAAGGGATTCTCAATTACTGATTGTTTATCTTATACAGTGGACTCTCCTATGACACATCTCTGTATAATCTTGATCACATAAAGCCTTAAATAAATTTTGACTAGGTTTCATAAATCTCCAAAAAAAAAAAAAAAAAATTCTGTATTAAGGTTAATATTAGCAGTTTCATAATTTTTTTGTTTAATAAAGCAAATTTATGTAGTTATATATTAATATGAACACAAAAACTGAACAGTTTATCCCATAGCAATAGGCGCAAATACTAGTTCAATTCCAGTTTGAACTTGATAACTGAGTTATGCGTAACTGGTATTCATTTCACCACATACTGACTTAATTTGTCATTTAAAAATCAGATGCCAGTTCAGGAAAAAGTAAAGAATGCATGAATATTTCCACTGAATGCTCCATTTGATATGATTATGATGGAAGTTCTCATATCACCCCTCGTTGTAGGAGAGTTCATTTTATTTCTGTTAGTTATATAAAAATTCTGTATCAAATTATTTGTAAACCAGCCATTTTAGTTTTAGGGAAGATATTGAGAATCGCAATTCTCGAATTGATTCAGTGTATTAATTTATTCATTAATTCATTTGATTTTGTTTATAATATTTACATTCATCTAAAGATTTAACGCAACGGGTCGCTTGACACTTTCAGTATCCTGGGGAAAACGCAGAGGAAATATGTGTGCTTACCTCTCTTAATAAAATAATTTTAACTCCATCCCCAACCCCAACAAAAAATCAGAATTCCATATGAGCATAAAGTTTTTCATGGAAATATGGTATGTGTTACTCATGTCCTTTCATAATTCTTACAAGTATCAGTGTTTGTATAAATTTGTGGAAAGACTGATAATTTGAAAACATTCAAGTCCTATAACTTAATAGTATGTATAAAATATCCCTTTATCCGAATATTTATCTTAAAAATGACAAATTTTTTTCTAAAAATAAAACAAAAAAATGAGCCCATCGTTCCAAACGAATCGGCATTGCGGACAGGAACAATCGACGAAACCGATTTTACATATATTAAAATATCGGTTTAGGAATGCTTAACAATTTCCTTTTTATTTACCATTTCTCGATATCTCTATAACTTTCCAAAAATCATGCATGCTATTAAATTTTTGGTAGAAAAATTTTACCTTCTCTTACCGGTCAAAATTTACATTGCCTGTGTTTGCTACCTATTTCCAAAATAGCAGTTCAATGCATCAGTGTGTATAGTTAAAGATATATATCAAATTTTAAACACTTTCCGTCAATGGAGTGACCACCAGTTGATTTGTAAATTTATGAGTATTTGAATAAAATAATTCGAAAACTCAACTTGCTTTAAACAAAGGGAATTTGGAATGTGATCTAATCACCTTCACTGCTGATCTGTTTGAACTTTAAATTTAATCAATGGAAAGGAAAGTTTTCAAAATCAGTATTCAATTTTTTTCTCTGTTCTAAGAAGCGCAAAACTTGCCATCTTCTGTTACTATAAGAGAGAAAGGTGAAAGAAGAATTCCACCTCTGGCACATCACTGCTATGTCCTAGCTTTCAGCCGATCCCGTACCTGTGTTAAAGTAATATTAAACCCTTAGCACTCTTTTTCAATTCTGAATGCCATTGTGTAAGATGTATAGTTTTCACACTCTTGCTAGATAATGATTATTATATAGGCCTTACAATAGAAAAAAAACCTTCACATTAATTTTTAGGTATTATAGAAAATTTGCAACTAGTTTGGAGATATCTAAGTACTAAAAGGAAACTTTATATCCACATTTATATAATGTCGTTAATTTCGGGGTTGAAAGGGTTAAATAAATTAGTATTTTTGTGAGCCAACACTGTTTTGGCTTGAAGGAAATTAAGACAGATGTGTTATTGTATGTGCTTCAAAGAGTCCTATAGTGAAAACAGAGGTAACAAAAACTTAAGAGTAAAAAAAAAAAGTGAAGTACTTGAAATGAATTCTTCCTATGAGACGTTTTTACTCAACTACTAAAATTGAGTAATAATATATATTAAGATGGAATTTTGTAGCCAAAATTTCGTTTCACTTCTTTATATGCTAAAGTTAGAATTTTTACTTTCTTGTATTTTGAAATGCAGAGAAAATATTGTAATAGGCAAAAATTCCAAATATAGAGAATCTGAAGAAACTCCGTTTCAGATCACCCCGAGTTCAAAAATTACATTTTTAAAAACACTAAATTTTATAAAGATTTCATCAAGAGGATCAGCGCTTAGACGCAGTTGAGAAAACATTTGGATGCAGATTCTATTTATGTAGAGCCAAATTTTCATATCAGATTTTTAACTGTTTGTACTTTTTCGTATACAAAGCATATATACAAAAGAAAAGTACTGTATTGTCAAAAATTCGAATTCGACGTTTTGATGAATCGTCACATTTCATCGGCTCTGAGCGCGAAAAACACATTTTTGGAATTGTTTCATGAACTTAATATCGCAAAAACACTTTCAGCTAGACGGATGAAATTTGATACGTAGTGTTTACACCAAAGTAATGGTTTCCGTCTGATTTTGAACTGAATCTATTCGTAGAAAATCTAAAATTAAATTTAAAAAAGAAATTAAATTAAAAAAATTAAATTTAAGAATTAAGAAATTAAATTAAAAAATTTAATAGTGTATTACATCTGTTACCCTGAAGCTCAAACTGTTTTCCTTATTTCATCAACTATCTAATTACATGATTTTTTTCTGTTGTTTAAAGTTAAAGAAGAATTGTTCTTTCACTTTCTAAAGGTTGCGGTGTTGTAACTTCACAAGATGGGTAACAAAGTGAAGTTACAGTACCGCGAACTTTCGAAGATAGATTAATAGACAATCGACATTTACATTTTTAATAACACCATGATGTCACGGCTGTGGCCCCCATTCGGTTCATATACACAATCAACAGAACTTAAGTAAGACAATCAAGTAGGACGACTTTAACGTCAGGGAATTCGATGGAATCGCAATTATGTATAAATGATTTGACTGAAATTTAAGATAATAAGTACTCTATCGCACTGGCTTGTCTCCTGAGGCGATTAGTAAATAATTGCAAAACGAAAAGAGTTGGATGAATAAAATTTGATATATAGATGTAGCTTTGATCAAATTTTGAACCAAATTCATTTAGGGGTTGGCTGTTGGCTTCCTGCATTTTCAATTCATATAAATTCGATAACTCTAAAACGCAGCGTTTTATAGAAATGAAATTGAGTATTCATTTAGCCTCTAATATATAAAGTTTTCAAAAAAATTGAATCAAATCTGTCAAAGAGTTGATATTAGTTTGCACTTTCGCATCCATGTAAACACGATAAATCAAATTTCAGTGCTTTAAATAAAATTTCGTTAGGTAATTATGTTAATAAAATTATAATTCTGCGTCAAATTTTGTTCAAATTAATTGGAAAAAAATGTATTCAAAATGTATATACATTGCTTTAACTATATTATAAAACACAAATTTTTCACGTTACAGATCTCAGAAAATAAAATTCTGAACACTCGTGGCAATCAAAGCTTTGCCGAGTTCTGTAATTTTATGCAGGTCAGGTCAAAATAATATACCTATTGTAGAATAGGCCAGAAAGTTTCGGGAAGACCAACCTCAGGATTTAATTTTCTTAACCACAGATTTGGGGGCTTAGTGAGACACTTTTCATTGATAATTAAGAATATAATATATTTAAGTGGAGTGGGATGCCTTTGGCAATGTAATTGTCCAAAATCCAGTTCTAAAGTGGAGTGTTTTGTCAGTAAGTTTTGTATTTAATTGATAAATCATTCGAATTTATGTGTGCAAAATTATTATAAAAAAACAAACTTGCAAGATATTTGTTTTTTAAAGTATTTTTAATGGCAAATCGATTATAAGTTGTGATGCAATAATTTTCGTGCTCATAACCACAGAAAAAAAATAATAATTCTGAATAAATCACTCCAAAATTAGCATAATATGAGTATAGGTTTAATAATTGCAAAGAATTTATTTTCAGTGAAAGATACTAATTATAAAAATTTCAAAAAATGAATGTCGTGTAATTTGAAAATCTAAAATATATGATATCTTGCATGATAAATAACCTCTAAAAATAATTACTACTGCATAGAAAAGATAGAATAAATAGATGTATTATGTTTGTAAATATTGTTGTACGCAGCTTCATAAGATTGTAATTCGCTCTAGGCGTACTGAAACTTGTAGAAAACATGCTTCGAGAAAGAGGCGGGAAAAAAATCCAGTACATTTTTGTTGGATTCATTGTTGATGCCTAATTTATAAACTTCTCATTTTTAAAATCTACACAAATTAAGCATTTTTTGTAATCAGTGAAATGCCTTCTAACTTATTAGACTAAAATTGAATAATCCATTTTTTGAAGGCTCAGATGTTTTCCAGTTTCCTCTAATTAGTGTTGAGACTAAATACTAAATACTTCAGTTCATTACATTTTTTTATTGCTCCAGTAGATCTAAAATGAGAATGAATCAAAATCAAGAAATTGTAATTTGATTATTACAATTATTTTTCTTAACTGCAGTGCATAAATGAAAAGTAAAAAGGTGGAGATGGTTGAGTAACTACTGCGAGAGTTGGTTCTAGATAAACTAAAAAAGCCTTTAACTCGTTCTTTTTCGTGCCTCAAGAATGATATTCTCATCAAAATAACTCCATGTTTAAAAAATGTCGGAAAGTGCTGTAAAAATTAGACGATAAACAGATTATTACCTCTTATTACGCTCCAGTAACTGATTTCTAAACTGGTAGAGACAGTTAGTAAATGTATTTTTCTAAATGTTACGAAACTAAACGTTTTATATTTTCCCCGGTCCTGTCATTCATATTTAGTAAAAAAGGTTCTTGATACTATAAAATTTTAAAGAATACATTCATTCTTCTACGACTGGTTACTACTGGTGAAGTAATGATATGTTAAATACCGCTGTTTGAGAAAAATTTTGATACTAAATTAGCTGACTCGAAATAAATCTTCAGGTATCGTTTTCAAATTAAATTAAGCATTGTATTGCTATTTCAAATTGTTCCTTATAATAAATTTGGAAGAAAACGCCTAAATCAAATGCTTCACTTTTAATCAGGAAACAGTGAAATTTTCTTGGCATATGTTTTAGTGCATCAACGTTTGTTTAAATGCGACTGATGGTAATTTATAAAGAGTTAGGAGCCGTAACTTTATTAAAAATGCCAATATGATGAAAATAATAAAATACAATTTTTCCATCATTTAAAGCATTTTTCCCAACTGCAACTTTGTGTCAGTCTCCAACGACAAAAAAAATAGCTTTTGGAACATTCTGAGAGAAGGCAATCTGTGTATTCATTTGAAACCTTACGGAGATGGATTTTTCTTTAACGTCAAAGTAAAAAGTTGAACCTTGCTTAAGAAATTGCGTATCTTTCTTTTTATTGAAAGATTGGAAATCAGCAAGTATCTTAGTGTAAATTCACAGTAAAATGATGAAAATTATAATATATCAATATGGAAAAAGCTCGGTTGTTCTGAGAAATAGTTTACTTAATACAACTGGTGGGAACGTTCTTGTAACTTTCTTTCAATGTAACTACGTCGTGTATAATTTCATCCATCAGTGACGAGAATTAAGTATTTATTTTGGGACAAAACCTTCTTCCGTTTTCCTATTAGGTCTAAAATTTGACATAAATCATTATTTTTGTTATGGAGGTTGCATCCTCAATGACATGTATCTAGTATATTTCATTTATAAGTTGCCACTTAATTATAGTGTAGTAGCATTATACGAACTACTTAAACATTTTTAATGTGCAGAAATGAAGTGGTTCTAACAAAAATACAGCTTTTTTTATATTTTCTCAATATTTTTTTTCTCTATAAATATATACTCTTTTATATTTAAAGTAATATAATTCTTAAGAGATTTAATGTCGTAAAACAATGGGAGTGGTTCCACCCAATTCTTTAATAAAGGTGAATTTCTTTAGACACATTTCCACCCAGTCGATTTATATGAAAATTTGACACAGAATACAACTGCAGTCGGAAAATGACACACCAATTTTGATATATTTAAATCATTGCATTTACATGTTCCTGAAAATACAGACAGTGAAGCCTTCGTTGGATTTGATATAAAAGTTGATTGATGTCTACTGCATAAACTTTAAATCAGTTTACCGGATTTTATTTATCTTGATCTCTTCGTTTTGCAAATTTATATTCGAACAGACTTGCTCTGAAACGAATTTTGCTCAAAATTTGATAGAAATCTTCAAATGAGTGTAAAACATATATATCAAATATCATCTGTCTAATACAAAGCATTTTTGAATTATTTTTCACAGATGGACAGGCAGACATTTTCCAAAAAATGTATTCTTTGAAGTGAGCGAGATCCAAAATGTGGAAATGTCTCAATCTCGAATCCGAATTTTTTGACAATTAAAATGCTTTTTCTATACTTCATACACGAGAAAGGGAAACAATTCTTGTATACTTTGTAATTAGAGTATCCGATCGTTTTCGGATTTATTAAAACATTTTCTTCGACTTTCTGTAAAGCTGAAGTAACTACCTTTGCACATTAATTCTATAAGAAATATACTGACTTTACTTTTATTGTAAAGATGCGAATACGAAAGTAGTTAGGGGACCGGCTAGAATTCGTTGATACAGATTTTTTTTTTTTTAAACACAGAAAGCAGATAAAGAATTGAAAATTTCAAAATAATATTGATTCCTATTCCTATTACTAACAATAAAGATGAGCATGTGCGTTTGACATTGTGTAGACTAAATTTGTTTGTCAAAATATACCATTAAATTTATATAATATAGGAAAATGGAAATGTGCACTGCAGAGCGATTTCTTTCATATTTTAATTTATTAGAAATGAAGCTGAATTTTGGAATGTTTTCCACTACGAATTTTGAAAATATTATTGCACGAAAAAAAAGTGTATGACAGTTTAAAGTTATAATATCAATTTAATAATAGCTCAAATTTTTCCTGAATTATGGAAATTTTTTCTAAACATTTTAAACCTATTTTCAATCTATTGCTTTTCTACCTTTTTATTAAATATTCATTGCGTCATCAAGTATTTAATCACATTTTTTTTCATCTTCGAATCTTAAAGAAAAAGGATACGGTTTATTATCCACGTGGCTTTCTAGACGAATAAAAGAGGAGTGACACTTCATCGCACATTTTCGCTTCTAATAGCGCGTTGATATCATGGGATTAGTCTGGATTTGAAAGTTTCATGCAGACAATAAATAAAATACAATTTAATTAGTTACAATAATAGGTCTTTAATGTCTAACAAATCAAAGGAGTAAAACAGCTAAACAACTGAACCGACATCGGATATAATCCCTACTTCCGGAGAACTCGTTGCTTAAACTATCGGGAGTGGTCTCCCCAAAACGTTCTCGTGTACTCTTTAATAAACTGTCATTCCAGAGAACTCCCTAATTGGCATTGGCGTGAATTTAGTATTTTTACTGAATCTCGTGTTGTCCTTGGTGAATTATTTGGCGATTTATCCCTGGCATGCATGAATAGTGTCCAAAAATTGAGTCTGTATTTCAGTTAAGTATTTCGTTACTGATGAGAGCAAAAGTTGGACACAAAACTGCACTTGTATTCACAGAATAAAGTACCAGATTTAATATATTTAAATCACTGCGTTTTTAAATTATCGATTTTTTCTGATAGACCTACAGACAGTCAACCCGTTTGTTGGATTTGGCACAAACTTGGACAAGTGTCAACACTACAGATGTTAAATATCTATACCAAATTTTATTTATCTTGCTCTCTTTGTTTTGTAATTATCGTGCTAACTTATATTAAAACAGCGGGACTTTCTCTGAACAGATTTTATTCAAAATTTGGTAGGAAACTGCAAATTTGGTATAATGACCACATACCAAATTTCATTCGTCGAGCTGAAATCACTTTTGAGTTACCTTTGTCACAGATAGACGGATGGACTGGCATTCTCCAAAAATGTGTTTTTCGAACTCAGAAAAGTCTAAAATGTGGAGATTTGTTAAAATCTCCAGTTCGAATTTTTTGGCGATTATTATACTTTCTCTGTACTACATATTCGAGAAAGTAATGATGAAAGAACACTTGGAATTTCGTGAAAATAGCCTATTTATTCGGAAAGATATAAAGGTTATTTTTTAATCTCGCATTTTTCTAAAGTATTTTTTAATAAGATGCAGAATTTTCAATCAAATTATATAAGATTTGCAGAATGTTTGCAAAAAAATATAGCATTATGTATATGTACCATTATATATAGTATTATTCTGCTGTACATATTCAATGACATAATTTTTTGAAAATACATTTTAATTGTGTATGCGTGAAATACAGTATATCTGCCCTTTCAAAAAGCAAATACGATGGGCAACTATATAAAAACTGCGACTGAATACATTCGACATTCTGAAAAGATATTGCTGTTGCAGTGATCTAAATTTCGTCTCTCTTAAGTGAAAAGATGGAACTTTTTCTGTAAAGTGATATTATTTAAACTTGAATCTTTGAATAAATCTTCAAATTTTAAACGAGGTGAGATATAAACTAATATGTCTTCATATTTGCAAGTAGCGGACTTGAGATGGTATTTAAATTTGACATAACATACTCATTTAAATTCGAGCAAAAAGTGAACTTCTAACACTATGCAAATTAATTTACGATAGAATTAAAAGCATGCGTGCTACTTGAAGGTTTAACTTGTGCGCTAATCATGAAAGGGCATCGAAAACATTCTTTGCTGTGTAAGGAAGGCTGTCCATTAGTTTTGGACCTGATTTTGCCAGGATTCAGCGCCGTTCTTCTAAAAGAAAATTGGAAACCCTGACACGGCTACAGGGAGTTGAAGTCTAAATCCAGTTTGATATTTTAGCTCTTTTTCTCGTGTTTTTAGGAATTTGACTGCATTGCCCAAGATTTTGATCTCATTTCCATAAAATAATTGAATGTCGTATTCGACCTAAATCCTAAGGCCTAGCATCAAGGACAGGGGGTTCCTAGTTTTTTTCTACAAGAATAACATGCAGTTTTTGCTTTCAGTCACATTATAATTGAAGTCACTTAGTTGGAAATCTACAGTTTCTGCAAATACTAATGGATTACATAATTAAATGTTTCGTTATTTGAGATCTTAAATTACTGCACTTTATTTTTTGTATTACAAATTAAGTATGAAGAGGCTTGTGTAATATATTTTGAATCTTAATTAGAATTCGGTATTACTGTTCCAAATTTAAAGAATAATGTGTTTTAAAGCCCACCTTTTAGCTGCTTTTGAGAGAGCGATTGAAACATTTTTACTGCATTACGAGAATTTTAATGGCATTCATAATGATTTTTTTTATAAGTTGCTCTATATATTTGCCTTTAAAATTATAAAAGGTAAATATGCTATAATTCACTCATGCTTAGTTAAAATTCCCTTTCTAAAATACTCATATCTTTGAATTTTTATTGGGGAGATTCGTAAAATTAGGCATTTCACGAAATTAAATTTTAAAAATTCTAAATATAGTAGGAATGAAATCTAATTAATCCCTTTTGGGTAGGGCTTATAAAATTGAATAGATTTCAATATGAGATACTTAGGTGTATTATGAGCCACCAAAATTATTCTTTATTCCCTTCCATGTAGTTGAAAATATCCGTATAGTTATGAAAGAAATATCAGGTGCAATTCCATGCTCGACTTTTTCTCTATCGATCAAACAGTCTTATTGACGAAATCTTTGACGTAATCCCAGATGAAAAACTGAAATGGGATAAAATATAATAATCGAGGAAGCTACAGAAATGGATGGATGGGGCAATCACTCACATGACATGCAATATGGTAGTGCTAAAACTTCCTTTTGAGATAGGGAGCTCCAAATATTAAACTTTGGAAAATCGCTTAAAGTTCAGTGGCAGCTTGAGGCGTTTCACCGCTCCCCATTCGGCAGTTGTGATGATTCACACCGCTTGATATTAGAAAAATGGATGAAGCCAAGAGGAACAAAAATCCTAATATCGTATTCTTTGCTTATATTTTATTGTCAATTTATTTTTTAAAGTGTCTAGTATGTCCCGGACAACATTTTATGTAATTCATTCTAAATTATAAAATATTTTGATGCATATTTTGTAAGTTTCGCATAATTTGGTTGAAAATTCTGTGTTTTATAATTCAAAAAGCTTATGAAAAAATTTAGGATTTAAAAAAAAAAAGAAATTACATCCCCCAATGTTTACGCTGTTTGCACGAAAATGCGTATAATCATGCCTCGCAGCGTCTACCATTACTGAATGATTCGCATCATTATCTTCTTTCTGTTCGGAGGGAACAAAAATTTCAATGACTGGTTGTTTCTTTAAATGACACGTGGCAGAATCTTCATGGCAAAATGTGGGTATATTTATATATTTTTTTACATAGTCGTAATTTTAAGATAGTTCGTCCAACATTTATGAAGAAATTCTAAACAATGTGTAAATTCGAAATTAACCAGATATTTTTGATAATGTATTTACAGTAAATGAATATTAATCTAGTGATTATGTATAATTACTGATGATCGTTCATAATCGTCAATTTATTATATTAACCGTAATATTTAGCAAATATTTGGGAAAGCAACGTATGAGTTAAAATAATGTCTATGTTGATTACTCTAAGATTACAGATAAGTTGAATATTTGGATTTTTAAGAACATTATGTTTCCTATTTGGCACACTGGTAACTAGGATAACAGTCCTGAGATGCGCAGGCTCTGCATAGATATGGCATCCCAGTAAGAAATGTTGGCTCTTGTTTTCATCCATAGAGGGTGCTGCATTAATTAAATATCGGCGCTAATGAATAATTGACATTACTTTGGTCCGGACATCTTCGAACTAGCTTGATATATTAGCAAATTCAAAGATACAAGATTTACCATGGCAAATCAGTACTGTAAACATTTAATTACGACTTCATGAGTAATTATTTTGTTAAGCATTGCATTAGCCTAGCATTAAAATGTTAAAAGGGTGGGGACATATTTTCTTTTAGTTCATAAATTCGAAAAGAATAGACTTAGACGAATGAAATTTGGTTTCCAGGAGTTTTTGATGTCGTTTAAAAATTTAATGAATGAAATGGGCGTTACCATTAGAGATTTTAAAGTTTGTTCTATTTCAAAATATAGACGGGCCCTTGGGAAATTTTTAATTCAAAAATCTACATAAATTCCTTTCGAATGATTCCTTTTTTTAAAAAAAACTACGATGACGAGACCAGGATAAAGATAGGTAGCTCCTTTATTTTTTCCGCGATTCCATGTTGGCAACGATTTGTACTATTTAGTTTGATCTTCATGAGATAACGTCGGCAGAACCGTTATTAAAATCCGTTGCATTTCGTTCAATCTGCTCATTTCTTGTGAGAAATCCAATGACAATTTACGGATATATATTTTCTTTGTAAAGTGCAATAAGCTTCGAATTATTTAGCCGTTAAGGCAAATATCTGTTGGTAATTATACTGGTTGGATTTCTGAATAGCAGTTGTAAGAAATCTAACTTACCAAAGACTTCTGTTGCCGATGAAGAATTTACAGAATATAATAAAACACATTTTGAAAATGAGTTTATGAAAGTTTTAAAAAAAATTGTTGGTAGCGTGTCATTTTTGAGGGAAGCGGTCCTATGAGATCGGTATGAGTATGAGGGAGTATTAATAAGTAGCGCACATTTTGAAAACAATAAAACAGGGAGAGTGGTTCTCATCAAAACCTTCTTGTATATTCTAATAAAAATTATCCTCCCCACGCATGCAATAAAAATTGTGGACACTAGGCGAGGCAGATAATATCTTGTATGGCATTGGCGTACAATAGACACGAAATTCTAACCTTTTACGTGAATTTAGCATTTTTACTGAATTTGAGATCCTTGGAGAGATTTTTGGCGATTAATCCCCGGCATACGGTTAATAACATCCGAAAATAGAATTTGTGTTTTAAGCGATCTTTTCCCAACCGATTGGACAGAGAACAGCATGTATTGGCAAAATTAAGAACCAAATTCATATATTTAAATCGCGTTTTTGAGTTTTCGCAAACATGTTTCTGAAACAACAGACTGACAGACGACCAATGTTCAATTGGAATAGGCACAAAATTTGATAAATATCTACTCTATAAATGTTAAATCCATCTAGCTCTCTTAGTTTTGTAATTATCATGTTAATTTATATTCGAACGTCTGGATGGGCAGATTTCTGAAAGGAATTTGCTGACAATTTCATAGAAATCTACGAATTTGTTGTAAAGACTGTATACCAAATGTCATTCGTCTGGCCAAAAGCGTCCTTTGAGTCCCCTTTGTTACAGACATACATAATGTCAAAAATGTGTTTTCGAGGTTTAAAAGGAGGAGATTCCTCGAAATCTCGAGTTTGAATATTTTGATTACAATACTTTCTCTATTTCATTTACGAGAACGTAAAATTGGTAGTATGGAATCATTTCCATTTTACTATCTTTTCGGCATAACTACCCATTTTGTTGAGGCATTTTACTTCATAGCTTGAAACTCCAGATCTCATAGAATGTCATCGTCTGTAATCGGAGTCGCTGTTACGAGGCTTGTTTGAGGTCACCATCATAAAACAAGCTTTTGGCCATAGAGGAACCTCTTTATGGGTTCAAATAGAAGGGAAACCGAGTGTTTATTCCTGTGCTGTTTGATAGGTGCTCCAAAGTTTCTTAATCGAATATTTGCAGTTTTTAATGAATGGGACATGAATCTTCCCAAAGCTTGCCGGAAAACAGCATCATGTATTTGTAGATTACAGATAACATATGTTTAATTACGAGGATGTTGTCTAGGGTTTCAAAGAATTTAAGAGCATTGTAATTTTTTTCTGGTGCTCTGGTAATTCAGAGTAAATTCATGAACGCGATACGCTTAGCATCTGCAAGGGCTGGATGTCATTTTTTCCCCCTTTACTGGAAGGGAATGGATGGAAAATTCTACTTAATTTAGAATCGGTTGAGTCATACTCTCACATATTTGAGATAAAAATATAAGATAGGATTTTTTAACCGTATTGGGAATATTTTCATGTAGATGCTTTGAAGTATATATTTAAGCCTAAGTACGTGTTTCTATAAGAAATATTATAATTTATAAAATCCTCTTTTGACCTACAGCATTATTTTGAATTGAAAATATCAATCGCTCGAATCAGTTTTAAAAATGGCCGTTGAGAGCATTTTCATAAAAATATTAATTCATAAAAACTCTTTAAATTTAAATAAACATTTCTCACTACTCTTGATCAAATCAAAATAAAACAGAGCGAGAAATGGAAGTAAAAAATGACCACTAACCTAAAAAAAAGTTCAATTTAAAATCAAACCAATGAAGAAATTTCTTCATTTGTAAAATGGAGGGTATCTACAAAGAATTTGCTCCAACTGGTCAAACAATTACTGGCAAATATAATTTAAATATTTCTAACGAAATTTAGAATTGAAATTAGAATTTAGAATTTACACAAAATGTAGAGATAAAAACAATCTTTGTTTCATGGGGTAACATGTTTAGTCATACAAGTTGCCCATCGACTTTTGACGACGAGGGTTAAAAAATCACTGTTTTTGTATTATTTATTGTATTTACTTGATTTTGTATCCTGAGATATTTTTTTTATTACCCAAAACTAAAATGAAATTAAAAAGGTGTTATTTTGATGTTCTTACAACCATACAAATTTTCGCCTTTCGCTCTTCGAGGCCCATTTAGAAAGCGAACTGAAACAGGCATTAAATAATTATTAACTGCAACAAATGTTTTGGAACCTAAATGGCATATTTTGAATAGAAAGTCAAAGCGAATAATTTTTCTATTTCTTTTACAGGTCCAGTCTTTAAAAATTCTTCGACACATGGCGCAGGATTACAAAGAGTGAGAGTAAAAGGTAAGTAATAACAATTTTCAAGAAGCATCCCTTCTTTCAATGACTCGTTTGTATTCCTATCTTTTTTTATCCTGCCGTTCTTTAAACAAGCATAATCTGTCGGTAACTGTTCCGTATTCATGCAGATTTTGAAAATCATCTAAGTCTCCCAAAAAATTGCTGGAAATTTACTTCTTATTTTTCTAACAATCCGAGATTTCGCGAAATTTCTTCTAAAAATATTTCCGTCTTTTAAAAATTAAATGATAATGATGAAAAATATTATGTAACCAAATAAGACCATTTTATAGCTCTAAGTTTTATAAATGCATCAATCATAATTTTATAAAAATTTATATGTATTTATACAAGTACGTTTCCCCCAGTCCCCTCATTTTTTGGAATCTTAAATTAAAATATTAGATTCAAAATTATAATAACAATAAATAAATAAATACAGAGCAGGCAGTACAACACTATCAGTCAGTTAAATTCAACAATTTTTTTGACTCTCTCATATACGAAGTATGGGAAAAATATTGTAATCGTCAAAAAATTTGAAGTCGTGATTTTCATGAATCTTGATATATATTGACCATGAGCCCTCTAACGGATGTGGGAAAAAATTACTATGCTGTAACTCCTACCATTTTTTGTAAATTTCTAAGCTTATATTTATTGTTCTATCATTGTGCATGTAATGGCAGAGAAGTTCAGTTGCAAATACGCTTGTTCTCTTTGAATGTTCAATTTTCATTGAATTATAGCCATAAGCTACAATTCAAACTCTGTTAATAGCATTTTCAAAACGTTTTCACCATTTTCATTGAAGAAGTGCATTAAAAATCTTTTTTTTTTCCTCTTTTGGTTCGAAAAGTAAAGTTCAGGTTAACTAACACACCTCATTTTTAAATCTTTGGTTAGAATGAACCAACCATATGGACTGAATCGAACTATAGTGATTGCTTTACTCTTCAGGGAACTAAATGATATCGCAACTCCAGTAATATTGATGATTTTTACGTACACCTGAAACTGAGAATAATCGTCAACAAAATCAAAATTGAACATCTTTGCAATTTTGCTATTTAGTATCGCCTGTTTACTAAAGCTGTGCCGATTTAAATGATCCGCATTAACAAGTTTCTTCCAGTAGAGAAATGGATATACTAAGTTAACAAATTAGTATCTCAAAATTTTTCCATTGTGTGAACCTAAGTATTTCAATAATTCTACCCACCAGTCTTTTTTTATATATATCAAATTTGTTCTGAAAATTTCAGTGGTTCCCGAAATCTATTTGATAAAAAAAATTGGTCTCACAAAAGTCAACCCAATGGAGACCATGCATTAAGTTAATCTGAACATATTAATAGCATAGAAAAAAAATCGTTTGTTATTATAGAAATTGCGGAAATATAATCATCACGAATCAATTATATTCTTAATATCAGCATGAGTTTTCAATTCATAAATATTTTGTTTATAGATTGAGGAAATCACATTAATTTTCAAATCTATGCGTCATGCGTCCTTATTAGTCCTGCCGCGATAAGGAATTAATATCCATCAGGTTTTATGAAGAATAAAATATGTTGTATCGTAAATATAAAAAGAAAATGGAATGTTGATGAGATGCGAATACCGTAAAATAATTTAAGGTATTGAATTTATCGGTGTTTTTTAAAAGGATTTTCTGATAGAAATGTTTGGAGATAAAGGTACATAGGGATACTTTATTAAAAATAATACTCATGGCATATTTACATAGAAGTCAACCATATTTTAACAATTGCCTTCAACATTGAAATAATATTTAAATCTTTTTATAATATTTCATTTAATTTTTGAACATATTTCACTTGTCCGTATGCGAATTATATTGAGCGAAGAACTTGTGTTTCAAATAAAGCGAATACTAGATTTAAACGGCTCTTTCTGTTTCAGGCCACTTTGAACTCGTAAAAGTATTTAAAAATGAAGTATTTTTATCTGTCCGCTCAGGAATACGTTAACCCAAAACGCAACGAGTTAGGAAGATTAATTTTATATGCAATCTTTTCTTCGAAATGATTAATTTGAAAACTATTTTGGATGAAATGCTTCTAAAAGAAGTCAGTCTAAAAATCCATGGAATATAATGAATTAAAAAAAAGTTAAATGGATTCAATTTTGCTCAGGCTTAATCATCAGATTTTTATATCTGTGCCAAATTTTTACTATTTCAGCTGTATCAGAAAATAGACCCTTATAGCCTTAATTATTTTTATGTATTGAAACGTGATTTTTCACAAATGCAGCACACTAGAAAAATGAAATTCATTTTGTAATGTTAGCACCTAATCTGTTCAAACTTTTTCGAATTTTGGATTCCTTCAGGAAATAGACAAGGCTTAAAAGCTATACCGGATTGTTTTCTGTAAACAGAAAGGCGTATTTTGTCACTGTAGGAAAATATGTGGTCTTTAAAATCTTGAATTGAGTGAAAATTCTTCGTGGATTTTATGGGACTTTTAAGTTTCTTTCAAATTGCTAATATTTGTAGACTAGCAATCTGTCCGTAAATTGCATGATGAGTTGTATTGAAATAATTGGAAAAAAATATTTCTATAAAGAGTAAAAATGACAAAGGGATGGATATTCTTTTATGTAACGGCTGATGCATTCTGTATGGAAAATTGCAAGTGAACCCAGTTTTATACACTATCATACTATGAGTCTTTGAGCTCCTGATTTACAATTGGTTTTTACATTAATACAGCTGCAAAAGAGGAAACTACTTTATAATTAGAGGGTTGATTGGTTGATTGTTTTAATGATATTTTATACTTATCTTTCACCTAATCAGATATTTACAAATTAGTGCTCAGTATTAACCTATTACATAAATAATAAGTGTAAGTTAATTTCCTCGTTTTAATATTACTTAACGTATTGAAAGGTAAGAAATGGCCTTGATTTCCTTAGACTTTTTTAAAAAAAATATCATTTACTTCTAAGTGATAACTGCTGGTAAAAGATAAAAATCGATTTAATATTTCTACTTTAATATGCTTTACAATCGACTTTTATAACCTTTGAAAGGAATAATTTTTTTTTTTAATAAAACATTTATGATGGTTAAAATCGTCTGGTTAGCTAAGAAAGCCTCGGTAGACACCAGACCTGAGGTATCTCCACAACCAAAAGTCCTTCTGGTGATCGTGAGGGTCACTTAATCTTGCTTCTACGACTTATCAGCCGATCCTCAGGGAATGTATCTAGAATGAACGTCTTGACGGAACGAACAACGCGAGACGGAACACCATCTTGCTCATGAAAATGACGCAGGTAACTCATGTCCTTGCTGCAATAGAGGCACAACGTGGTTTTGCAAAAGCCTAAGATACTGTTCTGTAAAGACGATATAGGTTTTCCACCCGGATATAAAACGATGTTCTTAAAAAAATAATAATAATAAAGGCCTAGAAATATGTGGTGATCAAGCAGTCAGACGCGAAGAATGTGTTGGTTTGGATGTGTACTCACGCCATTTTGAATGTTTTGCGTATTGACAATACCCTGCAATAAAAAGTGGGCTTCATTTATCCATATGAATTTCTGCAACTTTTGTAGGTTACGTTCCATTTGTGCAAGCGTCCATCCTGCAAAGGCTTACCTTTCATCGGAATCTACTGGCAATAATTGGTGAAGTGCATCTGCCTTGTACGTATGCAATTTAAAGATTCTGTGCAGAATGCGTCAATTTACATTTCCGGAATACCCGTTACTCTATCAGCTTAACGTGCACTGCTACTTCTTATTGATGTCTCGGCTGCCAAATTTCTCATGACACTTTGTACAACAGAAATGATGTCCACAGAGTGTCCCGTTCAATGGAATGAGGGGCTTTTACTAGTCTTGATTACTTTCAGCATGCGGAAATTTCGCAAAGTTTAAGTTATAATACACCGTTTTTGTAGAAACGTTTAACCACTAATGCTCTATCCAAGAACGATAGCCCTCTGCTGGCATCAAATGACGGATCCAATGCTAACCTTGTGTATTTAGCTGTCTTGATTTGTAGAAACCATCTGGTCTGGTGCCATCTGTCAGTCATTTTTGAATTATTTTTAATGTAGAAAAATACAAAAACTTTCAATATATTCAGAAACCACATTTTTTTTCGAGCATTGCGTTTCTTTATTATGATTTTTTGAAGTTTGCTCGAATTTCTGGCTCACCCTTTATTTCAGAATATTAGAGATGTGCATTTTTTTTTAAATTTTGAATTTTATTACTTTAATTTTGGTCTCATGCAAAC
The DNA here is from genome assembly GCF_947563725.1 of Argiope bruennichi. NCBI lineage: Eukaryota > Metazoa > Arthropoda > Arachnida > Araneae > Araneidae > Argiope > Argiope bruennichi. The sequence continues at coordinate 23,004,480 of NC_079156.1, read as the reverse complement.
CTTTTACTATGGTAAATTCTCTTTTTTTCCACATTCATCATTAAAAATTCATAAAAAGTATTAAAACTATGTAATTTATGCACTTTTGCACGGTTTTATAAAATATATTTTTTAGTAAGATTTTTTTAAAATATATATAACAATTAAAAAGCTGAGAATTAATAGCTCTTTTAACACTGAAAGAGCCATTTTTCAAAACATTGTAATTCTTGAAATAACAATTGAAATTCATATACTTTTATTGATGTTAATGTCGTGACAATAAATCAATTAAGAACAAATAGCTATAATGGAAAAAAATTCGAAATTGTTATTAATTAATTCTATTAATGAACTCCGTAATCGGTTCGTCGATTGGAACAAGCATGTTTCTTTAAGTCCATTCCATTGATACGAGTTCTATGAAGATGAGATAATAAATAACATGTATAACATAGGTGTGCCATATATTTGTTGACGGCTGTGCATCTCCGACGCTTTGATACATGTCAATGTTTGAGGAGTCAACTTTTGATTTTTTAAAAAGTGTTTCGAATTCTTATGCAGTTGATATAATCTCTTTCATAAATTTTATTCGCAAAAATTCTTCCTCGGGTTACACGAAATTTATAGTAAAATTTAAAGTAACTTCTCTGCTATAACAAATACAATGATTGCACGGTTCATAATTTTTTTCAAAATCTTCTATGGGCAAGCTGCTGAAACCAACAGCATATTTTAAATTTTGAATCAGGCTTGACAGGTTTGGAGATTCAGATACTTTTCTGTTTGGATTTTAGATTACCCAAACTCATATGCTTGGGACTCTACCACTTGACTTTTTCTGAATGATCCTTTTTATTGTTGAAACATATATTAAAAACTTAATTAAAGGCATTTTATTATGTAACTTTATAAATTACATAAAATTATAGAGCTTCAAATACTTGTAGAAAAAGCAAAAACAAATTTTGGCTAGATTAGCAATATGGAAATGTATAATGATTGCAGAAAACTAACTTTTATATTTATCTATAAATCTTAAATTCTCTAAAATCTTATTATCAGTAATGCGATATCATAGATTAGATTGAGAGGTGCAGTCCGTCTAAAAAGTGTCTTTACACAACTTATTACTAAAGAACCAATTATCATCCAGTAAATTTGAAATTACTCCTTTAAAACAGCGATTCTCAATTTGTTTGGGCACGCCCCCCTAAGGGAGCGCGAGCACACTAGAGGGGGGGGTCGAGAATATCCGAGACCAAATATTTTAAAAAATTGATTAACTGACTGAAAGGAAAGTACACATACACATAAAAAGCAAAATACATTTCGACATATTTAATAACTTATTAAAGTAAAACAACTTACTAAATCAAAACTTGCTTAATCAAAACATACTAAATTAAAAACAAATTTAATAATTATTAGTGACTTCTTTGGGCCTGTCTTGCAAAGCAAAGTTTTTCGAAGGAAGGCTTGATATTAGAAATAGCCACTTTCAGTTCTGTTTCTATATTTAGGCGGAATCTATATTTTGTCTTCAAAGAAGCCACAGCAGAAAACCCAGTTTCACAAAGAAAGGTAGGATGTTGAAAATGGTAATAGAATGCGAAATGCCCTTGTTTTTAGTGCAGAAAAATCATCCACTATTCCTGCCCAAAATTCAAATAGGGATTTATTACTAAATTATCTTTTAGCTTCGTCACTTATCGTGCAGTCGATGAATTTTTCTTCCTCAGCAATTCAGATTCATTCCGGAGTCTTATGAATGGATCCCTAACTCACTCGTAAATTGCTATCAATTTGTCGTCAGCAAGAAAATACTTTTTAAAATTCTTTACCAGCATGACTAAAGGATTTTCAATGGTTACAAAAACGACTTTTACATGTTCTTTTTCAGTCTTGTAAGTTTTTGTACAATCATCCACATTAACATTATTAGGTTTTTTGCTTTAAATTTCTGCTCCACATTTTGAATTTTCTACAAAAAGCATTAACTTTATCACTCGTATCCAACATATGTGTTTTTGTTCCTTGGAGTTGAAGATTCAAATTATTTAATTTCTCGAATATGTCGATCAAGTAGCTCAATTTCATCACAAATAAACCATAGTGAAAATTCTCTGCCTCCGGCTGTCTTCTTCTTCTAGGAAAATGGCGATTTCTTCTCTTAATTCATAAAAACGCTTCAAAAATTTCCCACGTCATGATAATCTTGCCTCGCAATAAAATAGTAACGCTGAATGTACTCAACCCATGTCTTTACATAGTGCGGAAATGATTCTCGATTTCAGGGGGCTCATTTTCATATAATTTACTACGGTTACAACCGTAGTTAACACAATATTCAGACAAGCACTCATTTCTTTGGAAGTCAAAGCTTCTCTGTGGATCATGCAATGTGTCCAGACGCACTGAGACGATTTTTGTTTTATAAGTGCTTGTATAACTTGGAATTTTCTGAACATTGAACGAGCACCATCGGTGCATATTCCGACGCAATTTTTCCATTCTATGTTTTCCACCTTCATAAAACCATTTAAAATGGCAAATAATGCTGTTGTTTTGAGTTCTATTGGTTTGCAGAAAAGCAGTTCTTCTACTACTGACATATTATCACAAAATCTAACATAAGCAATTAAATTAGCATCTTTATTACTATCTGTTGTCTCATTAAGCTGTATTGAAAACCATTTGTCGCGCAACTACGAGAAAAGCTGAAGCTGTACATCTTCAGCTACATCACCATTTCGACGAGTAGCAGTATCATTTGAAAGCGGTATGGACTGCAATTGTTTTGAAAAATTATCTCCAAACATAGTTTCTACAATTTCAATTGCTGCTGGAAAAATAAGCTCTTCACCAATGGTGTGAGGTTTTTGTAATATCAGGCTATTTTATATAAAGCTTTGTAAGATGCAATTAAAGCTTTTTTATTCACAGACAAAGTTTCTTTAAAAATGAATTTTGCTTTTCAAGTGATTTTAATTTTAATTCGAAGAATTCTCTGGGTTTGTTGACGTACTCACTATGAAGCGCGTTTCCAAATGTTTAAGTTTATTAGGTTTCATACTGTCGAAGACCAACATTTTTGAGCAAATGATACACAGGGTCCTTTCTTCTTCATTTACTTCAGTTCTAGTAAACCCAAAATTCAAGTATTCTTGAGAATATTTTTTTGATTTTATTTTCGGAACCACGCTCATCTGTGTACTTGTTGATGCTTGACTTTGATATAATGCTAGCTTACTTCCGCTTAAAAATTTATCCATGAGTCTGCATAATCTGCTGCCGTGAATATTTAATATGGGGAATTGCAATCAACACGAAAACATATATAACATACACATTCACGATAGATTCGATAGCGATGGAAGAATCGCTATCGAATGAGACTGGCTGGAATTGAAACTTGTGTTATCGAACATTTTCCTTCTTCCTATGCGAAAACATTTATTCCGCGCATGGTCGGTCGTGTGGATTCCCTTCCTTAAACATTACTTATTTTTTTCTCTTTTGTTTAGTCATGCTTCTGTTTTATTTCTTTTATTATTCGAAAAAATGTATTCCTAGTTTCTAAATTTAGCTCACCCCGTCTAGGTTAACTTTCATTAACGAAATTTTCTACTTTCATATTCCTTTAACGGTATCTCTCTGTTTGGCTTTCATTTCAAATATAATATTTAAATTTTTCTCGCTTTCATTCGCTTCATCTGTTCACCGCCCGCTTTGCAACATGCCAGATGTGGTTTCCCGCCAACATTGGCTCGCTTTTATTCTTGTTTTGGCAGTTAAAAATAATTTAAAAACCGAATCCAAAATACATTACTGTTGCATACATTTTATTGTAAGTAGGGGGCGCGATGAAAATTACGAAACTGAGCTGCGAATACTGAAAGGATGAGAAACGCTTCTTTAAAGAATAAATCTTGAGCGGGCTTCCCGAAACTTTATCGAAACTTTCCTAGTAAAAATATTATCCCAGCTTCCTAGATAAACACAGCACATCTTGGGCAATACTCAAATTTTTATTTTAGGAATCCCAGGCATGCAAGTTTTGTACTTTTTTAGTTTAGTAATGTAAACAGTATTTTTCTACGCTTACGCTTTATATTTTCCCTCTCTTGAAACCAAACCTTGGCAATTCTATTTACAATACTGCATACAAAATTTCATTTACATAAGTCTTTGAAGTTTTGTTATCGCATTTACATGCATGAGAATATACAGATCTATAGATGGTCTACTCCTTTACGAATGGTATTTAAATTTTGATGCAATACTGCAATTTAGATGCTAATACTGCACCTAAACTGCAGAAAATCTTTGCCTGAATTGCATTTATGAGTTATCATTCATATGCATGCGAAAATACAGAAAGAGAGATGGTCAGTATATCAAGAAGTTTTGTTCCAAAATTGGTATGAAATCAAGCTTTAGATGCTGGAACTAAATTTTATTCATCGAACTCTTTACATTTTGTAGTTATCGAATGCATTTGCTTTCAAACACAGAAAAACTTCGTGGGAATGGATTTTGCAAAAAATTCATAGAAATCGAAAATTTGGTTTAAAGATCTCAAAAGTTTCATCCGTCAGGATCAAATAATTTTTGAGTTATTTTCAGGCATAACAGAGAGAAGAAAAAAAAATGAATTTGAAATGTTGGAATCTCTAGTTCGAATTTCTTAATGATTACAATACTTGTTTTTTGTACAATTCGCATTCGAGAATGAAATAAGTATCTATATTTTTATGGTTGAAATTATCAACTTAGCATTGAAATTCACACAAAGTCATTTTTTAAAAACTCAAACAATCCCTTAAAAACATAAATATTCAAATAAAATTAGCTTAAATGCTTATCATTTTTCTCAAAACCGTATGATGAATCTCCAGCTGTTGTAACTGAAGCGTACTCCAATAGAATATCTCTGTTTAGATATATATCAAAAAATCCATTTCAATAATTTTTGCTTTAAAATGAACAGTTACATAACACAAACTAAAACTGTGCATTTTTAAAATTCAAAATAATATTTAATAGTTGATAGTATTTTTTTCATCTTTAATATTATATAATTTTTCTTTAATTAATTTTTGTTTAATTTTGGATAAATCGCTTAGACATAATGTTCAGGCTTCTAACAAATTTAAAACATTAAAAGCCATGTTATTTAAAAAAAATGTTGTGTTCTTTGTGCAAATAAACCTCATTAATAGAGACCAGTCGCATGAGGCATGACGCTATTCAGATCATAATGCCCAATTCATTTTTATGAGCTGTCTTTTAAAATCACTCCGGCATTCATTTCGTAAATTACGCAGATAATATATAAAATCCTCCTTCTTTACATCTCAAGAATGGGATAAAACTATGCGATTATATATATGATGAAATAATGAAAACATTTTGAATTTTAAAGCAACAATATATGCTGTAGTTGGAAATTGAGGGGGAAAAACATATATTTAATTATTACGAACATTCAAAACAGTTTGTCCAGTTATTAAATCGATATCCTCAACTTTTTTTTGTTAATCTTTACACGATTTTAAAATTAATTTCCGTACACTACTATTTCAGAAGTTGTTGCTGGAAACGCCTAAATTCAGTTAAACTTTTAATTAGCTAAAATTTTGATTTAAAATATCAAAAACAATTATCCGAAGTGCACCTTTTCTGTATCATTACAGCTGCATGTCATATTTTTAGTACTTGTGGGTCAAATGGGCTGTCCTGTAGACTGCCAACTCTATAGCACTCAGGCGCAATCTTTTTTATTAATAATTGAGATGACAGTTTCCTTTTCGGATCAATTATTAATGCAAAAAAATATGTAAAAGCCTATATCGCACATTAGGTACGATAGTTTTCAAGTCGTATATTTCCTATATATATATATATATATATATAAAAAAACGAGAAAGGATGAAAATTCACTATTATTACAAAATAATTGGTTTATCACTAGAACGTTCGGCATTTCGATTAGTCTTAAACGTACACCTGTGTCATTTCGACACTGCAATATAAAATGTATAAAATAATTGTAATGATTAAATAATTGCAGGACTACTGCTCAGTCGGATTTAGTTTTAAGACTTTTTAATATTATTTCATGTAATTATTGCATCATGTATTTCATGACCCTTTATATCATTAAAAAAAACTGTAACAAAACAAATTATTTCTTCAGTTTCTTCGAAGTCACTTTCACGCAATATTATGTCTTCATCGGAATCTAAATTAGAAAAAGACAGCTAACCGCCATCCGATTCTTTCTCAGAATGTTCTCACAAAAAAATTAGCAGTTTCATCAGGGCACATACTTTTTCTACGAGCCATCGTTTCAAGGTGTCTGCTCTGCACAAGGTTCGAAAATCAAATAATTTTTTTTATGAGCAGATAAACAAATGCTGTGGAACGAAACAATTAGACGCAACAATTTTAGAATAATTGATTCAATCCCGTTGTGAACCTAATAACATTGTATTCAAGGTCAAACAAATCTGCGATAGTGCTTTGGCAATTTAGTTTTACTAATGGTATCTACTTACGACAGCTATTTATAATTAAATAGTAATTTGTTGCTATGAATCTGAGAGAGTGAGAGAGCGAGGGAGAGGGAGAGAGAAAACGAATTCCTGCTAATCAAAATTAGTATATTAATCTTTAATTAAATTGGAATGCAAAATATTTTTTAGGATACCTTAAACTGGAGTAATTAGCTATGTAGAGTATATATAATTTTGATTTTAAATGTAATGCAATACCGTCTTCCAGAAGAAAATAGAAACGTCAAAATTATTTCCCCCCCCCCTCCCAGAATTTATCTAGTTAGAAAAAAACTATTGACAGCAAACGTAAAATTTTGGAATTTAACAAACTCTAGTTTTTATGTTGTAGTAAAAACTTTTTGAGATGAAATATTTTATTAAATAATAAACTGAAATAATTTTTGTATAAATAATATATTTTGAATAACATGTATCATATATTGAAACGATTGATTATCAGGCTTTGTAAATCTGGTTTTAAATATTGACTATTAGAAAGTGTGGTACATATTAGTGTATTGATGAGATGACATTTGGAATCTTTAATTTGTTCTTTTTTTTAATTATAAAAAGTGTAATTTTTGGTTTCATATAGGATGAAGTAATGATTTGCTTCCTTGTTTCGATCAACATAAGATCTAACTTTGACACGGAAAGGAATGAAATTTCAAAAGATGTAATTATATGTCTAAGAATAGAGATTTTTCTGTAGACAGACAATTCGTAGGATGATTCTTCTTGCATGGACTGTATATAAATTGTTTTGATTTGAAACAGAAGAAATTGTATATTCTAAAGTCTTTAGTATTCAAAATCGCTTAAAATGATGGTTTTAGCTGAAATATTTGTAATTGCTTCTTTAAAAAAATTCGATTTACGTGTGTTTTTAGAGATACATTATATATTAAATGAGATATTTTGCTTTATTTTAATGTTTATAGTTTCTAAGTTTTAAGAAGTGTTAAGATAATTTCTTTGACATACTGTTTGTTATTATAGGGTATTAATTTTTTTTTGATTTTTTAAAACCTCTTTTATTTTAAGTATTACACATCCAGTAAACTGCTTTTTTATTGTTTTAAATTTAACTATGTTTGTTATCTAACAAATTTTAATACTGTATTTTTTAGGTATGAAGCATCGAAAACTTACTTTTGTAAATATTTAAAACAAATTCGAAAACCTTTCATAAGTATATAGAATTATGTGTTATATCCTCATTAAGTGTCTTAAACAAAATTAATACGTTTGTTGCCGTGATTCGGACCGTATTTAATAAGAAGCTTGCTTCTTTGTCTTCTCCTATTAACGGTAGTGAATAAGGAATTAGATAATAGGCATAAATGAACAAGGCGATTCACTTGAACAACATATTAAACCAAGGAGATATAAAATTAACACCGAAGTTTTCTACTCGCATCAAAATTTTCACTGAAGGACAAATTTTGTTATGAGCGTGTTAAAAGTAGTTATCAAAATTTCTTATTCATCTAAAATATTAAATATCCGTTGTATGTTGTTTTAAATTTGTTTTAAAAGTTTTATCTTTGCGTTGCATGTTTAATACGTTTCTTTAATAATTTTTCTTTGTTTCTTCCTTTTAGAAATCTCTTTGCATCGAACTGATGGTCGAATGAAGGATAATATCTGCTTTCAGCTAGAAAACTGAAGCCTTCAGAAAGAACAAAGGTTCATCTTGAAACATTATTGCATCACCCAATCGACGATCTTCCGCTTCTGGAATGTGGGAGAAAAACAACCAATTCTCGGCAAGCATTTAGGTTTTCTGCTAAATTGTAACTTTTTCTGACTATGTCCATTGACTTTACTTTCTTTCCACTACTTTATAAACATTATGAACGATTCTGAACATGATTTACGACTAAATAGACAATTATTACAAAGTTCAAAGTAATAGTAGAACATTGTAACTTTCAACTCTTGCTGCTTTATATTTGAGTTATATAACTTGGGATTTATTTTCTCTTCGATTAAAATAATCGTATTCAGGGCTTTTTGAATAATAATACAACTATCCCACAAAAGAAAAGGGAGATTTCGGGGAAGCCAGAAAGGCTTACTAGAGACCCCTCATCACTTGCATCCAGACGCTTGCTTATTTTATGAGCTGGTATGCGAGTGCTTTGTGGTCGAGCAGCAAAAGTGTGTCAGTTTTTTCTCTCTTTAAGTCGGACCGATTATCTACTTCCGAATAATCGAAATATAAAATAAATTGATATCTAAAATTATTAATCATGTTTCATATTATATGATTTAAATATTTAGCCCATTAAATAGCGATTTTAAATGTTTAGGGATTATTTAGTTTCAAGTCGAATGTTACATCCTCGTCGATTTTGGATATATTGTATGCATAATATTTTTGTAGTCCAAAGCCTAAAATAAATATCAGAGGTTTGAGAAGAAAGGTAAATCTTCTTGCCTTTGGCATTTAAGAGCATGAACTCATAAGCATAGATTCATTTTCATAAAAATTTGCAAAAACAATTTTTTAAAAATTAATTCACTGATAGTTAATAAAATTTTGAAGTTTAATTCGTAATAAATTAGATAATGTTAGCAATTAATTTATTATTTAATTAGGTTAAAAAAATTTAAGAGAAAAATTATATTTGAATATTAGTAACCATTTTGCTGTGAAAAGCTGGGCTTCTTCAATTCTATTTATGGAGAGAGAAAGAGAGTTCTCATGAAATGAAGAAGAGTTGTGAGAAATTTAATTTTAGAAAGCTAATGTCTTTTATTATGAGACTGAAAGCATGTACTTCTAAATTTCTATTTTGTGAACAAGACGATTGAATTCGCGTTGGAAAATATGGCTATACGCAGGCTCGTTAATTAAATAAAGCAAATGTTAAGTTTTGAATAAGGCATTTCGTAGTTTATGGTAGTTTGTGTATAAAATATGCATGAGAAGAAAATTGTTAAGTATTACAATTGATAAACTTAAATATACTTAAATAATTGCATGAAGGAGAATGAAGCATAAACCTAAGTTTTTCAAATGGCATAAGTTGAAAATATTTCATTGTCTCTATTATTAAATAAGATCTAAAATTAATGATGAAATGAATTAAAAATACTGAATTTTGAGAAAGCCTTCTTTATTCTGAAGATATATATTTAATTTAATCATACCTTTCAGTATAATGGAAGAATTGAGTCATTAGATTAAATAAAAAATCGCTAAATGTTTGATATGTGTAGTCGATATTGAAAGGCGTACGGGGGATTCTGGTACTCCCTTGTAATTCAACATTTGCTGTTTGCCGAATTTTCCATCAAAAAGAAATGTAATAAAAAATAGAGGATAAAATTTTGTAAAAATTGAATTAATGAAACGCTAGAAGAAATTCCTATTTTAGTTGTAAAATGATTTGATTTAGAGTTAGGTTGCAATGATATTTTATGGAACTTTAAAAATTCCCTGAAGAATTATTGTGGTAGTTTTGACAGTTTGAATTGGTGATTGCATTAACTAATAAGTATTCATTAGATAAAAGTTGGAAGGTTCTACTTAGAGTAGTATGTGTTAATCTTAAAATCTTAAGTAATGTTTAAAATTGCTTAATGAAGGTTAAAATTGAATCATAGCAAACCCATTGTTGTTGTGAAGCATCTAAATTTACTTTGGCAATAGATATGTATTCTGAACTTCAACAACGTAGATGGTAAAGTAATAAATAATTTTTCATTACGTCTGAGAGGAGGTATACTATGGTGAAAAATAAATCATTGCTCTATTTCATCCTTGGAGCGTTGTTTCGGTGTAATCAGGTGATGTCGAAATCTTGTTAAAGCCGTCGCTTATAATAGTCTGATAGTGAAAGGATAGGGTATAATAAATAAATTCAAATCTCCCAGGTGCGTCGGGTGAGAGAAGCTCATAAATTATGCGGATTCTAGCATAAAACTGAGAAGGATGGCATACTTATATTTTTAAAAATTGATCATATTTGACAGTTTTTGAAAAAGCAATATTCCCAACGCTATTTTATTCTCTTGCCTACATAGAGACGGCATTCATCTTTGACATTTGGTCCATCTATCCGTAAACACGAAAGCAGACATACGTTCAGTTAGTTCTCCGAAACTTGATGAATGAACTCCACACCAGATTTGTAGATTTCCATCAATTCTTTAATGGAATCTCTTCAGAAGTAGTCTATTTGTTTAGGTACAAGTAAAATAACTAGATAAAGAGATTTGTTGTATAGGTTTACCATCTGCCAGATCGTGGTATCAAATTTTTTTGACCATCTGTCAGTCCGTCATTTCATATATATGTTTACTTAATAATTCAAAAACCCGATATCTCAAGTAAATGGAAATGGGTAGGTCATTCTCTGATTACAATTATATTTCCATGTAAAATGTTGGCTTTACTAAAATCGGTAAAGTATGTAAAATTTTAATTTAATTTTGGAGTATTTTTAACTAACAAATTCTAGTTATTAATAGTAGCAGATTACACGTTATATTCAGTAAAAATATCTGATTAAAGTCTTGCCAAAAGTCGAACAATTTTATATGAAGTGAGAAAACATGTATGCGGGAAAATTGTAGGGAAATCATTTCAAGTGATAGACATTTCAGAAAGCATACAACACAGTTCTATTTCAATACAAAGACGTATATTTTAATTGTGTGTAAAAGGGGCAGCTTATTTGCTCTTTATCGTGCAATTGTTAGATAACCAGATTGGACTGGTTTTTTTTGTTGTTGAATTTTGGGGTGAAATTATTTATTGTGTAGAAATCAGAATAATGGGTCCTGTATGCATCTAAATTCTCATTTAAATTGGCAATGAACGAGAGTTTTTTTTATTAAATCAATCATTTGCAAGTGCAGCCAATATTTTGGATTTTGCCTTTGAAACAGCGAAAGAAATACTCTTAGATCTTGTTAATTTTGGAGATATTTCGTAGACAGTCAAAAAATTAATATTTTTTCTTTCAAGGAAAGGACTCGTTTTCTGAAGATTGTAAATGAACATTCGGTTTTCACCATTCATGGATATTTCGTTTTAAAATTAAGTTTGTATTCATTAAAAATGATTTTTAAATACGTGGTCCAATCATATATCTAAAATAAATTGCAATCACTATACGATTTCGATCACTTATTTTTCTCATACAAGTGCTTAGAAATTCGATGCATTATGAAAGATAGCTTGCCTCTTCTCACTCTCAATTTTCAAGAAATTTTGTGGAATAGAACCTGTACGGAAACCCCGGCCTCAACAACTGGTCGCTTTATTTTGTCGCTTTTCAAGTGTAGCGAATTGCAGTCAGTTCTTTCAACTTACTCAAGTCAGTGTAAATTTTAAAAATTTAAAAAAAGAATTAATATAATTGGTAATCTAAGTGACTGCCGAATGTGGACGATTTTCTTTAAAAATTGAACTTGTAAGCCCCTCTTGGGCTCAGTTTCGAATTCGATACCCCCATATTGCTATAAAAAAAAACTTTTTATATATTTTATCTAATCTTAAAGTTGGTTCATGAATTCAACGGCACCCTGCATTTGTTGAAATATAGTAATCCAGTAGTCTTACTAGAACTAGTCTTAGTAGAATTACTCAGGAAAATAAAATCCTGGAAGGAAATGAAAATCTCCTTTAATTAGTTAAGGGAAAAAAAAGCGAAGTAAATGACTTAGTGATGCATCTCTTATACCAATGCGTGTAGAAAAAGATAAAATTTGGTCATACAATGTAAATAACATCCGTAAGAAAAGAATTTTGTAACCTCATTCGCCGGAAAAAAAATATTGTAATGTCTAAAATATTTATCGCTTAAATGATACAATGATTAATTTGCTATCGCGTAGAAATGATTTAATTTACGATTTTGTTTAATAATTGAGGTTGAAACTAGTTTATATAATTAAGTGATCTCCGGTATGGTTAGCTATGGTGAAAAAGTGAAAAATCGATACAATCATCATCGGTCGACGCTAGGAAAATGTAAAAATGTGAGGTAATACGGACGGGAGTAAATAGTATAAATGAAATAAAAAAATGCGTAATAAAGAATTTACACAAATATAGATAGGTTCATGACACACACACACAATCTAATCAGAAGTTAGTTGAATAACTATTAAAATAGATGACGCACAAAACATTGAAAATGTCCCGGTTTAAAAAAAAAAAGCGAACGTAACAAAAGAATGGAAACAATTGGGTGATTGTTGTAAATCAGTCACATTACATGGAAATCAAAAGTATAGAATGCTCTTAATAGGAGATAATCATTTAACTTTGCACCTATTTTAAACAATTCGCGTCATACCAAGTGGCCGTCAGAAAGCAAAGCGTTATTAGTTGTAATTAAGTGTACATACATTTGTAATAGAATGTCGTTAAAAAGATACATATTGCAAATGAAAATATTTTAATGCAATTCCTGAACTGCACGTGAGTAAGTATAAGGAAACACTTACTCTTATTATTGTTACGATCCTACCTTTGTCACTCCACAGTTCTCGTTTCATTGGGTAAACTCCCTCGACGCGAAATTCTTCTGGAATGGGCACGCATTGTTGGCCAAATAAGGATTCGTCTTTTTGCTACTCGGTTTACAAGATGGGAAAGGATAAAAATTTGGTATTTCACAAAGATGGAAAAACTTAAAAGGTATATCTTTATAGTGCCGTTGAACTACAGTCCTACATCAGAATTTTAACTAAAGAATGGGGACATATATGCCCCCATTCCTTAAGATCCGTAGTCAAAGGGTTAAAATAATTTGAACTCGGTATCTGCCGGCGATGATAACTGCATTCCAGCTTAAACAATCATAAGTGAAATTTCGAAAGTCATGGGTTCTGCGAACCTTTGTACAACTTGAATTTTACCAAAATCGGATTTGCATACGTAGTCACAAAAATCGGAGCATTTGTGCTATTAGATATAATTGTATTAAAAATTCAAAGGATTTGGATAAATTGTTTCCTAATGAAAGAAATTGTATGTTAAGGTATAATTCCTTATTACTTATCTATGCTACATCTTAATCTGTTCGTCGTTTAAAAGAATATTTTATCTAAAAACTCCATTTTTTTTAATTCTAAATAATCTTGAATTTAAGACATGGCAGACATTATCTAAAAACATTAATTAAAAGAAAAAATAAATAAGGTAACTTAAATTAAAATTTGTTGAGAATGAAACACTAAAATGCTAAAGTACTTTTTTAGATTTTATAACAAATATTGATATATACAAATTTTGATAAAATTGTTATACAAAAAATATGTTTTTTAAGATCTACAGGTGAATAATTTGAAAGAGATATGCCGACGCTACTGCAAATCTTTTATCAACGTTTGGCGTTTCGAATTCATTTTAAGGATAAACAATGAGTATAGTTGTATGGAGTTAAGCCATGAGCAACTGATATAACCAAATATGGAATTAGATTTCATTGCCGTATTCCTGAGAGAAATTTTTGCTTGCATAGCTTCTGTTGTTATCAGTATCTTCGAAATGCAACTTGCATTTGGAAATTTACATATTTGGAGGAATCTCTACATAAAATTTATTAATTGAAAATATGGTGTCTGGTTGTTGTTGTTTTCAATGTCAAAGAGCAAATTTTAATAAAATCAGGACCATATCTTAGAATGAAATCAGGAAGTCGGCTCTCAATCCTGAATTCTTCTGTGAATATTATGAAATCTCACATAAGTGGGAAATCATCGATAAACTGGAAGTGAATGACGTGACAAGTGCACTTATAATCACAGTACAGCTGAATTTTTTAAAAATTTCTCCCCACTTTTCGAAATAAAATATCTATTTTATTACAGCATGTTCAATCTATTGAAAACTATGTTAAAGCTGAGTGACTACTTTACTGATAAAGTTATATGGTTTATTTTTCGAAAGTATTTATTCTATAGACCTTTTGTCTAATTATTTCCTTGTACGATTGCGCACTATTTCCGTGGAATACAGAAGTGAAATTATGATAAAATTCTGTTGTTGTTTTTTTGTTGGCAGTTATCGAGTTAAACTTGAATTTTTTTGTATACATGGTTGATTAAATAGGTATAATCACTATGTTATTCACTAATAAAAACTTTAATTGTCCTATTTCTGATTGAAAGCATATTCTACTTACTTTTGAATCAAAAATCAAAGGCACCCATTCTGAAGATTATATTGCAAACTAAAGGTGCATATAACATTTGATACATCAACGAAAATTGAATTCGCCTGCAATTGTCTGTAATGGCTATGTCTTGCCTCCAACTCACGCAGATTAGAGAGTCCACAAAATCATTTTATCCCACGAGAGCTGCGCATTTTGCGAACAGTTTAGCAACAAAAATTATATTCTGCTTGATTTTTCACCTATTAGAACCTTTGCATTTTCCTTGGATTATTCTACGAATTGAATATGACTAAATTTGAAATTAATTGAAATATATATAGATGTATGTTTCATTTAGAATAAATTAAAATCACTAACCCAAGCTTATTCACATTTAGAAATTAAAATAATAAAAAAATTATTTTAGTAATTAAAGTTCAGCTTGTCGAATCAGCCTTTGCTGTGAAACTTGTTTAAGACATACCCATTGAATCCATCCAGCTCAAATTTGGCACACAACAGATGTAGCAACTGTTAAATTGGTGAATGTTCAAAGTTCATGTGAATGTAGAATCAAAACGGGCGCTTTTGTAAATTGTGAAAAATATCTGGCACATTGTATGTGAAATTTTAAACACTTAAGATAAGACCATATAATTCTGTCCGAGTCTGTCTCGAAACACTTAATGTTATTGTGAGCTTAAATGACTTCTAGTATTTTTATAGAGAAAAAGCATTATCAAATTAAAAGTCTTCAATAAAATAAAGTTTTTCCTACGAAAGTGGGAGTAGAAATAAGTGAGCATCAATGACGCTCTGTTAAAATAATTTTTAATATTATATAAACAATATTTAGTACTTTGATAAAGTTTCGACCAAGAGGTTCTGGAATTTTCTAAAAATAGAATATGCCGAATAGTATGTTAAAAAGAATTTTGGCCCTATGGTTCTTTCATCTTAATGTTTATTTATAGGCATCTTAATGTTTATTTGAATCAATAATAAAAGTTATATTCTGATCATGACTTTAGTTCATATATACTGCTTGTTTTAGTGATTCTATTACTGTCCTTCTCACACTGAGAAATTTCGTTCTTCAAAAGTTCTTAATTCCTCGCATTTATTTGCTGCTCTGATAGATGTTCTGGGAATTATAAACTGTTCCAGAAATTTTAGATCGAAAAATCTTGAAATCGCATGCATCGTTAAATCAAAGAAAGTATTCCAAAAGTTTTTTTAAAGGCAACATGGCTAGAGCAAAAAGACTATCTAACATGATCATATGGAAATTTAAATTTAATCGATGGAAAATTTTGCCAATTTTATTGAAGGTTGCATACGCTGTAATTTAAAAGTTTTTTGTCTTTGAAGATAAAATGAACCGTTCAAAAGTCAGAATTTTCAAGTTTCGTGGTAAAAAGAAAATTTTTCCTTTCGCTTCTAACCTGAAAAAATTTGCAAAAAATGCCTTTAATTAACTTTTTTTTCCTTCATATTTTTTATCTAAAAAGAATAACTAAATTCTTTTTAAGAAAAAGAAAACTGGTAAGAATGTCATCCTCGAAGATCTTATGAAACGTGTCGTCTTTTTGTTTTAAAAAAATGCATCCTCTTTTTCTACTATCCGATCAAGATCTAATGGTGCACTTCTCTCCTAATAAACAATTAGAAGTTCTTGCAAAAGTCAACGGATTAATGTATAAAAAATGTATGGTAAATTATGGAAATTATACTTATCAAATAATGAATTGTTAAAAACTAGATAAAAGGAAATGTCAAAGCGGCATTATCAGCGATAAATGCAGCTGTGACATTGGTAAATGATCAACAATAATTGGTATTACTATATAAAATATTGAAACGTTCAAGAACATTTCTAGAAAATATTTATTTTCTTGGCTACTGTATTCCTGAACATCTATAGAAAGTATTTCCTGAGATTCTGTATTTTTGTACATTTATAGTAAATATTTATTACCAATGTTTTTAGTAGAAGGTCGATACCGTAAATTAAAAAGAACGGTAAAAATAAGGGATTGTAAATTTTAAAGTCTTTGGCGCATTGAAATACTTGTGCAACGAGTTGAAAACAGGAAAATTATTTCGGACCATTTAATGTGTTTCGGTAGTTCAATTTACATTAATTATATGGTAAAAATTCCAGGGCATTTTTTCAAATCATTTGCAAATTTGGTTTCATTTGATAATATATGAAATCTAGAAGATCAATAGGGAAATTTATTTTTCTTTTATGAACCAGCCATTTAACTATTTCAAAATTATTTTCCGCCTGTAGATCTATTTTCAATAGATTTATTTCACAGTCACAGTTATTTTATTCAAAATGTGAAATATTTTTAAACTATTCGTAGAATGTGTAGAAATTAAAAGAATTTTATCTGTACTACATACAATCAGTATCGAATAGTCAATATTGCTTTGCCTTTCAGGTATTTTGTTTCTAAAAGATCTTGTTTTTGATTATCACTTACATTTTGGATTTTTTTTCTTCTTTTGCCATTTTATTTATTTATTGGAGTCGTAAATGGTTTTATTTAGCTATCACCTGCTTTTATTTATTTGTTACAAGCCACACATCCCTCGTACAGCGCAGCATTCTTAGATTCTTAACGCCATAAATAAAGTTTCAAATGTGAAGGAAATCTGGATCGAAATGCACAATGCTAAGCATACGGATGATATCTGCGCATGTGCAAGACATCGACCCTTAAAATTTCTATTAAATTTATAGATCTTTTCACATTAAATTTTTTTTAGGAAGTATGAAAATGGATGGAATTCGTTGTAAATATAGAATAATCACGGAGAAAATTTATAAGTAAAAATATATAAAAACAAAGAATAACAAAAATTATTAGTTCGGAATCCAGACTCGAACTCAAGACCACCAAAAAAAAAAAAAGCGCAAATCAAACCACGACTCTATCCATCAAGCCACGCAATCCTCGAACATCGCAGCAATCTTAGATTCTTAACACCATAAATAAAGTTTCAAATGTGAAGGAAATCTGAATCGAAATGCACAATGCTAAGCATACGGATGATATCTGCGCATGTGCAAGACATTGACCCTTAAATTTCTAATAAATTTAAAGATATTTTCACATTAAATTTTATTTTAGGATGTACGAAAATGGATGGAATTCGTAGTAAATATAGAATAATCACGGAGAAAATTTATAAGTAAAAATATATAAAAACAAAGAATAACAAAAATTATTAGTTCGGATTCCAGACCAGAAATCAAGACCACCAAAAAGAAATGCAAATCAACATACGACATTACCCGATTATTCCATTTGCTGTTAATTGCTTTTCAAAAAGTATAATCTTGAGCTCAAAAGTAGTTTTCTTTCTATTTTACCTTTAATATAGGAGGTTTACTGTCTGGAATTGTTTACGGTTTTTAAATAAAAAAAATCGGAAATCCCTTCACTGAATATTTATATATAAAACGTTAATGTACATGGCACAAAAATTCCTTTTATTACTTATTGTCCCGTTTGCAATAATTAAACATAAACAATTATCTAGCCGTTATGTTGTCAAATCTCAAATAATCCTGAAAGCTCAATGCCGCGCAAATGAATGGACCTGCAAAATATTACGATAAATTATCTAGGAAATGTCAGCCGTATCTTCAAAAAGTTCATTTCATTAGAAGAAAGAAGATAGAACAGAAATCAAACAGGTGTCACACAGAAAGATTGATCGAGCGCGAAAATTGGCGTAACTATCGGCAAATGGCTAATAGCTATGATGATCAATTTTCAAAAGTATTGTCTCGCAAAAATTATCTTAACTCTCAGATTTTTCTTGATGATATCCATTTTTTTTCTCGCACACGTTTTCTTTATTTTGACACTTTCCATTTAATACGCAAACTATTACAAATTGCGCATTTTTATAAGTATTGGGGGAAAAAAAGGCTTTATTTGGGCCATAACTCCGAAGTAGAATTCTCGCTTCAGTGTTTATTTAAAATATACATCTCAAACTGCCACACATGCAAATCGAATAGACTGATAAAATTAAAGATTTTTTTAAAGTTTTTCGACATAACATCTTTTTAAATGCATTATCAAAATTTTAATTTCCAAAGAGTCAATCTGAGCCAGATGGCTAGTTCGTTATTTGTTCTTACCAAGGTAAGATAGTGTATTCAGAGGAAGGATCAAAATCCAATAATTCAAAAGGTATTTTTTTACCTCGCTCATAGCAAGAATCTTATTCAAACGGATGAGGAATTCTTATTTTATGCTAATTATGACATGTTATACTTGAAGCA
Source organism: Argiope bruennichi (assembly GCF_947563725.1). NCBI lineage: Eukaryota > Metazoa > Arthropoda > Arachnida > Araneae > Araneidae > Argiope > Argiope bruennichi. The sequence goes on along the minus strand of NC_079156.1, from coordinate 22,985,503 downwards.
ATTACTTTGTGACATTGAAAGTTTCACTAACGTAAAGATTTCTTCCAGATCATCCCAAAATCAATGACTTGGTATGTATTCAAGTTTATTTTCAATTCTCGAATGATTTAGGTTTAAAGATAGGTTCGGGGTGATATGTGGAAATTCGCCTGCCATTTTTTTTTGTTGCATCGAAGCAAAATTTATCCGTGTGAAATTTTCAAAATGTAAAATAATTGTCATATATGTATTTTGTTACCTACTGAGAGAAGGTGCATTTTGCAAATAAGCGAGATAGTATTTGTATTCCGTCCGAAAAGTTCAGCAAGAAATGTTTTACCGCTTAAAAGTATGTCTACTAAATGTTATCTCAACATCCAACCATCTTATTTATCAGGGCTAAAATAAGCATCTTTCATAAGAATTTTGACGATAGCAAAATATGTGTATGGCATCAAAAGCGTTTTAACGCCATTGATGTGTTTCTTCTCGGGCAGTGGAATATTTTCTTGAAATTAGTTTTTAAATGTCGCTTTTTAAAACTAGCTGTGAAAGTGCGATTAAATTTTGATTTACCTTAGAATCAATTTATTGATTTGCCTTAAATACTACGCTCAGAAATATTAGAAAAAACAATAAACTTTTATATACGATACTCGAAATCATGGAATATTTTATCCGAAATGAAGGAGATTCGAATGCAGCTCCCATTTCTTGCCTTTTAATTTAAAAGCGTGGTGGGTGCAATCTAGTGGAGTTATCATAGATTTTTCATTTGTGAAACATGCCGTAAAGTATATTTCTTGGAATTCTTTTTAAATTTTTATAATTCTACAAAAACATTTATTTTGATATCTTTGATACTTAATGAAAACTAGGAAATTAAGATTATGTGCTTATTTGCTAAAATAGCTTTTTACTTAAAACAGTTTTCGGGGGAAAACAAGACAATAACTGAAGGAACGAAAATCTGGATTCAAAAATGTGTAGATGTTTTTTATAAAGCCATGTCTTTCCGTAGCATTGAGAATGCCAGCGAACATAAAATCTCGAATCTTGAAATATCCGGTTGTTTTAATTCGTATAAAATACTGATGCTCTCTTACTTCTCTGATATGGGATTTTGTAAACTATTCGGTATTCTGCAAATTTAAATTCATATATTCCATTGAAATATTGCGCGCTCTTTTTTATTGCATTAGGCACTTCTAAAGAATTATAAAATTTCATATCGCCGTTACTGGAGTCTAAATATAATCTTAACCATCTGTTAAAGATTTAAAGGGACGCAATATTGGAAGGAAATAAAGAGAACCCCTCAAATAACGATTCTTTAAGCATATTTCCATTCATATTTAAAACGGGTCTTTTAATATTTCAAAAGTTATATTTTTATTTATGATGACAGATGTAAGGTATTTGCAAATGACACTTGAAATGGATTTTTTCTCTCCATTAAGTTTTTTCCCCCCATATTTTTATTTTACAACTGCCAAAGTTTTTTTTTCTTATTCAAGAGAGGGCTTTCAGATTTTTATGAGCATTTTATCATATACATAACAATAAATGCATATTGCATCACTTGAATAAGACTTCACTAGGTTATTTTTCTAGATATAGCGAAGTACCTCAATTTTTATTTCTAAATTTTACTTCATTGTAAATTCGAGTAAAAAATTTCAATGCATGACTAAGTTCAGGCATAACTTTGTTATATATTTTTCTAAGCCATCTAGTAAAATTTAAAACAATAATATTCGTATTGAATATTCACAAGAATTAACAGTATAAATATAGAAGGTATAAAAGTTTAATTTAAAGAAAATGACCTAAAACAGTGGATCAGGATTTTCTTTTCAAGTTAATTTTATTTTAATGTAGAGTTTTTATAATATTCGAAATAAAAAGAATGTTGAATACTATATCTACTTAAATAAGTGATTTAAAGGAAAAAAAGAGTACTGCTTATGTTTCGATAAGAATATTTGATGAATTTGTAGATTCAAATGCATTTTATCATAGACTTTCAAAAGCTATGCAAGATTGCAAGAATACAAAAATTAATAGTATACATTTTTTTCAATAAAAATACATCAGCAAAAAATATTCTTGTTCTAGATTTGAAATTTAGTGCAGAGATAAGAGAAAAGAACAACAACTTTTTAAACTTTTCAAAGCAAATGCACGAAGCATCTTCTGATCTAGCGAAGGTAAGATAGGGTGAAAACTGTTTCAAATTCCTTTGATATGTCTACATTTTTTAAGTATTGCCGTTTGGATACTTCATATTCAGAACATAATATAAATATACCTTGTGCCATCGTTCCAAAAAACAAAATCAGCATCTGTCAGTGTGGTTTTAAAGAGAAGCTGCCTAATTTTCGGCAACTTCCAACAATGAAAATTCGGATGAGTGCTTGTAATTAATAGCCCGATAAGAAAGGGAGAAAGCAGTGATTACATTCATCAAAAAATAATTTGAAAATTTTCGCATTTTTTTAGCTTCCAATCCAAGTTTGTTGCAATAGGTTTAGGATGTTCTAATCATTTTACATAGTTGTAAAGGAGATATTTAACACTTCATAAAATATTAATGATGCATTCTTCTCTTTGGAATTATTCACCTATGACGGATACTTACCAGATAACTTTGTAAGTCGCATCTGCAGCATTAAATGTAATTGACGTTCATTAGAATGTACTCTTGGTTCAAGAATACGCGGGGATTTTCTATTAATTCTAGATGCTTTGTTTGATCGCAACATTGAGCACTTCTTTTGTTAATTATGAAAATGGTTAAAGAACAAAATTTAAATTCACTGGTAACAGCAAAATCGGGTTGATGTTTTTTTTTTTTTTTTTTTTTTTTTTTTTTTTTTTTACATTAAGATCCGAGTTTTCCTTAAAGCTCTGATATAACCCATCATTCAAGAGGAATTCATATTTGCACAATTGGATGAATCATGAAGTTGATATTTAGGAAAAAATTTAATAGTTATTTATTTATAAAGGATAGATAAAGGAATTGAATTTTCAGTTTTTCTACAAATATTTAATTTCTTTTTTTACTTGAAACACAATTTTTACTTTATTGTTCGCAAGATCTATGATTTACCGATAACGTAAGAATTTAATAAAAATTACATAGTTTGAAATTATTTATGTTTATGAAGTGAACTGTATTTGAATTCAAAATTAATTTTAACCATATTTTAAGGAAAATTCTGATTTTTACCAGGACGAAAATTCACTTAATATTCGAGCTGTCCAGGAACATCTATCCTTTTGAACTCCTTCAAAACTTTGCTTTTTTTTAATTCTTTTTTTTTCCGAAAAAAAAATGTTGTTAATATTAACAAGCAAATATTTCGAGAATACTTTTAAAATGGGATTTTAAAAGCTGCAATTTTTCTTTACTGCCTTTAAAATTTTTCTTCAAATTTTAGATTTTAATATTGCTAATCATTATATCAAGATATCATGCAATAATATAGTATCACTGAATCAGAAAAAAAAAACAATTTCTTTTTCCTGCATAAAACATTAAAATATTTGTGTGAAAATATATTCTTTCTCTATTCTTAGTATCACATGATATCTATTAAAAAGACGTATTTGTCAATAAACCGTTGATTTAAGTGTTGTCATAGAAACGGAATTCTAATACGGAAGAATTCTTTCATTTTCAAAAGCGAGTGGTTGTATTAGCAAAGCACTGGAAAATTCGATAGTATAACATGTGACAACATGACTATGGCATAATTATGCTGTCTATTATCATTAGTAAGATTGGCTTTGTATAATAAATGTAAAATTAGGTTGCTCATTTAGTTTTGCAACTGCGTAGATGAAGCAAATCATAGGCCATTCCTTCTGAGTAACGCATTTGCATCGGTTCGGAAAGGTTCAATTAAATTTTCAAATCTGGTAATAAGGTTTAATTTGATAATTCCAAAGATAGTTTTGTGTTTAAATTCATATATTTTTTTTTAACTTTGCATTTTTATCATTATATAAAAATTAGATTTTTTAATAGAAAATTATAAAATATTTGTGTCATAAGCATTATATATTATGTATTTTTATAATTGATTATTCTAGATTAAAAAGTAAAGTAGATTTTACAAAAAATATTTGAAACTCAAAACAACGTTTCGAAAATTTTTAACTGATTCCAAAACTTTTTAAATTCTGATGTTGAGATTTCGAAATTTCATAAAAATGTTTATTAATATAATATCAATGTGATTATTTACTAAAAATGCTGGGATACCAGAATGTAATATATAGAATTTTGAAAATGAATCGAATTTTTTGCGCTAATGTATCTTTTAAATTTTAGTATTGGATTTTTATAATTTTTGTGCCAGTGATTTGAGTGTTTCTGTGAAGTTACATAAACAGCATTATATAAATTTTTATCATTATCAAAATATAGCATTATCGAAATTGAAGAAGGAAAAAAAAAAAGCTAGTGAGTGCGAAATTACTAAAAAAAAAGAAAAAAAAGCTAGCGAACTTGAAATTATATACAATATATAAAAGCTAGCGAAGTCGAAATTATATATTAAAAAAAAAAAAGCTAGCGAACTTGAAATGAAAAAAAGGCGTGCATTAAAGTATTTCAGAAACGCTCACTTTGACTGCAAGCAATAAAATCGTTTTGTAATACGTGTAACGTGTTACTTCAAAAAAAAAAAGTATTGTGCCTAAAATCATGTTTTAAAATTGAACGATATGCATTGTGTTTAAAGACCATTTTCTTTTTACATTCATTTGCATGCATCTGTTTGTATCGCATTTACATATTATGGATATTATATTTTAAGAGTATTTGAAAAGTTATAATTTTCAATTATAAACGTGAAAAAAATACGTTTAAAAATTATACGGAATAAAAATTGTTACAATTTTTAGTGCAAATTGTATGTGTATTAATAAGATAACTCTTCATTAAATTAACATTTGTCAAAATGTGTCTTTAAGAATTGTAAAATTGGATAGATTTAAAATATGAATACTACTTTTTTTCGAAAACTGCAACATGATTAATTATTTTATGACTTGAAAAAAGTTACAAAATACACAGGACTGTTGATGTATTCCATGTACTGCGATAAAATATTTTGTAATTAATGTTGAAACTATTTGAAAACTGAATGACTGCTGCTCAGGAACTAAAAAGACATTATAGTGTGTACACTGTCACTTGAAAAATTTTACTGGAACCTTTCATCGATATTTACTTGGTGTGCTAATCGAACTGAAACAACTGGTCGATAAGGTGCTGGACAAAAAAAAATGTCCTTCGTAACCCCTTAGTGACGATTATTATGTCCAAGATTTGTGTTTAGGTGACGGAAAAAAAATCCTGAACCAACTGTGAAGCTCTATAAAACCATAGGCATCTTTCTAATGACTGCATAGCTACTAATATCAAGCAACACTCTTTCATGGAAAGGTTGCAGAATATAGAAGGAGATCTATAGATTTGTTCCTTTGACTTTCTGAACTGAGGCCCCGGCAGTTGCATATACTGCTGAAGCCTTTGGAGAAAGAGATCTGCCTACCAATGTATCTATGGAGATGTGCCGTGGAGAATCTCTCCTGTTCTCACAGGACCTCTTTGAACATAATACAGAAACATGTTATGCCAAACACATTTTTCTATATAAAGAACTTGTTGCCGGCTATCTACATGTCCTTATAAATTTGTAACACCTTATCCAAGATTCGTGAACCAGCTACGGAAAAAAAAATAACGTACCTCAACCGACTGACAGACTATGAAGCCAACATGTTTCTTTCTGATAACGGTGTAGCTTTTGTCAGATAACAACCTTTCTTGGAAAATGTGTGAGACACATAAGAAGCTTTAATGTCCGATATGAAACTTGAACTGAAACATCAGTGTTTGCACAAACTGCTGGAGAGTACGAGATAACTTTGGATAAAGGTATCTATCTCCCTATGTACCATGGAATTGCACCTTAATGAATCTCTTCTGTCCTCACAGAACCTCTTCAACCTTATATACAAAGAGATATTGTGCCAAAGACACTTTCTGCGTTAAGACCGTATTATCCAGAACACCTCTCCATGCCCCTGCGACTATAATCTTTATGATTATTTAAACATTGGGTGGACATAAGACCGTATTTTCCAGCAATCTGCATTCAATATATCGGATTTTCTCATAAACCAACAAAATCAACGCTGCCGATCGAAATGATCTCTTCAAGCTGTAACCTGCTTAGCACATGCAGATCAAATGACTTTTATTAACTGACTTTGAGAGCATAGCAAAAGCAGTTCATGCACATATATTCTCTTTGTACAGATTTTGGTGATGCAGTTTTAAAAAATGGTAGTATTAATAATTGGATTGTCAGAATATAGTATTTAACATCTAGTAACATGATAATTTTTATAAACTAAGATAATTTTTATAAAATTCAAGAATGTTCATCCTAAAAATGGAAACATCTTTTCCAGGTTTAGTCATATGTGTAATAAACATTTGTCTTTGAATACTGTAACATACATTGGTGCAAAAAAAAAAAAAAAAAAAAAAATGTACTTTGAAACGAACTCATGTAATTTTTATGCGCGGTTTCAAATTTTAACAGTGATTTTTCTTTTGTGAAACAATAGAAAACTGAAATTTTATTTAAACTCTCACAAAATAACAAAGCGTTTAAATAAAAAAAATAACGAATTTGTAATTCGATTCGTAAGTAGAAAAAATAAGTATTTCCGTATTTTTTTTTTAAAAAAAGCCTATTTCTTCTTTTGATTTAAGGATACTTTTATTTTTTTACTGAAACGTTTACAAATTTGTTTAAATGAAATGCTTTTAATTTTGGTATCCCAGTTCTATAATTATATTTTCGAATACTTAATAAATAAAAATTCCTGAATTTAATCCGTGATATAAATGCATGCGCCGAGCTGCTCTGAAAGTAATTCCAAACTTCTGGGCATGTTCGTTTAATATCGCGAACTTGCACAATCTCTCAATCAAGAAATATTCTTTAGAAATGTAATGAATAAGATGTCTTATTTCTATCAACACTTTCAGCCTCGATTTGTATATTTTAAATACTTAACTTCACATTTTATTTTAAAATTTGTTGACTGTACGTAGAATTCTCCTTTTGTGCATATGACAAAATTAAAACTAAAACCCATGCAGTTCTAGTTTTTGCTTCTGAAACTGTTTAATATATAAGTTTCACTGTGATTATAAATTAAAAGATGCTAACTTTTTGTATGTGATTCAATTTATAATAAGCGTAGTATATTATAAAGAAATTCTTAAAATGTAAAGTTTTGTCTTCAAAGTGTTATTTTTTTCTATTATAATGGGAGGAAAAGAAATATTTAAAAAAAGAATTAAAATATATAAAAAATAGGAAATAAAAAAGATAGGAAATAATAATAAAAATGAAAAAAAAACGAAAAAAGATAGGAAATAAAAAAAGAAAGAGAAAAAAAATATATAAAAAAAAGATACAAAAGAAAAAAAGAAGAATGATTTTAAAAAGTGAAAGATAAAAATTAAAGCACTCCCTTTAAATTTTTTGGTAAAAATTTTGGTCAAATGTTAAAAATTTTTTGGAATTATTTTGATATGCTTTATCAAATTTTTAAATTGTATAGTTAAGGTATGTTATATTAGAAAAAAAAATTGTATGTATATGTTTTATTTGGAGATTATATATCCATATAACTCCGTAACCTGTTAACTGGGTATGACGAAATATTTCAATGAAAAACGAATTGTTAATCACCCGTTCACAGGATAAAGAAAAAAAATTGGCTGCCATAAAAATTTTCAAATACTCGGAAGATACAAAATAATAAATATTAAGTTACCTTAAATTTTCATCAAGCAAGTTAAATAATAACTAAAAAAAAATTGTGCTGCATGTTAAAGATGTGGCTCAAATTTTATTCATCAATGTTATTTCTTGATTATATGCTCTTATAATATTTGTAGTGTTTTTAATTTTCCTATGTTAATATGCTGATAATGTACTATCACTATGGCTTGAAAAAATTGATAATTTTCAAAAATGCCATCACCCTTAGATTTTAGTATTATTGCAGACAATTTTTTTCCTTTGAAAAAAAAAATTGTAATTTTTATTTACTAATACTTGAAAAAAATATTAATGAACTTCTAATGAAATATAAGAGATTAACGATACATTTTAAGTAGACATTATGCTATTCTTATTTGATTACATTAAAAAATTTTAAAGTTTTTCCTAAACAACAAAATAGTAACGAAGTTTTCAAAACTACTTTATATATTGATAAAGATGCAATTTCTTGTTACATGAAGTTGAATGAAATGGAATTTGTAGAATTTCTGAGAAAAAAAAATATGAAATGATTGAATTGAAAAATGATTTATTTTATTATGAATATTATATTTAAATGGATAAAAGAATTATTTTGTAACATTAAATGATTATTAAATTTTCTAAAATACTTATTTCTTCATAATTATAGTTTAAAAAGTCAGAACTGACTGTTTGAGCAACCTCATTCTTTTTCTAAATCAGTTTAATTTTTGTATGTGCTCTTCATCCAGTAAATGTAAACAAGACGCATTTGCTTGAAATATATTTTCTAAAATGCTGCAATGAAAACTTTGTACTACGATAGCCACATCTGGTGTCTTCGAATGAAAAATATCTGGAATCAATAATAGCAGAAACCACTTTGAAATTTTAACGTTGTTTGTCATCCTTTAATTTTTTTATTTTATTTTGAAAGTTTTTTTTTTTTTTTTTTTTTTTTTACGTAGAAGCATCAGACATCTTATGAATGCATGCTTGTTAATTAACATTTACAAATCATAAATATTCACCCAAGTCCTTTCGATTCCTTGCCATTTGAAATACAGTTCACTGCATGATTGGTCAAATAGTAAAATAGTGTTAAAATTAAAGTAACTCTTTCAGCAAAGGATCGTGGAATTGCAAGAAAATTTTGTAGAAATCTGATCCGATATTTTTCAGTGTTAAATGCTACGTAAAAGAAAGACAATTTAGATCTAAAAACTCTTCGTTCTTTGGTATTTTTCACATTCTGTTTTCAAACATAGTAGTAATTTTATCCAAACACACCAAACTAAATCAGCGTTCAAAGCTGGCTTGTTGTGCAAAACTTGTTTAATGAGTTTTTGTTCATTCCATTTTAAACTGTACTGAAATAAAATTAGTTATCGGTTATCGCAAAAAAGGGAGAAGAATGCATTTGGTAGAATTGTTCATTGTTTTTGATTAAATATGAATCTGTTTTCAAAGAACTGACCAGTGTCCCATTCCATACAATGGTGAAATGAGCTGTTGAGTTTTCATTTAAAAGCTCATTTTTGCAAATTCAACATTTAGCTTTATCTATTTACAGAGGTGTATATATTTTCCCATTCAAATGGCACACACAAAATGAAGTGCTCTGTTGTAATTTCATCCATTTTTATATGGTATGTGGAATTATTAATGCAGCATGTCGCATAAAATACTAGTTTAATGATAGGGAATGTTGTCTTTCCATTATGAGTTTTTGAAATTTATTATATATGTTGATAATTTTCTTAAGATTCCAATTCTTTGTCAGATGTCTTTAGTACATTTATAATGTCTAATTTTCTTTTTATCCCTTCAATATAAAGCTTGTTCAGAGTCATTGAAGTTAACAGTTTCATGAAAGTGGCTTTCTTTTATATTAATGAAAACGGTTTTAAAAATATTAGTTACTAATAAATTATTATAACAAATCCATGATTCATTGGCAGATGATTCCACATTTCGGTAGTATGATTGAAATTTTGATTTGTTCTTATGAAAAATTTTCAGTCTATTTCTAATTGAATAATTTGATATTTTTTCTTTTAAACAAATAAAATTTCATATTAAAAATTTTGTATCTATCTTCACCAATGATGAAATGAGACAATCTGAAAGAAAATGCTGAGTACCCTGAGATATCAATTATATTTCTAGAGTCATTCTGACTAGGCGATAATTTTTTAAAATGAGAAATTAAATTTATTTCTTTCGCATAAAGAGCAGGTTGTATACGATAGCTTTGACGCTTTCATTAGGTTTCAGAAAATGTCTTGGTTTCTTCTAATAGGCTTTGCTGAAATTCTTGAAAAGGAATTTGAAACATCTGAGCATATGTTCTGGTCAGAGTGAAAATTTATTTTAATGCTCTATAACAACAGTAAGATAAAATTGAGAATATATTTGAATCAGATTCAAAGATATTCCAAGTTCTTTTTCTCTAACTTTGGAAAAAACTTCCCTAATTTTTTTAGAATAAGTGAGTGAATTTCACTTGAGACATATATGCAATTAAGATTAAAATTGCGTTAAGGAATTTTTTTGTTTACTATTAATTCTGTTTGCCATGCACATTAAAAAGTATTGTTTTATCATATATGAAATATGCAAGTTTTCATGCAGTTTTTTTAAGGTTAAAATAATTTTTCCCCCTGCAAAGTAACGCATCGACGAATTATTCATGTGATCGAATTTTTAAAAGATAATTTTTTTTAAATGCTACTCGGAACCTATGGAAGCAGCGATGAGAATATATACTTGTAATATCCAAAAATAGAGAAGAGATGGGTGTGGCGCAATTATAAAAGCGTGATTCAACATAGTAATTCGTAATCAAAGTGTCTGATGTGATGGTTGTGATTGAAGCGCTGCATATTTATTTCGTCTGAATGGTGCTGTAATTATGAAAATATATCTTATATGCATTTTTGAAAGGATTGCAGACTACTTGAATAAGAAATATAGATATCTATTTTGTAGATAAGCTCTACATTATAGATATAGAGGTAGAAAATAATTTTTTTCTATTGATAAAGTGCTCTATTTCTGAAACTATTGAAATCGTAAATGTTTGTTTTTCAGTAACAGAAATAATAATCAACTGTCAGATCGCGCGCATCCAGCAACACTTCGTACCACTACCTTGTTTGTCTCAAGATTAAAATGAGAATTAAAGATTTCATTTAGTTTGATTGTTTACTATCCTATATTTTTAGGCGAGTAAATTTTTTTTTTCAAAATTACTGGAGATTCTTAAAACATTCCTAGTTGATTGCATTCTTTCGCAGTCTCGTATTTTGTTTGGCTCCTGGTAACAATGAAATATCATTCGTAAAGGCAGTGATAATAAAAGAAAAAAACATCACTTTTAGAAAATATAAAAGCATGTCACATTGCAGTTTTATTCGCTTTGCCACAGCAAATCTAACTTTGATTTTTAAGGAAGAAGCGATCATCTTTTCCAAAATTAAAATTGAGAGGGGAAAAAATTTTGAACTTTTATTTTAGTGATCATAGAAATATATACAAATTTCCTTAAATTCCAAATTAGGCCGGTCAAAATGACTGTTCTCTGTTAAAATTCCACTGTAAAAACTCCACTGCTCGAAAAGAATTGCCCATTTTCATTCCAATCCCGAGAACAGAAAGACAGGTTGCTTTGAAGCTGAGTAAGTTTGGATTACAGGATTTTTTCCAACCGTTACATTTGTAACGTGATTATTTTCTACGGTAATAAACTGTTTTACTCTTGACTTAAAAATAAAATAACACTCGGCTAATTAGTTAGAAGATAAATTTTGAAGGCGGGACTTGGTAGTTTTTGTACTAAAAGAATCCATGAATGTGAGAAAGCCGCATTCGTTTTCAGTTTTAGAAGTGTACTGTTTGCGTTTTTTTTTTTTTCTTCTCCTTTTTTATTCTTGGAGATGTAAAAAAATGTGCACAAAATGTAGTCCAGAAGAATATTTTGGGAGAAATTTCTTATTTTATGAGTACGAAATTCGAATACATTTTGAAGCTTTAAATCTTTCCAACGGAACGAAAACGGACATAAAATCATAAACTAATCTGAACTCATGATGCGGATGTTTTCCAAATAATTTTCTTTTGCAAAATACCTCACATTTAGCAAATTATTTTCTGATTTTTAATAGCTTGTTTTAAAATTTTTACAAATTATACCTTTATGCAATATTTCTAGAGGATCTTATTATTTTGGTATTAAAAGCGACACAAACTTTGCAGTTTATATTATTTCCTCTTGTGGTTTGACGAATAGAATATTAGACTTCTTATTATTATTCTATTTGTCATTCATTATTATTCGATTCGAGATAAAATTACATTTCAGTGATCATATCGTATTTAGGTGAAAATTGCGCATTTACTTTTTAGAATCCGCATTTGAGAAAATCCACACAGCAAAACTTCCAACTATAGTACCGTTTGGAATAAATTCAAGGAATTCCAAAGTTGTAAACATTTAGTCATTAAAGCCATTAAAAAGCAAGATATTTCAAGGACATAGTAAAACTATCAATCTCTAGAAACTCGTTTCGTAAAGTTATTGTGAGAAAACGTTAATTCAATTTATCAAATTCATTTGTAGACAGGCTGCTACTTCTGAGAGTTATGGTCAATTCCTCACAGCAATGGGAGGGGAAAAAAAACTTCAGAAAATCGTAAATATGTATTCATATTCATTCATTTGGTGGAAGTAAAAGAGCTGATTAGATCTTAGGCATTAAAAGGTGCGAATGCTAACTTCGGAACTGCTAACTTTCATACGTAGGAGGGCGTTTATGCAGATTCACTTCAATATAATCATTATCTGTCCAGTTTGATGTAGTCACGTCATTTTACAGAAAAATGTCTGATAAAGAAAACAAGAATAAAAAACGAGAAAAAAAGACTAAAAATTATTTCTCTTTTATAATTTACTTTAATACCTATTATATACTATGAATGTTCGCCAGGGGTAATGTATTCTAAGATTTTCAATTCAATATTTGTGTACCTGGGTCTCTTAATAGTTTCTTCATTCATTAATAGTTCATTATATTCATTAACTAATAGTTTTTTATGATAATATTTACAAATTAAATAGAAATTATTTGCTGATTTATCTATTACTGTAATAACAAATTTTTCTTTAAAATTTTTTACTTCTTTTTTTAATGTTCTGCTAAAATAAATCCCGCGTTCTTTAGATGTGTCAATATCTGTATTTATTTTTATTTTAATTTCCTCTAAAATTCTCACTTTCCATTCTCCGAAACCTTCCGCAGGCCAATAGTATTTTTTAGATAATTTAGCAATAAAAAAAAATCGCTTATCAGCGTCCAACAAATTGGCAAGCAGATTTTAAATAGAACCATCATTGAACAGCATTATAAGCAGGAATCGCCACGACTGCCATGGAACATTCATTATGAAATAAAAACTGAAATCATTTAATTGCCATGATGCATTCTTCCGTTCATTTACCGATGGAGAACTGTCAATGGAGAATATACATTTTTAAGCTGTTAGCGATCCAAGATTGTTTTTCATTGCCGATTGCAATAACGTAATTCGAAATGTTTGGGCATTTTTATTATTGTGAATGGATTAACTGTTATTTCTTCATATCGGCATTTTTTGCCATGTACTTTTCACATTTGCCAACAAATTTTATAAAAATTACTAGCTGACCCGACACACGTTTTTCTGCCATATAAGTTATTTCTAGTGAATATTTTGGTTGTTAATTAAAAAATAACGAATGTATTGTAAGTGTGTGGGGATGGGATCTATGACAGAAAGAGAAATGGAGCGCTTTAAACGATGATCGCCGATTAAAAAAAAAAAAAATAAACCACTTATTTTCTGAATACAATGTATTTGATCAACGTAACGAACATATGCATTGTTTGATCTCTTAAAAGTTAAACACAAAGTGGAAAAAGTAATATATTTTTATCCTAAAGTATAAAAATGAAATAAAGAAAATTCATATTCATTTCGAAGAGCAATTGAGTGTACGATATTTTTTGTCAGACCGTCTTTAGCCAATACAGATAAGTTCGATGGTTTTCCCACACGAGAACATGCCACGTATAATTATTCAAATTCCGAAGTAAAATAACCAGAGATCCAACTTTCAGTCGTAGAAGGTGTGGTGACACGCATGGCAAATCCAGTGAGTTCAAAAACTGTATAATAATTTACAGCTTCGCTAGCATCGCAAACTGTATCGATCAATTTATATGATACCAAGTATCTTGTATGATACCTGTATCTTGAAGTTTAAATCGTCGAAATCCACAGGTTTTTGCTGCCAAAATGGCTCTTTCTGCCAGCGACGCAGGATTTATGTATTGTGCGTGCTTACATCGGGAAATATGCGGTCAATGAGAGCATTTTGCAAATCAACGATAATGCAAAAATTAGTGGAAAATTTTATGCATCCAGTATTTTCATAGACAGCAACTTTTCCATCGCCGATATCTAACAATTGGTCAGAGAATGTATCAGCAGACGGATCTTGTAGCATTTGGACGCGAATGTTTATTTTTAGCTGGACTTTTTCAACATTACGCCACAGTGGCGATGATTTGAAGCAAGCGTTGATCTCATCAGCGTACGTTGAACATGGAATGACGGGAAAGCACTGGATAGGGACACCCTAATTACCTAGCGTTATGAAATATATTTTATGACCTATTCTCATACCTACCAAATACACATAAAAAATTTCATAAAAATCGGTCTTGCCGTTTCTGAAGAGTGCGAACACAAACATCTTGACACGAGATTTTTATGTATTAGATTTCATTTTTGTACTGAATGTGAATGCTCGTGAATGCAATTTCACTATTTTGTCGATTTCTATGAAATGGAATGGAATGATTATGAAATTATTATCAAATAATTCAATAGTTAATATAATGGCCATATGCATTTATGTATTTTATAAATCAACCCTTTTTCAAATATTGGTCATAAATATGCAAACGGAATTTGTTTTGTACTTAATTTCCGTTACGTCGTTCCAAATATCTAAATTTTCAATTACAAATCTGATCTCAAAAGAAATCCTCATATGAAGAAATTTATATAATAAATGTGTGAGATGTATTTATATGTCGACTACTTTAAAATATGAATAGTAACCATGGTCAAGAAGAAGAAAAATGTCTTTATATTAGACAAAAAAAGGAATGCATTGTCAACATGCATGTTTGTTTTCTTAAAAGATTGGTTAAAATTTTTCAGAAAATTTGAATATACTGATTTAAAAAATATTTTCAGTGCAAATTTCTCAACCGTAATTCATGTGTCTGGGCGCATGAAACAGTGTTGTGTTTTCGAAAGATGTTTAATGTTTAAATTTTAAATTTGGTAATGCTTGACTGTTGGGATTGTAATTATCCTGTGGTCATGCGATGCAGCAGATTTTTCATTTATTCTGTTTTCATTAACTTTCACATCTGAAAATGTTTTAAGATGCTTATCGTTAATTATTCAAGCATTAAATTTAAATTCTAGTACCATGTTCATTTATTTAAATCGAATTTTAAAACTTTCAGTCATTTTACCAGGGTCTGTATAGGTATGTTAAACATTGCCTGTTCGTTGCATCCATTTGCAGTTAATTTAAAAATTAACATTTTTATTCTTATGAAATATAAAAATATGAAGTTAGTAATAGCTACAATAAAATGAATAGTAAATCTTAGAATTATGAATCTTAAATATACCGTTCATTTGGATTTTGATTTTGCACAAATGCATACATTCGCGGATGAAGAATAGTTTAATTGGTTCGGTCGACCAGCCAAAATCAATATCCTTTGATTCTTTAAAAGCATCTGATCACTGTGCCTGATCACCATGGTGATCAGCATGCTTTTAGAGAAACCGTCACATAATTAGCACGAATTAAAATTACTCCTAAAAAAATCGACTCGAATTTAAGAAATTATCACATTGAATGAGAAGTGAATGGATGCGATGAATATTAAATAACGTAATGCATCATACTGTTTTCTTCTTTCAATAAAACTAGAAAGATTTTGAATTATGTTATTTAGAACATACCAAATTTGAAAAAAAAAACATTTTTTTATTTAATTAAATATTAAATTTTATCTTCTGCTTTGCATTAATAATTTTAAAAATTTATACGAGTTTTTAGCTGAAATCGTATTATAAAATAATTTATAAAAGTGTGTTGAATTTCTTTAATTACAATTAGGAGTTTAATCTTGTATTTCCTACTGAATTAGTTGAATTCTGTGCGATATTCGGGGCATGCGCAGACTTATTATGTCAACATAGCCAATTGTCTATGCAGGTTCGATCCTCGTTATTGTCATTTTTCTTTCATTCACTTTTTTCATTTTATATCAATTATTTGTTTAAATTATTACGCGTAGAGAAAAATATGTTTTTCTTTTCATGATGTGATATTTTTGTAAAGAATATTAAATTTTTCAATCATTTATTTCAAAATCTCAATCTTTTTATTTCAACAAAGTAGCTAATCTATATCATGGTTTGATGTGCCATTTTTCATTTGTGCACTGAAATTTTAAAATACTATAAACAGTCGATAAATTTATAGTTAACAGCTGTATTGATTTGTTATATTTCTCAGAATTTATTATTATGTGCTGTCGTTTATTATTAGCAAATCTTGTTTTGTCTCATTTGTTGGCATTGTAGATATTCAAAATATTATGTTTCCTTTTTATTTGCTATGTGTTAATGCAGTTTTTGTATACATTAATTAAATATTATCCAATTGAAATTACTCCAAAGACGACTGGGAACTTATTCATACTTAAAGTTAAATAAGAGCTTCTAAAAATATTTATCTTATAAGAGACAGGCCATCAGTTTTTAATTTTATTAAGTATTTGTTTGACAATAATAACTGATGTATTGTATAATCCTATACTTGAAACTTTTTTAATTCAGCGAACCTGTAAATTAGAAACAGCAGATAAAATTTTGATACAATTTTATATTTTACAAATCTTATTATTGGTGAAAAATTTCTTTTCTTTCTTTAACAAAAATTATTGCAAGAAACAGATATACCACAGTGAAATTTTCTCTGATTTTTTTCAAACTGGAACAGTAATTACTATTATAACAGTAATAGAAATAAATGAAAAGAAAAAAAAATTATTTATTTTAACAATAATTATGCTATTTATAATTATTCTATTAAAAATAAATGCTATTAAAAATTATTTACATTAAATTTGATTATTGTCTTGGTTAAAAAATGCTTCGCATTTCTTTTATATGCAAATATTCCTTATAAGTTTATATTTATTCCTTATTCGTAATCACTATATTTTAACGTGTGAGAAAAAAATAACATTTTTAAAAATGCTGTGAATTTAAAAATGCATTTAATTATATATGCATGAAATTACAAAAAAAATATATATATTCTTTAATTTAAAGTAATTTAAAGTGATGACACGTTAAAAATAAATATGAATTATGAAAATTCCTTCTAAAACTAATATTTTTTTTACTTAATTTATGCTATTTTTATAGGATTTTTTTTTCATATTCTGTATTTTATGCAATTTTATAAATCAAAACTTTATATAATGATGAAGGTATTATCCGAAAAATGTTGCGAATGCTTTCGATTTTGGGAATTATTTCAAGAATAAATTAAAAAGTACACATAAATATATATATATATTCCTTTTCCCTTCTTATTTCAAGGGACTTTATTGCATTTTATGTTTTTTAAAAATTGTTACCTGTATTTTTAACACATTGCTATCTTTTATTTAGTTTATTCATTTTTTGTATTCTTCTTCTCTTGGCATCATAGTTTCCAGTATCATTCCGTCTATAAATGTTATGTTGAATTGTTATAAAATACTAATAACAAGCTAGATTATAATTCGTTTATTAAAACAAACTTATTTTTATTACCATTTTATAGATTTGTTAATAATATTTTCTTGATATTCCAATTTTTAAGATGGTGTCTAGCTCGTTATATACCAACAAATGTTTTTAATAGAGAAAAATAAATGCAATACACTTTTTCAAAAATTCTTTATTGAAACGAAGAAACAAAGCAATTCTAATTACATTGCATTGCATTCTGTTTATTATTGATTTTGATGAAATAAGGGAAACTGCTTCAAATATTTACTAATAAATAAAATGAGATGTATTTTTATTATCTAATAAATATAAATTGAGTCTAGTTTTAAATTTCAAAACATCATTTAGAATAAAATTTTAAAGCGCATTTTTTTTCTATTCTTAACAAGATTAGTGAAATCAGAAAGACCAAAACTACATCGTGGAACTTATAATTTTTTTATTCCTTTTTAAAAATTTTAGACAGAAAATAAATTGCTAATGATATAAGCCGATTATTTATGTCTTATTTAATACATTTTTCATTTACCTTTACTATACTGTATTAAATTTGAAAGTTGAATTTGTCTTTGTAGTAATGTTTATTTGCAATATAAAGAATATAAGCTATGAGCAATCTTGCAATTTTTAACCAATTAATATTTTATAGATTTTGTTTAAAAATTTCAATGCATCCAAATGTAATCCGTATGCATACAATTTCATGCCATTCATATTTTTACTGTGTGCTTGTAGCGCAGTTATGTACAGCTCATCAGGAATCGGTTATTACAAAGGGTTTTATTTCTGGAATGAATTGTTCAGATTATATTTCAAATAAAAATGAAGCGAAACTATATCATGTCGACTTCTTTTTATTCTAAAAAACAAACAACTAGTGTTGCCAATTTTAAAAGCACAAACTTGCGGAAACAAAGATCTTAATTCAAAGATATAGCTGTTATATGCTTTGCAAATTTCACAAACGCCAAAACTTCCAAAGAAGGTCGCTTAAAATATAATTAAAGAAAACTGAATTATTAGAACTGTTTAAATTGCACTCTGAAACTTCTATACAAATCAAATTTTTAACGTATTTGTTCTTCATCTAATCTGTTCAAATTATTACGCATATATATGCTTATAAATTTTTCCGTATTTTTAACTTGCACACAAGAATTTTCTGTAATTAACGCAAAAGAAATCAAGGAAACCAAGATTGTAAGTTGCGATTAATTAGTATTTTCCACTGGCAACGCAATAGGAGGGATGATGATGTTGGATTCTCCACAAAATGAAATAAAGAAAAGTGAAGTGAAGTTTGATAAAATTGATCATGGAGTATAAATTGCCATTCTAAAATTGTTTTTTTATAATTATGACTACCAAAACTTTAGTCATTTTGGGATTTGTCTTTGATTAAGGAAAATTTGGAGATCCAAAATGAGGACAGTTCATTGAACTGGGATGCAGATTTGTTTATCAAATTGCACCACTTAATTGGAAAAATTACAGTAAGAGGAAGTGATTTTTTTCTTTCAAAAGGAATTGGAATTTTTTTTTCATGTAAAGAATTTAAAAAAGAATTTCGATGAATTTAAACAATATTTCATCGATAGTAGTACCACCTGAAAATCACAGTTTTGACTCCAAATGCATTAGTCATTTGTCTATTTGTTTAAGGAAAATTTGGAGAGCCTCTATGGAAGAAAATTCAAAGAACTGGGATGTATTTTGTTTGGCAAATTGCACCACTTAATTATAAAAATTTAAGTAAGCAGCAAGCAAGGTACAAGAGAATGTGATTTTTTTTTCTTTCAAAATAATTGGAATTTTCTTTTTTTATGTAAAGAATTTTAAAAAGCATTTCGATAAATTCAAACCATATTTCATCGGTAGTAGCACCACCTAAACAGCACAGTTCTGACTAAAAATGTCTTAGTCATTTTCGGTTTTCTCTTTGATTAAGGAAAATTTGGAGATCCATATGGAAGACAGTTCATTGAACTGGGATGCAGATTTTTTTTATGAAATTGCACCACTTGATTGGAAAAATTCCAGTAAGGAGCAAGCAATCGGTAAGAAGAAGTGATTTTTTTCATTCAAAAGGAATTGGAATTTTTTTTTATGTAAAGAATTTAAAAAAGAATTTCGACGAATTAAAACAATATTTCAGCACCACCTAATAAGGCAGCACCACCTAAGTAGCACAGTGTTGACTTCAAATACCATAGTCATTGAAGTTTTTCTCTTTGCTTATTGAAAATTTTGCGATTATATATGGTAGACAGTTCAGATAACTTGGATGCAATATGTTTGGTAAATTGCACTACATAATTTGAAAAAATTCAGTAAAGAGCAAGGAACCGGTACGTGAATGTGATTTTTTCTCTTTTCTGAATGATTTTTTTTTATGTAAAATATATAAGAAAGACTTTTCGATAAATTAAAGCGATACTTCATCGATAGTAGCACTACTTAATCAGCACAGTTGTGACTAACATATCCTAAGTCATTTTTTTTCTGTTTGATTAAGGAAAATTTGAAGAGCATTTATGGAAGACATTTCATAGGACTCTTATGCAGATTTGTTTGCAAAATTGCACCACCTAATTTTATGTAAGCAGGAAGCAAAGTATAAGAGGATGTGATTTATTTTCTTTCAAAAGAATTGGAATTTTTTTTTTTTTATGTAAAGATTTTAAAAAAGCGTTTCGTTGTATTAAATAAATATTTCATCGATAGTAGCCCACCTAAGCAGCACAGCTTTGATTACAAATTCCTTAGTCATTTAAATGTGTCTCTTTGTTTAAGGAAAGTTTTGAGAGCCTATATGGAAGGCAGTTCAGAGGTAGGTAGATATGTATAGTTTATTGGCACAAAAGCCATGTGTGGCTATGCTGCGCCAGTCATATTTTTTAATTTAAGAGCACATAAATATGAACCCAATCAATCAATTATAAATTAATACCAATTGAGATAAAATGTATAAAATATAAGCGATGTAGCAATCAACTATTAAAATTTTAAAATTTCTGAATCACAGAGAGAAAATAATTATGAAACAAAGTAAAAGTTTGAGGTTAATGATACAACTTCAAAATAAAGCTCTAACAGACATTAAAAAGTTGAAAAACAGTTCAATATAAGTAAAAAGGTGAATAACGTTTAAAAATGTAAAAAATATTTTGGTGGTATTTCTCACCCACCAAGTCGGTTAGAGTTATGGATGATGTATTATTGAAAAAGCTGATACGATGAGGATGGTTGGCAGGGCATTCAATCAAAACATGCTTAATACTTAAATCAATATGACACGTCTGACACATTGGTGCCCTTTCGCCAAAGATCAGATGTTTGCGAGTATAGCGCGTGTGTCCTATACCGAGGCGTGTTAGCTTGACATCTACCTCACGGAGAGGAAGAGTTGGCCACATAGCAATGGACAGAGTGCAATTTATTGTGGGTTGATAAATCCCACGTTTCTTGCCAGTAAACAAAAGGCGACACGCCAATAATCTCAGACATCACAGTATGGGTTGGTTGGTTGGATTTTTCTGGCGCAAGAGCCATTTTTGGCTATGCTGCGCCAAGCTTATGGTAGATAAACACTACACTGCGCTAGACATATGGTATTAAAAAATATGTCAAGTACAATTCAGACATACAATTTAAAATTACAAATTTTCTTGATAAAATGAAACGCACATAATGAATAGTATCAGTATTCTTAAAAATGCAAATTATATCCCAGAAAGGAAATTTTCCAAAAATGTTAAAAGATTAAAATATTAATGAAATTTAAAACGTGAAAATGCAAATCTCATAATATTAAAACAGACACAATATATTACAAAATCAAGTTAAAAACAATATATTACAAAATCAAGTGTATTCGATGTTTTTTAATGTATATCTTATGAATAGGGGTATTTGAAGATTCATTGAAAAAATTTTTAAGATCAACCCATTGAACTGTATATTTTTGGAGACTTTGTCCAAACAGTTTTATCAACTGCGGTGAAATCGGTAGAAGGTTCCGGAGCAGGTGGGGTTTCATCAATTGTTTTATGAGGGTTGTATTCAATAGGATTGTCCGATTCTATTTCGGTGTCCGTATTTTGATTGGGCTTATCTGTGGACATGGTTTCAAGCTCAGAGTTGGTTTCATCCATTTTATTAGCTGGTTTGGAATTTATGGTCTGCGAAGAGCTAAAATTAGAGACTGGCATAGATTGGGAAACTTGTCGAGGTAAAGTCTTCCAGAATTTAAAATTCGATATATTTTCAGAATTTTGATCTTTTTTATGTTTCTTCTTATATGTAACAGTTTTAAATGTATGCAGGTCCTGTGGTATTTCATTGGATAAGGCATTAGTAGTTTCACATTCATTACCAGTTGGCTGAGGAATATAAGTTTCACCAAATACTGGATCGATTATAAGTTTCGAAAAGTTCGTTTCTTCACAAACTGGAGACATTTGATTTTCCGTTTTTTTCGTTCTCTCTTTATATTTTGATTTTTCTTTTTTCTTAAGATCCTTTTCAGTTCGTGAAGGAAGGTTTTGAGTAATGATGGGAATACAGGGCTGTGATTTATTAGTCGTTAAAGATTGTAACTTTGTAAGTGGAGGACTCGAGTTAATTTTTCATCTGTCTGGGTACAACCAGAAATAGTATTCTTGACTACTTGTAAGTATGGTAACGAAGCTGATGTAATAGAAGGTTGAGGATACACAAGTTTCCTTGCCTCAGAATATGATAAATTTTTAGTTACTTTGAACTCTTGAATTTTCTTTTTCATTTTCCACTTAATGCACTCCTTGGAATCTGAGGTGTGTGTTTCATCACAATTAACACATCTAGGATCTGCATTGCATTCTGTACTCGAATGTCCAACTGATGCACAGCGGGAACAAGTCTGTTTACAAGGACAAGCGTTTTTCGAACGGCCGAACTTCTGACAGTTAAAACATCGTAAAGGAGTAGGAATATAGGGGCGAACCTTACATCGTGCATAACCAGCAAGAAGAGTTTTCGGAAGCTGAGGAGTACAAAAATTTAACATTATATGCTTCGTTGGAATTAGTTGACCGTTACGTTTTATTTTTATTCAACGGGCTTCACAAACGTTTTGGCTTTTTAACTCACTTACAAGTTCAGACACTGAAACAGATTCGAGGTCAAGTTCGGAAACCACACCACGGCAATAGTTTAATGATTTATGAGCATATGTTTCCACAGGAAATTCTCCTAAATACTTCAAATTTTTAAGTACAGATATTTGTGATTTTGTGACTGCTTCAATCAATAAATCTCCAGATTTAAGTTTCTTAGTATCTTTGACTTCTCCAATGGTTGAGGCAATAAGTTTCTGAATCAGAAAAGGCGAGACTTTATGGAAGGTTTTGTCAGTGTGTGAGATGATAAAAGGAGTATTTTCAGTAATCGAATATCCGGACAAAGCCGTTTCGAAAAGACCCATGCAAAGTACAATTCATATTCGGGTTTCGTACACCACGGAGCCCAACAAGGGAAGGCAGACACCGGCTCTAGGCACCCCCAACCTCGCCGCTTACCTTGATTCTAATCGAAGCCTATACGCTAAGAGCCACTTCCAGGAACGTCTACCACCCTTAACGCAGAGCCCCAGAAGATGACCCCTTCGCTTGATCCCAAGCAGACTAACTACTCAGGTGGCTAGCTACCAACCGATTGATACATTGGGGACCACAGTGCACCACCCGTCTAATGGGTAGCCACGCACGGCCAACACGTGGAGTTTTGGACTGTCCATGAGAAGCAAGAAGTAAACAGAGCGGCGACAGCTTTTCATGGAGAGCTCACTCGCTTGCCGTCTAGGGATGGAAGGATCAAGCAGACAGTAGAAGGCGTAGGGGAGAGTAAATATGAAGGGATTAAAGATCCCTGGGTACCTCGGGATTGGGACACCCTTACTCACCTATAGTAGGTGAACCCGTGAGGGGATCACAGTATGGGAGTTCTTGGCTTAGGAGAGAGGATGCAGATTTAGCTAAAGAATCCACCATCTCATTCCCAGAGATACCAACATGACTTGGCACCCAGCTGAAAATGACATTAAAACCATCGACCTTCAAAAGACTCAAAGTAAACCGAATTCTATTAGCAATCGGGTGCATCTAATTGTGGTATTGAGAAATCGTTTCTAATGCACTCATGCTATCGGTATAAATAACCAAATTTCGATGAGCCAAGGAGGAAATTTAATGAAGAGCATAAAAATTAGCTACTAGCTCCGCAGTGAATACAGAACAGTACTTATGTATACGATAGCTCAGAACACTCAACTAATTTAGCACCGTCAGTGAATATTGGTGTGAATGAAGGATACCGACAGAGATGACAGTTAAATAGCTGTTGAAAAACAACCGGGGCAGTTGAATTTTTGTCGAATCCTGAGAAGGGAGACAAATCAGAGAACTTGGATGCAATTTTATTTGGCAAATTGCACCACTTAATTTGTAAAATTTCAACAGAGAGCAAGCAATTGGTAAGAGGATGTAATTGTTTCTCTTTCGAAAAGAAATGGTATTTCTTTAATGTAAAAAATATAAGATAGGCATTTTAACGAATTAAAAAAATATTTCATAAATTGTAGCACAACTTAATCAGCACACTCGTGACTACCATATACTTAGTAATTTTTGGTTTTCTTTTTGATTAAGGAAAATTTGAAGAGCCTTTATGGACTCTTGCGCAGATTTGATTGTAAAATTGCACCATTTAATTAGAAAATTTTAAGTAAGCAGCAAACAATGTATACGAAGGCGTGATTTTTTTCTTTCAAAACGATTGGATTTTTTTTAATGTAAAAAAAAGCTTTTCAATAAATTCAAACAATATTTCATCCGTAGAAACACCACCTAAACAGCACAGTTCTGAATAAAATGCTTTAGTCATTTTTAGACATTTGGTTTTCTCTTTGATTAAGGAAAATATGGAGAGCTTATATGGAAGACAGTGCAGAGAACTGGGAAGCAGTTTTGTTTAGCAAATTGCACAACATGATTTGAAAGTTGTCTGTAAGGAGCAAGCAATCGATAAGAGGATATGACATTTTCTTTTAAAACAAACTAATTTTATTTTTATGTGAAGAATTTAAAAAAAAGCATTTAGTTGAATTAAAAAACAATTTTATCGATTGTAGCACCACAAAAGCAGCACAGTTCTGACTACAAATGTCTTAGTTATTTTGGTTTGTATCTCTGTTTTTAAAAAATTTAAAGAGCCCATTATCAAAAAGAGTACAGAGAAGTGGGATGCAGATTTGTTTGTCTAATTGCACCACTTAATTGGAAACATTTCAGTGAGGAGCAAGTAATCGGCAAGAGGATATTTCTTTTAAAAATAATTGGAATTTGTGTAAATAATTTTAAAAATAAATTCGAGGAATTCAAACAATATTTCATCGAAAGCAGCACAGTGTTGACTACAAATGCCATAGTCATTGAGATTTTTCTCTTTGTTCATGGAAAGTTTTGCGATAAAATATAAAAGATATTTTAGACAACTGGGGTGCACAATTATTTATCAAATTGCACCAATTAATTGGGAAAATTTCAGTGGGGAGCAAGCAATCGGCAAGAGGAAGTGATTCTTTTTTCTTTCAAAAGGAATGAGAATTTTTTTTTTAATGAAAAAATTTCGATGAATTAAAAAAATATTTCATCGATATTAGCACCACCTGATCAGCATATTGTTCACTACAAGTGCCTTAGTCATTGAATTTTATCTTTTTGCTAATGGAACATTTTGCAATAAAATTTACAAGAAGTTCAGAGAACTGGGATGCACATTTATTTATGAAATTGCACCACTTAATTGTAAAAATTTCAGCGAGGTGCAAGCAATCGGCAAGAGGATATAATTTTTTCTTTTAAAAGGACTTCGGATTATTTGATTTTTTATGTAGAGATTTTAAAAAAGTGTTTCGTTCTAATAAATCAATATTTCATCCAAGGCAGCAACACGTAAGCAGCACAGTGTTGATTACAAATGCCATAGTCATTGAGGTTTTTCTCTTTGTTCAAGGAAAATTTTGAGATAAATTATAAAGGATAGTTTAGACACCTGGAATGCAGTTTTCTTTGTCAAATTGCACCAATAATTAGAAACGTTTCAGTGATTAGCAAGTTATCGGCAAGAGGATGTAATTTTTTTTTCTTTTAAAAGGAATCTTGATTTTTTCTTCTTTTTTTGATGTAGAGATTTTAAAAAACTGTTACGTTGTATTTAATCAATATTTCATCGATAGTAGTCCACCTAAGCAGCACAGTTTTTTTTACAAGTGCCTTTCCTCATTGTTTAAGGAAAATATGGGGAGTCTATATGAAAGATAGTTCAGAGAACTGGGATGGACATTTATTTATCAAATTGCACCACTTAATTGGAAAAATATTAGTAAGCAATCGGTAAGAGGAAGTGATTTTTTCTTTCAAAAGGAATTGGAATTCGAATTTTTTTTATGTAAAGAATTTAAAAAAGAATATCGATGAATTAAAACTATATTTCATCGGCAGCAGCACCTCCTAAGCAGCACAGTGTAGACTACAAATGCCGTAGACTCTTTGTTTATGGAAAGTTTTGAGATAAAATATAAAAGATAGCTTAGACAACTGGCATGCAGATTTCATCGTAAAATTGCACCACTTAATTGGAAATGTTTCAGTGTGGACACTTCAGTGTGGTACTACACACTTTAGATCGTTTAGTTATAGTGCATCTATTTCAAGCATAAACACAGACGGGTATTACCTTTTAACTCCCTTATTGACTTGTGAAATAACTTCAGATATGCAGATAAGAGACAAACCCCACTTACAAAGAGTCGGAGGTTTACGTAATAAATCTGAAATATTTAGAGTAATTCCTATGACACTCATGAGTTGCACTAAGAGATTGAAATTTCAAAATAGAAAGCGATTTTTTTATAATCACAGAATAATTCTTTCTTTACCAAGCCCAAAAATTCTCTGCCTCCATTTAAATTTGAAAGTAAAATAAAATTTGTCGATAAAATACTAATAAATGGGACAGGAAAGGATTTTCTACTTCACTGCAGCATTTTCATAATAAACTTACGGCATAAAAAAGTTTATAGAATAATTTCGAAAAGTGCTTTAAAGGGCTCTTAGACGGGAAATGTTTGCAGTCGAAATTACATTGCAACAGGAAAGCAGATAAGTAAACGCAAAAAACCAGTCAATCCCTAAAATATCATTCAGAAGCAGAATCCTAGTTACAAACACGAAGGAAAAGATACACGCTCCTAAACGAAACAATCGTATCTCATCAGAAGAAATGAAGATTTGAATTAAAAATGATTGCAGAGATGATAATTTCTTATAAACATGATTCCAGATAATACTTGCAACTGAAACAGAAAAATCATGAAACAAAATTCAAATACTAAACAAATAGCAAAGACAAATATTTATAGATTACTTATTGTATAATAAAATGAAGAATAAGAAATACATTATAAATTTTTAAGTTATAAACTTATGAAGTCAAATGTTCATTTCTTAAGATTAAGAAATTTTTAAAAAAAATTAAAATTAAAAGAAATATATATAAAACTATTATTCGGTTAGGAGACTCGATCTGTAGACCGCAAAATGCAAAAAGCAGCACAAATCGTTCATTCCAACAGGAGACTCAGACTTTACATTCAGGAACAGAATAAGATTCTTAACATATATAATCAATTCTAGTTTGAAAACTAATTAGAATCTGGTCAAAAAGCCCAATGCTAGAAATAGGAATGATTTTTGAGCATGTGAGAGATCTTGGAACTAAAAAGTTCTTTCAAATATATAGATTTTAGAAGTAAAATTTTATTTTTAATGTATATAAATTGGAAGAATTCACAGTAAATGTTGAATGGACATGGTGAATAATATCAAAAAGATAATTTAAAAAAAGAAATGTGTATAAAACTATTATTTGGTTACGGGACTCGATCTGAAGACCTGCAAAAAGCAGCACCAGAACCCATCGTTAATTCAACCAGGATACACAGACTTCACAGCCGGGAATATTCTAAGATTCTTAACATATTTAACCATTTCTAGTTTGAAAAATAATGGGAATCTGGTTAAAAAGCGCATGTGCGAGATCTTGGAATTTAAAATTTTTTCTTAATGTATAGATTTTAGAAGAAAAATTTTATTTTTAATGTATAAAAATTGGAAAAATTGATAGTAAATGTTGAATGGTCACGAAGAATATTATTAAAAAAAAGAAATATGTACAAAAGTATTATTCGACTACGGGACTCGAAAAATATTTGAAAAAAAAGAAGAAATATATATAAAACTATTATTCGAAAACGAGACTCGATCTGAAGACTTCCAAAATGCAGCGCCACAACCCATCGTTCATCCCACCAGGTCAGACAGACTTCACGTTCAGAAACAGCCTTAGATGCTTAAAATATTTAATCAGTTCTAGTTTGAAAAATAATGTGAATCTGGTCAAATACCACAATGCTAAAAATAGGAATGATATTTGCGCATGTGCGGGATCTGGGAGTATAAAATTTCTTTTACATTTAAAGATTTTTGAAGTGAAATTTTATTTTTGATGTATAAGAATTGGAAAATTTCATATAAATGTAAAATGTTCGTGGAGAATAATATTAAAAAAATATTGGAAAAAAAAGAAATATTTATAAAACAATTATTTGGATACGAGCCTCGATCTGAAGACCTGCGAAACGCAGCGCCACAACCCGTTGTTCATCCCACCAGGCCACTCAGACATCACATTCAGAAACCGCCAAAGAGGCTTAAAATATTTAATCAATTCTAGTTTGAAAAATAATAAGAATCTGGTCAAAAACCATAATGCTAAAAATAGGAATAATATTTGCGCATGTGCGGGATCTCATAGCATAAAATTACTTTTAAATGTACACATTTTTGAAGTGAAATTTTATTTTTGATGTATAAGAATTGCAAAAATTCCTATAAATGAAGAATGTGCATGGAGAATAATATTTAAAAATATATTTTTTAAAAAAAAGAAATATATATAAAATAATTATTTGGATAAGAGACTCGATCTGAAGACCTGAAAAATGCAGCGAAAAAACCCATCGTTCAACCCACCAGGCCACAACACAGACTTCACAGTCAAAAACAGCCTAAGATGCTAAAAATATTTAATCAGTTCTAGTTTGAAAAATAATGAGTATCTGGTCAAATACCACAATGCTAAAAATAGGAATGATATTTGCGCATGTGCGGGATGTAAAAGTACAAAATTTCTTTCAGATTTATAGATTTTTGAAATAAAATTTCATTTTTGATGTATAAGAATTGGAAAAATTCTTATAAATGTAGAATGTGCATGGAGAATAATATTAAAAAAATATTTAAAAAAAAGAAATATATATAAAACAATTATTCGGATACAAGACTCGATCTGAAGACCTCCAAAATGCAGCGCCACAACCCATGATTAATCCCACCAGGCCACAACACAGACTTCAAAGAAAAAAAAAGTCTAAGATGCTTAAACTAATTAATCAGTTCTAGTTTGAAAAATAATGAGAATCTGGTCAAATACCACAATGCTAAAAATAGGAATGATATTTGCGCATGTGCGAGATCTCGGAGCATATATTTTCTTTTAAATTTATAGATTTTTGAATTAAAAGTTTATTTTTGATGTATAAGAATTGGAAAAATTCATAAAAATGTAGAATGATCATGGTGAATATTATTAAAAAAATATTTGAAAAAAAAAAGAGAAATATTTATAACACTATTATTCGGATACGAGACTCGATCTGAAGACCTGCAAAATGCAGCACCACAACCCATGGTTCATCCCACCAGGCCACAACACGGACTTCACTGTCAAAAAAAGCCTAAGATGCTTAAAATAATTAATCAGTTCTAGTTTGAAAAATAATGAGAATCTGATCAAATACCACTATGCTAAAAATAGGAATGATATTTCCGCATATGCGAGATCTCGGAGCAAAAAATTTCTTTTAAATTTATAGATTTTTGAAGTAAAATTTTATTTTTGATGTATAAGAATTGGAAAAAATCATATAAATGTAAAATGTGCATGGAGAATAATATTAAAAAAATATTTAAAAAAAAAAGAAATATTTTTAAAACTATTATTCGGATACCAGACTCGATCTGAAGACCTGCAAAATGCAGCACCACATCCCATGGTTCATCCCACCAGGCCACAACACGGACATCACTGTCAAAAAAAGCCTAAGATGCTTAAAATAATTAATCAGTTCTAGTTTGAAAAATAATGAGAATCTGGTCAAATACCACTATGCTAAAAATAGGATTGATATTTCCGAATATGCGAGATCTCGGAGCATAAAATTTCATTAAATTTATAGATTTTTGAAGTAAAATTTTATTTTTGATGTATAAGAATTGGCAAAAATCATACAAATGTAGAATGTTCATTTAGAATAAAATTTAAAAAATATTTTAAAAAAAAGAAATATTTATAAAACTATCATTCGGATATGAGACTCGATCTGAAGACCTGCAAAATGCAGCGCCACAACCCATCGTTCATCCCTCCAGGACACACAGACTTCACAGTCAAAACCAGCCTAAGATGCTTACAATATTTAATCAATTCTAGTTTGAAAAATAATGAGAATCTGGTCTAATACCACAATGCTAAAAATAGGAATGATATGTGCGCATGTGCGAGATCTCGGAGCATAAAATGCCTTTTAAATTTATAGATTTTCGAAGTAAAATTTTATGTAAAAGAATTGGAAAAAATCATATAAATGTAGAATGTTCATTTAAAATGAAATTAAAAAAATATATATAAAAAAAAGGAATATTTATAAAACTATTATTCGGATACGTGACTCGATCTCAAGACCTGGAAAATGCAGCGCCACAACCCATCGTTCATCCCTCCAGGACAAACAGACTTCGCAGTCAAAACCAGCCTAAGAAGCTTAAAATATTTAATCAATTCTAGTTTGAAAAATAATGAGTATCTGGTCAAATACCACAATGCTAAAAATAGGAATGATATTTGCGCATGTGCGAGATCTCGGAGCATAAAATTTCTTTTCAATTTATAGATTTTCGAAGTAAAATTTTATTTTTGATGTATAGGAATTGGAAAAAATCATATAAATGTAGAATGTTCATTTAGAATAAAATTAAAAAAATATTTAAAAAAAAAGAAAAATTTATATAACGATTATTCGGATACGAGACTCGATCTGAAGACCTGCAAAATGCAGCGCCACAACCCATCGTTAATCCCACCAGGCCACAACACGGACGTCACTGCCAAAAAAAGCCTAAGATGCTTAAAATAATTAATCAGTTCTAGTTTGAAAAATAATGATGATCTGGTCAGATACCACAATGTTAAAAATAGGAATGATATTTGCGCATGTGCGAGATCTCGGAGCATAAAATTTCTTTTAAATTTATAGATTTTCGAAGTAAAATTTTATTTTTGATGTACAAGAATTGGAAAGAAATCATATAAATGTAGAATGTTAATTTAGAATAAAATTAAAAATATATTTAAAAAAAAAGAAATATTTATAAATCTATTATTCGGATACTTGACTCGATCTGAAGACCTGCAAAACGCAGCAGCAGAACCCATTGTTCATCGCACCAGGACACACAGACTTCACAGTCAAAAACAGACTAAAAAGCTTAAAATATTTAATCAATTCTAGTTTGAAAAATAATGAGAATCTGGTCAAATACCACAATGCTAAAAATAGGAATGATATTTGCGCATGTGCGAGATCTCTTAGCATAAAATTTCTTTTAAATTTATAGATTTTCGAAGTAAAATTTTATTTTTGATGTATACGAATTGGAAAAAATCATATAAATGTAGAATGTTCATTTAGAATAAAATTAAAAAAAATATTTAAAAAAAAAGAAATATTTATAAAACTATTATTCGGATATTTGACTCGATCTGAAGACCTGCAAAACGCAGCAGCAGAACCCATGGTTCATCGCACCAGGACACACAGACTTCACAGTCAAAAACAGCCTAAGAAGCTTAAAATATTTAATCAATTCTAGTTTGAAAAATAATGAGAATCTGGTCAAATACCACAATGCTAAAAATAGGAATGATATTTGCGCATGTGCGAGATCTCGGAGCATAAAATTTCTTTTAAATTTATAGATTTTCGAAGTAAAATTTTATTTTTGATGTATAAGAATTGGAAAAAAATCATTTAAATCTAGAATGTTCATTTAAAATAAAATTTAAAAAATATTAAAAAAAAAAGGCATATTTATATAACGATTATTCGGATACGAGACTCGATCTGAAGACCTGCAAAATGCAGCGCCACAAGCCATCGTTAATCCCACCAGGCCACACAGACTTGACAGTCTAAAACAGCCTAAGATGCTTAAAATATTTAATCAGTTCTAGTTTGAAAAATAATGAGAATCTCGTCAAATACCACAATGCTAAAAATAGGAATGATATTTGCGCATGTGCGAGATCTCGGAGCATAAAATTTCTTTTAAATTTATAGATTTTCGAAGCCAAATTTTATTTTTGATGTATAAGAATTGGCAAAAATCATACAAGTGTAGAATGTTCATTTAGAATAAAATTTAAAAAATATTTTTAAAAAAAAGAAATATTTATAAAACTATCATTCGGATATGAGACTCGATCTGAAGACCTGCAAAATGCAGCGCCACAACCCATCGTTCATCCCTCCAGGACACACAGACTTCACAGTCAAAACCAGCCTAAGATGCTTACAATATTTTATCAATTCTAGTTTGAAAAATAATGAGAATCTGGTCTAATACCACAATGCTAAAAATAGGAATGATATTTGCGCATGTGCGAGATCTCGGAGCATAAAATGTCTTTTAAATTTATAGATTTTCGAAGTAAAATTTTATGTAAAAGAATTGGAAAAAATCATATAAATGTAGAATGTTCATTTAGAATGAAATTAAAAAAATATATATAAAAAAAAGGAATATTTATAAAACTATTATTCGGATACGTGACTGGATCTGATAAACTGCAAAATGCTGCGCCACAACCCATCGTTCATCCCAATAGGACACACAGACTTCACTGTCAAAAACCACCTAAGAAGCTTAAAATATTTAATCAGATCTAGTTTGAAAAATAATGAGAATCTGGTCAAATACCACAATGCTAAAAATAGGAATGATATTTGCGCATGTGCGAGATCTCGGAGCATAAAATTTCTTTTAAATTTATAGATTTTCGAAGTAAAATTTTATGTATAAGGATTGGAAATAGTCATATAAATGTAGAATGTTCATTTAGAATAAAATTAAAAAAATATTTAAAAAAAAAAGAAATATTTATAAAACTATTATTCGGATACGAGACTCGATCTGAATACCTGCAAAATGCAGCGCCACAACCCATCGTTCATCCCACCAGGCCACACAGACTTCACTGTCAAAAACAGCCTAAGATGCTTAAAATATTTAATCAGTTCTAGTTTGAAAAATAATGAGAATCTGGTCAAATAACACAATGCTAAAAATAGGAATGATATTTGCGCATGAGCGAGAATTCTTAGCATAAAATTTCTTTTAAATTTATAGATTTTCGAAGCCAAATTTTATTTTTGATGTATAAGAATTGGCAAAAATCATACAAATGTAGAATGTTCATTTAGAATAAAATTAAAAAAAATATTTTGAAAAAAAAGAAATATTTATAAAACTATCATTCGGATATGAGACTCGATCTGAAGACCTGCAAAATGCAGCGCCACAGCCCATCGTTCATCCCTCCAGGACACACAGACTTCACAGTCAAAACCAGCCTAAGATGCTTACAATATTTAATCAATTCTAGTTTGAAAAATAATGAGAATCTGGTCTAATACCACAATGCTAAAAATAGGAATGATATTTGCGCATGTGCGAGATCTCGGAGCATAAAATGTCTTTTAAATTTATAGATTTTCGAAGTAAATTTTTATGTAAAAGAATTGGAAAAAATCATATAAATGTAGAATGTTCATTTAGAATAAAATTAAAAAAATATATATAAAAAAAAGGAATATTTATAAAACTATTATTCGGATACGTGACTCGATCTGAAGACCTGGAAAATGCAGCGCCACAACCTTTCGTTCATCCCTCCAGGACAAACAGACTTCGCAGTCAAAACCAGCCTAAGAAGCTTAAAATATTTAATCAGTTCTAGTTTGAAAAATAATGAGTATCTGGTCAAATACCACAATGCTAAAAATAGGAATGATATTTGCGCATGTGCGAGATCTCGGAGCATAAAATTTCTTTTAAATTTATAGATTTTCGAAGCCAAATTTTATTTTTGATGTATAAGAATTGGCAAAAATCATACAAGTGTAGAATGTTCATTTAGAATAAAATTTAAAAAATATTTTTAAAAAAAAGAAATATTTATAAAACTATCATTCGGATATGAGACTCGATCTGAAGACCTGCAAAATGCAGCGCCACAACCCATCGTTCATCCCTCCAGGACACACAGACTTCACAGTCAAAACCAGCCTAAGATGCTTACAATATTTTATCAATTCTAGTTTGAAAAATAATGAGAATCTGGTCTAATACCACAATGCTAAAAATAGGAATGATATTTGCGCATGTGCGAGATCTCGGAGCATAAAATGTCTTTTAAATTTATAGATTTTCGAAGTAAAATTTTATGTAAAAGAATTGGAAAAAATCATATAAATGTAGAATGTTCATTTAGAATGAAATTAAAAAAATATATATAAAAAAAAGGAATATTTATAAAACTATTATTCGGATACGTGACTGGATCTGATAAACTGCAAAATGCTGCGCCACAACCCATCGTTCATCCCAATAGGACACACAGACTTCACTGTCAAAAACCACCTAAGAAGCTTAAAATATTTAATCAGATCTAGTTTGAAAAATAATGAGAATCTGGTCAAATACCACAATGCTAAAAATAGGAATGATATTTGCGCATGTGCGAGATCTCGGAGCATAAAATTTCTTTTAAATTTATAGATTTTCGAAGTAAAATTTTATGTATAAGGATTGGAAATAGTCATATAAATGTAGAATGTTCATTTAGAATAAAATTAAAAAAATATTTAAAAAAAAAAGAAATATTTATAAAACTATTATTCGGATACGAGACTCGATCTGAATACCTGCAAAATGCAGCGCCACAACCCATCGTTCATCCCACCAGGCCACACAGACTTCACTGTCAAAAACAGCCTAAGATGCTTAAAATATTTAATCAGTTCTAGTTTGAAAAATAATGAGAATCTGGTCAAATAACACAATGCTAAAAATAGGAATGATATTTGCGCATGAGCGAGAATTCTTAGCATAAAATTTCTTTTAAATTTATAGATTTTCGAAGCCAAATTTTATTTTTGATGTATAAGAATTGGCAAAAATCATACAAATGTAGAATGTTCATTTAGAATAAAATTAAAAAAAATATTTTGAAAAAAAAGAAATATTTATAAAACTATTATTCGGATACGAGACTCGATCTGAATACCTGCAAAATGCAGCGCCACAACCCATCGTTCATCCCACCAGGCCACACAGACTTCACTGTCAAAAACAGCCTAAGATGCTTAAAATATTTAATCAGTTCTAGTTTGAAAAATAATGAGAATCTGGTCAAATACCACAATGCTAAAAATAGGAATGATATTTGCGCATGTGCGAGATCTCGGAGCATAAAATGTCTTTTAAATTTATAGATTTTCGAAGTAAATTTTTATGTAAAAGAATTGGAAAAAATCATATAAATGTAGAATGTTCATTTAGAATAAAATTAAAAAAATATATATAAAAAAAAGGAATATTTATAAAACTATTATTCGGATACGTGACTCGATCTGAAGACCTGGAAAATGCAGCGCCACAACCTTTCGTTCATCCCTCCAGGACAAACAGACTTCGCAGTCAAAACCAGCCTAAGAAGCTTAAAATATTTAATCAATTCTAGTTTGAAAAATAATGAGTATCTGGTCAAATACCACAATGCTAAAAATAGGAATGATATTTGCGCATGTGCGAGATCTCGGAGCATAAAATTTCTTTTAAATTTATAGATTTTCGAAGTAAAATTTTATTTTTGATGTATAGGAATTGGAAAAATCATATAAATGTAGAATGTTCATTGAGAATAAAATTAAAAAAATATTTTAAAAAAAAGGCATATTTATAAAACGATTATTCGGATACGAGACTCGATCTGAAGTCCTGCAAAATGTATCAGCACAACCCATTGATCATCGCACCAGGACACACAGACTTCACAGTCAAAAACAGCCTAAGAAGCTTAAAATATTTAATCAATTCTAGTTTGAAAAATAATGAGAATCTGGTCAAATACCACAATGCTAAAAATAGGAATGATATTTGCGGATGTGCGAGATCTCGGAGCATAAAATTTCTTTTAAATTTATAGATTTTCGAAGTAAAATTTTATTTTTGATGTATAAGAATTGGAAAAAATCATATAAATGTAGAATGTTCATTTAGAATAAAATTAAAAAAAATATTTTTTTTAAAAAAAGGCATATTTATAAAACGATTATTCGGATACGAGACTCGATCTGAAGTCCTGCAAAATGTATCAGCACAACCAATCGTTCATCCCACCAGGCCACACAGACTTCACAGTCAAAAGCAGGTTAAGTTGCTTAAAATATTTAATCAGATCTAGTTTGAAAAATAATGAGAATCTCGTCAAATACCACAATGATAAAAAAATGAATGATATTTGCGCATGTGCGAGATCTCGGAGCATAAAATTTCTTTTGAATTTATAGATTTCCGAAGTAAAATTTTATTTTTGATGTATAAGAATTGGAAAAAATCATATCAATCTAGAATGATCATTTAGAATAAAATTAAAAAAATATTAAAAAAAAGAAATATTTATTAAACGATTATTCGGATATCAGACTCGATATGAAGACCTGCAAAATACAGCGCCTCAACCCATCGTTAATCCAACCAGGCCACACAGACTTGACAGTCAAAAACAGCCTAAGATGCTTAAAATATTTAATCAATTCTAGTTTGAAAAATAATGAGCATCTTGTCAAATACCACAATGCTAAAAATAGGAATGATATTTGCGCATGTGCGAGATCTCTTGGCATAAAATTTCTTTTAAATTTATAGATTTTCGAAGTAAAATTTTATTTTTGATCTATAAGAATTGTAAAAAATCATATAAATGAAGAATGTTCATTTAGAATAAAATTAAAAAAATATCTTAAAAAAAAAGAAATATTTATAAAACTATTATTCGGATTCGTGACTCGATCTGAAAACCTGCAAAATGCAGTGCCACAACCCATCGTTCATCCCAATAGGACACACAGACTTCACTGTCAAAAACCACCTAAGAAGCTTAAAATATTTAATCAATTCTAGTTTGAAAAATAATGAGAATCTCTTCAAATACCACAATGCTGAAAACAGGAATGATATTTGCGCATGTGCGAGATCTCGGAGCATAAAATTTCTTTTAAATTTATAGATTTTCGAAGTAAAATTTTATTTTTGATGTATAAGAATTGGGAAAAATGATACAAATGTAGAATGTTCATTTAGAATAAAATTAAAAAAAATATTTTTTTAAAAAAAGAAATATTTATAAAACTATTATTCGGATACGGGACTCGATCTGAAGACCTGCAAAATGCATCGCCGCAACCCATCGTTCATCCCACCAGGCCACACAGACTTCACTATCAAAAACAGCCTAAGTAGCTTAAAATATTTAATCAGATCTAGTTTGAAAAATAATGAGAATCTCGTCAAATACCACAATGATAAAAAAAAGGAATGATATTTGCGCATTTGCGAGATCTTGGACATAAAATTTCTTTTAAATTTATAGATTTCCGAAGTAAAATTTTATTTTTGATGTATAAGAATTGGAAAAACTCATATAAATCTAGAATGATCATTTAGAATAAAATTAAAAAAATATTTAAAAAAAAGAAATATTTATTAAACGATTATTCGGATACCAGACTCGATCTGAAGACCTGCAAAATGCAGCGCCTCAACGCATCGTTCATCCCACCAGGACACACAGACTTCACTGTCAAAAACAGCCTAAGAAGCTTAAAATATTTAATCAATTCTAGTTTGAAAAATAATGAGGATCTGGTCAAATACCACAATGCTAAAAATAGGAATGATATTTGCGCATGTGCGAGATCTCGGAGCATAAAATTTCTTTTAAATTTATAGATTTTCTAAGTAAAATTTTGATTTTGATGTATAAGAATTGACAAAAATCATACAAATGTAGAATGTTCATTTAGAATAAAATTAAAAAAAATATTTAAAAAAAAAAGAAATATTTATAAAAGTATTATTCGGATACGTGACTCGATCTGAAGACCTGCAAAATGCAGCACCACAACCCATCGTTCATCCCACCAGGCCACACAGACTTCACAGTCAAAAACAGCCTAAGATGCTTAAAATATTTAATCAGATCTAGTTTGAAAAATAATGAGAATCTCGTCAAATACCACAATGCTAAAAAAAGGAATGATATTTGCGCATGTGCGAGATTTCGGAGGATAAAATTTCTTTTGAATTTATAGATTTCCGAAGTAAAATTTTATTTTGGATGTATAAGAATTGGAAAAAATCATATAAATGTAGAATGTTCGATTAGAATAAAATTAAAAAAAATATTTAAAAAAAAAGAAATATTTATAAAACTATTATTTGTATACCTGACTCGATCTAAAGAACTGCAAAATGCATCGCCACAACCCATCGTTCATCCCACCAGGCCACACAGACTTCACAGTCAAAAACAGCCTAAGAAGCTTAAAATATTTAATCAATTCTAGTTTGAAAAATAATTAGAATCTGGTCAAATACCACAATGCTAAAAATAGGAATGATATTTGCGCATGTGCGAGATCTCGGAGAATAAAATTTCTTTTAAATTTATAGATTTTCGAAGTAAAATTTTATTTTTGATGTATAAGAATTGGAAAAAATCATATAAATGTAGAATGTTCATTTAGAATAAAACTAAAAAAATATTTTTTTAAAAAAGAAATATTTATAAAACTATTATTCGGATTCGTGACTCGATCTGAAGACTTGCAAAATACAGCGGCACAACCCATCGTTCATCCCACCAGGCCACACAGACTTCACAGTCACAAGCAGCCTGAGATGCTTAAAATATTTAATCAGTTCTAGTTTGAAAAATAATGAGAATCTCGTCAAATACCACAATGATAAAAATAGGAATGATATTTGCGCATGGGCGAGATCTCGGAGCATAAAATTTCTTTTAAATTTATAGATTTTCGAAGAAAAATTTTATTTTTGATGTATAAGAATTGGCAAAAATCATACAAATGTAGAATGTTCATTTAGAATAAAATTAAAAAAATATTTAAAAAAAAGAAATATTTATAAAACTATTATTCGGATACGTGACTCGATCTGAAGACCTGCAAAATGCAGCGCCACAACCCATCGTTCATCCCACCAGGCAACACAGACTTCACAGTCAAAAACAGACTTAGATGCTTAAAATATTTAATCAGATCTAGTTTGAAAAATAATGAGAATCTCGTCAAATACCACAATGCTAAAAATAGGAATGATATTTGCGCATGTGCGAGATCTCGGAGCATAAAATTTCTTTTAAATTTATAGATTTTCGAAGTAAAATTTTATTTTTGATGTATAAGAATTGGAAAAAATCATATAAATGTAGAATGTTCATTTAAAATAAAATTAAAAAATATATTTAAAAAAAAGTATATTTATGAAACGATTATTCGGATACGAGACTCGATCTGAAGACCTGCAAAATGCAGCACTCCAGCCCATCGTTAATCCCACCAAGACACACAGACTTCACAGTCAAAAACAGCTTAAGATGCTTAAAATATTTAATCAGATCTAGTTTGGAAAATAATGAGAATCTCGTCAAATACCACAATGTTAAAAATAGGAATGATATTTGCGCATGTGCGAGATCTCGGAGCATAAAATTTCTTTTAAATTTATAGATTTTCGAAGTAAAATTTTATTTTTGATGTATAAGAATTGGAAAAAATCATATAAATGTAGAATGTTCATTTAGAATAAAACTAAAAAAATATCAAAAAAAAAAAAAGAAATATTTATAAAACTATTATTCGGATACGTGAATCGATCTAAAGACCTGCAAAATGCAGCGGCACAACCCATTGTTCATCCCACCAGGCAACACAGACTTTACAGTCAAAAACAGCCAAAGATGCTTAAAATATTTAATCAGTTCTAGTTTGAAAAATAATGAGAATCTGGTCAAATACCACAATGCTAATAATAGGAATGATATTTGCGCATGTGCTAGATCTCGGAGCATAAAATTTCTTTTAAATTTTTAGATTTTCGAAGTAAAATTTTATTTTTGATGTATAAGAATTGGAAAAAATCATATAAATGTAGAATGTTCATTTAGAATGAAACTAAAAAAATATCTAAAAAAAAAAGAAATATTTATAAAACTATTATTTGTATACCTGACTCGATCTAAAGAACTGCAAAATGCATCGCCACAACCCATCGTTCATCCCACCAGGCCACACAGAATTCACAGTCAAAAACAGCCTAAGAAGCTTAAAATATTTAATCAATTCTAGTTTGAAAAATAATGAGAATCTGGTCAAATACCACAATGCTAAAAATAGGAATGATATTTGCGCATGTGCGAGATCTCGGAGAATAAAATTTCTTTTAAATTTATAGATTTTCGAAGTAAAATTTTATTTTTGATGTATAAGAATTGGAAAAAATCATATAAATGTAGAATGTTCATTTAGAATAAAACTAAAAAAATATTTTTTTAAAAAAGAAATATTTATAAAACTATTATTCGGATTCGTGACTCGATCTGAAGACTTGCAAAATACAGCGGCACAACCCATCGTTCATCCCACCAGGCCACACAGACTTCACAGTCACAAGCAGCCTGAGATGCTTAAAATATTTAATCAGTTCTAGTTTGAAAAATAATGAGAATCTCGTCAAATACCACAATGATAAAAATAGGAATGATATTTGCGCATGGGCGAGATCTCGGAGCATAAAATTTCTTTTAAATTTATAGATTTTCGAAGAAAAATTTTATTTTTGATGTATAAGAATTGGCAAAAATCATACAAATGTAGAATGTTCATTTAGAATAAAATTAAAAAAATATTTAAAAAAAAGAAATATTTATAAAACTATTATTCGGATACGTGACTCGATCTGAAGACCTGCAAAATGCAGCGCCACAACCCATCGTTCATCCCACCAGGCAACACAGACTTCACAGTCAAAAACAGACTTAGATGCTTAAAATATTTAATCAGATCTAGTTTGAAAAATAATGAGAATCTCGTCAAATACCACAATGCTAAAAATAGGAATGATATTTGCGCATGTGCGAGATCTCGGAGCATAAAATTTCTTTTAAATTTATAGATTTTCGAAGTAAAATTTTATTTTTGATGTATAAGAATTGGAAAAAATCATATAAATGTAGAATGTTCATTTAAAATAAAATTAAAAAATATATTTAAAAAAAAGTATATTTATGAAACGATTATTCGGATACGAGACTCGATCTGAAGACCTGCAAAATGCAGCACTCCAGCCCATCGTTAATCCCACCAAGACACACAGACTTCACAGTCAAAAACAGCTTAAGATGCTTAAAATATTTAATCAGATCTAGTTTGGAAAATAATGAGAATCTCGTCAAATACCACAATGTTAAAAATAGGAATGATATTTGCGCATGTGCGAGATCTCGGAGCATAAAATTTCTTTTAAATTTATAGATTTTCGAAGTAAAATTTTATTTTTGATGTATAAGAATTGGAAAAAATCATATAAATGTAGAATGTTCATTTAGAATAAAACTAAAAAAATATCAAAAAAAAAAAAAAAGAAATATTTATAAAACTATTATTCGGATACGTGAATCGATCTAAAGACCTGCAAAATGCAGCGGCACAACCCATTGTTCATCCCACCAGGCCACACAGACTTCACAGTCAAAAACAGCCAAAGATTCTTAAAATATTTAATCAGTTCTAGTTTGAAAAATAATGAGAATCTGGTCAAATACCACAATGCTAAAAATAGGAATGATATTTGCGCATGTGCGAGATCTCGGAGCATAAAATTTCTTTTAAATTTTTAGATTTTCGAAGTAAAATTTTATTTTTGATGTATAAGAATTGGAAAAAATCATATAAATGTAGAATGTTCATTTAGAATGAAACTAAAAAAATATCTAAAAAAAAAAGAAATATTTATAAAACTATTATTCGGATACGTGACTCGATCTGAAGACATGCAAAATGCAACGCCACAACCCATCGTTCATCCCTCCAGGCCACACAGACTTCTCAGTCAAAAACAGCCTAAGATGCTTAAAATATTTAATCAGTTCTAGTTTGAAAAATAATGAGAATCTGGTCAAATACCACAATGCTAAAAATAGGAATGATATTTGCGCATGTGCGAGAACTCGGAGCATAAAATTTCTTTTAAATTTATAGATTTTCGAAGTAAAATTTTATTTTTGATGTATAAGAATTGGAAAAAATCATATAAATGTAGAATGTTCATTTAGAATAAAATTAAAAAAAATATTTTTTTTAAAAAAAGGCATATTTATAAAACGATTATTCGGATACGAGACTCGATCTGAAGTCCTGCAAAATGTATCAGCACAACCAATCGTTCATCCCACCAGGCCACACAGACTTCACAGTCAAAAACAGCCTAAGTTGCTTAAAATATTTAATCAGATCTAGTTTGAAAAATAATGAGAATCTCGTCAAATACCACAATGATAAAAAAATGAATGATATTTGCGCATGTGCGAGATCTCGGAGCATAAAATTTCTTTTGAATTTATAGATTTCCGAAGTAAAATTTTATTTTTGATGTATAAGAATTGGAAAAAATCATATCAATCTAGAATGATCATTTAGAATAAAATTAAAAAAATATTAAAAAAAAAGAAATATTTATTAAACGATTATTCGGATATCACACTCGATCTGAAGACCTGCAAAATGCAGTGCCACAACCCATCGTTCATCCCAATAGGACACACAGACTTCACTGTCAAAAACCACCTAAGAAGCTTAAAATATTTAATCAATTCTAGTTTGAAAAATAATGAGAATCTGGTCAAATACCACAATGCTAAAAATAGGAATGATATTTGCGCATGTGCGAGATCTCTTGGCATAAAATTTCTTTTAAATTTATAGATTTTCGAAGTAAAATTTTATTTTTGATCTATAAGAATTGTTAAAAATCATATAAATGTAGAATGTTCATTTAGAATAAAATTAAAAAAATATCTTAAAAAAAAAGAAATATTTATAAAACTATTATTCGGATTCGTGACTCGATCTGAAAACCTGCAAAATGCAGTGCCACAACCCATCGTTCATCCCAATAGGACACACAGACTTCACTGTCAAAAACCACCTAAGAAGCTTAAAATATTTAATCAATTCTAGTTTGAAAAATAATGAGAATCTCTTCAAATACCACAATGCTGAAAACAGGAATGATATTTGCGCATGTGCGAGATCTCGGAGCATAAAATTTCTTTTAAATTTATAGATTTTCGAAGTAAAATTTTATTTTTGATGTATAAGAATTGGAAAAAATCATATAAATGTAGAATGTTCGATTAGAATAAAATTAAAAAAATATTTAAAAAAAAAAGAAATATTTATAAAACTATTATTTGTATACCTGACTCGATCTAAAGAACTGCAAAATGCATCGCCACAACCCATCGTTCATCCCACCAGGCCACACAGACTTCACAGTCAAAAACAGCCTAAGAAGCTTAAAATATTTAATCAATTCTAGTTTGAAAAATAATGAGAATCTGGTCAAATACCACAATGCTAAAAATAGGAATGATATTTGCGCATGTGCGAGATCTCGGAGAATAAAATTTCTTTTAAATTTATAGATTTTCGAAGTAAAATTTTATTTTTGATGTATAAGAATTGGAAAAAATCATATAAATGTAGAATGTTCATTTAGAATAAAACTAAAAAAATATTTTTTTAAAAAAGAAATATTTATAAAACTATTATTCGGATTCGTGACTCGATCTGAAGACTTGCAAAATACAGCGGCACAACCCATCGTTCATCCCACCAGGCCACACAGACTTCACAGTCACAAGCAGCCTGAGATGCTTAAAATATTTAATCAGTTCTAGTTTGAAAAATAATGAGAATCTCGTCAAATACCACAATGATAAAAATAGGAATGATATTTGCGCATGGGCGAGATCTCGGAGCATAAAATTTCTTTTAAATTTATAGATTTTCGAAGAAAAATTTTATTTTTGATGTATAAGAATTGGCAAAAATCATACAAATGTAGAATGTTCATTTAGAATAAAATTAAAAAAATATTTAAAAAAAAGAAATATTTATAAAACTATTATTCGGATACGTGACTCGATCTGAAGACCTGCAAAATGCAGCGCCACAACCCATCGTTCATCCCACCAGGCAACACAGACTTCACAGTCAAAAACAGACTTAGATGCTTAAAATATTTAATCAGATCTAGTTTGAAAAATAATGAGAATCTCGTCAAATACCACAATGCTAAAAATAGGAATGATATTTGCACATGTGCGAGATCTCGGAGCATAAAATTTCTTTTAAATTTATAGATTTTCGAAGTAAAATTTTATTTTTGATGTATAAGAATTGGAAAAAATCATATAAATGTAGAATGTTCATTTAAAATAAAATTAAAAAATATATTTAAAAAAAAGTATATTTATGAAACGATTATTCGGATACGAGACTCGATCTGAAGACCTGCAAAATGCAGCACTCCAGCCCATCGTTAATCCCACCAAGACACACAGACTTCACAGTCAAAAACAGCTTAAGATGCTTAAAATATTTAATCAGATCTAGTTTGGAAAATAATGAGAATCTCGTCAAATACCACAATGTTAAAAATAGGAATGATATTTGCGCATGTGCGAGATCTCGGAGCATAAAATTTCTTTTAAATTTATAGATTTTCGAAGTAAAATTTTATTTTTGATGTATAAGAATTGGAAAAAATCATATAAATGTAGAATG
Organism: Argiope bruennichi; assembly: GCF_947563725.1. NCBI lineage: Eukaryota > Metazoa > Arthropoda > Arachnida > Araneae > Araneidae > Argiope > Argiope bruennichi. The sequence goes on along the minus strand of NC_079156.1, from coordinate 22,940,542 downwards.
TTCATTTAGAATAAAACTAAAAAAATATCAAAAAAAAAAAAAGAAATATTTATAAAACTATTATTCGGATACGTGAATCGATCTAAAGACCTGCAAAATGCAGCGGCACAACCCATTGTTCATCCCACCAGGCCACACAGACTTCACAGTCAAAAACAGCCAAAGATGCTTAAAATATTTAATCAGTTCTAGTTTGAAAAATAATGAGAATCTGGTCAAATACCACAATGCTAAAAATAGGAATGATATTTGCGCATGTGCGAGATCTCGGAGCATAAAATTTCTTTTAAATTTTTAGATTTTCGAAGTAAAATTTTATTTTTGATGTATAAGAATTGGAAAAAATCATATAAATGTAGAATGTTCATTTAGAATGAAACTAAAAAAATATCTAAAAAAAAAAAGAAATATTTATAAAACTATTATTCGGATACGTGACTCGATCTGAAGACATGCAAAATGCAACGCCACAACCCATCGTTCATCCCTCCAGGCCACACAGACTTCTCAGTCAAAAACAGCCTAAGATGCTTAAAATATTTAATCAGTTCTAGTTTGAAAAATAATGAGAATCTGGTCAAATACCACAATGCTAAAAATAGGAATGATATTTGCGCATGTGCGAGATCTCGGAGCATAAAATTTCTTTTAAATTTATAGATTTTCGAAGTAAAATTTTATTTTTGATGTATAAGAATTGGAAAAAATCATATAAATGTAGAATGTTCATTTAGAATAAAATTAAAAAAAATATTTTTTTTAAAAAAAGGCATATTTATAAAACGATTATTCGGATACGAGACTCGATCTGAAGTCCTGCAAAATGTATCAGCACAACCAATCGTTCATCCCACCAGGCCACACAGACTTCACAGTCAAAAACAGCCTAAGTTGCTTAAAATATTTAATCAGATCTAGTTTGAAAAATAAAGAGAATCTCGTCAAATACCACAATGATAAAAAAATGAATGATATTTGCGCATGTGCGAGATCTCGGAGCATAAAATTTCTTTTGAATTTATAGATTTCCGAAGTAAAATTTTATTTTTGATGTATAAGAATTGGAAAAAATCATATCAATCTAGAATGATCATTTAGAATAAAATTAAAAAAATATTAAAAAAAAAGAAATATTTATTAAACGATTATTCGGATATCAGACTCGATCTGAAGACCTGCAAAATACAGCGCCTCAACACATCGTTAATCCCACCAGGCCACACAGACTTGACAGTCAAAAACAGCCTAAGATGCTTAAAATATTTAATCAATTCTAGTTTGAAAAATAATGAGCATCTTGTCAAATACCACAATGCTAAAAATAGGAATGATATTTGCGCATGTGCGAGATCTCTTGGCATAAAATTTCTTTTAAATTTATAGATTTTCGAAGTAAAATTTTATTTTTGATCTATAAGAATTGTAAAAAATCATATAAATGTAGAATGTTCATTTAGAATAAAATTAAAAAAATATCTTAAAAAAAAAAGAAATATTTATAAAACTATTATTCGGATTCGTGACTCGATCTGAAAACCTGCAAAATGCAGTGCCACAACCCATCGTTCATCCCAATAGGACACACAGACTTCACTGTCAAAAACCACCTAAGAAGCTTAAAATATTTAATCAATTCTAGTTTGAAAAATAATGACAATCTCTTCAAATACCACAATGCTGAAAACAGGAATGATATTTGCGCATGTGCGAGATCTCGGAGCATAAAATTTCTTTTAAATTTATAGATTTTCGAAGTAAAATTTTATTTTTGATGTATAAGAATTGGGAAAAATGATACAAATGTAGAATGTTCATTTAGAATAAAATTAAAAAAAAATATTTTTTAAAAAAAAGAAATATTTATAAAACTATTATTCGGATACGGGACTCGATCTGAAGACCTGCAAAATGCATCGCCGCAACCCATCGTTCATCCCACCAGGCCACACAGACTTCACTATCAAAAACAGCTTAAGTAGCTTAAAATATTTAATCAGATCTAGTTTGAAAAATAATGAGAATCTCGTCAAATACCACAATGATAAAAAAAAGGAATGATATTTGCGCATGTGCGAGATCTTGGACATAAAATTTCTTTTAAATTTATAGATTTCCGAAGTAAAATTTTATTTTTGATGTATAAGATTTGGAAAAACTCATATAAATCTAGAATGATCATTTAGAATAAAATTAAAAAAATATTTAAAAAAAAGAAATATTTATTAAACGATTATTCGGATACCAGACTCGATCTGAAGACCTGCAAAATGCAGCGCCTCAACGCATCGTTCATCCCACCAGGACACACAGACTTCACTGTCAGAAACAGCCTAAGAAGCTTAAAATATTTAATCAATTCTAGTTTGAAAAATAATGAGGATCTGGTCAAATACCACAATGCTAAAAATAGGAATGATATTTGCGCATGTGCGAGATCTCGGAGCATAAAATTTCTTTTAAATTTATAGATTTTCTAAGTAAAATTTTGTTTTTGATGTATAAGAATTGACAAAAATCATACAAATGTAGAATGTTCATTTAGAATAAAATTAAAAAAAATATTTTAAAAAAAAAGAAATATTTATAAAAGTATTATTCGGATACGTGACTCGATCTGAAGACCTGCAAAATACAGCACCACAACCCATCGTTCATCCCACCAGGCCACACAGACTTCACAGTCAAAAACAGCCTAAGATGCTTAAAATATTTAATCAGATCTAGTTTGAAAAATAATGAGAATCTCGTCAAATACCACAATGCTAAAAAAAGGAATGATATTTGCGCATGTGCGAGATTTCGGAGGATAAAATTTCTTTTGAATTTATAGATTTCCGAAGTAAAATTTTATTTTTGATGTATAAGAATTGGAAAAAATCATATAAATGTAGAATGTTCGATTAGAATAAAATTAAAAAAATATTAAAAAAAAAAAAGAAATATTTATAAAACTATTATTTGTATACCTGACTCGATCTAAAGAACTGCAAAATGCATCGCCACAACCCATCGTTCATCCCACCAGGCCACACAGACTTAACAGTCAAAAACAGCCTAAGAAGCTTAAAATATTTAATCAATTCTAGTTTGAAAAATAATGAGAATCTGGTCAAATACCACAATGCTAAAAATAGGAATGATATTTGCGCATGTGCGAGATCTCGGAGAATAAAATTTCTTTTAAATTTATAGATTTTCGAAGTAAAATTTTATTTTTGATGTATAAGAATTGGAAAAAATCATATAAATGTAGAATGTTCATTTAGAATAAAACTAAAAAAATATTTTTTTAAAAAAGAAATATTTATAAAACTATTATTCGGATTCGTGACTCGATCTGAAGACTTGCAAAATACAGCGGCACAACCCATCGTTCATCCCACCAGGCCACACAGACTTCACAGTCACAAGCAGCCTGAGATGCTTAAAATATTTAATCAGTTCTAGTTTGAAAAATAATGAGAATCTCGTCAAATACCACAATGATAAAAATAGGAATGATATTTGCGCATGGGCGAGATCTCGGAGCATAAAATTTCTTTTAAATTTATAGATTTTCGAAGAAAAATTTTATTTTTGATGTATAAGAATTGGCAAAAATCATACAAATGTAGAATGTTCATTTAGAATAAAATTAAAAAAATATTTAAAAAAAAGAAATATTTATAAAACTATTATTCGGATACGTGACTCGATCTGAAGACCTGCAAAATGCAGCGCCACAACCCATCGTTCATCCCACCAGGCAACACAGACTTCACAGTCAAAAACAGACTTAGATGCTTAAAATATTTAATCAGATCTAGTTTGAAAAATAATGAGAATCTCGTCAAATACCACAATGCTAAAAATAGGAATGATATTTGCGCATGTGCGAGATCTCGGAGCATAAAATTTCTTTTAAATTTATAGATTTTCGAAGTAAAATTTTATTTTTGATGTATAAGAATTGGAAAAAATCATATAAATGTAGAATGTTCATTTAAAATAAAATTAAAAAATATATTTAAAAAAAAGTATATTTATGAAACAATTATTCGGATACGAGACTCGATCTGAAGACCTGCAAAATGCAGCACTCCAGCCCATCGTTAATCCCACCAAGACACACAAACTTCACAGTCAAAAACAGCTTAAGATGCTTAAAATATTTAATCAGATCTAGTTTGGAAAATAATGAGAATCTCGTCAAATACCACAATGTTAAAAATAGGAATGATATTTGCGCATGTGCGAGATCTCGGAGCATAAAATTTCTTTTAAATTTATAGATTTTCGAAGTAAAATTTTATTTTTGATGTATAAGAATTGGAAAAAATCATATAAATGTAGAATGTTCATTTAGAATAAAACTAAAAAAATATCAAAAAAAAAAAAAGAAATATTTATAAAACTATTATTCGGATACGTGAATCGATCTAAAGACCTGCAAAATGCAGCGGCACAACCCATTGTTCATCCCACCAGGCCACACAGACTTCACAGTCAAAAACAGCCAAAGATGCTTAAAATATTTAATCAGTTCTAGTTTGAAAAATAATGAGAATCTGGTCAAATACCACAATGCTAAAAGTAGGAATGATATTTGCGCATGTGCGAGATCTCGGAGCATAAAATTTCTTTTAAATTTTTAGATTTTCGAAGTAAAATTTTATTTTTGATGTAAAAAAATTGGAAAAAATCATATAAATGTAGAATGTTCATTTAGAATGAAACTAAAAAAATATCTAAAAAAAAAAGAAATATTTATAAAACTATTATTCGGATACGTGACTCGATCTGAAGACATGCAAAATGCAACGCCACAACCCATCGTTCATCCCTCCAGGCCACACAGACTTCTCAGTCAAAAACAGCCTAAGATGCTTAAAATATTTAATCAGTTCTAGTTTGAAAAATAATGAGAATCTGGTCAAATACCACAATGCTAAAAATAGGAATGATATTTGCGCATGTGCGAGATCTCGGAGCATAAAATTTCTTTTAAATTTATAGATTTTCGAAGTAAAATTTTATTTTTGATGTATAAGAATTGGAAAAAATCATATAAATGTAGAATGTTCATTTAGAATAAAATTAAAAAAAAATATTTTTTTTAAAAAAAGGCATATTTATAAAACGATTATTCGGATACGAGACTCGATGTGAAGTCCTGCAAAATGTATCAGCACAACCAATCGTTCATCCCACCAGGCCACACAGACTTCACAGTCAAAAACAGCCTAAGTTGCTTAAAATATTTAATCAGATCTAGTTTGAAAAATAATGAGAATCTCGTCAAATACCACAATGATAAAAAAAAATGAATGATATTTGCGCATGTGCGAGATCTCGGAGCATAAAATTTCTTTTGAATTTATAGATTTCCGAAGTAAAATTTTATTTTTGATGTATAAGAATTGGAAAAAATCATATCAATCTAGAATGATCATTTAGAATAAAATTAAAAAAATATTTAAAAAAAGAAATGTTTATTAAACGATTATTCGGATATCAGACTCGATCTGAAGACCTGCAAAATACAGCGCCTCAACACATCGTTAATCCCACCAGGCCACACAGACTTGACAGTCAAAAACAGCCTAAGATGCTTAAAATATTTAATCAATTCTAGTTTGAAAAATAATGAGCATCTTGTCAAATACCACAATGCTAAAAATAGGAATGATATTTGCGCATGTGCGAGATCTCTTGGTATAATATTTCTTTTAAATTTATAGATTTTCGAAGTAAAATTTTATTTTTGATCTATAAGAATTGTAAAAAATCATATAAATGTAGAATGTTCATTTAGAATAAAATTAAAAAAATATCTTAAAAAAAAAGAAATATTTATAAAACTATTATTCGGATTCGTGACTCGATCTGAAAACCTGCAAAATGCAGTGCCACAACCCATCGTTCATCCCAATAGGACACACAGACTTCACTGTCAAAAACCACCTAAGAAGCTTAAAATATTTAATCAATTCTAGTTTGAAAAATAATGAGAATCTCTTCAAATACCACAATGCTGAAAACAGGAATGATATTTGCGCATGTGCGAGATCTCGGAGCATAAAATTTCTTTTAAATTTATAGATTTTCGAAGTAAAATTTTATTTTTGATGTATAAGAATTGGAAAAAATCATATAAATGTAGAATGTTCATTTAAAATAAAATTAAAAAATATATTTAAAAAAAAGTATATTTATGAAACGATTATTCGGATACGAGACTCGATCTGAAGACCTGCAAAATGCAGCACTCCAGCCCATCGTTAATCCCACCAAGACACACAGACTTCACAGTCAAAAACAGCTTAAGATGCTTAAAATATTTAATCAGATCTAGTTTGGAAAATAATGAGAATCTCGTCAAATACCACAATGTTAAAAATAGGAATGATATTTGCGCATGTGCGAGATCTCGGAGCATAAAATTTCTTTTAAATTTATAGATTTTCGAAGTAAAATTTTATTTTTGATGTATAAGAATTGGAAAAAATCATATAAATGTAGAATGTTCATTTAGAATAAAACTAAAAAAATATCAAAAAAAAAAGAAATATTTATAAAACTATTATTCGGATACGTGAATCGATCTAAAGACCTGCAAAATGCAGCGGCACAACCCATTGTTCATCCCACCAGGCCACACAGACTTCACAGTCAAAAACAGCCAAAGATGCTTAAAATATTTAATCAGTTCTAGTTTGAAAAATAATGAGAATCTGGTCAAATACCACAATGCTAAAAATAGGAATGATATTTGCGCATGTGCGAGATCTCGGAGCATAAAATTTCTTTTAAATTTTTAGATTTTCGAAGTAAAATTTTATTTTTGATGTATAAGAATTGGAAAAAATCATATAAATGTAGAATGTTCATTTAGAATGAAACTAAAAAAATATCTAAAAAAAAAAGAAATATTTATAAAACTATTATTCGGATACGTGACTCGATCTGAAGACATGCAAAATGCAACGCCACAACCCATCGTTCATCCCTCCAGGCCACACAGACTTCTCAGTCAAAAACAGCCTAAGATGCTTAAAATATTTAATCAGTTCTAGTTTGAAAAATAATGAGAATCTGGTCAAATACCACAATGCTAAAAATAGGAATGATATTTGCGCATGTGCGAGATCTCGGAGCATAAAATTTCTTTTAAATTTATAGATTTTCGAAGTAAAATTTTCTTTTTGATGTATAAGAATTGGAAAAAATCTTATACATGTAGAATGTTCATTTAGAATAAAATTAAAAAAAATATCTAAAAAAAAAAGAAATATGTATAAAACCTTTTTTCGGATACGTGACTCTATCTGAAGACATGCAAAATGCAGCGCCACCACCCCTCGTTCATCCCACCAGACCACACAGACGTTACAGTCAAAAACAACCTAAGATGCTTAAAATATTTAACCATTTCTAGTTTGAAAAATAATGAGAATCTGGTCAAATACCACAAAGCTAAAAATTGGAATAATATTTGCGCATGTGCGAGATCTCGGAGCATAAAATTTCTTTTAAATTTATAGATTTTCGAAGTAAAATTTTATTTTTGATCTATCAGAATTGGAAAAAATCATATAAATGTAGAATGTTCATTTAGAATAAAATTAAAAAAAAATATTTAAAAAAAAGGAATATTTATAAAACGATTATTCGGATACGAGACTCCATCTGAAGACCTGCAAAATGCAGTGCCATAACCCATCGTTCATCCCACCAGGACACAAAGACTTCACAGACAAAAACAGCCTAAGAAGCTTAAAATATTTAATCAATTCTAGTTTGAAAATAAATGAGCATCTGGTCAAATACCACAATGCTAAATATAGGAATGATATTTGTGCATGTGCGAGATCTCGGAGCATAAAATTTCTTTTAAATTTATAGATTTTCGAAGTAAAATTTTATTTTTGATGTATAAGAATTGGAAAAAGTCATATAAATGTAGAATGTTCATTTAGAATAAAACTAAAAAAGTATCAAAAAAAAAAAAGAAATATTTATAAAACTATTATTCGGATACGTGAATCGATCTGAAGACCTGCAAAATGCAGCGGCACAAGCCATTGTTCATCCCACCAGGACACACAGACTTCACAGTCAAAAACAGCCTAAGAAGCGTAAAATATTTAATCAATTCTAGTTTGAAAAATAATGAGAATCTGGTCAAATACCACAATGCTAAAAATAGGAATGATATTTGCGCATGTGCGAGATCTCGGAGCATAAAATTTCTTTTAAATTTATAGATTTTCGAAGTAAAATTTTATTTTTGATGTATAAGAATTGGAAAAAGTCATATAAATGTAGAATGTTCATTTAGAATAAAATTAAAAAAATATCTAAAAAAAAAAGAAATATTTATAAACTATTATTCGGATACGTGACTCGATCGGAAGACATGCAAAATGCATCGCCGCAACCCATCGTTCATCCCACCAGGCCACACAGACTTCACAGTCAAAAACAGCCAAAGATGCTTAAAATATTTAATCAGTTCTAGTTTGAAAAATAATGAGAATCTGGTCAAATACCACAATGCTAAAAATAGGAATGATATTTGCGCATGTGCGAGATCTCGGAGCATAAAATTTCTTTTAAATTTTTAGATTTTCGAAGTAAAATTTTATTTTTGATGTATAAGAATTGGAAAAAATCATATAAATGTAGAATGTTCATTTAGAATGAAACTAAAAAAATATCTAAAAAAAAAGAAATATTGATAAAACTTTTATTCGGAAACTTGACTCGATCTGAAGACATGCAAAATGCAACGCCACAACCCATCGTTCATCCCTCCAGGCCACGCAGACTTCTCAGTCAAAAACAGCCTAAGAAGCGTAAAATATTTAATCAATTCTAGTTTGAAAAATAATGAGAATCTATTCAAATACCACAATGCTAAAAATAGGAATGATATTTGCGCATGTGCGAGATCTCGGAGCATAAAATTTCTTTTAAATTTATAGATTTTCGAATTAAAATTTTATTTTATGTATAAGAATTGGAAAAAGTCATATAAATGTAGAATGTTCATTTAGAATAAAATTAAAAAATATCTAAAAAAAAAGAAATATTTATAAAACTATTATTCGGATACGTGACTCTATCTGACGACATGCCAAATGCAGCGGCATAACTTATCGTTCATCCCACCAGGCCACACAGACTTCACAGTCAAAAACAGCCTAAGATGCTTAAAATATTTAATCAGTTCTAGTTTGAAAAATAATGAGAATCTGGTCAAATACCACAATGCTAAAAATAGGAATGATATTTGAGCATGTGCGAGATCTCGGAGCATAAAATTTCTTTTACATTTTTAGATTTTCGAAGTAAAATTTTTTTTTTGATGTATAAGAATTGGAAAAAATCATATAAATGAAGAATTTTCATTTAGAATAAAACTAAAAAAATATCAAAAAAAAAAAGAAATATTTATAAAACTATTATTCGGATACGTGACTCGATCTGAAGACACGCAAAATGCAACGCCACAACCAATCGTTCATCCCACCAGGCCACACAGACTTCACAGTCAAAAACATCCTAAGAAGCTTAAAATATTTAATCAATTCTAGTTTGAAAAATAATGAGCATCTGGTCAAATACCACAATGCTAAAAATAGGAATGATATTTGTGCATGTGCGAGATCTCGGAGCATAAAATTTCTTTTAAATTTATACATTTTCGAAGTAAAATTTTATTTTTGATCTATAAGAATTGGAAAAAATCATATAAATGTAGAATGTTCATTTGAATAAAATTAAAAAAATTATTTAAAAAAAAAGAAAATATTTATAAAACGATTATTCGGATACGAGACTCGATCTGAAGACCTGCAAAATGCAGTGCCATAACCCATCGTTCATCCCACCAGGACACAAAGACTTCACAGACAAAAACAGCCTAAGAAGCTTAAAATATTTAATCAATTCTAGTTTGAAAAATAATGAGCATCTGGTCAAATACCACAATGCTAAATATAGGAATGATATTTGTGCATGTGCGAGATCTCGGAGCATAAAATTTCTTTTAAATTTATAGATTATCGAAGTAAAATTTTATTTTTGATTTATAAGAATTGGAAAAAATCATATAAATGTAGAATGTTCATTTAGAATAAAATTAAAAAAAAAGAAATATTTATAAAACTATTATTCGGATAAGAGACTCGATCTGAAGACCTGCAAAATGCAACGCCACAAACCATCGTTTATCCCACAAAGGCACACAGACTTCACAGTCAGAAACAGCCTGAGATGGTTAAAATAATTAATCTATTCTAGTTTGATAAATAATGAGAATCTGGTCAAAAAGAACAATGCTAAAAATATGATTGATATTTGCGCATGTGCGAGATCTCGGAGCATAAAAATTCTTTTAAATTTATAGATTTTTTAAGTAAAATTTTATTTTCGATGTATGGGAATTGGAAAAATTCACATAAATGTTGAATGGGCATTGAAAATAATATTAAAAAAAAAGAAATATATATAAAACCAGTATTCGGATACCAGACTCGATCTGAAGACCTACAAAATACATCAAGCAACCCATCTTACATCCGACCTGGCCACACAGACTTCACAGTCAGAAACAGCCTAAGATGCTTAAAACATTTATTGAATTCTAGTTCTTAAAATATTGAGATTCTGGTAAAAAAGCACAATGCTTAAAATAGATATGATATTATCGCACGTGCGAGATTTCGGAGCATAAAATTTCTTCCAAATGTATAGATTTTTGAATAAAATTTTATTTTAGATGTATAAGAATTGGAAAAATTCACATAAATGTTGATTGGGCATGGAGAATAATATTGAATATATATATATATATATATATATATATATATATATATATATATATATAACAATTATTTGGATACGACGCTCCATCTGATGACCTGCAAAATGCAGAGCCACAACCCATCGTTCAACCCACCAGGACACACAGACTTTTCAGTCATAAACAGACTAAGATGCTTAAAATATTTAATTAATTCTAGTTTGAAATATAATGAGAATCTGGTCAAAAAGAAAAATGCTAAAAATAGGAATGATATTTGCGCATGTGCGATATCTTGGAGCATAAAATTTGTTTTAAATTTATAGATTTTTGAAGTAAAATTTTATTTTTAATGTATTAGAATTGTAAAAATTCATATTAAATGTCAACTGGGCATAGAGAATAATTAAAAAAAATATTAAAAATAAAGTTTTATATAAAACTATAATTTGGTTACGAGACTCCGACTAAAGACTTGCAAAAAGTAAAGCCAGAAGAAATCATTCTTTCTATCGGGCCACACAGACTTGACATTCCGGAACAGTCTAAAATTCTTAACATATTTAACCATTTCTAGTTTGAAAAATAATGAGAATCTGGTCAAATACCACAATGTTAAAAATAGGAATGATATTTGCGTATGTGCGAGATCTCGGAGCATAAAATTTCTTTTAAATTTATAAATTTTTTAAGTAAAATTTTATTTTCGATGTATGGGAATTGGAAAAATTCACATAAATGTTGAATGGGCATTGAAAATAATATTAAAAAATATTTAAAAAAAAAGAAATATATATAAAACCAGTATTCGGATACCAGACTCGATCTGAAGACCTGCAAAATACATCAAGCAACCCATCTTCCATCCCACCAGGCCACACAGACTTCACAGTCAGAAACAGCCTAAGAAGCTTAAATCATTTATTGAATTCTAGTTCTTAAAATAATGAGATTCTGGTTAAAAAGCACAATGCTTAAAATAGGAATGATATTATCGCACGTGCGAGATTTCTTAGCATAAAATTTCTTCCAAATTTATAGATTTTTGAATAAAATTTTATTTTAGATGTATAAGAATTGGAAAAATTCACATAAATGTTGATTGGGCATGGAGAATAATATTGAATATATATATATATATATATATATATATATATATATATATATATATATATATATATATATATATATAACAATTATTTGGATACGACGCTCCATCTGATGACCTGCAAAATGCATCGCCACAACCCATCGTTCAACCCACCAGGACACACAGACTTTTCAGTCATAAACAGACTAAGATGCTTAAAATATTTAATTAATTCTAGTTTGAAATATAATGAGAATCTGGTCAAAAAGAAAAATGCTAAAAATAGGAATGATATTTGCGCATGTGCGATATCTTGGAGCATAAAATTTGTTTTAAATTTATAGATTTTTGAAGTAAAATTTTATTTTTAATGTATTAGAATTGTAAAAATTCATATTAAATGTCAACTGGGCATAGAGAATAATTAAAAAAAATATTAAAAATAAAGTTTTATATAAAACTATAATTTGGTTACGAGACTCCGACTAAAGACTTGCAAAAAGTAAAGCCAGAAGAAATCATTCTTTCTATCGGGCCACACAGACTTGACATTCCGGAACAGTCTAAAATTCTTAACATATTTAACCATTTCTAGTTTGAAAAATAATGGGAATCTGGTCAAAAAGCACTACGCAAAGAATAGGAATAATTAATGCGCATGTGTGAGATCCCGGTTCTTAAATTTTTTTAAAAATTTATTGATTTTTGAACAAAAAAATTTTCGCTCTTAAACATTCTTTTAAATTTATTTCTATTTCGGAATTAAAATTCATTTTTGAAGTATAATAATTGTGAATATTCATAGTAACTGCTAAAGTAGTACGAAGAAACAATTTAAAAATAATAATAATAATAAAAAATATGTGTAAACAATTTCTTCGGTTTTGAGACTCCAACTGAAGTCTAGCAAAAAGGTTCGATGCAGCCTATAGTTCTATCTTCCAGACCAGACATGCCTTCTACGCCGAAGTGGTCTCAGATTAATTCTATGTTTATGTATTCCTTGTTTCAACATTAATGGTATTCTGGTAAAAAAAAAAAAAGCACAATTCTAAGCATATGAATGATTACTGCGCACAGTCAAGCTCTTCACTCTTAAATTTTCTCTTAAATTTATATGCATTTCGGAATTAATTTTTTTTATGTATAAGAATTGATAGATTTTTTTATGTATAGTAAAATTTTATTGTAACTGCTGAATTATGAAGAAACAAAAATTCAAATGAAAAAAAAATGTGTAAATACTTTCTTCGGGGTTGAGGTCCAGCTAAAAGGTTCGATGTAGCCTATCCTTCTATCAACCAGATCAAACATCCGTTCAACGCCTGAATGGTCTAAGATTCTTAATATGTTTATCTATTCGTTGCTTCAACATTTCTGGTATTCTGGTATAAACACATGATTCTAAGTATATGAGTGATTAATTCACATGTGCAAGTTCTTCACATTTAATCTTTCTCTTAAATTTTTATATATTTTGAATTAAATTTTATTTTTCTTGTTTAAGAATTGCTAAAATTCATAGTAACTGCTGAAGTGGTACGAAGAAAAAAAAATTTTTAAAAAAAATGTGTAAATGTGTTTTGAGATCCGAACTGCAGTCTAGCAAAAATGTTCCTACCGTCCTATCTATCAGACCACACATCTCTTCAAAGCCTGAGTGATCGAATATTCTTAATATGTTTATCTATTCCTTGTTTCAACATCAATGGTATTCTGGTATAAAAGGACAGTTCTAAGTATATGAATGAATACTGCGCATGTGCAAATTCTTCACTCTTGAACCTTCTCTTAGATTTATATATATTTCGGAATTAAATTTTATTTTTATAAGATGTGCGAAACTTTATAGTAACTGCTGATATTGTACAAAGAAAAAAAAATGTGTGAAAAATTTAATCAGCTTTGAGACTCGAAATGAAGTTCAGCAAAAAGTTTCGATATAGACTAACGTTCTACCCGTCAGATCACACTGACCGTCAACGGCTGCAAGGTATAAGATTCTTAATTTTTTTATCTATTTCTTGTTTCCACATTAATGATATTCGGGTATAAAAGCACAATGCTAACTATATAAATGATTCCTGCGTTTGTGCAAGTTCTTCACTCTTATAGTTTCTCTTAAATTTATATATATATATATCGGAGTAAATTTTATTTCATTTATATTATTTATTTTGTTATTTAAAATTTTATCACTTTAACTTTATTTATTTATTTTACAGCCGGACAGGCAAACGCGTGTAAGACTATTTGATTATAAGTTACTGGGATAACTGCGAAATGGAAATATCCAGAGATATAAGATTCTGAACAGAGATTCAACGGGTGTCACGTAGACGCTATCAAAGTTAAGACCGAATCCAACAACATGTTGTCCTTTCTGTTGTTCTGTACTTTTATAAGCATGTCAGTGCGATAACTCAAAAACCACAATAACTAAAATATATCAAATTTGGAATGGGATTTTTGACTACAATTGTAATTCTATGTCATATTTTAGGTTCATCGGTTGATGAAAACGTGCCTTAAACCAAAATTTAATTTTTGCTTACTAAAAACCTGCATTTCAGGGATTTATTGCCAAAACATCCTCCAAAAATCGCGCAACAGATTTAGGAACAATGCTGAACTCACACTAAAGAATACTATTTTATAACTTTTTTACGCCAATTTCATGTAAGGTATTCTCAGGAATAATACCTTTATTAGACAATATACGACAAAGGTTTTGGGAGATTACTATCGCCGCTTTTAGAAGTTATTCAAAAATTATTTAATAAAAAATACATTTAAGGCTCATCTACTCAAATTTATTTTCATGGAACTGCGAGTGCCATGTTTATTTTAGAAAAACAGAATTATTTCAATTTTCCTTTATATTCAAGAATAGTTCTCTTGTTATGATAAAAAAATATCTGTTACATTCAGAATTCCCCTTTAAAAAAATTCACCAGAAATGCTGGATGGTCTTTGAATTTCGATCTTGTAAAGAATTTGCTTAACTCGCAATTTCTTTCGTAAAATTCCGTTATAGTATTTAAGAAATTTGAATTGAAATAAAATGATATTGAAAGAGTAAATAATGAACGTAAAATTTTTATTTTTAAATTTTTTGTCCATTTTTTTCTTTACAACATGCAGAGTTTATTACCAATTATATGAAATTTTAAGACGTCACAATATGCTAACATGGCAACGCATCAAAAATTTACAAAAAAGAAGTTTAATATTCGAAGAAATTTGAGCAGTGACAATGAATCATTTTTAAATAGGTATGTACTGAGCGTGGCATATGTTTTCAAAGTAAAACATGGCGCATATTTAAAAATTCCAGTACCATTATTGATTCCCAACCATATAGGCATTGCAATAAAGAGCAATTGAAAAGTCAATGAGATTGACATTTTACGGAATTTAAATTTTGAATTATACTGAATTATGCTAAGCTTCAAAATAATCTAAACAATAATTGTGCTTAGTTAATAGAATAAATTTTTTATCATTATAACTTTGCTTTACAGTTATTTAAAAACATAACAATCAATTAAATGAATAAGAACGATTTAAAAGCAGAAAAGGAGTTTTAACCAATTTAGGCAACATTTACGAACTAATAAAAGGTCTAAGAAATAAAAATTTCTATCATGCGAAGTAAATTACTGAAGAAAATGTGAAGGAATGCTAACAATTATTCCGATCTATTAATTTTAATATTACGGAAAAAATGATATTATAGGAATTAAGTAAAAGATTTCAATTCGCACGGCCATTTTAAACGCAAGTTCAATGATAAAGTAATGTTTAATTCGTATTTACTATTAACAGGATGCTTTTATATTTCGTATACGAAAAAGTAAAACATTGTAAAAAAAATTCAATCTCCAGATTTTGAATCTCGTCGTCGATCATCTCCTCTGAAATCGAAAAATACATTTTTGGGAAATATCTGCCTATTGCAAAGATAGCTGAAAAACGTTTTGAGCTAGAATCATGAAATTTAGTTTGTTTTTTACATCAAGTGTGTAGGTATCTATCAAATTGAGAAAATCCATTCAGAGGAAGCTTGCCTGCCCGATTTTCGAATAAAAGTGATCGCATTCATCTGCAAAACGAAGAAAGCTATATTGATAAAATTCTATCCATATTTTAAACTTAGCAGACGCCTATCATATTTAGAGCTAAATCTAACAAGAGAGGGATCGTCTGTCAATATTTATTTTTAATAGCATGGAAACGCGATGACTCAAAAACGCAATGACTTAAAAATATCGCATTTGGTGTGCGATTGTGACTACAATTGCAGTTCTGCCAAATTTAGATCTCAGTCGATTGAGAAAACCCATATAAAACACAAATTCAAATTTCGGGACACGAAAAGGGGCATTTGACAGTTACCTGAATAAAGGAGAATAAGATTTTTATCGAAAAGGTTTTTTTTAATCTAATAGTAATTGTATTTAATGCAGTACAGCCATTCCTTTTCGCTACGAACTCTTTGCTATTTATAATCTTAAAAAATTTAAAAAGCAAATAAGATGTTGATAGAATTAAAAAGCTTGAAACATAAAAACTGAATACTACCAAAATATCAAAAACTTTATTTACAAAAATATTAAATAAAAACGCTGATACAAGGTTCTATTCAAAATAGTAAACAGATGAATGCCACATCAAAACTAAATGTGTATTCAAATAATATATTTCACACAAATAATGCGTAAGATATGAAGAAAAATAACATGGCATACATATTAAATTCATTAATTTAAAATAAAGATTATACATAAAGATAAAACAGAAAATGCATGTGAAATATCAAACGAATATTCAAAGAGAGGGAAAAAATTGACATAAATAACATTTCTAATTGATTTCAACAATACAATTTTTTACTTATTATTATAAAAATATGAATTTCAAAGATAATGGTCCAAAAATATATTTAGCAATTAACTTTACTCTTGTGAGTTTCGCAATGTAATTTCTAATTTTTTTTACAAGATTTACAAAATGTAAATATTCAGATTGCTATTTTTACATACTTGTTTCAGATTTATAATAATGAAATGCTTATTTCTTGTTCTATAGTCATCTTGGAATTTTTAAGACTGATAACGATCCACTCCTTTTTAAAAGTTATCATTTTATTGATTTATTTTGTTAAATATCGAATTTTCATGCGTAGAGTCATCCAGCAGCGAGAAATATAGACATCTTGATACATTATAATGAATTATAAATTAAAGACGAAAAACTTACGTTAATCAAAAACAAATTTAAAGCACTCACAAAAATGTATATATAAACTTTATTAAATTAATAGCATAGAAGAATAGAATATTAAGTGAATATAAAATATATATTAATTTAATTGAATTGAATTATTAATAGAATTTACGCTTTTATCATTTATTGCATCCATTCTAATCGGTCAAGCATATTAAGTCTGTAATTGTTTATAAAATTGTGATATTCTAATTTCATTAAAGTTTCATGTGCCAAAAAGCAATCCATAAATAATGGCTATTTTTCCAACTGTAATTTTTATAAATTAAGTATTCTTTTAAAGCATATTCATCACCATGTTGATCAGACATGGCGACCAAATGCTTTTTTTTCTTAATTTGATGGATTCCTGATCGACTGGCTAGCACAGCCATCAGTCATCCTTTGCTGGAAAAACCACTAAAAAATGAGCCCTTAAATTCTTTACACTTTTACATTACATTCTTAAATACAAAGTTTGGCTTAAATTTCATGACTAAAAACATTATGATTATCAATTTTTATAGTAAACTAAGCAGTAAAGAAGATTTCTAATAAAAAAATTTGTAAAGGATGCAACAAATGAAGGAGCGATTTGATGATATTTTTTTGCATAATAAGAATAACTATTAAATGGTAGATGAAATGAAAATTTAAATTTTAATTCCAGAAATGTAAATTATATTTTAGTTTATAATTTGACCATCTTAAACTACATATGGGTCAAGATTTAAAAATTCAGGAGGATCGAGATAAGACACAATTTTTATCGCAATATACAATTTAATTCAGACAACATCTAGGTAGGATTTTTTTTTTGTCACATATGGTAAACATTTCAGATGTTTCAAATTATTTGCAACAATTACATTTGAAAGGATCAATATCATAATTTACAGTTGGAAATAAAAATTCTTATTATTTATTTAAAGCAATCATGTTCCTGATAATACTTCCAACATCGGTTTCTAAATGTTTTTTTTACAGTTTTTATACATAATATAGAACAATTTGCATGATAAAACAATGTAATAAAATATAATGATTCATTTTTGCGGTCGTTCCCTTCTATCACATTCTTTTTCCTAACTTTATATCTAGCTCTTTATACAATTTTCTTCGTATCCATCTACAAAATGGACGAAGTAGTGCCATTAGTTTTCGTTATCAACTCAACCAAGAGCTATTTCAAATATTATCAACAGATTTTATTTTAAACCATTATCATTAAGAATTCACTGTGGATATTTGTGATATGAAAAACGATTCATTATTAAAATCAAATAAATTGCTGCAAGTTTAAGTAACTTTGATTCTTAAAATATGGATGTCAAGTTCTTTAAACTTAAATCTTTAACAGTAAGCAAGATAGCCAAACAGGACTGAAATTACTTATCCGACAATTATGCAAATATAGGGAATAATTTCACTACATAAATTACACATTATTTACAAAGGAATGCAATAATAATTGGGATTTTTACGATACTGTACTATTTCTAGTTTTACAAATCAAATCGTGTACTTGAATGAAATTTAAAAAAAATTTCCCCAATTCTATGAGAATTGGTGAATTTATAGAGTATCAATATAACAGCAATAATATACATTATACATTCACAAAATTATCAAAATTCACGACTATTGTTTTATTACAATTTTAAGTGATAGGGACATACGGGCAACAATATACGACAATGGATGAAATAAATGTAAATATTACAAGTTTCATTGAAAGGTATGAGTCTTTCGGGCACAGATCTTTCAAAAGGGATGAATCTGAATTTTTAAACTTAGAATGCAATAAAAATTAAATTAATTTCATGGAATAAAACTAGAAGTAATTCGAGTTCCAGAACTTATGACTTATGAACTCTTGGAGCTCACGTATAAACTGAGAATATATCCAAAAGTAGATTTGGAGAAAATTTTACTTTAAATAATTTAGAAACAACGATCAAGGAAATATTAAAGTACTATTTAACATGAATTTTTTTTGAAGAATTTTTTAACAATATCGATTCTTTCCAATATGATCATTCAATTTGACAACTCATTCCGAGTCTGATCAGCTAAACAGTCTCATGAGGAAGCTTGACAATACGAGATTAAAGCTACAAAAAGAATAAAATATGTGTTCTTAAAATGCTGAAAAATCCATATCGAAACAATCTTATTGAACTGGATTATAGAAAATCCGCGAATAGACTCGAACAGATTTCGTGTTAATTTAACCAAAATTTTTGATTAACAGATTTTAATTAATTTTTTTCATGCTATTTAAATGCTAACCATTCTAATTCATATTAGCAATTTAAAAATACAATATATTTAAAAAGTACCATTTCAGAGCATGAAAAATAGCATTCAACACCAGTCTTTGTAGGTGGGAGGTTGACCATTATTTTTTAGAAAAAAAAATAGTATGAAAGCCGGAGATTTGCTCCAATTTCAAGATAAACATCACCAATGGTTAGTTACAAATTTTAACTACATTTACTCTATAGATATTTAGAAAATGGAAATTCCTCCCCAGCTGCGATGTTTCAGATAAAAGCAATGTAAAATTAGATTTTTCAAAAATCAGTGCAAATAGTTCTAAAAAAGGCCAAGTTGATTTCACTCTCCTGCAAAGTCTCCTTAGTAATAAAACATCTTATAAATTATGCATCTTGCCACATTTATTTAAGTCCCAAGCTGTCAGCTAAAATACCGTTGGATGTTGTTCCACTGATATCGTATACATGCAAGAGCCATGAACTCCAAAACATTGATGTTGATCCAAGATAGTTTCTCAGCAATGTTGAGAGAGGTCCATCTTATTCTAAACTTCTTCGAACAATATCTGAAAAAAAAACGAATTAATGCAACTTAAAAATGCATGTATTCGTTTTAATGAGCAACAAAATAATGATAGCAAAAGTTTCTATTTGCCTAAAGAAACTATGCACAAATTTATATTTAAAAAAAAATCAAATACAGGTTTCAGTACCAATGACTATATTAGAAAATTTATTTCTTCAGACACTTTTTTTCTAGTGGATTTAGATAATGAATTAAAACATTAAGAAAAGTATACTTTATATTAGAATAAAATTTGTTTAATTTTCTACTAAGCTTCTTACAGGATTTTCGTGGACTCGGCCTGTGTCAGATCCAAGCAAAAGTAAAATACTGTGGAAGCTTTCAATACTTTACATTATAAATGCACAATTTTTTGAAACAACAAATTGTTTCAGTTAATTTTATTTTGGCACTATTATATTTGAACTTACCACGTCCCTGAACTTTAGAATCATCTTTCTATTCCAGATTCCGATCTCGGAAGTTTGGCCTCGATTCTAGGTTGTCCGGGAACTGAAAAGAGTGTCAGAATCCAAGAAATCAGCAGCAACGAGTGAATCGTTTTCCTATGTAGCACTATAATCATTACATGGTGGTAATTCTTGCACTTTGTTTCATTGACGTCGTACTTAAGTATAAATCTAGAGATATGCATTCAATATTTGAAGGAATGTTCTTGCCAAAAGGTTGAAGTAAAAATGTACAATATAATGGCATTTATTCCACAATTATGTAAATATACTGAATATTTATTAGTTTCAACATCAGCAGGATTTATGGCAGTTCATATTACCTGCGATTATTTTTTCCTCATTAATTAAATACAATTTCTGTATAAGCAAAAATGTTAACCAATAAGGTTTTTTAAATGAAGTCAATGATCTTTAAAAAGTGGGATACAACCTACAGATTTCTGAATTATTGCAATCTTCATAAAAAAGTTTACCTTGCAAGCTGTTAAGAAAAAGGAATGGTACTGTCAAACCTCACTACTTTCAATGTAGTCTGAAATTGACATTGCTTCTTCAACAGTAGAAGTTTATTTTAAGCCTTATTCGTAATCAAATATTCGAAGGAAAATAACTTCCAAAATAAACCCAGTCAAAGTGTTGTAAAATTTCGTTATAGCTCAATTATTCAGATTTTGGTTCCCGAGATAGAAAATTCAAGATCAAAGACTGAAAATTTGAGTGTTCATTCCAACTTGCTTTGTTTCCTCTCCCCGAGTGTTATTTAAAATTTGAATATTCTTTTATTGCTTGGTTCCAGGAAAGTTTTTTTCTGTTATTTCAGCCAAATTCGATTTTTAAATCGCAAGGATTTCATTAAAAGGATCAAAGTACATTTTTTCCTGAGGATTTCAATATCTGAAAGCAATATAAGCGAATTGCAATTTTGTTATTCAGAAGCTTAACATGATTTTATAGAACTCATCTAAATAGCTGGAAATTTCTCGATTTACTAAGTCACTTTCGAAGAGATTTATAATTCAAAATTAGGGCTATTGTATGAAGAGATTTCAATTCCTTTCTGAAAAGAGCTTTCTTTTTCCTTGAAGTTTGAAAAGAATTCTCAGCATATATTCATCTTCTTTACTCATTTATCCATAGTGACTTAAGAATAATTCCACTGATCTACAGCATACCACACACACATTACACAAGTCAGAGAAAGCAATTTTGTAATCCTTGACTATCAAATTCCAGCTGCGACATTAGGAAATAAATTTTATTTATTCATTCAGACAGTCTCAGGATATGATTTTCATGCATTTAAAAAATGTTCTAATCAATAAAATCGGAATTATGGGGCAAATAGAAAAACTAAAAGAGAAAGAATGAACAATTTATGAAATGAAAGAATTTCATTCTAGAAATATTTCCATACAGTTAAAAATTCGGCATATTTTTGTAGATTATAGATAACTTAATGAAAACATTCAGATACTAATGCATTTAATTCAAGTTAAAAATTGTTACTAATTCAATAATTTAACGATTTCTTTTCCGATTCCCATTGTTTTAGCTGCTGTTTTAATGACATAATTTTCCTGAAGTTATATTTTTTGTATTCATTATATTTATAATTGTATTCATAATATTTATTGATACTGATATTCGTTTTCCCAAGCTTTTTGATTTACTTTATAATTTCATTTCGGAATGATTATATATAATCTCAAAGGCTAGTTTTATGCATCTACATTTAAGGGAGATTAATCCTAATTCTACCTTTGTCGAATTCTATGATTAAAATAATTAAACCTAATCAAAAAATACTCAGAATGCTTCTTTCTCCGAGATGTACGTATCTGACTAATCCATCCTGTATAAAAGTAATTCAACGTTGATATTCCGAATCATTTGATATAATTACTATTTATTTATGATACGTTAATAAATACATGTTTCTTTTATGATCGGTTTTCGAAATTTTGTCGAATTGAAAAATGGAATGAGGTAAATTGTCTTCTCGTAGAAGGATGATTAATAAACATTACGATATGTAGAAAAAAAATATCAGACGGCTAATTTTACATTTGAGTGTTATTTCAAAACCATAAAAAAAATGGGGACAATCCAGAAAGTTAAAGATATGACTCATTAGATCCTGATTAATCAAATAGACGACAAGATATGAAAGTTATTGTAGATTTATATATATACACAAGATTGTTTAATAATTCTGATACTTTAGTACAGGGAAAATACTTTCTAAAAATGTTTTATATGGTGAACCAAAACAATCATTAGTAAATTTAGATAATATAGTAGATAGAAAAAGTTAGCATTCAGGAAGTAATTTTTTAACGATTCAAGAGTTTGTAATTTCTGCATTTTTTATGTTTATTTTGATGTATTCATAACTAACATTGAAAATTTCCGAGAACAAATTTATTGCATATATTCTGTAATTAGAAAGGGAATACTTAGAAACTAAGATTCCTAAAGTTCTATATCCATTAATGAAATAAAAAGATTAATGTATACCAGCCGCCTTTAGCGACCAGCCCGTTCGCCAATCTGAATGTTCGTTAAAATTTTAATTAAATATTTTATGCAATTCCTACTTTAATAGCTTCTTCAAAATATTTTAGAACTTCAAATTTGATAGTCATAATTCATTCATAATATTATAAACGCCTTCAGTCATAACGTAATATGTATCTCTATAATTTTCTGTTAGCTCTCATAGAATTTATCTTTAAATTAAAGTGGAAAGGATTAATCTGCAATTAATATAATTATATTTTTTACCGAAACAAAGCATTTTTTATTATGTAATTACTAAAAACAGAATCACTGAGCGTTTAAGCTTTATAAGCACTAATAAATATCTTTCTTAATTTATGTAATATCTCAAGAATTTGTCAACAAAATTTTTTCAGATTCATCATGAGCAGATCGATTAATTAACAGTGTTTAATTTCAAATGCATCAAACACTAAGAAAATACACAAAATCGTTTAAAATAATCGGTCGAAAACAGGTTAAGAAATACTTAAAAAACGATGAACTTAAAACTATAAGCATATACAAAAAAATATATATAACTTACATAAATACAATTTAATTACAAAAATATACAACTAACCTAAAAATAATTTTAATCAAGTCCGCATCCGTTGAAAATGGTTGTCAACAATCTGAGCACAATGCGCAATAATTTTCAACTCCAATTATGGTAACGCAAATGCGTTGATTTTTCTATGCCAGTTTGCGTAACGCTATGCAGATTAGAAATTTTTAATTTCCTTAATCCTCTTTTATTTTAATTCATAAGTACTGCAGAATGAATCTGAAAGATCGATTAATTAACAATGTTTAATTTTAAATGCATGAAACATTAAGAAAATAAACAGAATCGTTTGAAATAATCGGCCGAAAAAAGTTTAGCCTATCCTCATTAGAGTGGGGGAAAAGTCTGAATCCTTACTCATTTGGCGATGGAGAAATGAAGATTTTGGCGAGAAATTTTTAATTAATAATTAAAATTCTAATTAAAATTTCAAAAAAATGGACCCCAGATGCCCATTCCAGACCTCCAAGGTATACATGTACCAAATGTGGTAGCTGTAGGTCAAACGGTTTTGCCTGTAGAGCGCCAACACACACACACACACACACACTGAGCTACATATTAGTATAGATGATTGGAATAAAATGTTTGTGCCAAGCTTGTTAAAGTAGAAAATAAATTCACTTGGATATTATTAAAACCTGTAGTTTACTGAACACAACTCTAAAATCCGTTTTTATAATAAATCCTAACTAATCCTGAGATTCTCTGAATTTCTATAATAGAAACAAATCTATTTAGTAAAATTGCCAAAAAGAAAATCATTCAAATTTTTTCTTCATAATAAAAAAATTTTTTAACGTATTAATCCGAAAACATTTTTTGCAGGAATCTCATTTTCGAAATCAACATAGATACATTGTTAAAGGGATTAAGTTTCAATGAATACATTTTTACCCATACAGAAAGCATATCTGGTAGTATATCTACCCGAGTCATCATTGAAAGAATGAAATACGCCGAATGCCAAATTTTAACATTTAAATTTCAAATTAAGATATAATCTGCGAGACTTTTTTCACACTATCCAAATTTTCAGATCATGTAAGTAAGTGAAAATTCCTTCAAGAGATGTGAATGGTGGAGTAATTTTAGCTCTTGGCAAAGAAAATAATTCCACGAAATAAGCTACAATAAGCTTGCTTTAATTTACAAGAACTTGCCTGACTTAACCATAATACTGTATTTCCCGTATTTCTAATAGTGTATTTCAAACGGCATTGTTAAATTACGATTTACGGACAAGCGATAATGACTAATTCGCACGCCAACATCAACTTCTCTCGCACTCCCCACTCAAGACGCCACTACTGTCGCACTCCCCACTCAAAACGCCACTACTGTCGCACTCCCCACTCAAAACGCCACTACTGTCGCACTCCCCACTCAAAACGCCACTACTGTCGCACTCCCCACTCAAAACGCCACTACTGTCGCACTCCCCACTCAAAACGCCACTACTGTCGCACTCCCCACTCAAAACGCCACTACTGTCGCACTCCCCACTCAAAACGCCACTACTGTCGCACTCCCCACTCAAAACGCCACTACTCACCGCAAACGAATACTATTCCTTTCATTACCCACTCCTGCACAGCCCCAACAATTCCAACTCCACACTTATACATTACCCACTCCTGCGCGATCCCCAACCATTCCAACTCCACACACATACATTACCCACTCCTGCGCGATCCCCAACCATTCCAACTCCACACACATACATTACCCACTCCTGCGCGATCCCCAAACATTCCAACTCCACACACATACATTACCCACTCCTGCGCGATCCCCAACCATTCCAACTCCACACACATACATTACCCACTCCTGCGCGATCCCCAACCATTCCAACTCCACACACATACATTACCCACTCCTGCGCGAGCCCCAACCATTCCAACTCCACACACATACATTACCCACTCCTGCGCGAGCCCCAACAATTTCAATTCCGCACACATACATTACCTACTCCTGCAAAGACGCAACAATTCCAACAGCACACATACACATATTAGCAACTCTTGCATGGCCTTAGTAATTCCAACACCACGTACATTACCCATTCCGGCACTATAATTATAACATCCCATACATTATCAACACTACCACGATCCCCGATAAATTCAATGCCACATGCTAGACTCGCATTTCCACGAACCTCATCGTTCCAACATCATATGCATTGCGGACTGAACTCCGATAACCACAATTCCAATACCATAGAATTACACACTCCAATACTACACAAATAGTTCCAATACCATGACATTACCTAATCCACTACTACATCTACAGTTGCAATGCCACTTGCATTATCCACTCCGCAGCAATAACATACATTACAGATACTACAACGAGCCGTAGTTTCGCCTGAAAACATACTTACTCATTTCTAATTTAGTACAGTTTTCACTCATTATCCACTATCAACACCAGTCTTTTTCATAATACCCCCTTCCACGATTTTTAGTCAATGAATCGTACAATTTTTAAACCACGCATTGAAATACAGGACCGAAATTTCACTTACATGCTGCGGGAACAGCGTCACAGTGCGCCATATGCAACTCCAGAAATTAGGCAGCACGATATGAGGGAAGTAGTAACTCGTAGGATTCTATTTTAAAAAATTGTTTTCATCTAAAAAATCTTTGTGATCAGATAATGACGAATTCTACTGTCTATACCACACAAGTAGAACAAATTTGCAACGAATTATTTGCATATACCAGAAAATCCTAAAATATTGAATCTATGAGAGATATCTATCTTCAATATCTACACATATTGAATTTATAAGAATTGATGTAAAGCGATTGTAAACTCGAAAGTTAATGACGGCCAAATTACTTATGAGAAATTTTCTCGTTTCTTTGTATATAAAATGGCTGTCAAATATGCCTTTTCTTGCCTTTCCAACACTTCCCGCTCCCTTTATTTCCCTGGCAGTTCTTTAAAACATGTATTGCTTTGCCAAAAACTGAAATCGCTGACAGTGAATTATTCTATGAACATATTTCCAACAATATCCTTAATAATGAAGATAAGCATCTTTTCTTTTTTAAAAAGATGCAAATATTAAAGAGATACATTAGAATTTACACTTCGTTTCTTAGAAAAGGTTACACATTTAGTTTGATGAAAACTTTATCTGTTGTCTATTTCGATTTACTGTAAGTAGTTTTAAAAAGAAGCCTTATACTGAAATTAAAACCAAAACACGGAATAAAAAAATATTGGAGATTCATATATTTATGAACATTTTTTACCGGTATAAGCTAATATTTTGATATTCTAAAATCCAATAAATTTCAATTTTAACACTTCGGTTATATGGCACAACGTCGCGGCAAAGATTAGGATTTAAACAGTAGATAGGTTTCTTACATCAAAAGGGATCCAATTGCAATACTTATTTCCCTGTCTTGCTTTAAAACATGAATGTAATTGATCAGTTTTTTGTCAGAAGAAATGTTATCAAATCCCGTTCTTGAAACATTTTCTTCCAAAAGTATTAAAGTACGTTTTTTGCTAGAAATCGCTTAGACTAATTTCTACAAATGGAACACCTAATCACAACGAATATGGCATTTCGCAATATTATCTTGATGGAAAGCTGAATAAATCGCCTCCGTTTGACAAATAGAATTTAAATCGGAAAATAAGAGTGCAAGACAAATTATGCACAAAAGAATTAACTTCCCAGTTTTAATGAATTAGTAAGAAGTCCAAAAATCGGCCAGTCTTGACAGAAATTTATCTTCCATATTCAACATTTTGCTGAATAGAGAGACGATTTAAAATACTAAATGAAATTAAAAATTTGTCAATAAGATGCTTTCATTACCAAGTTCACAGAAATTTATTTCCTGGAAATATGAAATTCTAAGCTTACATTGGATGTCACAGATGCGAGACGACACATGTCGATTTTCTTCAGTTTTGTTTCTAAAACTCGAAATTGCTCTGTAGTTAACGTCATATCGGATGTAATCAAATCTCCATATGAAATTTTCTAAACAATTTAATGCGATTTGATATCAGATAATTGCTTGCTGATTTTGAGTTCTAAGATCAATAAAATAATTTCAGCAGAAATTAATGAAAGGCGAACAGTAATGATTTATTCATTTTATTCAAAGATGAAACATTTTTCTTTGTGCTTAAAAAGAATTAGTTTTGAAGAAAGACTGGAAATTCAGAATGAGGGATAATTTAGAAAATAGAAATCTTGATTTCCCATCATTTTTTGTTAGAAAGGTGAATACAAAGTTGTCTGTTTAGAATTTAATGTTAAAGAAAATGGATAAAATTTGAATTTACTTTTTATCAGTCGATTTACAGTTTAATTACCTTTGTCCAAACATAGAATTTTGACAGTAATTTTTTTCCATTTGACTTATGTTTTCCGAATTTTTCTAAAAGTGATTGGAAGCCTCTCAAATTTGTATCCTATTCCTATCCTGTAGCTTAGTGTAATATTTTGAATTTTATTTCCTTCCTAAAATGCAAAATTATGTTTCATTTTTTCAAATTCCTTAAATTTTAATAATCACTTTTTTTTTATGAGGGTCTAATATACTGCATCCCATAGAATGCATTTAATCTGTTACCATATATTCGTGATAAGAATGGGACAATCATCTTGACTATTAATCAAAACTATAATTATAAACCGTTTGCATTATGAATGAATTTAGAATCCCAATTAAATTGCATCCTATTTGGCTACTTCTATTGGGAATTGGAAATGAAGCTATTTGACAAATTTATTAATTTAAAATTGATTTTGAAAAATCTGCCAAAGTTTATATAATGCATTAACTCATTTACATAATATATTTCTCTGCCGTCGAAAACTCGATATCTTAGACGAAACGTTTTATCTTATAATTTGTTCATTTTTTACCATTTTATAGTTTTTTTTGAATTGCACGTATTCAGATTTTAACTATTCGAAAAATTTTAGATGCATAAAAATAATATCACAAGGCAGTCTGAATGAGTAGAAAAGATTTACCACCTAGATGTCTTACAGCCAATTCTGACAAGCAAATATTCTAAAATCATACGATCTTACTTTATGCATTAAATTTCAAATGGAAATGTCGTGCTTAAGTAAGCGTCCTGCCCGACATTTTCTTTTTCGTTATCCATTGGTTGTCCTGAACTGGAATAAAAATCAACATCTTGAAAAAATACCAGGATATTCGACGTTGGTATGAGCATAACTTGAAATTTCTTGATCTGGACTTGATTACTGGGTATGAAGGAGATGTCTCTTATCCGCATTGATAATTCCTTTTTGGGAAAATTGGAGCTGTAAAGAAAAGACTGTATTAATCATTTGGAAGGTAATTTTGGGAATTCGCATGTAAATTAAAAATTTGTATTCTGGCATAGTCTACAAATAAACTGGTAAGTATCTGACATAGCTGTTTCCAATAGCTTATTAAAAATACACATCGAATTATAAACATAATAACTGAAATCTATCAGTATTTAAGATTGCTTATTGAAATGAGCATTTAAATTTACTTTCAGTTCTGCTTCAGTGGTTCGGATTTAACCAGATGTTCAGTACTTTTAAATTTTAACCCGAGGTTCAGTGCTTTCTAAGTAAAATGGCAATAAAATCATCGGAGCAAATTGCTTGAAATGAACAATTTATCTAATCCTCCATTTTTTCCCCCCGAAATTTGCCAGGGAAATGGATTTCGTGCATTGCAGTTCAATCATTTGTCTACTTTTATTATATAAAAACATGTTTTGAATAATTTTGCAATTATGCTTCTTTAGTTGCAAGAAGCGAGGTTTTCGTTAGTCGCAACAATTGCTTGCCAGATGTGCAGAAAAATGGCTGAAAGCAATTTTTAGGAGAGTTATGCACGAACTTTCTAAACGTGTAGTTTTCGAAATAAAGATATAACTATAATACAGTACTAGTATTATCAGTCCTTTAATAAAAATGAGAGTTATATTAATTTAAAAAATTATTTTTAATATATACTAGATTTATGTTTTAATTCTATCTATTAGATGGAAAAAATATTTTGTATTAAAATAATAAATTTAGATAAAAATAAAATTTTTAATAAGAAATTTGCATTAAAATGGTTTAAACTGAAATTTTAGAACTCGAATTCTATAAAAGATACTCAAATTATTGCATCTGCAATTTATATAATAAATATATAACAATTTTCAAGTGTATAACAGAAAAGACAAATTTGGAATTAATTTCGATTTATTTTTGCAAGAGGGCATGGTTAATACGCAAGTACAGTTCGTTTCAGTATTTTGATAAAACCACTTTTCGACGATTCCATTTTATTAAGGGGTTAAACGTGGAAGTATTAACTGATTTTCGGAATTAACCTTCGATCTTAAATTTCTTCTATTAGATAATTAATCAGTTACTTTAGCATTAAATGTGAACATCTTTCATTTTTCTTTTCACTCCTATTTCGTTGAATTAAACCCATCCTAACGCATGTGCTAAATCGCGGAGGGTTTTAGAATTCGTTGTCAATCATTACAAAGGTAGAACGCATCCGTCAGCAACAGATCGCAAGAGCAAGTGAATCAAATTTCCTTATCGGTTTTACTAAGATTTTAGAGATTTAACAATTATTGATACACGAAAGGGAATCTTGGGTACTTTTGAATGAATGCATTAGGTGAATGATATACTTATCCCATAAGAAATGCGATGGTCAAACTTATTGGATCACGTATTAAAAACAAATAAAAACTAAGATTTGGATCAGGAAATAAGAACATTTTAGAATAAGGTAATATGGACTAATTTAATATTGAAAAATAGGAAATTAGGATATAAATTAAGAGATTACATATGCATATTATATATATTAAAATTACTGTTTAAATACAAATATGTCAGCTTGAATTTTAATTCTTTAATTCCACTACTGAATATTTTTAAATTAGATATTTTTATAATTATCTAAAGTATACCTTCAGTACATAAGAACATGCTTACAGTTTCATTTCTGAGTTTTTAAGAACTTGCCCGTCTTTTTCCTTACGGTTTTTTTTAAGGCATCGGATTTTATTGGATTCCAGCTTTTAATGACAATATTTAGTAAATGGATAAACATAATCTTCACTATCTGAAAAAAAATTAAAGTCAGTAAATTAATACGAGTTTAGTTCTAACATCAATAAAACGCTTCAGGAAATAAGTTGCTGCAATATTTAAAAGAAATTAAATCGTAGCAGGAAATTAGTTTTAACTAAAGGGATCAAATCAAAGATAAATATTAATTATTTAATTCGAGTTTTCACAATATTAAAAAAAAGCTTTTCGTGAAGACTTCATTCCTAAGCTAGGATTCAAATTTGGAATGTTTACTAAACTCAGTACAAAGATTTTAAACCGTTTAAAAGCGAATACCATCATTTGAATTTTCATCTAGTTGAAACATTAATACTAGAGTATATTGAATTTAAATGACACGAGCGAAATAATATTTGGTTTAGAAGGAAGAATTCGGAACACAATTCATTAAATAAATCAAAAGCATCAACATTATTTACGGTACGGTTTATATTTACCCTATAGGGCAAGAGACACTTTCTTCGAGTATCTTCCTTCTAAAAGATACACCTTTAAGTTTCTTTACACATTAAAAAATTATTAAAAACATTTCCTAGTTATACAATTCAATAAAAGGGTTATGAAGAGATTTTTCTAATTCATCAGTTCCACTCATTTTTTTTCATTAACACTTGCCTGCCGTATCGCCCATATTAGCGTCACTTGAAGTTTCAGTGTAAGATTTGATGTCAGTAGAACACGACAATATTTAGTTTATATAAATATGTTGTTCACTTGGGAATAGCCTGTGATTCACAAGTATTTATCAGATATTCTCTTTTCTACTTCAATCAAGAGATAGCAACGTTGTAAGCATCTTTTTAATTAAAGGTCCGAATCAGGCATGAATCGTTGCAGGGAAATTGTTAAATGATTGCAATGGATTTTGTAGATATTAAATATCTTCTGTGATATATTTATGCAATTGATGATTTCTCCTTTATAAATGAAATTCTCATACTAATGTAAATGATTAATCTTTATAAAAATTCAAATATCATGTATTATATATAGCTATAAAATGCAAATTTTATACAAGTCAGATATTGCGATTGATAAAGGGTCAAATAAAAGGACAACTGAATTTGTTAGCGATATTGTCATTCTCGTTTCGTTACGGGTTTTTTCGCAGGAAACAGAATTGTTCGCGATGTATGGAATTTAGATTTGAAATCGTTATTACTTCCTTTTCATACGCGTAACTGAAACTATCTGTATGATAGCCGTTATTAAATCGGCACAAAATATGTGGGATAACGTATCCATTTTTCACATTACTCCATTAAGTACCGTATAAAAGCCTTTGATTTATTCAAATATACGAATAACAATAGTTGCATAACAAATATAGCAAGCTAATGAAAAGAAACGTCCTTTTTCTTAAAGCGGCAAAATATTTTAACCAAAATTGAATGCATAATAAAAAGAAAACAGTTGAGCATTATCGTATTAAAAATCTAAGTATTTAAACAATTGTAATAAACAGAATACAGTACTATGAATGAAACTATTGTGTAGCAAAACTTGTGAATTTAATGTGTTTATAGCTTTATTAAAAATAGTTTCCCCCGTTTAAAATGAAGCGTGAATGAACGTACGATGACCGAAAATTTAGCAGAATTCAGAATTAATTTTTGTTTCCATTCTTGGTTTTGATTCGAACTGACCATAAAAATCTAAAGAATCGAATTGAATCCTAAAGATAATACAGTATTTAAAATTCGATTCGTCAAACGGGATTTTTTAGCATTACCCCTCATTGAATATCGAAATCATGTTAGCACAAATATTTCATGCCTTCGTAAAACGTGCTATGATATATATATCGAAAAATTAAAATAATGAAGAGAATTTTTGTCAAAAGGGTAGTACTCAAAATTTATAGAAAATTACATGCAAAAAATGATAAAATGAGAAATATTTTTAGAATAAGATACACTTTTTAATTTTGATAGCTTTTACATAAAATGCATTGTGACTACATAAATACCACATGTGTTAAAAATCTAGGCCAAATTCAACAAAAGTTTACACACTTCTAATTTAAAAGAAGAGGAATATTGTGAACATTTCGTACGAGTCTTTCAAACTGAGAAATTAATATTCTGTCTTTCTTCCCACAAACTTTGGTGAACGTTTTTCCGGAAGGAAAGAAAAATAAAGAAAATAAATTAATAAATAAAGAAATTAAATAATCTTTTTGGATAACATCAGCTAGTTTACTATTATACTTTCATTTTTATGCATATATTTACTATTTTATACAAAAGATGAATTTACATAAATATTATACATGAAAGGGCATTTATCTCGAGCAACGAAAGGTATAATATAAACTATTTTTCAATGAAATCTAATTAAAATTTTTAGAAACCCTTTCGTAATGGGCATATTTGACCAAGTGATTGAGTTCCAAAATTGATACTTACAGGTTGATCGATTTGTAATGTACAAAAGTTTTTCCATCTGTAAGTAACATGACGTATTTTGCATAAAGTCCGGCAGCTTATACACATGGTCGATTCAAATTATGAAAGATTATAAGGCAGTTTAAGGGAGCAGAGAAGGCTGATCAAAGATAAATTCTAATTGAAACTTTGGAAGGGCCCTAGACCCACTGAATAAAACAAAAACATTTCTACGGGCCGATTCTCCTATTAATTTGTATTAAATTAATTTGTATTTGTAATTTGTTTTGGTAGTGTTTTTTCCATACATTATTTCGAGTTTAAGATGTAATACTATAGCGATGTTAAATTTTTTCACTAGAAGAATGCTTAGATTTAAAATCGTAGTATGGTCTCCAAATATTTCAATATCTCACCATATTTAGTATTTGATTTAAAATCGCTAAATCAAAATCGTTAAATCCGGTCCTTAAAAACTCGACAAGCTAATTTGTAATTTCCTAAAAGTTTGGAGAAAATTTTTCGATCTTACTGACCGGTCTCAAGGTGTTTTTAAATCCATCAAAATTTAAAATCCTAAATAAATATCTTAATTAAAGATGAATAATGATAACAGTAAAGAATACTATACGAATTCAGAGAAATATTACGTTACGTTCATGGAAATTAGTATTAGCAAAATCACTTACCTTTTACTATTTTCGCTACTGAACTATGCTTTTACTACAGTATCTTTTTCAGTAGCATTGTTTTCGAAACATTATCTGCACACAAGGCTGATATACATCGACTACGGTGGTTTTGCCACTCACCAAGTATCCGAAGTATACAATAAAAGGTCTTATTCCACCAAACACAAAGCAGTATCTTCTGTTAACATTTCATTTCGAAGCAGATGATTCGAAAATAAAAGACCAATGATGTTTTACGTTCCTTTTTGTTCAAGAAAATCTAATTCAGGAATTAACCCTTTTTGTGGCATGATAAAATTTGAGCTATTTTATTAATTTTTCGTTCAACATGTTACTCTCTCAGTTACAGAGCTACCGATTCTTCATAAATATATATGCAGATGCAACTGAGCGCTTTTCCTCTTCTATTCTAACCCTCATTCAGATACAAGCTGTACGCCCTCTTTTAGCAGAACTTAACGGTCATCCATAATAACGGATATTTATTCACTCTGATGCAAATATCTGCTTCATGCCGCCTTTAAACAGAGCTTTGTTAATAATAAAGGATGATTATTGAATATTTCTGCATCTCCAGACGCAAAATCATTTGAGTCTGGTCTTCAACAGTCATTCATTCATAATTCTCCGCACCGAAAGCATCATTTTAATGCAGCTACTGAAGTATTCATGTCTTATTCAAACTCGTAATAGAACCTTAACTGTAAAACGCTCACTGATATTGAAACATTCAATTCCAAATTGTACATTTTACGGAGCAGTTTTCAACGCGTTTGACAATCTTCCCAATTCTGCAGTGACTGACGATTGACGGGAAAGTCAAGCTTTGACGTCATCTCCACAGAAATACCGACACCTAATATTTGAATTTCTTTTTCTCCCTAGCGGCAAGCTTGGAATGATCTTTATAAAATAGCAAGCATCTGACATGGAAGGAAGAAACAAGACAAGACACAAATAAGATTTAAAAAAAAAAGAGAGAGAGAGAGAGAACTAACAACAAAGAATAAAACCGTATCAAAATTTTGAAACCAGTAATAATTTTTCAGATAGTGTAAAGGTTATTGCTTCGTTAATATGTACAGTCTTCAAAACAAAAAAATGAATCGTTATCAGGATGCACGGAGACAGTGAAATTGTCTGAACAGTCAGAAGTTCAGAATTTAGAGGAATGAAACCAGCAAGAGTGATCACCCAAACATTTTCTCGCATACTATTTAATAAACTTGAATTTGCATTGTTGATGCGTTTATCCCACCAATTGAAACCAAAATTTTACATAGAATTACAATAGCAGTAACAAAATCCTTCACCAAATTTGGTATATTTTGAGTTAAACCGCTTACATATTTATGAAAGTATAGACGACAGAAGATCGACCTCTTATTGGGTTTGACTCAAAAATTGATAAGTATCCATACTATACATGTTAAATCTAAGTACCGAATTTTATCAATCTGATTCTCTTCGTTCTGCAGTTAATTTATACTCGAACACCCAGGCAGACAGATTTTCTCCGAATGGATTTTGCTCAAAATTGGGTAGAAATATGCTAATTTGGCGTTAAGAGAATATACCAAATTACATCCGCTCAGCTCAATGCAATTTTGTCAGAGGCAGATGAGCAGAAAGACTTCTTCTGAAAAGATTGTTCTAAATTTGATAGAAATCTGCAAATTTGATGTATACGCGATTACAATATTTCATTCATCTAGCTAAGCATTCATCTTCAAAGCAATGTTTTAGCTATTTTTGACATAGACGGATAGACAGACATCTTACAAAAATGTGTTTTTTGAATTCAGGGAGATTTAAAATGTAGACGCTCGTCGAAATTTGGAATTCCAAGTTTATTGATGATTATATTTTTTACAAGAGAGTAGTAATGCAAGACGATTATCGGATTCACCTTCATACAACATTCAGTGATAAGCTAGAAACAATATGCCAATCAAATTTCGTATATTTGTGAGGAAGTGGAAGTAATGGTTATACATCATTCCTCCCATGCGAGTTGCAAGGAAATAAATAAAAATATTTAAAAAAATGGCATTCTTTGTGTTTTAGTGATAAAGTTTGAGTTTAGGGACATAGCAGGCAGGTTGGAGAAGGAATTTCAGTTCAATGCTTTATGTATGTTAGACAGGTGCATGTTAAATCAATTATTTGAGGGTCAAAGTGTGCAAATGGAAGAGGTGGGGAAATTTGAAGTCTGTATGCGATGCCAGTTGTTGGCAACATTATTTAATCACTGCTGAAGATTATGAGGGTTATTCTAAAATAATATTTATTTGGATTCGAAACGATATTTCAATCTGATGTAACTTATCAGCAAACTAAATTAAACCAAACAACTACCCGAAAGTGCCATCTACAAAGAATGTAATCTTAAAAGTGAGCAAAATTTACAGAGAAAATGACCAACTGACAACGAGGGTAAATGCTGAAATATGTTAACGTGACTTCGTTGAATATTTCTAAATTAGCTAATCGTATATTCCAATTTCAATTGATTTCAAATTTAGTAAATGTCTTTTACCTAAATGCTTTTCGCATCTGTATTTTTTTACTGATAATAAAGTGCATGGAAAGTGCATCGAATAACAATTTTTTATGTTCTTCTAATCCAGGTTGGTATGCGTAGAAAATCACATAAACTTATCGGATAAAAGAAATCTTAGTTTAATTATGATCTTTAAGAACTGAATAATAATAAATGTCAAAAAAAAAGACATGGCATCTAATTAGGAGGATAGATGTTTTATAGATTTGGGTTTTCCAGTGTTTTACCTTAAAAGCGAGACATTTTCCTTAGTAAAAAGATTCACAGCCAATGAGTACTGTTACTCCTTTTAGTTTTTCTCTATGCAGATATTGAAGGGGAATTTTTAGTCTACTTTCCATGGATTTGGTTAATAATTGGGAGCCATAGTTTTGTTTATAATGTAGAAAAATTGCATTAAATATTTTGAACTTGAGAAATAGTATTTCATTGAGTATTTTTGTTTATTTTCAGATAGAAATGTATGCATTGTGTAAGGAAAACGATAAAACTGCTCTTCATACCTGGAAAGCAATTTTAAGGTAGGTTTATTAATTAATTATGGTTAATGAAATTTTGAAACGTTGTAATGTGCTATGAAATGGATGACATTGCTAGATTCTCGGCATCAAAACCCTTAGTGTTATGATTATGACGCACATTAAATATATAGAAAGTCAAAACACATTTGCATTGATTAAGTAAAAAAATGTAATAACTGTCAAAATCTTAATATGGCTAAAAATGAATGATCTCCAAACCTCTAGATAAATTTTTGTTTTGAAAAATAGAGAACTACAGATATCATAAATCTCACATTCAGATTCTATCACACTGATTTAAACTGCAAAAATAGGATACTAAATGGATTTTAATAATTTTGAAACTAGATTTTGAAGTTGAATCGAAAACAATAGCTACTTTTTTCTGACCAAAATGAAAATGAAGATAATCTAGATGAACGAATTCAAATTTTCAACGGATTCTTTAAATATAAATTTTTGAGGCAAAATTTTTATCTAATTACCCAAAAAATATCGAAAAGTGCTGAAATCGAACCTTTCTGTAGGACAACGATACCAAACAGAATGCACATAATGTCAAAGTGGTGTGTTTTTTTCATAGTAAACAGCAATTACACACACCATCATAGTACCCCAACATCAATGCCATCAAATATCTGTGGGCCACTCTCGAAACAGTGGTCTAAAACACAAAATTATAAACAAAACCCATTTAAAACGAGTATTGCAAGAAGAATGGGGTAAAATATTTTCAGATACCACCAAAAATGGGTCGAATCCCTACCACGACGTTTAAATGCCTTTATAAAAGCCAAAAGACATGAAACTAAATACTGATGCTTTCTTTCTATGCGAGATATTACAAAAATTTAATAAGTGTATTCTCAATTTTTTGAGATAAAAATCTGCATATAATCATTTAAAATGCTTCTGAAACTTTTCAGTTTAGAAATTTTTCATTGATTATCCTTTGTTTTAACTTTAAATTAAACCATTTGTTGTGCTTAAAATTAAAAACATGTTTGCACTTATCGTTAATGTGTTATTAATATTGAAAGTTGGTTTTATCACGTCAAAGTAAGGTGTGCTCTCAATTGTTTGAGTCACTGTATATATATATATTTATAGTAATGCTTTCTTTCGGTCATTCGTGTTGTGTCAGTTTTTCATTTTAAATTTTTTGTGTGAGCATTCTTGATACTGCATAACAAAAAGGAAATATAAAAAAAAAAATGAAATATCATGAAAAGTTATTTATTAAGTCTAAATCATTATTATGAAACGATGCTTCGATGTATAATTTCAAATCTCATTCAGTATTTACTCTTCATATATGAAGTATGCAAAGGAAGAATATTGCAGTCGTCCAAAAGTTCCACATCAAGATTTAGACTAATCTTTTATATTTCAGACCTCGTAGTGTCCGGAAAAAACACAATTTTGGATTTTGTCTGTCTGTCTGTGAACATGATAACTCAAAACTGCATCAAATTAGATGAAGATTGATACGTGAGCTTTATACCGAGTTTGTAAATATAGGTGAAGTTGTGAATGAAATAAATTCACATGAAATAATAAGTTAATAATTGTATGTATCTACTTTATATTATAAGTCAATAATATATTTGAAATAACTTATTTTCTAAATAAGTTATGGGCATTTACTTCTTTTGACTCTCACTGTAGATAAAAACTGGAGCCGATTTTCCATTATGCAACTGTCTAGGGCCAAATGTTGGTTGATTAAAACATTATTTGTCAAACAAATAAATTTCTATAAAATGTTTGGATAGTAATAATTAGTTAAATAAAATAGTTCAGGTTCGTATCTGCTTGATTACCTTCACTTTTTTGTTACAATATTTAACACATTGGCTGCCGTTTCACCCATATTCAGGTAATAGCAATAGTTCTAATTCAGTGTAAAATTTGATTTGAATGAAATTCGCCTATGTTTAGCATTTAATTTCTTATTTTAACACATTGTTCACTGTGTTTGTCATCTGTGACTCATACCTACTATTTAATTATATATTCTCTTCTTTATTGTAATTAAGAGACAACAAAGTAAGCATCTTATTAGATAGAGGTTCGAATAACATGCATGAGTAATGGAAATGAACGTGTTTGCAACCTTAGTCGCCCCCTAAATAATATTGTGTACAAACGTGGATGCTGCACAAGCATAAGTCATAATAAATAAACAAATAAATATGCATTTCATAAAGTTAATAAAATGAAAAGGAGTATACTATAGTAAATCATAATTTGTTAATTAAGCTAAGAATGTGAAGTCAAGTCCAGATATTTATTAAAAGAGAGGGCGCATAATGTGTACAACTAAAAGCCCCCAAATGCCTATATCTGCTATTTTGCAACATATCGGAAAAGGCATTGCCTCACCTAATCTTAGACAAATGACAAAAAAATAGTTTGAGACTTGTCGAAATATGATGAATAGGAGAGAATTAGGTATTTAAAGAATTTTTACTATTTTATGTACATAAAAAATTGAAAAATATTCTTTAAAAATTATAATAAAGTTTATAAAATTCATCTTTTAAAATGAAGGATTTAATAATCAGAATAAAGTAGGGGGACGATTCGAAACATTTTATAACATTTATGTAATGAAGCCATAAACATAAGCAGAAATATTTCTAATTTCTGCTATGTTAATTTCAAAAAAAAAATCTTTTGTTATCACTAAAATAAACGATATTCAATATTTAAAGCAATTCTGCGCATTGTATTCAAGTGCAGCCAACGATGTGCTTCGTGCACGGTGTTGGGGTGGAGTGCCGTATTAAATGTATTCAAGTGCATGCTGGGTAATAAACATTTCCAGAAAGAAAAGAATTAAAAAAAAAAAAATAGTGAAAATGAGAAACAGCAATTTCCGTTGGAAATCTAATTAAACATTTTCCCCTGCACCTGCGCTATTTTTCCTGAACCTTCTAGAAACTCGGCTTCAAATATGAGAATTCATTTGCGCGAGCATTCGCTCGTGCGGTTGGTTGAAACTTTGTTTTCCCTTTAGTTCGTAGTTGAAATTCAACGATAAGAAAGAATATCTAGCAGCCATATTCTGCTCAGCGATTTTGAATCCATCCGTAATTACCATCGGGAATTTATTTTAAACTGTGGCAATTTGGTAAGTTTATTTTCTTCCAATACTTTGAAATATGATTAACGTATTCCTTCTAAGGGATATCCAATGAATATTTACTGAATGCTGAATTTAGATTTTTAAAGACGTTGCGACTTTAAGTAAGTTTGGTTGTATTACATAATAAATATCTGTAGGATAAGTTTACTTGTCTTTTTTCTTGTAGAAATTGTCTAGAACGATTTTATTCACTGTCTTCATTGTTTAACGCTTGCATCTCATTTGTTTGTCCCAGTGAATGTGTTGATAACGAATGTTGGACAGTTGATTATGCCGTGCTCTAAATTCTTATTGTTATCAGATAATCTAACATAAATGTATTCATTCTCTTGGTTTCCATTATTTTCATATTATAGAGGTTTTTTCGTTATATAAATCACAATTTCGATGTTAATAAAAATATCTTTGCCAGATTTATTTGATTCATGTTATTACTTTTTATTTAAATTGATTAGTTTTGTGTTTATAAAGATGGGAGTTTCGTTATGAACCCTGGCTTTAATTTTCTTGGATAAGAATTTTCGAACCCGCATCTACATTTGATTCTCAATGCTTCAAATTGATATAATAAGGTATTAATTAACGGTGAATATTTGGCGATTAGTTGACGATAATTTTAACACTTTTTCATCTTTAACATTAATAATTTCGACAGCTTTTAATCAATACAGTGTAAAAAGATGCTAGTTTTCTTCTCGTAAGTTAGCATATTATTCAAGCGTGCTCATAGGGTAGCAATTTGCTAATTTGGTTTTGGTGGTATATTTGGCAAGTTGTCTGTTTCACAGTTAATTAATAGTACTTATAACAAATTATGTGGGTATTATCTGCATTTAATTCCACTTGATGCAAATTACCATCTGCTATAAATTAGTATCTTAAATCTTATCCGATTCCATTGTTTCCATTTTGAATTTCCACCTTGCTTGAGCAGCAGTTGGTAATTGGAGCTGCGAAAAAGAGTATAGTTTTTTTGTGCATAATTCAGTTTTTACTTCCTCGTAAAGGAAATATTGTATCCGTCAAAAAATTCGAACTCTAGATTTTGACGAATCTCTACTTTTTCGACCTGCTTGAGTTCGAGAAACGTATTTTTGGAAAATGTTCATCAATCTGTCTTGGACAAAGATAACTCAAACGTTAGATATATGAAATTTCATCGTTTCTATTTTGAATCTTGATATATGAAATTTCATACGCGGTATTTATACTAAACCTGCTGATTTCTATCAAATTTTTAGCAAAATCCGTACACAGGGAAACAATCTGTGGGGCCATTTGAATATAATAAAATAACCGCAAACGAAGGGAGCTAAATAGATAAAATTCGATATATAGAATTTACATCTACAGTCTAGATACTTGTCAAATCTTCAGTCAAATGCAGTGAGAGACTGACCGTTTATTGTTCTGTCCTTTTAGAAGCATGTAACCGCGATAGTTCAAAAACATAATGACTTAAATACATCAAAATTAGTTTGCGATTTTGACTTTGCAAATGTAGTTCTATATCGAATATTTATTTCAATCGTTTATGAGAAATGCATTTAAAATACTATTTCCGAATACTATTAGCCGCTAGAGTTGCAAGTTGTCACGATGACCAATAAAGCGCCAAAAAATTTGCCAATTTGGCGATTTTAATCATCAAACTATATAGCATGTGATCTATGTTTATGAACATATTTATTATATATATATATATATATAATAAAGTATATTTTTATAATTATTTTTTCGCTTTTGGGTCGCCGTTGAAATCGACAAGTACCTTAACCGTATGCCAGTTATTAATCGGCAAGGATGACGCAATAGATTCATTTAAAATGTTAAATTCACACCAAAGATTAATATTTCGTAACTTTTTGTTACCCAGTGCTATGCAAGGCGTTCACTGGTATAACATTTTTATTATAGAATATTTGAGAAACTTTTGCAGAGATTACTTCTGCTGGTTTTATTATTTTTATGATGTGTATAAAATCCTTATAACGCATGCAAATTATATTTGAACAGCTTTCAAAACACGTTGACTAATAAAAAATATTCAGACATGGTTTTTTATTTCTACGGAAATGTGAATTTTAACATTTTCGGAACAAAATTTTATCATTTTGGAGATCGCTTAATTTTCCTTTTATATAATAATTCTACAACGTTATTGTTTGCATAAATTTATTTATTGTTTATTTAATCATACTTGTTCTACTTCTCCATATTTTAATTCATTTGGCGCAATGAATTATTTTAAGAAATTCAATTTTTTTTTTTTGTTCTAAGGCTGCATGTTTGAATATTTTAAGAATGATTAATAGCTCTTATTTGTTATTTTAGTAATTGTAAAATATATAATTATTAGTATTGTGGCAATATTAATGAATAATTGAATGACTGTATGTTTATTACAATACCTATGATCAAACTAAAAATTATTCATTTTGACAAATCAAAAAAAAAAAAAAAAAAAAATCTAAATTATTTTCAAAATTGATTCGATTTTATTTCGGTTTCAAAATTTAGAATTAATATTACTTTTTGTAGCTCTGTGACTCTTATTTAGTAATTTTAATTCTGAAAATGACTTAATGAAAAAAATATTGCATGCTCTTGTTCAAGATGGATATTTACCAGTCGTCATTAATACGGTTTCGTGCTTTTTACTTTCTAAAAGTGCTTAGAGGTATACATTTTCATTATTCAAAGTGCGTATGTGAA
Source organism: Argiope bruennichi (assembly GCF_947563725.1). Taxonomy (NCBI): domain Eukaryota; kingdom Metazoa; phylum Arthropoda; class Arachnida; order Araneae; family Araneidae; genus Argiope; species Argiope bruennichi. The sequence goes on along the minus strand of NC_079156.1, from coordinate 22,897,793 downwards.
AGTCTGCTAGCCCTAGGTCAAATGGTCTGACCGGTAGAGTACCAACACACACATATATTCGATCTTTTTTATAAGTAAAAATAATGTTCGATTGTAATGATGTCGTGCTGAGGCTCTTGGTGCCATTCACAATTCAGGCCTCAACTGAGGTAGAAATAGTGCTACCCAAATCGAAATGTCACTCCAACCTAAGTGCAATGAAAGGAATATTTTAAGGTAGTCGAAATTGGAACTTAGTGCACTAATGCTGTTTTGTCTCTTATATTGCATATAACTTACTAAATGACCATCAAATATATGTTATATACCAAAGTTTTTTAATGACCCCGATTCTCTCCATTGAGTGACATTAATATTTAATTTTAACATGAAATTTTATGTTCAAGCAAGTTTTATGTCCACTATTAATTGCTTCATGTAAAGATCAATTATAAAAATTACAAACTTAGAGTTACAAAATTTCATTAGAAGATCTATTTGCATAAGAATTGTTCAAAATTATATTTAAGTTTTAAATTTAAAATAAACATACTTCGTAAGAATTTTTTTTCGTGGTTTCAGAGCTCACTATTGCATAAATGCTTATTTCTGTTTCACTTTGTCATTTTAAAAATTCAGAAAATTAGGTTCTAAATGATAGTTTTATTTCTATACAATTTTTTTCTTTATTTTCGATAATTTTTTTAAAAAAATTTAAAATGCTTTCAACAGATTTTTTTTATTAATTTATCCATATTGTGTGCTTAATAACCTGAAATCCTTACTGAGCGATTCAGGATTCTAGATAGGGAGGCGAATTGTGGCATATAATTAAAGAAACAGGTGCTGAAAAATAATTTAAAAGAAGATGTAAATATTTCTTAAAAAATTATGTGATAAAAGGCATAAATTAAAAATATATTTTTTTTCAGACGTATTCACCCTTATTTATTGTATTACTGACTATATTTATTCAAAGCACAATGAATGTTGAAAAGAAGAATTTGTAACATCTACAACTAATTTAATCTTCGTTTCGACAACTTTATATTGACTGCGAATGGCAACATTGTAGTAAAATGTTCTTAGAATAACAATGTTTAAAAGTGGAAATTTTTCTTGAAAAGTTAATTTTTAACAGAAGAAAAATGTTTTAGGATATTGAAACCTCAACGAGCTCTTCAAAAGCTAACGGTTTTAAAAATTTGTAAAATTCATTTTGTTGTGAACATTTTACTGATAAATAAATTTCGGTAGAATCTGTGACACACATTGTAAATAATTCCGATGTATAAACAATGCATGTTACAAAGTTTTCGTACACTTAAAATAAACATTAATTTTTAAAGTTAGCAATAATTGACTTTTGAGACTTAAAGGCGACATTTAAAGTATCGAAAAAATATTTTTAAAGTAAAGAAACGATTTTTAAAAATTGTTTATCCTTTCTTCTTTACATTTCATATGTTTATTAAACATTTTTTCAATTGCTTCTGCTTATTCATTAAACTTCTCTTTAGCAGTTACAGTGAGCATTCCTCATAAAAAGAGGTCTTCAGTAAATGTGAAGCTAAAGTGAATTTAGAGTAAATATCTCGCTTCTTTTGTGAAAAAAACCTATTTTAGAACTCTTCCGTCGTTAAACTGATTGAGATTAAATATGTAATTTAGCTGACAAGAACACATATAAATTTCAGTTATGTAGTTTGTTGTATTTTTGAATTATTCCTCCGTCATTCCCCAGAATAGGGACTGATATATTCAATGCTTTAGTGAATTTCATTCAAAATTTGAGATGTGCAATTGCGGTAATAAGATAATGTGTTACATTTTATGTACCTAATTCTTTTCATACTTCAGTTAACCAGTTTACAAACAGTCTGCAAGATTACCGTTCAGATGAGAATTTTTGTTATCCCGGAATCAAATATATGTAATTATAATCTTTGCTAACATTTCTGAATATCCAGAAAATTATTTGTTTTTTGATTAGCATTAAATATTTCATATATTAAATTTGCATGTAATTATTTTTTATTATTATAACCCTGGAGAATTAACCTTCACTTCTATCATACATAAAGCGAGGTCATTTTAATACGACCAGTGTAAAGTGTAAGTTTATATGGGAACAATTTTTTCTAAAGCGTGAGACTATTGTAGATATTTTATTCAAAGCCATTATATTTTTTAAATTGTAAAGAAATATTTAAACCTGATATCCACATCATTCACGATTTATCTTTAAAAAATAAATTTTCTTGAAATATACTTTAAAAAAAATCACGATTTGAACAATTATTCTTCCCTCGCTGTCTATACTCAAATTAAGCGTTTATTCTCATGGAAATGTATTTTTATCAAATTGTAGCAGTTGCATTACTCTATCTTCTCTTTTGGATAACAGATGGCGATGTCTGATTAGGTACGCATCCCACAGTGGATTGCTATTATAAAATGAGATGAGATGCTATTCTGTAAGGGGTGCACGCGTTCATGTCTTGTCTTCGTGTTTAGTGTGAAATGTGATCATTAAAGAAACGTTCCTGAAGACATACTTCCTGTTATTCCCATTGCACGGATCATGATGATCTTCATTCCACTTCATTGGCGCCCAACTAAAAATAATTTCTAATGCACATGTTGAAACGAAAGTGAAGTCGTCCCGACGATCAGAAGAAAATTTTCCTGCCAGCAGCAAATTATATAACGAAAGTGAAACGTGGCGTTCTAACACGTAGAGTAATTTTTCCCATCCTGGGAACGGTTCATCACTGTTCCAGATATCCAGTTAAAAATAAAGCAGCGTCAGCCATCTTCGTGTAGTTGATATCCTAAGGAGCATTCAATTTTAAATCCTAAATGGACAACACTTGTCTTGTGTCGATCGTAAGGGATATCGTCACCTGTTTCGAATATAATTTATTATTTGTGATCTTCACAAAAAAAAATTTGCATTTTTTCCCCCAAATTTACAGAACCAAAAATTTATTATTCATCAGTTTTGTTTTCACTCGTTCTTGTTCAATCCCAGACAAGCGTCATAACACTTGTGAATTTTCTTTTTTTTTTCTGTTCAGCTTCCAACAGCATTCAGCATTTGATACATTCGTTGAAATACAACATTCCTTCGTGTTTGAATACACTAAGATTCTTCGTCTTCTGTGAAACATTTTCTACTGTTTAATTTTTATTCTGAAATTCTATATTTTAAAAGAAATTATTCCATAATGCTAAATAATTAAATTTCAAGGTATTGTTGAAATTGAATATTGCAATATATTTTGAAATTTATTAGATATTTTTATAAAATATCGCAAGAAGTCCAGTGCAATTTCTAAGTCACTACTGTTTTCATACCCTATTCATCGTAGCAAGTTTATATATTGAAATCTGTATTGTGTTGTTACTTGATCTCAATCACTGAAAAGTGCATAAGAACATATCTTTTAAATATTAAGGTATTCCATATAGTAATTTTCAAGTGTTGATTATTTCTGTAATTCATTTAAGATTTAATTTATCGTATCTGATGTGTTCCTCCTCAAACAGAAAATGCAACATTTGATCTTGGGAAACGCCAGTCATTTTCATTACACATTCAAGATTCTTTTCCTAGAGTGATTATTCTAAACAAGTATTCAATACGTTTTCTTTTTTCTAGCTACATGGTACTTTGATGTTATGAACTGTTCTGATTTATTTTCAGAGTAATGATTCAGCAAATGCCATCTTTTAATCGTATTAAGTGTGCAATTTTATTTGATTCAGAATATTATTTTTTTGGTTAAGAATTCTAAAGAGCTAAATTTATTTTCGGCACTTGCGCAGATTTAATCGCAATTGCTAGAAAATCAAAAAGTCGAAAAAAAGACGCGTTAAAAGTTGACTTCCATTAATATTTAATTTGGCTTAATTCTTGGCTCTCTTATGTTGAATCTGAGTCTCCATTCTAAAGGATGTCATTTTCAAATTGTAAGATTAATGATTATTATAAAAGCCGTATAATAGTAAAGACTATTACAGTAATTTTTAGAAACAACAAACCTACAATAATCTTTCAGCTTCCTAAGCATGAAAAGGAATTCTCATATATATATATATATATATATATATATAATTAAGCTTAATTTGGTTGTACAAAGCAGCAATGTCTCCAGCTGGGTTCAAGGAATACATTCTTTCAACGTGAGGAACACCGGATATATCGACAAATAATGAATAAAAAAATTTAAATAACTATTGAATGATACAGTAAAAGCATCTGCTCTGCCTCTTAGTTTAGACAAGTCATTTAGTTAAGTTGAACGCAGCTGCTTCCTGTTTGAACTTTGTCAACCTTGTTTCACTTCGAAAGAATTAATCGGATGCCCCACCCAGTTAATCCCAGTGGCATCAGTTCCTCCTTTGTCCTGAATTTTTGTTAGTGTATGGAACCACTGTTGCTTCGCCCAATGTATGCAATTTGTATTAATCGCCGTTAAGAATGCTGTTGCTTTATTTTCTATCTACTAAGTGTAAGTTTATATAACGCCTTACGTAGATAATTACGTTGAAAATAAGTTTTTGGAGAAAATGTGAAATATATTTTTAATATAAAATTTAATTTCTGAACAGTTTTCCTAATAAAAGTATTTGAATTTTGTTTCTGCTGTCAATTATATTTGCATAATGTATGCTTTAATATGCTATTTTCTCAAATTATAAAATTTATTAAATCTTTCGAAAAGCCACCTGTATCATTTTTTGTGCAAATTTGGCATTACAATTTCTCAATTTATTCTGTGGAATAACCGAATCAACAATATGCCTATTTTAAAAATTTTAGTCTTAATCTTTCATAATGCAAAGAAATTGATGTATTGGTGTATAAAGATGGAATTGGAGTACAGTTGTTTCTTTGTTTCAATACAGTTTTTTCTATGTTGTAAAATATATTTATCTGCAGAATGTATTTCAAATAATCCGATTTATAGTTATTTTCAGCCAAAATAATAATTATTTCCATTATTATAATTCGCATTTTTTTTTTTTTTTTTGCGTTCTTAATGTTTCTTAAATCAATTTATACAAAATTTCAGGTTAATAAGCATTACAGAATATTAAAAAAAAATTTTAATAATTTCGCATACCTTTTACTTGGTTTTCTGTAAGATAAAATTTTGTAACCGAGTATTTGCTCTATTAATACATTAATTCTGAAATTTCCTATATTTCTGTGTGTATTCTTGATGGAAATATATTTTAATATTTTCAAGAATTACAGGTTTATCGATTGATTTTAATTAAATTTTGTTGGTTGTGATTTTTATAAAGATTGGCGATTCTGTAATATTTAAGGCAGTTAATAAGAAAAATGAAAGTACTAAAAATAAATTGCATTTTTATTGGTAAAGTAAAAAGTTAAAAAAAATATTATCCTATGCACATCTATACGTAATATAATAAAATATCACAACACGTAAAATTTTACAATAAAAATTCAGAACATATTCTGATTTCTAATGTTTATTGTGTTATAACATAGTATTAATTTTAATGCCTCACCTACTTGGAATTCCATTTTGGTATTCAAATTTTTAATTGTTAATTTTAGTACACTAATAAAAACGCTTTTTTATGAAAGATAAAAAGTTCTATGTACTTGTTGTTACTGAATATAGCGTTTAACTGAACTGAACTGAATCTAAATTAAAATTCACTTGTTTCAGAATGGACGGAGCAATTTGAGAGACCGTCTTTGATGGATGCCATTGGCATGTCTTTAATTATTGCAAACAACACATGGGTGAGTCTTACTCCATTTTCATTATCAAATAGGCTTTACTGGCAATTTCATTTATTGATTGAAATGATTTTAATAATTTTTATTTGGACGGGAAGTATTCTATAACAATTGAAGAGTATTAGTAAACATTTTTAATATAGCAATGCTTAAATGATTTGTTTTTGGTTAAAGGCATTTAATGATAGGGTTCCGATTTCGCCGAATATTAAGCGATGAGTTTAATTTATTTAAAATATATTTGAACTTAAAATTTTTTGAAAAATTTAATTTTTGAATTAAAATTTAAAAAGTTTTGAAATAAAGCTCTAAGCTACAATAAAATATATCACATTAATAAAAAGTAACATATCTTGAAATTCATAATCTTTTCTAGAAGAAATCGCATTTCATTTCTTTTAGAAGAAATAGACATTTATTACTTGATTTCTAGTCATTAAATCTGTGATGGCTGCGAAATTTTCTTTCGTGATCTAGAATAGTATTAATATGTTAAGCATGTAAAAAAAAAAAAAAATCTTTTGTGTGTGTGTGGTTACTCACAAAACTTCAAAGATAAAACAGGACAGTCAGAAAAATAAAATCTTTTTACTGTATTGTTATTTTGAAACGATTGCTTCATTGTACCGAAAATTAAATATTAATTCACTTCTTATTAATTACGGTCAAATTTTTTAATATTTATAGGTACAACGGAAAACATTAATTAGATAACTGATTTTAACGAGTATACTCGTCATGGAAATTGTACATTTTTTTTTTTTTTTTGTTATGACGAGTTTTTTTAATGACAATTATTATACTTGTATAATAATTTTTTAATTATTATATTTATAATTGCTATTTTTATATACTATATGTACACTTATGACAATTTAGATACCCATTATCTGAAGAGGTCGAAACAGTTTGAAGTAATCGCCAAAATGGCATTTTTATTGAAAAGCATTTACTGTTGTATTTCTTTTCAAAAATTTTACTGAGTGATTTTCATTTGTAAGAAACTTTTAATGTTTCTTCTATAGAATTATTTGCATCGCATATGATTTATGACATTTTTTATTATTGTTAAATTAATCACCTTCTAAGTTTAAGGAATACAGTTATTGCGCATCAGATTGGCATAAATAAGAGCAAATGTGCTCTCCTGTATTGAATGGTGTTCCTGCATGAATTTGGATAATTTTTAAAAATTAAATTGGTAAAATTTAGAAATATTTAAGGTGAGTATTTTTTTAATGTTTTTTGATTCATCTTTTTGGTAAGTATTCTGCCTTTCATCATAATACCTTTTTAAAAAAAACTCTGCATTCTGAAGGTCCATTTTCACAATGGTTTCTAATCGTGCCTCTTTAATACTTGGTTTTTATTAGCATTACAGTTACAGTTCGAGTTCGTTCATTTTTATTCATAAAATAGTTTTTTTTAATCTTTACTTTCTAACAATGGCGGATCTTGCTTCTTGTGTCTGATTACTAAAATGAGATATTAAAAGCTATAAATCAGAAGTGGAGTTAGCAAAAAAAACTTTTATGCTCTTATATTTATTCTTTCTGGTTTTGCAAATAAATATGCTCATATTTCTCATCTAATTAAAGGAACTCGGCAATCAAATCGATTAATACGAAATCGTTTGTCTTACCACCGTTTCTTTGTAAAACTAAAATGCCAATTAAAAAATATTTTTAATTTTTAAAATTATTTCTTTTGGTAAGTTTAACATGTTTAAATTTTTAATTAGGCATTGAAGTCCTTGCTTTTCGATTTTATTTCACTCCCTAATTAAAAAGCACATCCTATTTGGATCATACATTATTATAGGAATTGAAATAATAAAATGGCATTTGAGATAATGAAGTGCTTTTAAGTGATTTTTGCATTTTAAAATACTTTCACTTAATTGTTGATTTAAAATTAAAAATTCAGTAATTCGATGCACGCGTCAAACGCGTCATTTTATGCGAAGGGGAAGGGGTTCTAAGAAATCAAAGTTCTTAATCCTCATAACTTTTTAAAAATTTTATATTCAGTCATCGTTTTAATACATGTAAGGAAAAATATAAAACATTCACCAAAATGGCAAGTAAAAGAATAATTAAAAGTTTCGAATTCATATTCTTTTTTTATTTACTGTTTAGAAAACATCAGAAGTATTTTACTATCGACTTTTTGTAGTACTTTCAGCATTCATGTAGCCAGAATTGAACTTTTTTGCACTTTTAGCAACGTAGTGTTTTCGACCTATATTTATTAAATTTCTTCTTAATATCAAGTTTACTATTTCTAACTGACAGTTTGAGACAATTATTTTATTGGTAGTTTTGATATTTCTTGGAGTTTATTTCTTTAATTTAATTCTGTTACTTCAAAATCAACGACTATTTAATTATTTCGCAATTGAAATAAACTTCATTAAAATATTTTTAATAAACTTCAATTGCGGCGGAATTCCGTACAGCGTTCTGGAAGGAGAAATCACATAGTTCGTGAATTAAACAAGTTCAGACGTTTCTCTAATTGTTAACTGCGCAAATTGCTAATGAAATCTTGCTGTATTTTAAATCACCACTCTCATTATTCGCCACATTAATTTTTCAAGTTGCTAATTAATATAAATTAAAATTTTTCTTTTTTAGAAATATACTTAATTTAAAAAATCCATATTTTACTTGATTAAAAGCCTTTTTCTTTTAAAAGAATGAACGAACGATCGTTATGATTATTATATAATCGGTGTCAAACAATTTGTTAAAAATATGAAAAATTTGATTTTCCTCGATATTAGCAGGAATTAAAAGCCAAAATGAAATCGCCTTCAGAATGCAAAGGTTTTTTTTTTTCCTTCCTTTTACAGATTTGTATGCTTTTATAATGAAATAGTATTTATAAATATACACTTATGCATTTGTGAATGTTTTAATGCAATTACTTAACTGTGCATGTTCAATGTTGCGGGAGTTCCACCCCTCTGATTCACGTCTCGATTCGACTTCTGGCTCCGCCTCGTCACTGTCGTTCTTCGAGCGTTTCGAAGGATTCACTCGACACAACATTCTTAATGACCGGGAACAAATCCCACAGTATTCAGCAAGCCACAGTTTCTGCTCCTACATCTTCGCTTGTGAAATAAATGTGATGGATTTTTATTTATTGCGTACATCTACAGGGCATTGGGTGATATATTTTTTCACTAAAGTCTTTGCCAAGAATGGTGAAATAGATATAATGAGAGGCGGTTTTATTTAAATTTCTTTAAAACAAAAAACTTTATTTGCCGATAAATAGACATTTAATTAGCACAACTCAGAATTAGTGGTGGATTTAGAAAACATTTAGAGGCTTCATGCAGTGCATATAACGTTTCTCCCATAAAAAAATTAATTTATTTAATTGCGGATTTCAGCCATTTGACTAAGTTGTTTTGTAAATATTTTCATTTTATCATTTTCACGGAAATATATATATATTTATTAATTTTTCCCGATCTCAGCAGCTGAAATAATTTTTTCCATTTTATGTACTCGGTTAAAAATTAGTCTTTATTTCTTTATATTTTTTAAACATATTTACTGGGGAATACAATTTTGTTCGACTTGTTTCACAATGGGGACAATCGAACGTTCAAAATATTAAGGCAAATTTCCATGAAGAAAAATTTCGACATGCTCATTGCAGTAGTAACTCGTATGACGAAATATTTCGTCATACCCAGTTAATATTTTAGAGCTCAGTTATAAAGATGTTGAATATTATATTATAGTCTAAAAAAATATATTGTAGTCTAATTATTATCCGAATTATAATTCCAAAATGAATAATTCAGATCTTAAAGCTGTCAGTTCATAATAATTTATTATAAAGAAATGATGAAACTAACTTTAATTTTATATGGACCTACAAGCAAAATACCCCACAACCAGTCAATATTTAAATATTTATAAGCAAGTAATTATGCCTAAATTCATTCAATTTTAATAGCTTTAAGTTTCAAGTTTAAATCCAGCCAGTAACTAATATTTCTATATAGATGCCTAATCGTAAATCCGCCACTGTCACAAAAGTTGTAGAACTAATCCCGAGCTCCATGAAATTGTGTGATCCCAGAGTAGGACGTTTTACTTCATCATCAATTGAATATCCTACAATTTAACTCTTTTGCAACGTACATGGAAATTACGGCGAGATTTCCAGATTGAAAATTAGCGTTTGGAAAGGAAACAAAAAGTATTTTATAAAGGCAGTAGTTACCAACGTAACTGTTGCAAGTATGCATTTCACTCTTTAATACACATAACTTACCAGCTTACGAATTTGAACCTTTAATTGAACTTTCATACCTGTATGTGCTTGATTAATGTACATAATTGACCTGGAATAGATAGATGCCAATAAGAATGAATCAAATCTTATTGCTAATAAACATATCATGCTAAAATCAATATCATATTTGCTTATGAATTATTAAATGCTGACTCAAACTTTTAATTCTGGATACTTTCTCTAAATGGTTTATCATACCTGCAGTTACTTTTTTTGCCCCCAGGAAATGCCATTTAAGTTGGTGCTTATTCTCCACATGCTGCAGATTGTTAAAATCCACCATCTGCCAAGACTGTAGTTTCTGTATTTTGTTTTAGTGCTTGAATAAGGTTTTCAAACAAACAAACAAAAAAAAAATCAGAATTAATATGTCGCTGCATAATGTTATAACGCCAGCTGAAACAGGGAACTTGAAAAGCAATGTTTACTATCTCGTCTCCTCGTAAGCAATTTATCTCGTCTCCTCTGAAATATCTTGGTTTTGTGTCGTTCCTGCTTTTCAGTTGATTTTTTTTTTCAGTGGTGAGGAAAAAGACATAAAAATGAGGAAACTGCAACGGGAATAGTGAGGATTTTTGATTTGCATGAGGATTTAAAGTTTTACAAAATCCCTTTCATATCTAAATCGTATTTCTTTTTCTAAAATATGCAAATTTTCAGCTTCAATCATTTGGAAAAAATCATTTTGGAGAACATGGAAATAAATCGTTCCTTTTAATCAATCAAGATAATATTTTAATACTAATTAAAGCGATAATAAAGTTGATGTTTTTTCATTTTCCTTTGTAATCGCAGCGAACGTCTGAAAAATTTTCAAGTTATGTTATGGAAAAAGTACTTAATGAAATTAATTAATTCATTTCATAATACTATTCGTAATATTTAGTCACTATGTCGCATGTGGTTTAAAATTTATCAATTAAACTCTTGCTTTGAGTATGCATAAATCATAAAAAAACTAGAAATATGATTAGTGCTCTGATACGCTATAAAACTGGGATTATTTTTAATTTTATAATTATTTAATTTCAGAACTCAATTATTTCAATAATAAATTATGCTGTAATACGCTAGTAAGTTTTAAAAGTTTTGCTTTTGATTGAATTTGCTTTAAATTGGTAAGAAGAGAAGCATTAAATTTGTAATAATAAAAAAATCAATTATTTATTAAAATTTCACTTATGCCATTTTAATAATGCTTCAGTTTAAATCAGTGTATTTAAAAACATATAAATGGTATTTTATTGAACTGAAATTTGGAGGTGGAAAGATATTTTTTCTGAAACTAAAAACTTAGCTGAGGTGGATTGTTTGAGATTCATGCTTGCCTTTCGATCTCCTTTTTCAAGTTTTGATTTTTGCATAAATCAAGAGAAAAAGTGAAATGTTGCCATTTATTAATTCGGAAAGAATTTAATAAAAATGTTTCGTTTGACAGTATTCTTGAGAATTTGAAATAATTTAATTTGAATTACTTTTGTCCTATTTTTGAGGAAAAGTGTAGAAATTAAATACTGAATTGAATGTATCTGCTTTATAAATAAAGTTAAATTGATGAAGTTACTGTGCAATGATGCTATCATATGAGAAAAAAAGATGATTGGTGGAACAGAATAAATATCGAATAAGTTAAATATGCTTCAACAAATTTTCCATTTTTGAAAAGTAAAGTGCTATTAAACAAATAGAATGACATAAAGCTTAAATTTTCGATGCGGATTCACAATTTTTTTCAAAATATTTATTATAGAGAGAATGATGTATGCAACACGTATTAAATTAATGTTATTGTGGTTCTAATGTTTTTGTCTGTTGGAAAAGTTTTAAACAGGATTATGAAAACACTCAGCACTAAATAAATGTATTTTTAGACATCTTATGGCAGAATTATTAACCTTAACTCCTGACTTAATTTAAAGCAATGATTTGAATAATTATTTTTTCTGAAATATGTGAAGAACATGAAGATAATAATGGAATAAAATTAAATTTTGTTGAAAAAATTGTGGAACACCAACTTATATTTAAAAAAAAACTATCGGAAAAAACAAGCAGTCATTTAAACATTTTTTTTATGTATAAATATATTTAAAAGATAATTTTAAAATAATCAAAAATAATGAAAGGAATTTGAATCTTTATTTTTTTATTATCTCGTAAACGAAAGAAAAAGTTAACCTAAACGACGACTTCGAAATCTGCTTAGTGGCCAAAATATATGCCAGTTGAAAATTGTGAAGGAATGCTTATTGATGATCTAAGGCCACCACACCAACCATTATCTAGATTGAAATTTGAATAGTGAATAGTTTTGGACTATTGGAAATTTTGTCATACTTTTTGTTTGGTGTTAGTGAAAATGAATTATGAGGTTGTAAGCTTCTTTTTTTGTTCATTTGGAAGATCAGATATTGCCTGAATCGGTGCTTTTTGAATCTTTTGATATCATGACTTCGTGAGGTTACATGATTATCTTTCAATCACCTTTCGTTGTTATAAATTTTCTTTTTAATTCAATTCAATTTTTTTTATTAACTTATTCTTATTTGAGCACTTCTTGAGAACTTATTCTTCTTCATTCTGAGCTCGGAAGTAGTTTTATTTATTCTGTTCGATTGCACATCAGTTGGTCTTCAGACGAGAGTTGGTCAATGCAATGATCTAGATGATTCAGTTTTGAATATTTATCCATTAATTGTTTCCTCTTCAAAAATTTGTAGAGATAAAAATACAAGCATATTCATTTTGAAAGTATTGGGCAATGAATGATCTTGAACAGGGAAAGATTTATTCTGCCATAAAGTAAAAGCCCAACCTGAAAGCAAATGTGAAAAAGGCTGAGAATTGTATAATTTTTATCAACCAAACGATTTAACTAAAATTGCCCATCTTTTAAAAAGTGCTTAGGTTACATATGATGTATTGCTAAATTTGTAAAATAAATTCTTTTTCGAAGCTAATTTCTTAAAAAACTAATTTTTAGAATATTTTTTCATAGACCATAGTAGAATTTTTGGTCTTTCAAAGTAATTTTTTTCCTGGTGACAGATTGCTAATTTCACCTGCCCCCAACTTAAATATTATTCATCATTCGATGTTGCCATACTGCGAAATATATACAGCGCAGGTGTTACTTTGTAAAGCACATATTGCCTGTCAGTTTTTTTTTAAATCCCAACGCTAGCTTTCTTTATGAGCACGTCTGCCTTTACCGCTTCGTTTTAAGATGAAGTTTCGAAATTCTGATTGATTTATAATATTATTTTGATGAAATTTGCTAGATGAATGTTAAAATAAAACGTTCGATTAGTTAAAAAATTTGAATATCGATAGTTAAAAGTATTTAAATTTACCTTTAAAAGGTTGGAGTACTTGATATATAGCTATCAAATAAATATTACGAATGATTTGCCACAAGTTGAGAAAAATATGAATATTAATATATGGTTGTGCAACTAAATTTAACCGAAAAAAATCAAAGAACTGTAGACATAAATCGAATCTCTTAATCTGAAATATTTAAAATGGTTGATTAAAGCGCAACTTCTGACATTCCTTGGGACATCACATTTTGCTTTTAAGCATCTTTTAATTATTATTTTACTAATTGTCTGGCATGTTATATTTATCTTCATTACTCAGATTTAGGACTGTGTTGCATGCTAGCACAAAAAATAAACTTTGTATATCAAATGAGCATTGCTTTTTAATGTGTTAATCGTCAAAAATGCCTAGTAGACCTCTAAATTCAAAAGAGCATGTGAAGGACACTTGCGTGCTCTTTGTAACTTTTATCGGGTAATGATGGCGATATTATATATATTATATTAGGTAAAACGAGTTAAAAATATGAATATTATTAGTGCCAGATATATGCAAAAACAAAATGTGTCGATTTTCTGACATTTTCGTCTGTCACTTTTTATGTTTATAACCTTTTTAATTCTCGAATTTTTTTATGAATTGAAATTAAGCTATTAATATATAATTTTTTATTAAATAAGTCTGAATTTAGTTCTTAAAATTCTCTTCCCAGCATTCCTTACTTTTATCCATATGAATTTATGCAACTGCTTTTTATTAAATTGCAAAAAATCCATCAAAATTATACAGTTGAGTATGTTTGAGTAAATAATTAGTTAGGAAAAAGCCTTTCTCTGTTTGATGCCAAATATTTAATGACTTATATTTCTTGAGATAATTTTTTGACTCGGTTTCTGCTTTATTGTAGCTTTACAATACTTAGTTTTTGCTGATGAAATAATAAGAAAAATCGCCTATTTATCGCTGTGGAAAAACCGAATATTATTAGAACATTTTAAGGGATATTTTCATAAGCTTTCGAAATGCCTAGTATAGCGAATAGACAAATGTACAAACAGTTCTAGAACTTATAGGAAAGTAAATAGTTACCTCGAAATCTTATGAAGGTTGAATGCTCAGCAAATTCGAATATTTGCTGTTAATGATATCTCTTAATTATGAATTATCTTAAATTATGAATTTAAGATCAAATTATGGTTTATTTTAATGCGAATCACTCATTGCAAACACAATTCCAGTCTAAAATTTCATGAACTTCAAATACGATCCCGTTTCTAAAATAATAAATGACTTTTCGCATTATTTTTTAATAAGGTATGCAAATAGTACTTTTGAAAATTTACCTGGAAACTCCAAATTAAATGCATCTAATTTTATCTGTAAACTGGAAAAAGTATTACGATACAAAAATATTAATAAAGTGACAGAAGTCTTGAATTTTTTTATAAAAAAATTTAACTGACTTATCTAATATAGCAGAAAAGTTCTGTATAAAATTTCTGTTCTTCTGATACATAGCAAAGAAGTTCCTGATTGGAAATTCGAATCCCAGCTAATGAAAATAAAATCTATATATAGGATCATGTGTACTTTTATTGATCAGGTGATGTTGGTCTAGGAGACGTCCTTGTCGTCTGCCCACAGTAAGAATTACTGAACCCTTTTCGAAATAGAATTGGTGTTCTAAAGCTGGATATTGAGATAATCTGTTAATTTTTATATGCTATAAAAAATCTCTCACCTCATCAGGACAACTGCTATAAAATGTTAGTAATTCTTCGAAAATCTGTAACTATTTTCCCGAAATTCAAACATTTGTAAAAGGAAATAAAAGCGCAAAGATTATTCAAAATCACTAGTCAGTCATTCAGATGATAATCTTTTGAATGGCATTTCCTCAAGAACTTCGGTGTTGCCTTTATTCATAACTTTCGTCTAAAAATTCTGAATAACCCTACCAGAGAAAGTAAAGTCAGATGGCAATATGGAATTCCTGATAAAGTAAAAGTCTCAAATTTGTAATAAGTACTGTCCGCACCTGTATTTGCTTTAAACTGTTATGGATCCTTTTTTACTTAATTGTTTAAATGTAGTATATTTTAATCTAATTAAAGAAGAGCAATATATCTCGTGATTGCCGACACATATTTTCTTTCGAACTTGTTAGAAATATGCTTATGACATTTACGAGCAATGAAATATACATCAATTTAGTGGATTGTACAAAATTCATTACTCTTTTTTTTCAAGACTGCTCCAAGGAACTCGATCCGTTTGCCAATGGATATAAATATTCAAAACTTAGTTTTCCTCATTTCTAGTGCATAAATAAGAATTTCATATTTAAAAAAATGTTAACATCTTTTTTCAAAAAATTAATCGAGGAATATATTTTTGAATCGCTTCGCATAAATTTGCTTACCTTTGAAGTAAATTGATAAATTTGCTTTGTGCGAAATCGCTTTAATAACAATGTTTAAGAATAAGTATAGGATGCTTATGGGTCACTCACGAAAATGCAACTACTGCTAGACAACTTTATCAATTATTTTTTAATTTAAAAAACAATTTTATGATTACGGTAATATTCTTGCTGCTGTATATGTTAATTATAAAATTTCTGATATAGTTCGCATTCTTCTCGCTTTATATATGTATATATATAATATAAACTAAATGACAGTTGGAGATTATAGAATTGAGATGGAGATATTTATTTTAAATATTAACGGTTTTTTCTTGTTTAAATTAATTCATTGGTTTATTCAAGAATAAGAATTCTTCCTTAATTTGAATGCACAAATTTATTAAGAAACAAATTTAGTAACTTCAACGCTTTTTATATTTTTTTAAAAAAGTCTCACAATCTTATTGGGAATAATTGGTACTGTTGATATTAAAGATTTATGCAACTAATATTGTCTCAACTAAGCACTCAAAGCTTCTAGGATATTGATGGAAGTAATTGTAGGAATGGAATGATAAACATGATTTATTAATTCCCTGAATTTATGAATTTGATTATCTTAGAGAGGAAAGAGATTCGGATTAACCGAAATATTAGTAAAATCCTGCTACCCCCGAAAAAGTAAATAGAGCTTTTTAACAATATTTTGCACTCTGTTCATTTTTTTACATTCATTTGTACTTCTATTCATTTCTTAACGCTAAGTTTAGGGTTCCCAGCATTTCTTCAATTATTTTTGCAGTGAACTTGAATATTTAATGCTAAAAAGGCATTTTTATATAATGAGGTCAATTCAAACCGATGAGATAGATAAGAAATCCACCTTTTATAATTTTTTTTTGCAGATTTTAAAAAACTTTTCAGGCCGGTTTTGGAAAGAATCATAGCAAAAATATGCAATCTATTCAATATCAAGTACTTAATACTCACGATTTCTAGAAGTTTAGAAATAGTTTGGTAATTACGAGTGCTAATTTTTTTTTCAAGGGCATGATTTAACCATAAAAGTAACAAAATTGTCAAAATTCATAGTCATCTAAAATTCTTCGATTATTAATACCTGGTGAAATTTGAAGCGCATTTAAAATGATTAACTTTTGGTTCAGTGCAAAAGAATATAGTTATTCTGAAGTTTCTTCTATAAGGTTTGAGTTTCATTTTGTGTAGAAAAGATAAATTCTTATGAGATCTAAATTTCAAATGTATATAAGTATTTATTTGAAGGAATGTTTAATTTTTAAAGCAAAACAATTATCTCGTGTAATTGTGATAAAATGAAATCTATTAATACACTCTTGCAGCACATTAAAAAAGTTATTAATTGCTGTTTTATCATTATCAATGCAGTATTAATTATAATTCAATTATAAATAATACTGCATAATATAATAAGATTTAATACAGCCAAGAAGACGTTTGTCTTTTGAAAGTGTTGTCCAGTTTGCTCATAAAGTGATAATTACAAAAGTTTACATTTAAAATTTTTATAAAGTTAAAAGATTATTATAATATTTTTACTGATTAAAATTAGTAATTCTATGAAAACTTCCAGTCTGGAGATAACTAATAGTTATTCATTTTTTCATTAAATACTTTCTAGCGAAATAAAATATATTTTATATTGTTTCAAATGCAAATTATGTAAGGAAATTATATTTTTCTCTTAAAATTATTTGCTCCTTTATTATATATTGCACCAAATAACTACTATTATTTTAATCCATTAGTTGCCACAATCCCTATTTGGGGATTTTGGAAATACACAGTTCAGCGCCAAAAATATATTTGGTACGTTTGACATCTTAATTTCATTCTATATATACAATATATGTCTATTGTGTCTAGCAGAAAGAGTATGTTTTGTTTCGTTTCTTTTGTGTTTATATGAAAAATAACAAAATTTAAGGAAAAATAATTTTTTTTTTCATATTGCTAATTGTTAATGAAGTTAATCATGTTCGTATGCTATTTTTAAAGCTTCTTTTTTGTATTTTTTTAATGTTTCATGTTCCTTAAGTTGATGGAATTTTATGTTCGTTAATTAACACATTGACTGCCGTGCTGAATATCTTACCATGTAAATTATATGGGCCCACTGGTCTCCTTTGAACCCCACGGCAGTTAAAGTGTTATATAGTTGAATAATTTGTGTTTTTTAGAAAGACTGAGACACCAAAAGTATCCTTTGGAAAGGAACTTACACTTTTAATTTTTTGCACCAATGTGTTTAGCATTCCTGTGAAGTTTCTGAAATATTATTTCGTTAAAATAGAAACCATTATCAAAACTAAACTGTTAAATGAGCTTTAAAAAGCAACTATTAATTTAAACCTTTGTTATAATGTGTGGCAAATTGCTTATTTTTATCTTGTTTTGCAGAAAAACTTGATATTCGTGTTGTCAAATTTTCTCTCCATTGGGATTTGACAAAAAGAAGCTTTGATAATCTTAATATATATATTCAGATTTTTTTATGAACTTTTGGGATCAAATTTATGTTCAATGAAATAATTAAATTTGATTCATGTTTGTTCCTGAAACTTATTCCTATTCATGTGCAGATGATTGAAGACATTCGAACATTTTCTTTTAGTACAATTAAACAGTATTCAGAAAATAATTTACTGAAATAATATGCTGTATTAAATACTGTTAATCTAGCATAACTTTCAAAAACAAAACAAAAAAAAATAAAGATATATAATTTAGAGTAGATATTTAGGGATAAATATTTTTTTTTTTTTTTGAAGAATCAAAACAGCATATCTTGTAATGCATTTTTCCAAATTTTAATTTGCTGTATTTGATATATAGTACTTCTTAAAATTTGCAACATCATAATTGTTTCTGCTTTCTCAAATGTTTCATTGAAATGGAAATATTAAATTTTGTTGTATAATAATTTATAACCTGTAATTTCTGAGCAGTCATACAGTCGTTATAAGAGTCGTTCCCAGTACTGCAAAATACTGCTGTGGCTGCACCAGTGTGCTTTTCCAGGACTAAACAATCGATAAAGAATATCGGTTTGTTGTGGTTCCCGATTAAATGTGAGCTGAAGTGTACCACTGTCACTTATGCTGATATAAACATGGTGATTATTATGGACCATGATAATTGCCTGCCTAAATTTTCAATTCTTCGATAAGTGAGCTTATAGAAATATGCAACAAAAAGGAGAAGGCAATAGCCTACGATGTCTATTTTTTTTTCCATCTCTAAAAGCAATACTTTCTATACTATTCTGGCTCTTTTTCCCAATTGTTGCCTTTACAATAGAAGATACAGATTTATGAATCGGAAACACGTTGTTGGGCACCGGACTATATACCCATTGTGAAACTGTACACCGAATAATCCAGAACAAGTAATTATGTGAATCTTGTCGATTGATTTGCAGCTCTTCGATGTGTGAAATCAGGTATTGCTGTCAGAAAATGAAAGAAAATAAAACTGTTTGTAGCGAACACTTGTATTAAGAAAATGGACCTAGAAAGACTTTGGCGAAGAAATAAAATCTTGTAATAGACAAAACTCTTGCGAGAAGTAAAGATAATTTTTTAAAAAATCCCACGTGCGAGAAGAAATAAAAAGATTAAAAAAAAAACTCTTGCAAGAAGAAATTAAAAAAAAAAAAAAACTCTTGCAAGAAGAAATTAAAAAAAAAAAAAAACTCTTGCAAGAAGAAATTAAAAAAAAAAAAAAACTCTTGCAAGAAGAAATTAAAAAAAAAAAAAAACTCTTGCAAGAAGAAATTAAAAAAAAAAAAACTCTTGCAAGAAGAAATTAAAAAAAAAAAAAAAAACTCTTGCAAGAAGAAATTAAAAAAAAAAAAAAAAAAAAACTCTTGCAAGAAGAAATTAAAAAAAAAAAAAAAAAAACTCTTGCAAGAAGAAATTTAAAAAAAAAAAAAAAAAAAAAAAAAAAAAAAAAACTCTTGCGACAAGAAATTAAAAAAAAAACAACCCTTGTTGTAGCAGAAGTGGGGGAAAAAAAGGCAGGAGAAGAAGAATTGTAAGAGATGGAAAGCCTGGATAGAAGGAATAAGCTCTTGCCAGACGATGTAATAATAAAAATAAATCTTTGCTAGAAGAAATAAAAACTTCAACCAGAAAATTTAAAAAGGTTGCAAGAAAAGAAATATACCTTTTTTCCCTTTGCCATACATGCTGAAATTTAAAAGAAAATTTCGTATACACTGCAATTTAAAAAATATTAAACTTGCAATGGATGAGGAAGGAACTGTTTAAAAATCTTTTACAGAGACTTTTAAAAGCTCAGAGTTGATTCTGAGTTAAATGAAAAAGAAGAAACCGAAAATAATCCGAGTAGAAGTCTTACTATACTTATCTTTTGAAAGGAAAGACATCTCCGTACCCAACTGTGTTGCAAACATAGCCTCTTCTATCATTCGTTGAGCAGTTATTGTGTCTGGCACCAGTGGACGCTTATGGACTCTGAACTGATTCAATCTTGTGCAAAACCTCAAATGTTCTGTATTCATTTTGTTTCCTGAGCTGTTTGCCGATAAACTGAAATGAAACATTAGTCTCATTTTTATATTCCTTCCATTCGGCTCACAAGCAACCTTGAAATAAAGCACTTATTCTTCTTGAATTTTTCGACTGAATGCGACTGTATTCAGCTAATAGTGTTGCAATTTTCAAAAAATGTGTTTTTGAAAAATCAACGCTGCTTCAAGTCATTTTTCATTTCTTGTGATTGCATTTCTGATTTATACGGAAAATGAATTTAATTTTAATCACACCATATGTTCGTGCTGTTGCAATTTTAATTTCATGTTAATTACTATATGTTCAACATGTTGCAATTTTAATTTCATGTTAATTATATCATATGTTCAACATGTCGCAATTTTAATTCATGTCAATCATACTATATGTTCATGATGTTGCAAATTTAATTGGTAGTACTACGTTTTCAGAAGTTTATTGTAAATTATTAAATGTGAATGCATAGTTTTAATGCAGAATTCAGACCTGACACATTTCCCTCTTATTTCAGTGTTTTCAGTATCTAATTTTATCATTCTTGTAATGGATTATTTTATGTAATAATTCTAAAATTTTGTATATATCTCATGCATTTATTGTTTAAATTCATTTTATTGTTCAACTATTTATACTTGCTTCACTTTTTAGTATTTATTTAATAATTAGTTCATTATTTAATATTCAGCTTTTTTCTCCAAGTCTGTGTCGTGTCTGAGAAACTGAATATGAATTTTTTTAAAAAAAGAAAATGTTCGTTAAATTCTTAATTTGAAAGATGAAATGCATTGGTGCAAACAGTGTTTTTGCGTGTATGATAGCTTCGATAGGAGCTCACAACTTTACATATTTCTTTCATATAACTTCTTCAGACTTTTTTTTTCTGAAGGTGATAAAAAGTGTTATTTTAACAAACGTTTTCCATTATTTTGACAGATTTTTCTTTGTATTTAATTAATCATTTAACAAAGACTGAGTTGCTAATATTGTAGCCATTGACTTCAGTTCACAGAAAGTTAACCAAGGAATTGTTTAAAGTATTTTTCGATGCAATTCACAAACTCCAAATCTTGTTCATCAAGATTGATTAAAAATTACGAAATTTGATTTTAATCATATGAGGAATAAATAATTTGTGAGCAGTCGGAATTATCAGTATGTTAAATGTATACAAAGCCAATTATTTCCTTTTTTTGGGCGTCTCAGTCGGCAAGCAAATATTTTAATTTCAATCATTGTGAAAGTGTCATAAACGTCTTTGAATTTATCATGCATGGGACTCGCCAAGTTGTAAAATTTTATCTTTCTACAAAGTTTTGTCGAATTAATGAAATCAGAAAATATTTTTCGGCTTTCATTATAATTTTTAAATTTAAATTTGAATTTTATTTTTTATTGTATACTTTATGCATATACTAGGTTTATATGCTAAGAAATCGATGAAAAGATTTTAATCAAAAGTGCCAGTTAAAATCGAAGCCCATGCTGGACAAATGATCTAAAAGAATTCATGATCTCTAGAAATTATTTTCCTTTTAACAGTAAATGATAATAGTTTATGTTGACAAAAATTAATGCAATACTGACTTATATCAGAAATTTTATATTAACACTATATTGCACAGTAATTTTTAAATTTGTATATTCATTTAGATTCTGAGTATAATGATAAAATTTATTACATTTTTATTTGATAATAGGATAATTTGGTTTATAATTCCATTATAAACCAAATTTAGAAAAAAAAAATTAAATGATTTAGAGTTCGTTATGAATTTATTAAAGTTTAACTTTTAAAAATTAAGTTGGCAAATTGATATTCTATTTCTCTACTTCCATTTACATCGATTTACATAAATGTGGTTGAAAAAAAAGGCGCCATGTGTGGTTAAATTGCATTAACTTTTTGTATTAATCTAGTGATAATGTATGAAATATGCCGTATGTTATTCTATATTTCATATCTGCATTAATATTGTTAAAGGGGAAAATACAAATAAAAAATATAAAAAAAAATGAAAAAAAATATATAAAAAATAAAAAATGAAAAAAAAAATGTTAAAAAAATGGAAAAAAATGTTAAAAAAATGGAAAAAAATGTTAAAAAAATGAAAAAAAATGTTAAAAAAATGAAAAAAAAAATGTTAAAAAATGAAAAAAAAATGTTAAAAAATGAAAAAAAAAAAATGTTAAAAAAATGAAAAAAAATGTTAAAAAATGAAAAAAAAAATGTTAAAAAAATGAGAAAAAAATGTTAATGAATGAAAAAAAAATGTTAAAAAAATGATAGAAAAAAATGTTGAAAAAAATGAAAAAAAAAAGTTTAAAAAAATGAAAAAAAAAATTTAAAAAAAATGGAAAAAATGAAAAAAAAAAAAAAAAAAATTGAAAATGAAAGCGATTATTTCCCCTTTTTAAAAATGCTTTTACTTGTAATCTGTGTATATTTTGATATTTTCTGTTACCGATTTCTGATGTAGAAATTTTGTGTACAATGTATATATTTTACGTTGATGATCTTCTTTGGAAATTTTTGGTTTATGACACTTGTAGCACATTGACAGTCTGGAAAATTGTGATTGAATGTAATAATATTGAATCACCTAGTGTTGTATTAAGGCTTACAATCCGTCTTAATACCGACAAACCATGAATCTTGCCATTCCCAAGTGGTCTGACATGTATACTAAATATAGTTATTATAAACGGCTCATTTTGATGCCAATATATTTTAATTCTTTTTCTTGTTAATTAATGCTGGTATTAAGATTTTTTTGCCTGTTTTCAAAGTAAAGGTGTTCCTGAGTTTAGGAGCCTTAACTGTCTATTCATTAACTGAGCGGAAAAAAATTGTTTTAGTTTAGCAATTTATTAAATCTGATTGTTGCAAAAAAAAATGTATGTTGCCACTTTGTAATGGTTTATTCTATAAATGAATTATGATTATTTCCTACACTTTATATTATGTGCTTCTCTTTAATAATATAAGTTTTTTTTAAATATAAGTAAATCTTAAGATGAGTAAACTAAAATTAAAAAAATATTTATTCTTTGATTTTTCTTAAATTAAAGTTATTTTATTAATTTAAATTTTATGTGTATTAATATCATCAAATTTGGAATGCTAGGCAATTTTACTTAAACCTTATGTTTATTTCGTAATTGTTAAGTGAGCAAAATTTAACTTTTAAGACTTTGTGAGCAAACTGGAATTTTTGCAAATTTAGCAATACTTATTAAATAATTATAAGTAAATCAAATCTATTCAGCATTGTGTTGTAAGTTATGATGAAATATTCATTTCGATCTAATCTGCCGGAAAAAGACAAGCCGCATTTATTTGTATTATGATTTTCTTATAGCATATTTGTATTATATAATTCTATCTTATATTTCAAGTCAAATAGGCATAGTGACATAAATTATTGAAAATTTATCAAATATAGTTTTAAAAATATCTCACCAAGAAAACAATAAGATTCTTCGAAGCTCTGATGAATCTACTTGCCAACAAAAAACTTTAAACATTTGTAAGTAATTTAAATAATTTAATATAATTTTTAATTCCACGCGAGTTTTATGCATTTCATTGGTTCAGTTCACTGCAGAAATGTAATCTGGGTCTTAATTTTACGAAACTATCAACGATCATAATTGAAATGATTCCCTTAAATTCAATTATATGAATATTCGATATCAAAATATCTTGATCCTTGTAGAATTGAAAGTTGTAGAAGCCATTTATAAGGAATCCCTCACTAGTATTTGCGAGTACTTCATGTATGTCATTAAATTGGTCTTTCCTTCTAAATACTGAAAATTATACCAAAAAAACTTACATTAATTTTTATGATATAATGCTTTTTATTAGATTGATTCATTATAAGTTTCATAAATATTGCATTTTAAATGTCAGTGGTTATCAGGATGTAAAAATTCAAATATATTTTAAAGTATTTAAAAAATATTAAATTCTTTTATGCAGTTATTTATACAGTCAATTAGTATTATGAATTTCCCAATCCAATTTCACAAAAATCGTCTTATCATATTTGAATAGTCCAAGTTCTGGCGTTAGCTTATCAAAGCAGTGCTGTCTATTTTAGGCTTGTGTCATGGCTTTTCTGAGTAACCCATGGATTAATTTCAAAACTGGATATTCATTTAAGGATTTAATCCAATTTTTATAGCACATCTGATTTATGACTAAAAGTGCTTTATGTGATTGAAAAGGAAATCAATTAAATTTGTCCTTTTTCTATTGTTGTATCTTTCATATTGCATAAAAAGACATCAAATTTAAGATTTTTGTTCTAATTTGAATAATGTTATTGAGATATCTCGCAACGAAATTATTTGAGGGGAAAAAATCTGCCAAGTTGTCGTCGTTAATTTTTAAAATTATAATCATAAACTGAATTGCTATTAAAGGTTTAACAATTTATTGGCAAACGATTTTGTTTCAGTTGGATGTCATTGTACTAAATGAGTGGCAGATAGGCAATTAATTTCGATAGACACTATTCTGTTAATAAGAACACAAACGTTATTTAGTTAATAACGTTAGTAATAATATTTTCCATATATAAAAATAGTAGCTGCTTAAATCAATTGATCAACATTTGAGACTCAATTACCATATTAATTAGTTAAATTAGATTGAAAAACACCTAAATCGTGCAATTACCCCCTAAATTTGTGGTACAAAATTGAAGCTGCAGACATATATTCAAAATTCGGTACGAGTTGCATATTTTTTTAGGGTATTTCTGGGAAGAAATAATCATTAGTATCTAGATTTGTATTTTTATTTTCTCTTATATGAAATAGAGAACGTTTGAATTCGCTAAAAAAATTTGAGATGAGATTTTGTCGATTCTCCACTTTTCAGATCCCCCCCCCCAAGTTCGAAAAACGGATTTTCAAAATTATGTCTATTTAGTGAAAAATACCTCAAATACGCTTTAAGCTAGACGTATGAAATTTGGTATATGTTCTTATCGCCATATTTATAGATTTCTATCAAATTTTGAACACATTTTTCTCGGAGGAAGTCTGTCAGTCCTATTGGATAATTACAAAACGCAGAGAGCTAGATGGATTAAATTCGGCACAGATTTTTTTTAAAGAAAGAAGATTAATTATAATAATTTTAACTATATTCCTTGATAAGTATATTCCTTGTTATTAAATATTAAAATAATCTTTCTAAATACGAGTTTTAACTTCAGGCATTGATACTTTATTGTCAAGATCCGATTCTGTAGATGTAAATAAACAAAGGCAAGGAATGCAGGAATAATAAGTTAGGCAATTTATTTGCTTTCTTAAGTCAATAAAAATTAATGATATAGTAAAACATTTCTTCAAGATCAGATTCTAATTCTTAACATTTTTATTGTTGATTTTAAAAGAAAAAAAGCAATGCTCATATGATGCAGAAATGCAATGGTATACAATTGCGTCTTTTAAAGAAATATTTAAAGTTTTTTTATTTTAAAAGGGCTAATCAATAAGTTTTTCTTAGTTTCTTTTTTTGTTTTCACAAGACTATTTAGTCGAAATATGAAAGCAGTAGGTGTACAAATAAATGTACTGCGAATTGTACCCAAAATCAATGAAGCTGTTAACCGAAACGTTTCAAAAGTAGATCTTTTTATGTTTTGCTTGGCATTCTTTGCATTAATGTAGAAGAAACATTTCCAAAATAATTTGCTCCAATCTGTCCCTTATTCAAAATATATATTTGCTGAAAATACCATTAAATATAATTTTTTTTCTACTAGTAAGCATAAAAATGGAAAATGACATTATATGTACATTTCAATAAATCCTAATAAACCTCCTGAAGTTTATATTTAAAATTGCCCGACATTTGGAATTAATCTTTTCGTTGTTTGATGAGAAAATAAGATACTTAGATACTTGTATATAAGATAGTTCTTTCGATTTAAAAAAGGGAAGGAAAATGCCCTGCATAATTATTTTTTTTATTTAAACGTAAATGCTATTCTTTTTTCTCACTTTGGAATTTCAATGAAATCAGTAGATCTGAGGTGTATCTGTTGGAATTCTATACATGTATTTGTATAGCTGTTCTCGTGTAGAGAACTAGGAGGGCAGTTCATAATATCGTTCAGGAAGATGAAACTAAAGCAATTCAGATATTAGTTGTATTGATTATTTGACTTGAAGGAGAGGCTGAACTGAAAAATAAAAGACCAAACTATTTCCAAGGACGTAATTATATACTTTTAAAAAAGTAATCCAGATAAGGGAAATATAGATTCAGCGATTTCAGTTTGGATATTAAACTACTGGTTTATACGATACCTCTCAATTTGATTCCAGTCTTTATTGGTTTATCTTAAATTAAACCACATTACTTTATTCTAATTTATTTTCTGACCTAAATCCTACTTTTGTTAATTATTTCTGGCACTTGATCTAAAAAATTGCTGGCTATTGAAGTTCCTTACGCTCCGTGCGAAAAGATAAAAGAAATTACAAATACCTAGGACATAACATCAAAGATATCCAAGATTCCCTTACATAAATCAACATGTGAGAAAGAAATCCCGTAAAGAATCTCTTAGTTAAAATTGCTCAGAGGAAAATTACTTTCACCTTGCTCTCGTGTTCTGGTGCAAACGAACACGTTCCAACTTCAATCTCATATAGAATCCCTCCCGTGGAAAAACAAATTGAAATTAAATTCCCCAGTTGTCTGTTTCTTGACTACACACTTGTGAAATTGCTATATAGGAAAACAATATATTAGAAGATTTGAAAATTCGAAAGAACTGTTCATCTGTAGGTTATAATTAGTGAATATTATAAAATTTATAAATCTTAGTTTCATTTGTTTACGTATGTGGATTCCTGTATTTTGTTTATAGAGATTGCAAATACACCCTTTGTTAACTAATAAAAAATTAACGAAATATTGTATCGGTACAAAATATAAAAAAAGCTTTTTAATTTTAAAGGCACTTAAAAGTGAGCACTATTTTTTGGAAATGTTAAAACTAGTTTTTGAACGCTAGAGGTTTTAACTCATTCTCAAAATCAAATATTCCATTTGCAAAGAATATGTGAAACATCTTTCACAAACATTCTGAACACTCGTAATGCAAATTTTGAGATAAGAAAAACACGTCTTGGTATATACGTATATATTTATTTAGTATGAAATGTTCTATTGTATAAAAGCAATTAATAGCTTTATCAGATGACGACGGAACTTTGAAGTTTATTCATTATTGATAGGATTTAAAATAAAATCTGTTTTTAAAAGTAGATTTAAGGATTTATTAGTTGCCAGAGTATGATTTTATAAGTTACATTTATAATTTGTATAAGTGTTTGGTTCAAAATTGTTGAATAAGCAATGGCCGCTGTTTCCTTCATTTGTAGTACGTCGTGAACTAATGTCTGCTTCCGAGCTCATGATCAGTGCTGAGATTTTTTTGCTTGTTTTCATGAATATTTAATACCTTGTCCTTGTTTGTTTTTATTCTTTATTACTGCTACAAAAGCAGTAATATTACTTTATTACTGCTTTATTACAGCTACTGCTGTCCTTTCTTTGCTATATAATTATGAAATTTCAAGTGTAGTGAAATTTATTTTCAAATTTAGTGCTTATTGAACAATCAATTATCATATTTTGGCACTTTCAAATTAAAAAAAAATTCTCCATTTTTAATGTTTTTCGGAATGAATACAGTTCTTGCACATTTTTATCATAATTCAAAATTAAAGGAAACTACACTATTTCTATATTACGTGTAAACTTCGCATGTAGTATGTATTTATTTATAAGAACTATGTCGAACAGAACATTTTGATAGTCGGTTTGAGATAAAATTATTGTAATTTAAAAAGTAAAATATTTGTTATATATTTCTTTTTCTGACATTTCGCTGCCACTGTAGCTTAATTATTAATTTTATATCGAAAATATCCAAAATCGTATTTCACCTGAAATCCTATTCCATCTGAGATCCGTCATATATGCGAACTCGGTGCACGGCATCAGATATTTTTTGTAGAACCAAAAGTATTTTTAGATTGTTTCAAAATTTTAGTGCCTTTTTTATGAATTATTTTTAATTGTTTATGAATAATTAAGATCTGAACTAATTAGTATTGAATTGTTTGGCCTCTGCGCAGTAAATCCTGCACGAATTTTAAGAATTGTGGTTGGTTCTTTTTGCTTTCATTAGTACTATCTCAACGAAATAAAATTTTGATCTGATAAGATTGATGTATACTTTTCATAAATGAATTCGTAGAAGTTTGGAATTCTTGTTTATTTTCGTTTTCGTTTTAGGGCTGGGGGAAAGAATAAAGAACAATATTAGTGAACTGCGTTATATATATAATTTATAATGTTTCATCAGAAAAATAACTATTTGGAAATACACTTGAATTGATCCAAAGTCAGTTCAATTCATTAAGATCTATTTCCAGTATCTAAAAACAATTTTTATTTAATCTGAGGTTTAATATTTATATAAAGCAGTATCCGACTCGAATGAATAAAATGATTATTTCGTTACAAACGTTCTCCAAATACAATGTTCAACAAGCGTTTATTTAGGATATAGATCTTTTTAGAAAATTAATTTCTGAGTGTTTTCATACTTAACTTCTTAAGTTAATAAAAGAATTAATCTTTTTGAGAAATGGCATTAAAATGTAATAAATGAAAATAAACGATTCAATTATTTTTTTCTCCAGTATCGATAATGAAATAATTTACTTCTGTCATTATAAAATAATATCATTGCAAAGAAAGCCAACGCTGAAAACTGAGGAATAATTGCACTATTTAAGACATCGTCTCCCTTTTACTTTCTATGAGTAATTATCTAATTTTAGCATGTAAATGGAATCTTCACTTGTTAGTTAACTATTAAAATACACTAATAAGATCAGAAGGGATTTAAAATTTTCTGAAGACTGGCATCGATTGGCAGAATAATTAAAATTTAGTCAATAACAACACAATCAAATTCTACAATTTTTTACAGGTCGG
Organism: Argiope bruennichi; assembly: GCF_947563725.1. Classification (NCBI taxonomy): domain Eukaryota; kingdom Metazoa; phylum Arthropoda; class Arachnida; order Araneae; family Araneidae; genus Argiope; species Argiope bruennichi. The sequence continues at coordinate 22,868,364 of NC_079156.1, read as the reverse complement.
TCGTGATTCTAAAATCTCATCATACATGAAGTTTCGAAATCAACGATTCTTCATCCGTTTGTTACAAATAATCTTGACAAAAGCCTTTCAAAATATCCTTTTAAAACGCAAATTTTTCTGAAAAACAGTGAAATGCTTCGTCTTTTTTTTTTTTTTTTTTTTTTTTGTTCTTTGAAAGATGCATATGGTCTAGAGATTGTAAATTTTAATATTACCTATCCTCGTCTTTCTCAGGACGTGCAACAGAAATGGATAGCAAAAAAGTATTAATTAGTATGCTGACATTTATTCAAAGTGGTTGGATGGGAGAAAAAGGATTAAAACCAATCCATGAAACCTCAAATCTCCTACGTATTACCTATTTGGATGACTGTAGCAAAATCCTGCATCTCTGTACTAGAGATTACAAAATGTGATGATTAGCCAGAAATAACGACATTCTGAAAGACCTTTCTGCATTAAAAAACGTCCATAATGATATCAATAAGATTTTTTGATAAATTCAACAGAAGAGACAACGTCGCCATTAATGAAATTAAACGATATGACATCATATTTCTGAAAAACTCCTAGAGACCTCGTCATCTCATCTATTTAATAAAAATTTTTGCTTTACCACTCCGACAGGACTCTGGACTGTTTTTGCCGAAAATCACCTTATAAAATTCTCTTTCCTTATTATATTTATGTATATATAAATATATTTTCTTTTCTTTTTTTCAAAATATTATCAATAATTATCTAACTGTTCTATGCGGCTATAGCCACCTTCAAAATGTACAGCCACTTCATAAGTAATCTTAATGCCATATAATATGTTATATCACGAGTTAAGAACTTGGTTTTCAAGAACTCCGTGACCCATCTTTCAAAAAGGCAATACAAAGGAATAGTATTCGTATACAATCTGCTAAGAAAAGTTAACTTTTTTGTTATCGATATAAACTCAAATTTACTTAATTGCTGAAGAATCGTGCAATGTACACTAGTTTCTAATTCTAGAAACTAGTGTGAAATTTCACAATACTAGTTCACTTTTAGTTTGTTGAATAATTGACGACCCTATGTCTGATTACATTAAACAAGGATTTTATTTTGCTTAGCAAGTATTCAATTGTATATGCGTAGCGACAATTGCAAATGTCTTAATTTATGCTTTGATTATTCTCGAGTGTGGCATATGTTAAGGAAAAGGAAACGAGTTCTTCTTGTTTTTATTGATGTGAATGAATACACTCGACTTTTTTTTAAAGTTACAAGCATGTATAGGTAGATACAAAATCATAAAATAAAATTAATTTTTGATTTGTAGTGGAATAGGATAAATCGACGAGAAACACGTTTTTCATCAAGTAAAATATTTGTAAATTGATATATCATTTCATTCAAAGCTAATCCGTTTTGGTTCGAAACAAAGCTGCGCTCGAAAAAACATGGGAAAGGTTTAGCTATAAGATATAATAAACCTAAGTGCGATGTTGTTAATTGATTATAAATTAATACTGTTTTGATATTAAACTCCTTGTAACGTCGTGGCAAGTTTATCGTGATTTTAAACGAGCTTGGACAAAAATTTGTCTTTCTAAATATCTATTTGCTGCTAATCAGATTAAAAAAAAACATTGTAAAAATAATTTGTAGTCTTGAATATTCGTTTTATTTAAAAATGTTAAGCTAAGAAGTTATCTTCAGAAAAGACGAAGGATTTGCAAATTTCAAAAATTTATCCTTTACAGGACCGAATGAAGACTTTCAAAACTTTGCCAAAATTCCTTTTATTTACCTACATCGGTGAATATTTCCTGTAGATCAGTGATCACTGACTGATCTTTCTCTGGCGAGAGTGCATCAAATATTACAAATCTCAAAAGAGAGAAACGGAATTTTCAAAAACCATTGATTGGTCTTGCTTCTCTGGCAGGAATCAAACTGTAGATTCTTCGCCATTCTTACTTAAAAGAATATATTTCAACAAGCCAATGGCTAGCTTTGGCGAAAATCAACAACAACAACAAACCAATTTACTCCAATGCAGCAGGAACGACGAATGAGTGTTTTAAAAACATATCGGTTTCTTCTGGTGTACATTAAAATAATAATAATAATAATAATAATTTCGCTTGAGACCGAATCGCTTTCCTTATATTTTTACCAATTCGTCAAATTCTATTTTGTTGTCAAAACTTGGGGAAAAAAATCAAAATTGCTTCACCAATGTGAATGAGTCTAAACGATCCAGCGTCGAGAAGATATTGCCTGACTATAGCCTTTTTGAGGGAAATAAAAGGGGTTCTTCCTTCTTTGAAGGGGACGCCGTTAATTTCGTAAAAGAACTGCAGCTTGATTTTTTTTAAGTTTGTTTATTCTAGTTTTAAGACGATGGTTTCATCACACCCTATTTACAATTTGTAACAAATTTCTTCCTTGTCTCATTTTAAAATCTAAAATCTTATATTACCATAACTGGCGTAGTGGGATAGTTTCAACACTGGACGAAACGGAAGTGAGTTCTTTCCAATAATTTCAAAGGATAAACATTTTATTTTAATGCTCTACGAATGCAGTTTCTATTGGAGCTGAATTCCGTGTCATACGACATCCAATATCATGTAATAATATTTTCTGGGAATTCAATGCAGACAACTTTATCAAGCACTTAAACAAGTTATATTTATTTCAAACATATATTTTACTGTAATAGTCTGTGGCGTAGAGGAGGATAAATGGTAACTTGGGCTTGGTCGTTTCTTTTTTTCCCCACCTGCCTTGTCTCATTAGATTTCCGATGAATCGATGGCCTACTGGTAAGATGTCGACTTCGAGGTCGAGAATTCCTATCACCATTAGGGGGCTTCACCCCCTCCCCCCAAAAAGGGGAAAAAGTTATAGCGTTAAGTTTGTACGCAGATCTTGGCGACATTTTTTTTTGCTCAGGTCTAAACTATTTGGCGACTTTTCGCTTGCAGCCGCCAAAAAGTTCCAAATATACTGTTGTGGTAGTTTTCTCAATCAGCGATTCATTCCAAGGGTATTTTATGGAAAATAGGAAATTAAAAAGTTAGGAGACTATTATATGAAATAGATAATCTGAACTATTTTATTATTTAATCGAAATAAAAAAAAGTATGCATGCAATTAATATAAGCAAATTTATAAAATCATTAACAAAGAATGAAAAAATACCGTGTGCAACGATGTTTGGTGATATATGTCAGTTTCTTGCGTAGTGAACCTCTCTGAATAATGAGGTCTGCAGCATATTTTGAGACTTGACTTAGGTAGTTTGAGAAAGTAAATAAAACATACTATAAATAGGTGACAATTCAAGTTCACAGTGCAGTGAAAAGTGACACATTGTTGCATTCCTCATTACGCTGCCTTAAATGGTTTTGAATAGGATCGTTTTCTTTGTTTGACGAAAAAGAAATCTTCAATGAGTATTTCTTTCGGGCCATAATGTTTCGGGAAGTTTTATGTTTTCAAAAAATTGCTGAAATGAACACAATCTGTACATTTAGAGAATATATCTGTATCGCATATAAACCTTCATTGTCGATGTCGAAATTCCTGTTACCGCTAATAATTCTGTCTCTTCAAACTAAAAAGGGGGCGGGGGAGTGATTTCTTAAAGCACCGACTTCGGAATTAAAGTTCCAGTTCAAGGTTTAAAGCCGTCGTGATGTGATCCTGATGTTCAATATGTATGATCCAGTAGCGTGAAAAGGATGCTTAAAAAGTAATTCTAGCAAAGTTGATATCCTTGTTATCTAATCACGATTCAGAATTGCAAAGTCCATTTCAAGATAGGCACCGTGATGCTTCAAAATGACGATTGGCTTCTTGATGCATGTGATTGAACGGTGGCATTTTTTTTATATAATTTAATGGCAATCTCGCTGATTTACAAAATAAAGAAGCAGAATGTGCCACATTTTCAAATGAATAAATTGCCGTATTAGCGGAAGTACATAAAAACAATTTCTTCCATTAGCAAAACCTAAGTTCATTGCATGGAATATTTCAAACCATGTAATATCATTCAGAAATATATTCTGCTTGTAATAAGTATTATAAGGCATGAATGGTAGCTTATTATTGATGTCGTCCCAAGGTCACTGACACTGGCATGCAGTGGTTTGTTTTCTCTATAACATTTCCCTTTTGTGCTTCTAAACAGAAGGGGAAGGCCGGATTATAGAGAGGCCACTCCATTTACAGTTTGTTAAATCTCAAACCCTATTCCTTTTCGTTTATTTTTGATGAAAATTTTTTGGCGTTCAATTATGTCATTATTTTTGAAATCGATATATTTAAAGAAATAAAAAATCCATGCAGAAACATTTAACTTGCATCTTGAACAGAATTTAGTTTAAATCGCTAATAAAGAATATACTAATGTAACAAAATTTTATACCTTCAGCAAGTCGCACAATTTTTTTGCAGCTAATTCTATAATTGAGCACTAAATGGAGTAAACATTTAAGTGTCAAATAGAATGTTAGAAAGTACCTTCCGAAGGAAAATTGCCTTGGCGAGTCTATTACCAGTATGATTTATTTTGAATATAGAAAATTACCTGGTATTTTCACGTTTAACGCATGGGGAAAATGCCCATAAGAATATTGCTCGTTTTACATTAACGTGAAAAACATTGTTTGAATTTGGTATCAATTATAATTTTTACACTTCAGTTCTTATCACCGAATGTATTTTACCATCAAGAAGCTTTGCAAGTCTGACAATGGGGATAAATGTAGTCATTAACCCTCCCCCCCTCTTCTTTACGCCACTGACTATTACCATAGAATATATCGCTCAAATCCAATCCACTGCACACAGTAAATATATTCATCACATTTATTTGACAAGCGAAGATGTGAGAGCAGAGGTGGTCTGCCGAACGCTGTGAGATTCGTTTCCAGATTTCTGACTCTTTAGTGATTACTTATATGCTAATATATGTCATACAGATATTCTCAATGTAAATTATTAATTTTTCAGTTAGTAATCTCATTTCCCTGTAAGTTCAACTCAAAGTCACCATTTGTTTAAGTATTCTTTTCCCCTCTATCCAGTTATTACATCACCAAAAAATTGAATATAGTCATGTAGGATTCGACACCAATGTGATTCTCTCTGGAGAACCCTGGATGGTCTGTCGTCTCTTTCTTTTTATCTTCTTTCTTTCTTTTTTTCCCCCTTCCATCTTGTGCTCATCCAACTGGTTAGATAACTTAGTGTTATAGGCACCGGGGGCACAGGATGGCGTTATGTTATGTCACAGGAACGTCGTGTCGACTGAATCCCACGAAACGCACGAAGAACAACGAGTGACGAAGCGGAGTTCAGACGTCGAATCCAGGCGTTGATCAGAAGGGTGGAATCTCACAGCATTGTACATGCACAGTTCGGTAAATGCGTTAAAAATTCACTTTTTTATGTTTTGTTAGAATATGATTTCATTGTAAATGCTTGAACTAGAATTGTTAAGATTTTTGTAAATTTTTTTTTTCAATGTAAGATTTTTTTGTCAGTGTCGTAAAGTAGAATTTCTTACAACGAGGGTAACATGTCGCGTTTAAAATGATTACAATTATATGACAGAGGAAAATTTATCTACATTGTAGTTTATTGTAAATAAATTAGCCATACAATGTCATTTTTTTAAGGAGCGTTCGTATAAAGCCGGCCTTTTTAACCGCGTTGTAAGAAAGTTTGCATGCAGTTTTGCAATGAAAGAGCCAACAACAATATTGCCGACTTTGGATGCACTATTGAAAACTTAATTTTATTACATTTTCATGATAAACTGCGATATTTTATACATTAATTTAATAGCAACTCTAAATTTTTCGATATAGTTTAGGTCATTAGATCTTTGAGAGCTTAATTTTAAATAATGCAATTTGAAGTTAGTTTCTTATTGCAAAACTGCTTTAGGTGAAATTTTCAACAATGCGGTGGTGAAAGTATGTTAGAAGATGGCGTAGGTAAGTTCTATGAGGGCTTCTTATATTTTGTCTTGAGCCAGCCTGTTAGGTATTACAATTTTTATAATGCGCTCCTTTTGGTATCATTTGCATTCCCAAACATAATCAGTTAGGTAATTTGTTTTGCCTTCAGATGTTTTAAACTAAAATTTTTCAGTTAATTTTAATGAATTGAATTAAAATAAATTCCTAATGAATCTTTTTTTAAATTTCTTATTTTTCCTATTTGTAATAGACCCATAATTTCATGTATAAAAATGGGACTATTACGGTAATCTTAAGAAGCCCTAAGGTCTAAAATATGAATATTTACATAAAATTTTTCAAATACCAATATTGGGGAATAATTCCGTTAGTAAGTACAATTGCAATTTATAGATTGTCATTTATAGACTTAGAATTTTATTAACATATATTTTTGTTGAAGCGATTGTTTTGCGAAATGATTCATAGTCTTCAGAAGTGGCACATGTACAGAATACAGCTTTTTTAATTAAACTTGTTTAAAATTTTATAGTTAATAAATTGTTTCGAATGAAAATATCCATAATGTTCTACAAATACTATTTATTAAACAAAGATATTTTTGCGGTCCTGTTAAGTAGAATAGAGTTAATTTTCAGAAATATTATTTTGAGTATCAAAATTGAAATCCGACTTATGCTTAATTGCTCATTTCATCACATATAAATATCATTTGTTACTTAGAAATAGTATAACTTTTAAGGAAAAGATAAAGAATGCCCGAGTGGCTCCTACTTAGCTCCTAAATAATACAGTTGAGCACATTTGTTGATTCGTCCATTTTTATTGTTAGGAGAGAATTTTTTGGTACAGAAAATTTGTTACTAATCGGTAGGTTTAAAGTAAAAAACGTGTACTAAATTTTATTCATCTAGCTCATTGCAATTTTGAAATCTCTATTTACGAGCGTTTGGATACAGCCTTACCATCAACGATTTTTGTCTAAAAATCCACACATCTATCCACAAATTGTATCTTTTGGTGTATTTTTTTTTACTTTGTTAATAAATATACTAAAATAATAAAATACTAATCATGTTTATATATCCTAACAAAATAATCTTGGAAACCAATAGCCATTTTTTTAACATTTTATATGAAATTCTACGGCGATCCATGTGCTATGGGAAGAAAATTTACTTTTACAACTGAACTTAATAAGATCATGAACACCAAGCTCTTTTAACGTTAAAAGTATCAGCAATTCTCCAACGCATTAGAACTGCTTTGGAAAATTTTTATTTGACCTCTCACAGTAGATTTAGTAATAATTTCTTACCACGAGTATTACTTAGATTTTAATATGTTAACCCTTGCCATTTGTCTGTAAGGGAATGTTCAAAAATTGCACAGAATGTTGTTTACCTATGATTAATTTAAATTTACTTGGAAATTTGTTTTAGGATTTACAGTGAGATGATTTGTAGCAAATCTCTCATGCCACTCTAAAATGTTGATATATCTAAATTTTTACCTATTTTTGATTTATTAAGAAATTTGTCATGATTTTATATAATATAATTACAGATATGTTATGATTATTTTTATAATTTTTTTTTTCTTTTCCAAAAAGGAAACTCCGGGGAGCTGATGCTGCAAGTTACAAAGGTTATTTCAACCATTAGAGAATTAAGATTAACCCAAGAGCGCTCAATAAAAAGTATATCCAATAAATACACAGCCCTTTCATGGAAGACATCTTGCAACCGAAGATCTTTCTAAAATATTTATTGATATCACATCAATTCTGGAATCTTTCCATACTGTATGGTTGGAAGAACCTTTTTTCAGCTGCAAATGGAATGAAAATAGTTGGAAGGTAAATAAATTTTCATTTATTAATTGCAAAAGAAAGGAATTTTCAATTACTGATTGTTTCTCTTATACAATGGACTCTCCTATGACACATCTCTGTATAATCATGATCAATTAAAGCATTAAATAAATTTTGACTAGGTTGCATAAATCTCCAAAAAAAATTCTGTATTAAGCATAAGATTAGCAGTTTCATAATTTTTGTTTTGTTTAATAAAGCAAATTTATGTAGTCATAAATTAACACTAAAACTGACAGTTTATCGCATAGCAATAGGCGGAAATACAAATTCGAGGTCTGTTTGAACTTGATTACTGAGTTATGCTTAACTGGTATTCATTTCACCACATACTGACTTAATTTGTCATTTAAAAATCAGATGCCAGTTCAGGAAAAAGTAAAGAATGCATGAATATTTCCCCTGAATGCTCCATTTGATATGATCATGATGGAAGTTCTCATATCACCCCTCGTTTTAGGAGAGTCCATTTTATTTCTGTTATATAAAAATTATGAATGAAATTATTTGTAAACCAGCCATTTTAGTTTTACAAAGTATATTGAGAAGCGCAATTCTCGCATTGATTGTGTATTAATTTATTTATTAATTCATTTTATTGTGCTTATAATATTTACATTAATCTAAAGATTTAATGCAACGGGCCGCTTGACACTTTCAGTATCCCGGGGAAAACGCAGAGGAAATATGTGTGCTTATCTCTCTTAATATATAATAATTTTAACTCTTCCCCTCAACCTCAACAAAAAATCAGATTTCCATACCAGCATAAAGTTTTTCATGGAAATATGGTATGTGTTGCTCATGTTCTTTCATAACTCTTATAAGTATCAGTATTTGTATAAATCTGTGGAAAATTGATAATTTGAAAACATTCAAGTCCTATAACTTAATAGTATGTATAAAATATCCCTTTATCCGAATATTTATCTTAAAAAGGAAAATTTTTTCCTAAAAATAAAACAAAAAAAAATGAGCCCATCCTTCGAAACGAATCGGCATTGCGGACAGGAACAATCGATGAAACCGATTTTACATATACTAAAATATCGGTTTTGGAATGCTTAACAATTTTCTTTTTCTTTACCATTTCTCGATATCTCAATAACTTTCAAGAAATCATGCATGCTATTAAATTTTTGATAGAAACATTTTACCTTCTCTTACCTTTCAAAATTTACATTGCTTGTGTTTAATACACATTTCCAAAATAGCAGTTCAATACATCAGTGTATATAGTTAAAGATATGACTCAAATTTTAAACACTTTCGGTCAAAGGAGTGATCGCCAGTTGATTTGTAAATTTATGAGTATTTGAATGAAATAATTAGAAAACCCAACTGTTTTAAACAAAGGGAATTTGAAAGTGATCTAATCATCCTCACTGCTGATCTGTTTGAACATTAAATCTAATCAAGGGGAAGGAAAAGTTTCAAAATCAGTTTTCAGTTTTCTTCTCTGTTCTATGAAGTACAAAACTTGCCATCTTCTGTTATTATAAGAGAGAAAGGTGAAAGAAGAATTCCACCTCTGGCACATTACTGCTATGTCCTAGCTTTCAGCCAATCCTGTACTGTGTTAAAGTAATATTGAGCTCTTAGCACTCCTATATCAATTCTGAATTGTGCAAGATGAACAGTTTTCGCATTCCTGCTAGATAATGATTATTATATAAGCCTTACAATAGAAAAAAACTTCCACTTTAATTTTTAATAATTATAGAAAATTTGCAACTAATTTTGAGATATCCAAGTACCAAAAGGAAACTTTATATCCACATTTATATAATAATGTCGTTAATTTCGCTGTTCAAAGGGTTAAATAAATTAGTATTTTTGTGAGCCAACACTGTTTTGTCTTGAAGGAAATTAAGACACGTGTGTTATTGTATATGCTTCAAAGAGCTCTATAATGAAAACAGAGGTAACAAAAACTTAACAGTAAGACAGTTAAGTTTCAGGGATTTTATCAAGAGGATCAGCGCTTTGACGCAGTTGAGAAAATATTTGGATGCAGATTCTATTTAGGTAGAGCCAAATATTTGTATCATATTTTTAACTGTTTTTACTGTTTCGAATATAGAGCATATATACAAAGGAAAAGTACTGTATTGTCAAAAATTCGAATTCGACGTTTTGACGAATCGCCACATTCATCGGCTCTGAGCGCGAAAAACACATTTTTGGAATTGTTTCATGAACTTAATATCGCAAAAACTTTCAGCTAGACGGATGAAATTTGATACGCAGTTTTTACACCAAAGTAATGGTTTCTGTCTGATTTTGAACGGAATCTATTCGTAGAAAGTCTGTTAAAGATGGGTGCATATGTTAATTGGCGCTCTCAGGATCAGAAATTTGGGACATACATACCTTGGAGGGTAAAAATGTGCATTTGAGAGATTTTTTTAAAATATTTAATTAATTAAAACTTAAGTTGAATTTTGTCGTTTTTTCGCTATAAATTCCGAAAATACTATTGCACATTACCATTCCAATATGTATAAAAATACTTATTTAATAGGCATGCAAAATTTTTAAAAAATTTTGAAATTAATTTTTTTTTTTTAATTTTTAATAGTATATTACATCTGTTACTCTGAAGCTCAAACTGTTTTCCTTATTTCATCAACTATCTAATTACATGAATTTTTTGTTGTTGTTGTTGAAAGTGAAGGAAGAAATGTTCTTCTTTCACTTTCTAAAGGTTGCGGTGTTGTAACTTCACAAGATGGGTAACAAAGTGAAGTTACAATACCGCAAACTTTCGAAGATAGATTAATCGACATTTACATTTTTAATAACACCATGATGTCACGGGAGTGGCCCCCATTCGGTTCATATACACAATCAACAGAACTTAAGTAAGAGAATCAAGTAGGACGACTTTAACGTCTGGGAATTAAATGGAATCGCAATTATATATGAATGATTTGATTGAAATTTAAAATAATAAGTACTCTATCGCACTGGCTGGTCACCTGAGGCGACTAGTAAATAATTGCAAAACGAAAAGGGATGAATAAAATTTGATATATAGATGTAGCTTTGATCAAATTTTGAACCAAATTCATCTTGGGGTTGGCTGTTGGTTTCCCTCATTTTCAATTCTTGTAAATTCGATAACTCTAAAAAGCAGCGTTTTAGATAAATGAAATTCTGTACTCAGTTTTAGCATCTAAAATATGGAACTTTTCAAAAGAATTGAAACAAATCTGTCAAAGAGTAGACATCCGTTTGCACTTTTGCATCCATGTAAACACGATAAGTCAAATTTCAGTGATTTAAATAAAATTTCGTTATGTATTTATGTTACTAAAATTGTAATTCTGATTCAAATTTTGTTTGAATTAATTGGAAAAAATGTATATATGTTGCTTTAACTATACTATGAAACACAGATTTTTCATGTACAGATCTTCAAAAATAAAATTCTCAACAGTCGTGGTAATCAAAGCTTTACCGAGTTCCACAATTTTATGCAGGCAGGGTATAATATATCTACTTGAGAATAGGCCAGAAAGTTTGGGGAAGACCAACCTTAGGATTTAATTTTCTTAACCACTGATTTAGAGGCTTACTGAGACACTTTTCATTGATAATTAAGAATTTAATAATTTTTTGAGTGGGGTGCTTTTGGCAATAAGTCAGAAATTCAGTTTTAAAGTGGAGTTTTTCGCCAGTAAGTTTTGTATCTAATTGATAATTTTGGACATATAAAACGAATGACTTATTTTAATTATAAAAACAAACTAGAAAGATATTTGTTGCATAAATTCTTTTTTTTAATGGCAAATCGATTATATGTTGTGATGAGATGATTTTCAAGTTCATAACAGCAGATCGATATCCTCAGAAAAAAATAATTCTGAATAAATCATTCTAAAATTAGTATAATACGAGCATAGATTTAATAACTGCAGTGAATTTATTTCCAGTGAAAGATGCTAATTATAAAAATTTCAAAAAATGAATGTCGTGTAATTTGAAAATCTAAAATATATGATATCTTGCATGATAAATAACTTCTAAAAATAATTACTATTGCATAGAAAAAAAATAAAAATAGAATAAATAGATGTATTATATTTGTAAATATTGTTGTAAACAGCTTCATAAGATTGTAATTCGATCTAGGCGTACCGAAATTTGTAGAAAACATGCATCGATAAAGAGGCAAAAAAAAGTTTTTTTTCGCAAGTTTGTTGGATTCATGGTTAAAGCCTAATTTATAAACTTTTCATTTTTAAAATCTACACAAATTATGCAATTTTTTATAATCAGTGAAATTCCCCCTAACTTATTAGACTAAAATTGAAAAATCAATTTTTTGAATGCTGAGATATTTCCAGTTTTCTTTAAATGGTGTTAAGAATTAATACTAAATACTTCAGTTCATTACATCTTTTCATTTAATTTTTTTATTGCTCCAGTAGATCTAAAATTAATCAAAATCAAGAAATTGTCATTTGATTATTACAATTCTTTTTCTTAATTGCAGTGCATAAATGAAAAAGTAAAAAGTAAAACTGAAGGTGGTTGAGTAACTTCTGCGAGAGTTGATTCTAAACAAACTAAAACGACTTTAACCCTTTAAAGGGCCATTTTTTTTTCTGGTCATACTATGTTAAAATATTTTTAGGTTTGAAATTAGAATAAGAAAAGGGATTCATTTAGCTTATTAGATGAATTTAATTTGATTAATTAATTTGGTTGATTAATAATTAACAAATCAAGACACATTATTTTGTGTGAGATAAAGAACTGAAGCATCTAAGTTTGTTTTTCTAAAAAAAAAAAATAATCTGAACTTATGCCAACCTACATAATTTCATACAAAGATTGATAAATTTGGTGGGAAGCATACTTCCCACGGCCCTAGAAAGGGTCAACTCGGTATTTTTCACGCCTCAAGTCTGATATTCTCGCTAAAATAATTCCATATTTAAAAAAAAAAAATTCGGAAAGTGCTATAAAAAATTAAAGACGATATACAGATTACCACTTATTATGCTCCAGTATCTGATTTCTAAACTGGTAGAGACAGAGTTAGTGAATATATTTTTCTAAATGTTACGGAATTAAACTTTTTATATTTTCCCCCATCCAGTCATTCATATTTAGTAAAAAATATTGTTGATACTATAAAATTTCAAAGAATACACTCATTCTACGACTGGTTACTACTGATTAAGAAATGAGATGTTAAAGACCGCTGTTTGAGAAAAAATTTGCTACTAAATTAGGTGACTCGAGATAAGGTATCGTTTCCAAATTTAAATTATTCATTGTATTGCTATTTCAAAATGTTCCTTGAAATAAATTTGGAGGAAATTCCTACTGAAGGTAAACGCTTGAAACTCGATCGATTTTAATCAGGAAACAGTAAACTTTTCTTAGCGTATTGTTACGAATTCACTTCTTTGTCCGTAGGGGTTCTTTTAAGATTTGATGCAGAAATACAGTCCTTTAGTAGGAAACGACGACGTTTATTAACACAAAGGGCACGAGTACACAGAGACGACGATTATGTACCGCCGAGACGAACACACAGCAACAAACAGTAGCCCACAAGTAGTAATGGTCACAGCACACAAAGCGGCCTGGCAGAATTCAGGATGGGGTCCTCGGAGCTTTACACTACGGTCTCTGCAAACGGTTGAAATTCTCCACTGTCTCCTCGCTTTAGCTGTATCCAGCTGCCGACACACTACTACACGACTGGCTACTCCTCAAAGGACTCGATGCTGCTTACAAAATTAACAACAAGACTTGGCACACAGCCCAATTCAGCAATAGCTTGAGTTCCACGCAATGCAGCACTTCATCGGACTATTCCGCCTTTGCTTCGCTTCCTCTCAATGACTCTTCGATTCGAACTCCGATTCTGGTTCCATTCATTTCGGCTTGAGACTGCCGGCCTTTTATAGTTCCCGGGAGCCGAGAAGTTTCTGGTCCAATCAGGAGCATCTCAGTTCCTAATGGATGGATCGATAAAATTATCGAAGTTTCCAGTAATTTCTATTTTGTCGCCAAGATGAGATCATTGACGCGGCACCCGATTAGGGTTGATCGTAAAACGGTCTTTCTTACGATGAAAGTATTAGTGCTGGGAAGCAACATTACAAGTTTGTAACTATGTTATAGTGCATAAACGTTTGGTTATTTAAATGACTAATGGTACCTTATAGAAAAAGGATGGCCAATATGGCGGCAATGGTGGATGACGTGTTTTTCAAAGCTCTTGAAAAACATTGCAAGATTGTTGAATCAGCGCTTCTATCGAAAGGTAATAAGAACCAACAGGTGCGTGAAGAGGCCAGGCAAGCTTTGGGTGAGTTAAAATCTTCTATATATAAGAATTTTGAAAGAATAAAGGCAGCTAATTTTTGGAAGCTTGTAAACAAAGTTTGAGGGAAGCCATTACAAAGCCAACATATGCTAGTGTTGTGGCGCCATCTAAAGTTACGACAGATAAAGAAAAGTCTTCATTTTCTTCGAATTGCTGTCTAATTGTAGATTCAGAAAATTGCTCTTCTGATGATGTTAGGAAAATTATTAAATTAAAAATAAATCCATCAGAGTCTAAATTAGGTGTGTGTAACTCGAAAAATATTAGAGGAAATAAACTATTAGTAAACTGTTTTTCTGAAAATGATCGGAATCGACTTTTAACCGAACTTAAAGAAAAATCTCCGGAATTAAATACTTCTCTGCCTAAAAGGGGAATCCAGCCATCTTGGTTAAAAATGTGCCTAATGAAATTAATAATGAAGATCTCCTAAAAGTGATTTCCTAAAAGTGATTTCCTAAATTTCCTAAAAGTGAACAAAATCCTGAAATTGCTGTATCTGATGAAAGTTTGAGTCAGTGCAGAGTTACTTTACTTTAAAAAACTTCCAATATACGAGGCATGTTGTGATTGAAACGCTCCCCATGGTTCGTAAATGTATTCTACGACAAACAAGACTGAAAATCAATTGGAGTGTATGTGATGTTGACGATTTTCTTATCATCAATAGGTTTTTTAAGTGTCTTGGATACAACCATCGTGCTGACGAATGTAATAAACCAACAGTCTGGAGAACACAAAGGGAAAGATTGTTCGAATAGAGATGCAGTGGCTTGTATAAACTGCATCCGTTTCAATCATAAAACAAACAATATGCATAAAAAAGTCAATGTTAATCATAAACCCTTTTCTGAGTGCTGTTCTTGCCATATTTTTATAAAGAATACTCAATCTAGAATTAACTATGGTTAGGTCAGATAAACAAGTTCTAAAATGTGTGCAATTAAACCTTCATAAATCCAAATCTGCGACTCAGCAACTTATTTTAAATATGGAAGCAGATAATATTGACTGTGCGCTGGTTCAGGAACCTCATAGTTACATGAGTTCTCTTCCGGGTTATTCCAGTACTTACAGACTTTTTTATGATCCTAATTCAGACATTATTAAGGCAGCCATTATTGTTCGTTCACGTGATCTTTCAACTTTTCTTGATTATAAGAATACTGATTACAATATGGTCACTTTAGAAGTTGCCGCAGGCACAGATGTGTTTACTCTTTTCTCGTATTATTTTGAACCTTCAAAAAACATTGATTCGGATGTCCATAAAATTAGCCAAGTTTTTGTTGCAGGAATCTCAATCGACTGGTTTGGAGTATGGACTCCAATATCAAATCCGAATTATGGTTTAGTCCCTATTCAGATGCACGGGGTGATAAGCTGTGGGAATTTATTTCTGCCAACAATTTATTTATTATTAACGAAGACTGTGGGCCTACTTTTCGTGCATCTCAGGGTACAAGCTATATTGATGTTACAGTTACTCCTTGGTTCGGATCTACTCCAAGATATTTCGAGTTGGTGTCTTTCTGATAATGAACCCCTTTCTGATCATGTGATGATAGAATTCTAGTTTTGTCTTTCCACTGTCCTACAAGAAACATCAAGAGTTCCTTTTACAATATTCAATATAAAGAAAGCAAACTGGTGCCGTTTTCGGGAATTTTGTTCTTCTCGTATAATTCGTATATTTGATACTCTTAACAGTTGTACCGATTGTTCTTGCCTAAATACAGTTGTTGAGGAACTTGGTTCTGTTCTTTATCAGGCATGCTTGTACTCAATACCTATTAAGAAGTCTAGCAAACATAATGTCTCTTGGTGGTCAATCGAGATTGACTGTGCGAGAAAGAGGCTTAATGCCTTTAGGCGTAGATATCAGCGTTGTAGGAATCCAGCTGTTAGAGAGCTATATAAAGATAAATATTTTGAATACAGAAACGATTATAATCAAATGCTTACTGATGCTAAAACTGATTCTTGGAAGGAATTTCTTTTGACCATTGATGTTCAAAATGTGTGGAAAAAGGTCTATACATATGGTGTTAAAAGAGAATTCATGAAAAAAATTGAAATAACTGGTATTAATCTACGCACGGGAGAAACAACCACCTCTTTAGATGAGACGATAAATGCTGTGGTTCAGAAATCCTTTCCTTCTGATTCAGAGGAAAATGACAATCACTTACAGAAAGTGTATCGTCAGACAGCGCGTAATGCGTACTCTTCCCTTACTTATCCTTCCTTTTCTTGTGATGAAGTTAATACAGTTGTTTCTATGCTGAAGCCAAATAAATCACCTGGTCCGGATTCTATTTCAAATGAGATTATTAAACAGTTTCACTTAGCATTCCCTTCTTTTCTTCATAAACTTTTTAATGTTTGTCTAGATGTAGGTATTTTTCCACGCGCTTGGAAACTTGCCCAGGGGATTCTTATTCCCAAAATAAATGAATTTAGATTTCCCCATTAGGATAACCTTAGATGCATAAGCTTACTTCCGGCTCTTGGTAAATGCTTAGAGAAACTTTTTGTTAATAGGATATGCTGGTATCTGCGGCGCGGAGACTTTTTTTTTTTTTTTTTTTTTTTTTTTTTTTTGTGATCAGTATGGTTTTACCCCTCAAAAAAGTACTGAAGAGGCTCTTTTACGTTTGAATGAGATTATTCAGAGTGGTAAAAAGAAACATTTACACTCAATCCTGGTTTCTCTTGATATAAAAGGTGCTTTTGACAATGCATGGTGGCCTTGCATTCTGAATATCCTTGAAAAAGCGGACATTCCGATTAACATTTTTTCATTTGTTGCTGACTTTTTAAATGACAGAATACAAATGGTGGGGACGTTCTTGTAACATTCTCTCAATATAACCTACGTCTTGTATAATTTGCTCCATTTGTGAATGAGAATTAAATATTCATTTTAGGACAAAATCTTCTGTTTTCTGATTAGGTCCAAAGTTTGACATAAATCATTATTTTTTTATGGTGGTTGCATCTTAAATTACATGTATCTAATATATTTCATTTATAAGTTACGATTTAATAATAGTATAGTAGCCATTATATGAACTACTTAAACATTTTTAATGTGTAGAAATAAAATAAGTGGTTCTAATTTTTTTTAAAAAGCAGAATTTTTGTATTTTTTCATTAAAGTAATGTAATTTTTAAGAATTAAACTTTAATCTTGTAAAACAATGGGAGTGGTCTCTTAAACTTTCTTTCATACTCTTTAATAAAGGTAAATTTGTATTTAGACGCATCCCCCCCAGTCGATTGAAATCAAAATTTGACACAGCATACAACTGCAGTCACAAAACAACACACCGAATTGGATATATTTAAATCACATGTTTCTGAAAATACAAATAATGAAGCCTTCGTTGGATTTGTCTCAAATTTAGAATGATGTCTAATGTATAAAAGTTAAATTTGTGTACCGAATCTTATTTATCTAACTCTCTTCGTTTTGTAGTTACCGTGGTGACTTATATTTGAGCCGCTGGACAGACACATTTTCTCCATACGGATTTTGTTCAAAATTTGATAGAAATATGCAAATTGATGTAAAACTCGTATACCAAATTTCTTCGGTTTAGTATAAAGCATTTTTTTGAGTTATTTTTCATATATGGATAGACAGATAGACATTTTCCAATTTTTTTTTAACTTAGCGAGTCTAAAATATGGAGAATTGTCAAAATGTCGAGTCCGAATTTTTTGTCGATTAAAATACTTTCTATATACTTCACATACGAGAAAGTAAAACACTTCTTATATACTTTGTGATTAAATTATTCAGACGTTTTCGGATTTATTAAAACCTTTTCGAATTTCAGGAAAGCTGAACTAATTGCCTTTGCACATCAATTCTATAAGAAATATACTGACTTTATGTTTATTATAAAGATTCGAACACGAAGTAGTTAGGGGACCGGCTAGAATTCGAAGATAGATTTTTTTTTTTTAACACAGAAAGCAGATAATGAATTGAACATTTCAAAAATAATATTGCTTCCTAGTCTTAGTACTAACAATAAAGTTAAGCATGTATGTTTGGCACTGTGTACATTAAATTTGTCAAAATATATTATTAAATTTGATTTTATATCTATACTTATATTAAAGCTCAATGTGTGTGTGTGTGTGTGTGTGTGTGTGTGTGTGTGTGTGTGTGTGTGTTGGCGCTCTACAGGCCAGATCGTTTGACCTACAGCTACCAAATTTGGTACATGTATACCTTGGAGGTTGGGAATGTGCACATGGTGTTCCTTTTTTCGAATTTTTAATTAGAATTTTAATTATTAATTAAAAACTAACTTTCCCGCCAAAAAAATCTTCCATTTTCCCCACCGCCAACTTTTCCGCCAAAAAAATCTTCCATTTTCCCTACCGCCAAATGAGTAAGGCTTCAGTTTTTTTCTCTCCCAACAGTAATGAGGCTAGGGTAAACATTTTTCGGTGGATTATTTCAAACGATTCTGTTTATTTTCTTAATGCTTGATGTATTTAAAATTAAACATTGTTAATTAATCTATCTTTCAGATTCATTCTGAAGTACTTTTGAATTAAAATAAAACAGAATAAAGGAAATTAAAAATTTCTAATCCGCATAGCGTTACCCCAACTGGCGTAGAAAAAATCACGTATTTGCGTTACGTAACTGGCGAAGAAAATTCGAGCATTCTGTTCTTATTGTTGCCATGAAACCATTATCAATGGATGATTTAAATTATTTTTGGGTTAGTTGCATGCTTTAGTAAGTAAATTGTAGTTATGTTATATATTTTTTGTATATGCTTATAGTTTTAAGTACATCGTTTTTTAAGTAGTTTTTTTAAAACCTGTTTTCAACCGTTTATTTTAAACGATTCGTTTTATTTTCTTAATGTTTGATGCATTTAAATTTAAACATTGTTAATGAATCGATCTGCTCATAATGAATCTAAGAAAATTTTGTTGACAAACTCTTGAGCTATTACATAAATTAAAAAAGATATTCTTTAGTGCCCATAAAGTTTAAACGCTGAGTGACTCTATTTTCAGTAATTAGATTATTAAAAAAATGCTTTGTTTCAGTAAAAAATATTATTATATTAATTGACGATTCATTCTTTCCACTTTAATTTAAAGCATAAATTCTACGGGTGCTAACAGAAAATTAGAGAGATGACTGAAGGCCTTTATAATATTATGAATGAATTATATGATAATCAAAATTTGAAGTTTTAAAATATTTTGATGAAGAAGCTATTAAAGTAGGAATTGCATAAAATATTTAATTATTAAAATTTTAACGAACATTAAGATTGGCGAACCGGCTGGTCGCCAAAGGCGGCTAGTATATAATATAGAAAGATGGATATGTGCAACGCGGAGCTATTTGTTTGATATGTTAATTTATTAGAAATGAAGCTAAATTTTGGAATTTTTTCCACAATGAATTTTGAAAATATTATTGTACAAAAACGAAGTGTATGTCATTTTAAAGTTATAATATCAATTTCATAATAGCTCAAATTTTTCCTGAACGATGGAAATTTTTTCTAAAAATTTTAAATCTATTTCCAATTCATTGCCTTTCTATCTTCTAATTAAATTTTCATTGCTTCATTAAGTGTTTAATCACGTAATTTTTTTCATTTTCAGACCTTAAAGAAAAAGGATACGGTTTATTATCCATGTGGCTTTCTAGACGAATAAAAGAGTGGTTACACTCCATCGCACATTTTCGTTTCTAATAGCGCGTTGATATCATGGGATTAGTCTGGATTAAAAAATTTCATGCAGGCAATAAATAGAAGATACGTCTAGTAGTTAGAATTATAGGGCTTTAATATCTCACAAATCAAAGGAATAACGCTGAAACAAAGAAACAACTGAACCGAAAACAGATAATCACTACTTCCGGAGAACTCGCTGCTTAAACTATCGGTAGTGGTCTCCCCAAAACTTTCTCGCGTACTCTTTAATAATGTGTGCCATAATTTCAGTTCGGCATATCATATGTGAATGCCCTAAATACCGCTTTCTAAGAGTAAAATATTTCGGCAGTGATTATCCAAATTTGAAAGATATAATTGACGAACCTTTCCATATTAATGTTTTTTCATTTTTACTTGACATGAATTTCATGCATAATATCTAAAATTCTATTTTCACTTTGTTATTTTAACTTTATATCCCCTTACTGTAATGAGTATATTTTTTGTATTTTAAGTTAAATCGAGTTTGGCACAGCTTGGCCAGTATTGGACCTTGCGCCATAAAAAAAAAAACAATCAAATCAATATAACCTACATCGTGTATAATTTCATCCATTAGTGACGAGAATTAAGTATTTATTTTGGGACAAAACCTTCTTCCGTTTTCCGATTAGATCGAAAGTTTGACATAAATCATTATTTTTGTTATGGAGGTTGCATCCTCAATGACATGTATCTAGTATATTTCATTTATAAGTTGCCACTTAATTATAGTGTAGTAACATTTATATGAACTACTTAAGCATTTTTAATGTGTAGAAATAAAGAAGTGGTTCCAACAAAAAAATCCTGCTTTTTTTATATTTTCTTCATAAATATTTTTTCTCTATAAATATACTTTTTTATATTTAAAGTAATATAATTCTTAAGAGATTTAATGTCGTAAAACAATGGGAGTGGTTCCCCCCAATTCTTTAATAAAGGTGAATTTCTTTAGACACATTTCCCTCCCCCCAGTCGATTAATATGAAAATTTGACACGGAATACAACTGCAGCCAGAAAATAGCACACCAAATTTGATATATTTAAATCATTGCATTTACATGTTTCTGAAAATGCAGATAATGAAGCCTTCTTTGGATGTGACATAAAAGTTGACAGATGTCTTACTGCATAAACTTTAAATATGTGTACCGGATTTTATTTATCTTGCTCACTTCGTTCTGTAGTTATCTTGCTAATTTATGTACGAAATGACTTGCTCTGAAACGAATTTTGCTCAAAATTTGATAGCAATCTACAAATTAATGTAAAACATATAATCCAAATTTCATCATTTAATACAAAGCATTTTTGAGTTATTTTTCACAGATGGATAGATAGACATTTTCCAAAAATGTGTTCTTTGAAGTGAGCGAAGTCCGAAACGTGAAAATGTCTCAATCTGGAATCGGAATTTTTTGACGATTAAAATACTTTTTCTATACTTCGTATAAGAGAAAGCGAAACACTTCTTGTCTACTTCGTGATAAGAGTATCCAGTCGTTTTCGGATATATTAAAACATTTTATTCGAATTTTTATGAAGCTGAACTAATTACCTTTGCACATCAATTCTATAAGTAGTATACTGACTTTACGTTTATTGTAAAGATTCGAACGCGAAAGTAGTTAGGTGACCGGCTAAAATTCTATGATATAGATTTTTTTCCCTTTTTTTAACACAGAAAACAGTATTTTTTTTTAACACAAGAATTTTTCAGAAGAATTTCAGATTTCAAAAGTAGTATTGCTTCCTATTCCTAGTACTAATGCGTATTTGGCACTGTGTAGACTGAATTTGTTTGTCAAAATATATTATTAAATTTGATATATAATATAGGAAGATGGATATGTTCATCGCGGAGCGATTGGTTTGATATTTTAATTTATTAAAAATAAAGCTGAATTTTGGAATTTTTTCTACAATGAATTTTGAAAATATTAGTGCAAAAAAACGAAGTGTATGGCATTTTAAAGTTATAATATCAATTTAATAATAGCTCAGATGTATTTTCAATCTATTGCCTTTCTATCTTCTAATTAATTTTTCATTGCTTCATCAAGTATTTAATCGCATAATTTTTTTCATCTTCTGGCTTTAACCCTTTCTAGGATCGTGGGAAGTATGCTTCCACGAAATTTATCAATCTTTGTATGAAATTATGTAGGTTGACATAAGTTATGACAGATTTTTTTAGTAAGTCAGAAATTAGATGCTTCAGTTCTTTATCTCAGACAAAATGATGCGTCTTGATTTTTTACTTAATTATTAACCAAATTAATTAATTAATCAAATTAAATTTATCTAATAAGCTAAATGAATCCTTCTTATTCTAATTTCAAGCCTAAAAATATTTTAACATAATATGACTAGGAAAAAATGGCCCTTTAAAGGGTTAAAGAAAAAGGATACGGTTTATTATCCATGTGGCTTTCTAGACGAATAAAAGAGTGGTTACACTCCATCGCATATTTACGTTTTTAATAGCGGGTTGATATCATGGAAAGTTTCATGCAGGCAACAAATAGAACACAATTTAAGTAGTTACAATAATAGGATTTTAATGTTTGAAAAATCAAAGGAATAACGCAGCTAAACAGCTGAACCGAAATTGGATATAATCCCTACTTCCGGAGAACTCGCCGCTTAAACTATCGGGAGTGGTCTCCCCAAAACTTTTTAATAAATTGTCATGCCCTAATCGTCATTGGCGTGCAATAGTTACGAATTATTAACTTTTGGTGTGAATTTAGTATTTTTACTGAATCTCGTGTTGTTCTTGGTGAATTATTTTGCCATTAATCCCTGACATGCATGAATAGTCTCCAAAAATCGAGTTTGTATTTCAGACAAGTACTTCGCTAACGATTAGAACAAAAGTTTGACGCAAAACCGCACTTGTGTTCAGAATATCAAGTAACAGATTTAATATATTTAAGTCGCTGCGCTTTTGAATGATCGAATTTGCTTCTGAAAGTGAGGACCGACCGACAGACGGACAAGCCGTTTGCTAGATTTAGCACAAACTTTGATAAGTGTCATCACTACAGATATTAAATCTCTGTACCAAATTCTATTTATCTTGCACTCTCTGTTTTGTAATTATCGTGCCAACTTATATTAAAACAGTTGGACTTTCATTGAACAGATTTTATTCAAAATTTGGTAGAAAACTGCAAATTTGGTATAATGACCATATACCAAATTTCATTCGTCGAGCTGAAATCGCTTTTGAGTTACCTTTGTCATAGACAGACGGATGGACTGACATTTTCCAAAAATGTTTTTTTTTTCAAATTCAAGAAGGTCTAAAATGTGGAGATTCGTCAAAATCTCCGGTTCAATTTTTTTTTGGAGATTATTATACTTTCTCTGTACTACATATTCGAGAAAGTAAAAAAGCCGGCTAGTGATGAAAATACACTTGGTATTTCGTAAAAGTAGCCAATTTATTCGGAAAGATATAAAGGTTATTTTTTAATTTCACATTTTTCTCAAGTGTTTTTTTAATAAAATGCAGAATGTTTGAAAAAAGTTATAGCTTTATATTAACATGTAAAATGAATGCTGTACATATTCAATAACATTTTATTTTTATTTTTTGTTTGTAAATACATTTTAATTGTGTATGTGTGAAATACAGCATATTTGCCCTTTCAAAAATCAAATATATTGGGTAACTGTACAAAAACTGCAACTGAATACATTCGACATTCTGAAAAGATATTGCTGTTGCAGTGATCTAAATTTCATCTCTGTTCAGTTAAAAGACGGAACTTTTTCTGTAAAGTGATATTATTTAAACTTGAATCTTCGAATAAATCATCAGATTTTATACGAGGTTGGATATAAACTAAAAATGTCTTTATATTTACAAGTAACGGACTTGAGATAGTGTTTAAATTTGACTTAACATATTCATTTAAATTTGTGCAAAAAGTGAACTTCTAACATTATGCAACTTAATTTACGATATAATTAAAAGCACACGGGCTATTTGAAGTTTTAACTTGTGCGCTAATCACCCAAGCGCATCGACAATATTCTTTGCTTTGCTGTATGAGGAAGGAAGGAATCATGCCCATTAATTTTGGGAATGATTCTGCCGGGATTGAACGCCATTCTTCTAAAAGAAAATTGGAAACCCTAACACGGCCACAGGGCGTTGGAGTCGAAATCCAATTTGAAATTTTAATTCTTTATCTCGTGTTTTTAGGAATTTGAATGCATTGCACAGGATTTTGATCTAATTTCCATAAAATAATCTTGGGGTTGAACAGAATGTCGTATTCGACCTAAATCCTAAGGCCTAGCATCAGGGACAGAGGTTCCTAGTTTTCTTTTGCAAGAATAACATGCAGTGTTTGCTTTCAATCACATTATAATTCAAGTTATTTAGTTGGAAATCTATCGTTTCTGCAAATATTAATGGAATACATAATTAAATGTTTTGTTATTTGAGATCTTAAATTGCTGCACTTTGTATTATGTATTACAAATTAAGTATGAAGAGGCTTGTGTAATATATTTTGAATCTTAATTAGAATGCGATATTACTGTTCCAAATTCAAAGAATAACAATGTGTTTTAAAGCCCACCTTTTAACTGCTCTTGAGAGAAACTACATTCTTACTGCATTACGAGAATTTTAGTGGCATTCATATTGAATTTTTTTATAAGTTGCCCTATATATTTGCATTTGGAATGGTAAGAGGTAAATATGCAATAATTCACTCATGCGTAGTTAAAATTCCCTTTCTAAAATACTCATATCTTTGAATATTTATTGGGAAGATTCGTGAAATTAGGTATTCCACGAAATTAAATTTTAAAAAATTCTAAAAATAGTAGGAATTCAATCTAATGAATCCCTTCTGGGTACAGCTTATAAAAGTGAATAGATTTCAATATGAGATATTTAGGTGTATTATGAGCCACCAAAATTATTCTTTATTTCCTTCCATGTAGTTGAAAATATCCGTATAGTTATGAAATAAATATCAGTTGCAATTCCATGCTTGAATTTTTCTATATCGATCAAACAGTCTTATAGACGAAGTCTTTGACGCAATCCCAGATGAAAAACCTAAATGGGATAAAATATAGTAATCGGGGAGGCCACAGAAATGGATCTTAAAATGGATGGATGAACCAATCCATCTTAGGGAAATGTTAGTTGAGGCAATCACTCACAGATTTTGACATGCAATATCGTAGTGCTAATAACTTCGTTTTGAGATAGGGCGCTCCAAATATTAAACTTTGGAAAATCGTATTAAAGTTGAGCGGCAAGCGTGAAGCGTTTCACTGCTCCCCATTCGAATGTTGTGATGATTCACACAGCTCGATATTCGAAAAATGGATGAAATCAAAAGGAACAAAAATCCAAACATCGTATTCTCGCTTATATTTGATTATTTTTTAAAGTGTCTAGTATGTCCCGGACAACATTTTATGTAATTCACTCTAGATTATAATACGTTTTTATGCACATTTTGTAAGTTTGTATAATTTGGTTGAAAATTCTGCGTTTTATAATCCTAAAAGCTTATGAAAAATGTAGGATTTGAAAAAAATGTATTCCCCAATGTTTACGCTGTTTGCACGAAAATGCGTATAATCATGCCTCACAGCGTCTACCATTACTGAATGATCCGCTTCATTATCTGTTTTCTGTTAAATGGAGGGAATAAAATAATTTTCAATTACTGCTTGTTTCTCTAAATGCCGTATGGCGGAATCTTCATGCTAAAATGTGGGCATATTTGTACATCATTTATATAATCGTAATTTTAAGATAGTTCGTCCAGCCTTTATGGGGAAATTCGAAACAATTTGTAAATTCGAAAGGAACCAGATATTTTTGATCATGTATTTACAGTAAATGATATTTATCTAGTAATTATGTATAATTACCGATAATCGTTAATAATCGCCAATTTATTATATTAACCGTAATATTTAGTAAATAGTTGGGAAAGCAATGGATGAGTTAAAATCGTGTCTTTCTTGATTACTCTAAGATTACAGATAAGTTGAATATTTGGATTTTTAAAAACATTATGTTTCCCATCTGGCACACTGGTATAACTAAGATTACAGTCCTGAGCTGCGCATGCTCTGCATAGATCGAGCATCCCTCTAAGAAATAGTGGCTCTCGATTTCATCCATGGAGGGAAACAATAGAGGGCGCTACATTGATTAGATATCAGCGCTAATGAATAATTATTTAACAATACTTTGGTCCGGACATCTTTGAATTAGCTTGAATTATTAGCAAATTTAAAGATACAAGATTTACCATGACAAATCAGTATTGTAAACATTTAATTACGATTTCATCAGCAATGATTTTGTTAAGCATTGTATTAGCATAGCATTTAAAGGTCAAAAGGGTGGGGGCATATTTTTTTAGTTCATCATTTCGAAAAGAATAGACTTAGAGGAATGAAATTTGGTTTCCAGGAGTTTTTGATGTCATTTTAAAATTTAATGAATAAAATGGGTGTTTCCGTTGGAAATTTTAGTTTGTTCTTATTACAAAATATAGACTGGCCCTTGTGAAATTTTTAATTTCAAAATCTTTACATTAATTCCTTTCGAATAATTCCTTTAAAGAGAAAAAAAAACTTCGATGAACGAGACCAGAATGAAGACAGGTGGCTCCGTTATTTTTTCCGCGATTCCATGTTGGCACCGATTTGAACCATTTAGTTTGATCTTCATGAGATAACGTCGACAGAACAGTTATTAAAATCCGTTGCCCTTCGTTCGATCTGCTCATTTCTTGTGAGGAATCCAATGACAATTTACGGATGTATATTTTCTTTGTAGAGTGCAATAAGCTTCGAATTATTTAGCAGTTAAGGTAAATATCTGTTGGTCATTATGTTGGTTGGATTTCTGAATATCATTTGCAAGAAATCTAACTCACCTGACTTCTGTTGCCGATGACGATTTTACAGAATAGAATGAAACAAATTTTTAAAATGCGTTTACGAAAGTTTAAAAAAAAATGTCGGGATCTCGTTATATTTGAGGGAAGGGGTCCTGTATGAGTATGAGGGAGTATCAATAAGTAGCGCATATCATTTTGAAAAAAATAAAAGAGGGAGAGTGGTTCTCATCAAAACATTTTTGTATACTCTAATAAAATTATCCTCCCACGCATGCAATAAAAATTGTGGAGATTAGGTGAGGCAGAGGATATCTTGTATGGCATTGACGTACAATAGACACGAAATACTAACTTTTCACGTGAATTTAGCATTTTCACTGAATTTGAGATCCTTCGAGAGTTTTTTTGGTGATTAATCCCCGGCATACGGTTAATAACATCTGAAAATCGAATTTTTGCTTTCAACGATCTTTTCCCAACCGATTGGACAGAGAACAGCACTTGTATTCACAAAATGACGAACTAAATTTATATATTTAAATAGCGTTCTTGAGTTTTCGCAAACATGTTTTTGAAACTACAGACTCACAGATGACTCATCTTTAGTTAGGTTAGGCTCATAATTTGATGGATATCTTCTACTCTATAGATGTTAAATCCATCTAGCTCTCTTCTTTTTGTAATTATCGCGTTAATTTTTATTCGAATATCTGTATTAAGAGACTTCTTCTGAAAGGAATTTGAAAATTTGACAGAAATCGACACATTTGCTGTAAAGACTGTATACTAAATGTCATTCGTCTGACCCAAAGCGTTTTTTGAGTCACCTTTGTTACATTCATACTTAATGTCAAAAATGTGTTTTCGAGGTCTAAAAGATTCCTCGAAATCTCGAGTTTGAATGTTTTGATTACAATACTTTCTCTATTTCATTTACGAGAACGTAAAATTGGTAGTATGAAATTACTTTCATTTTACTCTCTTTTCGGCATAACTATAATTTTGGTTGGCATTTCACTTCATAGCTTGAAAATCCAGAGCTCATAGAATGCCGTCGTCTGTAATCGGAGCCTCTGTTACGAGGCCTGTTTGAGATCGCCATCCTAAAACAAGCTTTTGGCCATCGAGGAACCTCTTTATGGGTTCAAATAGAAGGAAACCGAGTGTTAATTCCCGTGCTGTTTGATAGGTGCTCCAAAATTTCTTAATCGAATATTTGCAATTTTGAACAAATGGGAGATGAATCTTCCCAGAGCTTGCCGGAAAACAGCATAATGTATTTGTTGGTTACATATAACATATAAGGATATGTTTACTTACGAGGATGTTGTCTAGGGTTTCAAAGAAATTAAGAGCATTGTAATTTTTTTGGTGCTCTGGTAATTAAAAGTACAATCCTGAACGCGATATGTTTAGCATCTGCAAGGACTGGATGACATTTTCCCCCCTTTATTGGAAGGGAATGGATGGAAAATTCTACTTAATTTAGAATCGGTTGAGTCATACTCTCACATATTTGAGATAAAAATATAAGATAGGATTTTTTAACCGTATTGGGAATATTTTCATGTAGATGCTTTGAAGTATATATTTAAGCCTAAGTACGTGTTTCTATAAGAAATATTATAATTTTTAAAATCCTCTTTTGGCCTGCAGCATTATTTTGCATTGAAAATATCAATCGCTCGAATCAGTTTTAAAAATGGCCGTTGAGAGCCTTTTCATAAAATTATTTATTCATAAAAACTCTATAAATTTAAATAAGCATTTCATACTTCATCAAATCAAAATAAAACAATGCGAGAAATGGAAGTAAAAAATGACCACTCACCGAAAAAAAAGTTCAATTTAAAATCAATTCAATGCAGAAACTTCTTCATTTGTAAAATTTAGGGTATCTGCAAAGAATTCGCTCCAACTGGTCAAACAATTATTGGCATATATAATGTAAATATTCGAATAAAGTTTAGAATGGGTCGCATTTACCCAAAATGTAGAGATGAAAACAATCTTTGTTTCATGGTAATATGCTCAGGCATACAAGTTGCTCGTAAACTTTTGACAAAAAAGGAAGGCATTTACCAGATTTAGTACAATGAATACCCTTGTTACCAGAACTTTAAATGAAATTAAAAAGGTGTCATTTTGATGTTCTTTCAACCATATAAATTTTCGCCTTTCACTGTTCGTAGCCTATTTAGAAAGTGAACTGGAACAGACATTAAATAATTATTAACTGCAATGAATGTATTGAAACCTAAATGGCATATTTTGAATAGAAAGTCAAAGCGAATAATTTTTCTATTTCTTTTACAGGTCCAGTCTTTAAAAATTCTTCTACACATGGCGCAGGATTACAAAGAGTGAGAGTAAAAGGTAAGTAATAACAATTTTCAAGAAGCATCCCTTCTTTCAATGACTCGTTTGTATTCCTATCTTTTTTTATCCTGCCGTTCTTTAAACAAGCATAATCTGTCGGTAACTGTTCCGTATTCATGCAGATTTTGAAAATCATCTGTCTCCCAAAAAAGTGCTGGAAATTTACTTCTTATTTTTCTAACAATCCGAGATTTCGCGAAATTTCTTCTAAAAATATTTCCGTCTTTTAAAATTGAAATGATAATGGTGCAAAATATTATGTAACCAAATAAGACCGTTTTATAGCTCCAAGTTTTATAAATGCATCAATCATAATTTTTTCAAAATTTATATGTATTTATACAAGTACGTTTCCCCCAGTTCCCTCATTTTTTGGAATCTTAAATTAAAATATTAGATTCAAAATTATAATAACAATAAATAAATAAATACAGATCAGGCAGTACAACACTATCAGTCAGTTAAATTCAACAGTGTTTTTGACTCTCTCATATACGAAGTATGGGGAAAATATTGTAATCGTCAAAAAATTTGAAGTCGTGATTTTGACGAATCTTGATATATATTGACCATGAGCCCTGTAACGGATGTGGGAAAAAATTACTATGCTGTAACTCCTACCATTCTTTGTAAATTTCTAAGCTTATATTTATTGTTCTATCATTGTGCATGTAATGGCAGAGAAGTTCAGTTGCAAATACGCTTGTTCTCTTTGAATGTTCAATTTTCATTGAATTATAGCCATAAGCTACAATTCAAACTCTGTTAATAGCATTTTCAAAACGTTTTCACCATTTTCATTGAAGAAGTGCATTAAAAATCTTTTTTTTTCCTCTTTTGGTCGAAAAGTAAAGTTCAGGTTAACTAACACACCTCATTTTTAAATCTTTGGTTAGAATGAACCAACCATATGGACTGAATCGAACTATAGTGATTGCTTTACTCTTCAGGGAACTAAATGATATCGCAACTCCAGTAATATTGATGATTTTTACGTACACCTGAAACTGAGAATAATCGTCAACAAAATCAAAATTGAACATCTTTGCAATTTTGCTATTTAGTATCGCCTGTTTACTAAAGCTGTGCCGATTTAAATGATCCGCATTAACAAGTTTCTTCCAGTAGAGAAATGGATATACTAAGTTAACAAATTAGTATCTCAAAATTTTTCCATTGTGTGAACCTAAGTATTTCAATAATTCTACCCACCAGTCTTTTTTTATATATATCAAATTTGTTCTGAAAATTTCAGTGGTTCCCGAAATCTATTTGATAAAAAAAATTGGTCTCACAAAAGTCAACCCAATGGAGACCATGCATTAAGTTAATCTGAACATATTAATAGCATAGAAAAAAAATCGTTTGTTATTATAGAAATTGCGGAAATATAATCATCACGAATCAATTATATTCTTAATATCAGCATGAGTTTTCAATTCATAAATATTTTGTTTATAGATTGAGGAAATCCCATTAATTTTCAAATCTATGCGTCATGCGTCCTTATTAGTCCTGCCGCTATAAGGAATTAATATCCATCAGGTTTTATGAAGAATAAAATATGTTGTATCGTAAATATAAAAAGAAAATGGAATGTTGATGAGATGCGAATACCGCAAAATAATTTAAGGTATTGAATTTATCGGTGTTTTTTAAAAGGATTTTCTGATAGAAATGTTTGGAGATAAAGGTACATAGGGATACTTTATTAAAAATAATACTCATGGCATATTTACATAGAATTCAACCATATTTTAACAATTGCCTTCAACATTGAAATAATATTTAAATATTTTTATAATATTTCATTTAATTTTTGAACATATTTCACTTGTCCGTATGCGAATTATATTGAGCGAAGAACTTGCGTTTCAAATAAAGCGAATACTAGATTTAAACGGCTCTTTCTGTTTCAGGCCACTTTGAACTCGTAAAAGTATTTAAAAATGAAGTATTTTTATCTGTCCGCTCAGGAATACGTTAACCCAAAACGCAACGAGTTAGGAAGATTAATTTTATATGCAATCTTTTCTTCGAAATGATTAATTTGAAAACTATTTTGGATGAAATGCTTCTAAAAGAAGTCAGTCTAAAAATCCATGGAATATAATGAATTAAAAAAAAGTTAAATGGATTCAATTTTGCTCAGGCTTAATCATCAGATTTTTATATCTGTGCCAAATTTTTACTATTTCAGCTGTATCAGAAAATAGACCCTTATAGCCTTAATTATTTTTATGTATTGAAACGTGATTTTTCACAAATGCAGCACACTAGAAAAATGAAATTCATTTTGTAATGTTAGCACCTAATCTGTTCAAACTTTTTCGAATTTTGGATTCCTTCAGGAAATAGACAAGGCTTAAAAGCTATACCGGATTGTTTTCTGTAAACAGAGAGGCGTATTTTGTCACTGTAGGAAAATATGTGGTCTTTAAAATCTTGAATTGAGTGAAAATTCTTCGTGGATTTTATGGGACTTTTAAGTTTCTTTCAAATTGCTAATATTTGTAGACTAGCAATCTGTCCGTAAATTGCATGATGAGTTGTATTGAAATAATTGGAAAAAAATATTTCTATAAAGAGTAAAAATGACAAAGGGATGGATATTCTTTTATGTAACGGCTGATGCATTCTGTATGGAAAATTGCAAGTGAACCCAGTTTTATACACTATCATACTATGAGTCTTTGAGCTCCTGATTTACAATTGGTTTTTACATTAATACAGCTGCAAAAGAGGAAACTACTTTATAATTAGAGGGTTGATTGGTTGATTGTTTTAATGATATTTTATACTTATCTTTCACCTAATCAGATATTTACAAATTAGTGCTCAGTATTAACCTATTACATAAATAATAAGTGTAAGTTAATTTCCTCGTTTTAATATTACTTAACGTATTGAAAGGTAAGAAATGGCCTTGATTTCCTTAGACTTTTTTAAAAAAAATATCATTTACTTCTAAGTGATAACTGCTGGTAAAAGATAAAAATCGATTTAATATTTCTACTTTAATATGCTTTACAATCGACTTTTATAACCTTTGAAAGGAATAATTTTTTTTTAATAAAACATTTATGATGGTTAAAATCGTCTGGTTAGCTAAGAAAGCCTCGGTAGACACCAGACCTGAGGTATCTCCACAACCAAAAGTCCTTCTGGTGATCGTGAGGGTCACTTAATCTTGCTTCTACGACTTATCAGCCGATCCTCAGGGAATGTATCTAGAATGAACGTCTTGACGGAACGAACAACGCGAGACGGAACACCATCTTGCTCATGAAAATGACGCAGGTAACTCATGTCCTTGCTGCAATAGAGGCACAACGTGGTTTTGCAAAAGCCTAAGATACTGTTCTGTAAAGACGATATAGGTTTTCCACCCGGATATAAAACGATGTTCTTAAAAAAATAATAATAAAGGCCTAGAAATATGTGGTGATCAAGCAGTCAGACGCGAAGAATGTGTTGGTTTGGATGTGTACTCACGCATTTTGAATGTTTTGCGTATTGACAATACCCTGCAATAAAAAGTGGGCTTCATTTATCCATATGAATTTCTGCAACTTTTGTAGGTTACGTTCCATTTGTGCAAGCGTCCATCCTGCAAAGGCTTACCTTTCATCGGAATCTACTGGCAATAATTGGTGAAGTGCATCTGCCTTGTACGTATGCAATTTAAAGATTCTGTGCAGAATGCGTCAATTTACATTTCCGGAATACCCGTTACTCTATCAGCTTAACGTGCACTGCTACTTCTTATTGATGTCTCGGCTGCCAAATTTCTCATGACACTTTGTACAACAGAAATGATGTCCACAGAGTGTCCCGTTCAATGGAATGAGGGGCTTTTACTAGTCTTGATTACTTTCAGCATGCGGAAATTTCGCAAAGTTTAAGTTATAATACACCGTTTTTGTAGAAACGTTTAACCACTAATGCTCTATCCAAGAACGATAGCCCTCTGCTGGCATCAAATGACGGATCCAATGCTAACCTTGTGTATTTAGCTGTCTTGATTTGTAGAAACCATCTGGTCTGGTGCCATCTGTCAGTCATTTTTGAATTATTTTTAATGTAGAAAAATACAAAAACTTTCAATATATTCAGAAACCACATTTTTTTTCGAGCATTGCGTTTCTTTATTATGATTTTTTGAAGTTTGCTCGAATTTCTGGCTCACCCTTTATTTCAGAATATTAGAGATGTGCATTTTTTTTTAAATTTTGAATTTTATTACTTTAATTTTGGTCTCATGCAAACCTTTTACTATGGTAAATTCTCTTTTTTTCCACATTCATCATTAAAAATTCATAAAAAGTATTAAAACTATGTAATTTATGCATTTTTGCACGGTTTTATAAAATATATTTTTTAGTAAGATTTTTTTAAAAATATATATAACAATTAAAAAGCTGAGAGTTAATAGCTCTTTTAACACTGAAAGAGCCATTTTTCAAAACATTGTAATTCTTGAAATAACAATTGAAATTCATATACTTTTATTGATGTTAATGTCGTGACAATAAATCGATTAAGAACAAATAGCTATAATGGAAAAAAATTTGAAATTGTTATTAATTAATTCTATTAATGAACTCCGTAATCGGTTCGTCGATTGGAACAAGCATGTTTCTTTAAGTCCATTCCATTGATACGAGTTCTATGAAGATGAGATAATAAATAACATGTATAACATAGGTGTGCCATATATTTGTTGACGGCTGTGCATCTCCGACGCTTTGATACATGTCAATGTTTGAGGAGTCAACTTTTGATTTTTTAAAAAGTGTTTCGAATTCTTATGCAGTTGATATAATCTCTTTCATAAATTTTATTCGCAAAAATTCTTCCTCGGTTTACACGAAATTTATAGTAAAATTTAAAGTAACTTCTCTGCTATAACAAATACAATGATTGCACGGTTCATAATTTTTTTCAAAATCTTCTATGGACAAGCTGCTGAAACCAACAGCATATTTTAAATTTTGAATCAGGCTTGACAGGTTTGGAGATTCAGATACTTTTCTGTTTGGATTTTAGATTACCCAAACTCATATGCTTGGGACTCTACCACTTGACTTTTTCTGAATGATCCTTTTTATTGTTGAAACATATATTAAAAACTTAATTAAAGGCATTTTATTATGTAACTTTATAAATTACATAAAATTATAGAGCTTCAAATACTTGTAGAAAAAGCAAAAACAAATTTTGGCTAGATTAGCAATATGGAAATGTATAATGATTGCAGAAAACTAACTTTTATATTTATCTATAAATCTTAAATTCTCTAAAATCTTATTATCAGTAATGCGATATCATAGATTAGATTGAGAGGTGCAGTCCGTCTAAAAAGTGTCTTTACACAACTTATTACTAAAGAACCAATTATCATCCAGTAAATTTGAAATTACTCCTTTAAAACAGCGATTCTCAATTTGTTTGGGCACGCCCCCCTAAGGGAGCGCGAGCACACTAGAGGGGGGGTCGAGAATATCCGAGACCAAATATTTTAAAAAATTGATTAACTGACTGAAAGGAAAGTACACATACACATAAAAAGCAAAATACATTTCGACATATTTAATAACTTATTAAAGTAAAACAACTTACTAAATCAAAACTTGCTTAATCAAAACATACTAAATTAAAAACAAATTTAATAATTATTAGTGACTTTTTTGGGCCTGTCTTGCAAAGCAAAGTTTTTCGAAGGAAGGCTTGATATTAGAAATAGCCACTTTCAGTTCTGTTCCTATATTTAGGCGGAATCTATATTTTGTCTTCAAAGAAGCCACAGCAGAAAACCCAGTTTCACAAAGAAAGGTAGGATGTTGAAAATGGTAATAGAATGCGAAATGCCCTTGTTTTTAGTGCAGAAAAATCATCCACTATTCCTGCCCAAAATTCAAATAGGGATTTATTACTAAATTATCTTTTAGCTTCGTCACTTATCGTGCAGTCGATGAATTTTTCTTCCTCAGCAATTCAGATTCATTCCGGAGTCTTATGAATGGATCCCTAACTCACTCGTAAATTGCTATCAATTTGTCGTCAGCAAGAAAATACTTTTTAAAATTCTTTACCAGCATGACTAAATGATTTTCAATGGTTACAAAAACGACTTTTACATGTTCTTTTTCAGTCTTGTAAGTTTTTGTACAATCATCCACATTAACATTATTAGGTTTTTTGCTTTAAATTTCTGCTCCACATTTTGAATTTTCTACAAAAAGCATTAACTTTATCACTCGTATCCAACATATGTGTTTTTGTTCCTTGGAGTTGAAGATTCAAGTTATTTAATTTCTCGAATATGTCGATCAAGTAGCTCAATTTCATCACAAATAAACCATAGTGAAAATTCTCTGCCTCCGGCTGTCTTCTTCTTCTAGGAAAATGGCGATTTCTTCTCTTAATTCATAAAAACGCTTCAAAAATTTCCCACGTCATGATAATCTTGCCTCGCAATAAAATAGTAACGCTGAATGTACTGAACCCATGTCTTTACATAGTGCGGAAATGATTCTCGATTTCAGGGGGCTCATTTTCATATAATTTACTACGGTTACAACCGTAGTTAACACAATATTCAGACAAGCACTCATTTCTTTGGAAGTCAAAGCTTCTCTGTGGATCATGCAATGTGTCCAGACGCACTGAGACGATTTTTGTTTTATAAGTGCTTGTATAACTTGGAATTTTCTGAACATTGAACGAGCACCATCGGTGCATATTCCGACGCAATTTTTCCATTCTATGTTTTCCACCTTCATAAAACCATTTAAAATGGCAAATAATGCTGTTGTTTTGAGTTCTATTGGTTTGCAGAAAAGCAGTTCTTCTACTACTGACATATTATCACAAAATCTAACATAAGCAATTAAATTAGCATCTTTATTACTATCTGTTGTCTCATTAAGCTGTATTGAAAACCATTTGTCACGCAACTACGAGAAAAGCTGAAGCTGTACATCTTCAGCTACATCACCATTTCGACGAGTAGCAGTATCATTTGAAAGCGGTATGGACTGCAATTGTTTTGAAAAATTATCTCCAAACATAGTTTCTACAATTTCAATTGCTGCTGGAAAAATAAGCTCTTCACCAATGGTGTGAGGTTTTTGTAATATCAGGCTATTTTATATAAAGCTTTGTAAGATGCAATTAAAGCTTTTTTATTCACAGACAAAGTTTCTTTAAAAATGAATTTTGCTTTTCAAGTGATTTTAATTTTAATTCGAAGAATTCTCTGGGTTTGTTGACGTACTCACTATGAAGCGCGTTTCCAAATGTTTAAGTTTATTAGGTTTCATACTGTCGAAGACCAACATTTTTGAGCAAATGATACACAGGGTCCTTTCTTCTTCATTTACTTCAGTTCTAGTAAACCCAAAATTCAAGTATTCTTGAGAATATTTTTTTGATTTTATTTTCGGAACCACGCTCATCTGTGTACTTGTTGATGCTTGACTTTGATATAATGCTAGCTTACTTCCGCTTAAAAATTTATCCATGAGTCTGCATAATCTGCTGCCGTGAATATTTAATATGGGGAATAGCAATCAACACGAAAACATATATAACATACACATTCACGATAGATTCGATAGCGATGGAAGAATCGCTATCGAATGAGACTGGCTGGAATTGAAACTTGTGTTATCGAACATTTTCCTTCTTCCTATGCGAAAACATTTATTCCGCGCATGGTCGGTCGTGTGGATTCCCTTCCTTAAACATTACTTATTTTTTTCTCTTTTGTTTAGTCATGCTTCTGTTTTATTTCTTTTATTATTCGAAAAAATGTATTCCTAGTTTCTAAATTTAGCTCACCCCGTCTAGGTTAACTTTCATTAACGAAATTTTCTACTTTCATATTCCTTTAACGGTATCTCTCTGTTTGGCTTTCATTTCAAATATAATATTTAAATTTTTCTCGCTTTCATTCGCTTCATCTGTTCACCGCCCGCTTTGCAACATGCCAGATGTGGTTTCCCGCCAACATTGGCTCGCTTTTATTCTTGTTTTGGCAGTTAAAAATAATTTAAAAACCGAATCCAAAATACATTACTGTTGCATACATTTTATTGTAAGTAGGGGGCGCGATGAAAATTACGAAACTGAGCTGCGAATACTGAAAGGATGAGAAACGCTTCTTTAAAGAATAAATCTTGAGCGGGCTTCCCGAAACTTTATCGAAACTTTCCTAGTAAAAATATTATCCCAGCTTCCTAGATAAACACAGCACATCTTGGGCAATACTCAAATTTTTATTTTAGGAATCCCAGGCATGCAAGTTTTGTACTTTTTTAGTTTAGTAATGTAAACAGTATTTTTCTACGCTTACGCTTTATATTTTCCCTCTCTTGAAACCAAACCTTGGCAATTCTATTTACAATACTGCATACAAAATTTCATTTACATAAGTCTTTGAAGTTTTGTTATCGCATTTACATGCATGAGAATATACAGATCTATAGATGGTCTACTCCTTTACGAATGGTATTTAAATTTTGATGCAATACTGCAATTTAGATGCTAATACTGCACCTAAACTGCAGAAAATCTTTGCCTGAATTGCATTTATGAGTTATCATTCATATGCATGCGAAAATACAGAAAGAGAGATGGTCAGTATATCAAGAAGTTTTGTTCCAAAATTGGTATGAAATCAAGCTTTAGATGCTGGAACTAAATTTTATTCATCGAACTCTTTACATTTTGTAGTTATCGAATGCATTTGCTTTCAAACACAGAAAAACTTCGTGGGAATGGATTTTGCAAAAAATTCATAGAAATCGAAAATTTGGTTTAAAGATCTCACAAAAGTTTCATCCGTCAGGATCAAATAATTTTTGAGTTATTTTCAGGCATAACAGAGAGAAGAAAAAAAAATGAATTTGAAATGTTGGAATCTCTAGTTCGAATTTCTTAATGATTACAATACTTGTTTTTTGTACAATTCGCATTCGAGAATGAAATAAGTATCTATATTTTTATGGTTGAAATTATCAACTTAGCATTGAAATTCACACAAAGTC
The DNA here is from genome assembly GCF_947563725.1 of Argiope bruennichi. Classification (NCBI taxonomy): domain Eukaryota; kingdom Metazoa; phylum Arthropoda; class Arachnida; order Araneae; family Araneidae; genus Argiope; species Argiope bruennichi. Next base: position 22,830,079 of record NC_079156.1, on the reverse strand, counting down.
ATTTTTTAAAAACTCAAACAATCCCTTAAAAACATAAATATTCAAATAAAATTAGCTTAAATGCTTATCATTTTTCTCAAAACCGTATGATGAATCTCCAGCTGTTGTAACTGAAGCGTACTCCAATAGAATATCTCTGTTTAGATATATATCAAAAAATCCATTTCAATAATTTTTGCTTTAAAATGAACAGTTACATAACACAAACTAAAACTGTGCATTTTTAAAATTCAAAATAATATTTAATAGTTGATAGTATTTTTTTCATTTTTAATATTATATAATTTTTCTTTAATTAATTTTTGTTTAATTTTGGATAAATCGCTTAGACATAATGTTCAGGCTTCTAACAAATTTAAAACATTAAAAGCCATGTTATTTAAAAAAAATGTTGTGTTCTTTGTGCAAATAAACCTCATTAATAGAGACCAGTCGCATGAGGCATGACGCTATTCAGATCATAATGCCCAATTCATTTTTATAAGCTGTCTTTTAAAATCACTCCGGCATTCATTTCGTAAATTACGCAGATAATATATAAAATCCTCCTTTACATCTCAAGAATGGGATAAAACTATGCGATTATATATATGATGAAATAATGAAAACATTTTGAATTTTAAAGCAACAATATATGCTGTAGTTGGAAATTGAGGGGGAAAAACATATATTTAATTATTACGAACATTCAAAACAGTTTGTCCAGTTATTAAATCGATATCCTCAACTTTTTTTTGTTAATCTTTACACGATTTTAAAATTAATTTCCGTACACTACTATTTCAGAAGTTGTTGCTGGAAACGCCTAAATTCAGTTAAACTTTTAATTAGCTAAAATTTTGATTTAAAATATCAAAAACAATTATCCGAAGTGCACCTTTTCTGTATCATTACAGCTGCATGTCATATTTTTAGTACTTGTGGGTCAAATGGGCTGTCCTGTAGACTGCCAACTCTATAGCACTCAGGCGCAATCTTTTTTATTAATAATTGAGATGACAGTTTCCTTTTCGGATCAATTATTAATGCAAAAAAATATGTAAAAGCCTATATCGCACATTAGGTACGATAGTTTTCAAGTCGTATATTTCCTATATATATATATAAAAAAAAAACGAGAAAGGATGAAAATTCACTATTATTACAAAATAATTGGTTTATCACTAGAACGTTCGGCATTTCGATTAGTCTTAAACGTACACCTGTGTCATTTCGACACTGCAATATAAAATGTATAAAATAATTGTAATGATTAAATAATTGCAGGACTACTGCTCAGTCGGATTTAGTTTTAAGACTTTTTAATATTATTTCATGTAATTATTGCATCATGTATTTCATGACCCTTTATATCATTAAAAAAACTGTAACAAAACAAATTATTTCTTCAGTTTCTTCGAAGTCACTTTCACGCAATATTATGTCTTCATCGGAATCTAAATTAGAAAAAGACAGCTAACCGCCATCCGATTCTTTCTCAGAATGTTCTCACAAAAAAATTAGCAGTTTCATCAGGGCACATACTTTTTCTACGAGCCATCGTTTCAATGTGTCTGCTCTGCACAAGGTTCGAAAATCAAATAATTTTTTTTATGAGCAGATAAACAAATGCTGTGGAACGAAACAATTAGACGCAACAATTTTAGAATAATTGATTCAATCCCGTTGTGAACCTAATAACATTGTATTCAAGGTCAAACAAATCTGCGATAGTGCTTTGGCAATTTAGTTTTACTAATGGTATCTACTTACGACAGCTATTTATAATTAAATAGTAATTTGTTGCTATGAATCTGAGAGAGTGAGAGAGCGAGGGAGAGGGAGAGAGAAAACGAATTCCTGCTAATCAAAATTAGTATATTAATCTTTAATTAAATTGGAATGCAAAATATTTTTTAGGATACCTTAAACTGGAGTAATTAGCTATGTAGAGTATATATAATTTTGATTTTAAATGTAATGCAATACCGTCTTCCAGAAGAAAATAGAAACGTCAAAATTATTTCTCCCCCCCCCCTCCCAGAATTTGTCTAGTTAGAAAAAAACTATTGACAGCAAACGTAAAATTTTGGAATTTAACAAACTCTAGTTTTTATGTTGTAGTAAAAACTTTTTGAGATGAAATATTTTATTAAATAATAAACTGAAATAATTTTTGTATAAATAATATATTTTGAATAACATGTATCATATATTGAAACGATTGATTATCAGGCTTTGTAAATCTGGTTTTAAATATTGACTATTAGAAAGTGTGGTACATATTAGTGTATTGATGAGATGACATTTGGAATCTTTAATTTGTTCTTTTTTTTTAATTATAAAAAGTGTAATTTTTGGTTTCATATAGGATGAAGTAATGATTTGCTTCCTTGTTTCGATCAACATAAGATCTAACTTTGACACGGAAAGGAATGAAATTTCAAAAGATGTAATTATATGTCTAAGAATAGAGATTTTTCTGTAGACAGACAATTCGTAGGATGATTCTTCTTGCATGGACTGTATATAAATTGTTTTGATTTGAAACAGAAGAAATTGTATATTCTAAAGTCTTTAGTATTCAAAATCGCTTAAAATGATGGTTTTAGCTGAAATATTTGTAATTGCTTCTTTAAAAAAATTCGATTTACGTGTGTTTTTAGAGATACATTATATATTAAATGAGATATTTTGCTTTATTTTAATGTTTATAGTTTCTAAGTTTTAAGAAGTGTTAAGATAATTTCTTTGACATACTGTTTGTTATTATAGGGTATTAATTTTTTTTTTGATTTTTTAAAACCTCTTTTATTTTAAGTACTACACATCCAGTAAACTGCTTTTTTATTGTTTTAAATTTAACTATGTTTGTTATCTAACAAATTTTAATACTGTATTTTTTAGGTATGAAGCATCGAAAACTTACTTTTGTAAATATTTAAAACAAATTCGAAAACCTTTCATAAGTATATAGAATTATGTGTTATATCCTCATTAAGTGTCTTAAACAAAATTAATACGTTTGTTGCCGTGATTCGGGCCGTATTTAATAAGAAGCTTGCTTCTTTGTCTTCTCCTATTAACGGTAGTGAATAAGGAATTAGATAATAGGCATAAATGAACAAGGCGATTCACTTGAACAACATATTAAACCAAGGAGATATAAAATTAACACCGAAGTTTTCTACTCGCATCAAAATTTTCACTGAAGGACAAATTTTGTTATGAGCGTGTTAAAAGTAGTTATCAAAATTTCTTATTCATCTAAAATATTAAATATCCGTTGTATGTTGTTTTAAATTTGTTTTAAAAGTTTTATCTTTGCGTTGCATGTTTAATACGTTTCTTTAATAATTTTTCTTTGTTTCTTCCTTTTAGAAATCTCTTTGCATCGAACTGATGGTCGAATGAAGGGTAATATCTGCTTTCAGCTAGAAAACTGAAGCCTTCAGAAAGAACAAAGATTCATCTTGAAACATTATTGCATCACCCAATCGACGATCTTCCGCTTCCGGAATGTGGGAGCAAAACAACCAATTCTCGGCAAGCATTTAGGTTTTCTGCTAAATTGTAACTTTTTCTGACTATGTCCATTGACTTTACTTTCTTTCCACTACTTTATAAACATTATGAACGATTCTGAACATGATTTACGACTAAATAGACAATTATTACAAAGTTCAAAGTAATAGTAGAACATTGTAACTTTCAACTCTTGCTGCTTTATATTTGAGTTATATAACTTGGGATTTATTTTCTCTTCGATTAAAATAATCGTATTCAGGGCTTTTTGAATAATAATACAACTATCCCACAAAAGAAAAGGGAGATTTCGGGGAAGCCAGAAAGGCTTACTAGAGACCCCTCATCACTTACATCCAGACGCTTGCTTATTTTATGAGCTGGTATGCGAGTGCTTTGTGGTCGAGCAGCAAAAGTGTGTCAGTTTTTTCTCTCTTTAAGTCGGACCGATTATCTACTTCCGAATAATCGAAATATAAAATAAATTGATATCTAAAATTATTAATCATGTTTCATATTATATGATTTAAATATTTAGCCCATTAAATAGCGATTTTAAATGTTTAGGGATTATTTAGTTTCAAGTCGAATGTTACATCCTCGTCGATTTTGGATATATTGTATGCATAATATTTTTGTAGTCCAAAGCCTAAAATAAATATCAGAGGTTTGAGAAGAAAGGTAAATCTTCCTGCCTTTGGCATTTAAGAGCATGAACTCATAAGCATAGATTCATTTTCATAAAAATTTGCAAAAACAATTTTTTAAAAATTAATTCACTGATAGTTAATAAAATTTTGAAGTTTAATTCGTAATAAATTAGATAATGTTAGCAATTAATTTATTATTTAATTAGGTTAAAAAAATTTAAGAGAAAAATTATATTTGAATATTAGTAACCATTTTGCTGTGAAAAGCTGGGCTTCTTCAATTCTATTTATGGAGAGAGAAAGAGAGTTCTCATGAAATGAAGAAGAGTTGTGAGAAATTTAATTTTAGAAAGCTAATGTCTTTTATTATGAGACTGAAAGCATGTACTTCAAAATTTCTATTTTGTGAACAAGACGATTGAATTCGCGTTGGAAAATATGGCTATACGCAGGCTCGTTAATTAAATAAAGCAAATGTTAAGTTTTGAATAAGTCATTTCGTAGTTTATGGTAGTTTGTGTATAAAATATGCATGAGAAGAAAATTGTTAAGTATTACAATTGATAAACTTAAATATACTTAAATAATTGCATGAAGGAGAATGAAGCATAAACCTAAGTTTTTCAAATGGCATAAGTTGAAAATATTTCATTGTCTCTATTATTAAATAAGATCTAAAATTAATGATGAAATGAATTAAAAATACTGAATTTTGAGAAAGCCTTCTTTATTCTGAAGATATATATTTAATTTAATCATACCTTTCAGTATAATGGAAGAATTGAGTCATTAGATTAAATAAAAAATCGCTAAATGTTTGATATGTGTAGTCGATATTGAAAGGCGTACGGGGGATTCTGGTAGTCCCTTGTAATTCAATATTTGCTGTTTGCCGAATTTTCCATCAAAAAGAAATGTAATAAAAAAATAGAGGATAAAATTTTGTAAAAATTGAATTAATGAAACGCTAGAAGAAATTCCTATTTTAGTTGTAAAATGATTTGATTTAGAGTTAGGTTGCAATGATATTTTATGGAACTTTAAAAATTCCCTGAAGAATTATTGTGGTAGTTTTGACAGTTTGAATTGGTGATTGCATTAACTAATAAGTATTCATTAGATAAAAGTTGGAAGGTTCTACTTAGAGTAGTATGTGTTAATCTTAAAATCTTAAGTAATGTTTAAAATTGCTTAATGAAGGTTAAAATTGAATCATAGCAAACCCATTGTTGTTGTGAAGCATCTAAATTTACTTTGGCAATAGATATGTATTCTGAACTTCAACAACGTAGATGGTAAAGTAATAAATAATTTTTCATTACGTCTGAGAGGAGGTATACTATGGTGAAAAATAAATCATTGCTCTATTTCATCCTTGGAGCGTTGTTTCGGTGTAATCAGGTGATGTCGAAATCTTGTTAAAGCCGTCGCTTATAATAGTCTGATAGTGAAATGATAGGGTATAATAAATAAATTCAAATCTCCCAGGTGCGTCGGGTGAGAGAAGCTCATAAATTATGCGGATTCTAGCATAAAACTGAGAATGATGGCATACTTATATTTTTAAAAATTGATCATATTTGACAGTTTTTGAAAAAGCAATATTCCCAACGCTATTTTATTCTCTTGCCTACATAGAGACGGCATTCATCTTTGACATTTGGTCCATCTATCCGTAAACACGAAAGCAGACATACGTTCAGTTAGTTCTCCGAAACTTGATGAATGAACTCCACACCAGATTTGTAGATTTCCATCAATTCTTTAATGGAATCTCTTCAGAAGTAGTCTATTTGTTTAGGTACAAGTAAAATAACTAGATAAAGAGATTTGTTGTATAGGTTTACCATCTGCCAGATCGTGGTATCAAATTTTTTTGACCATCTGTCAGTCCGTCATTTCATATATATGTTTACTTAATAATTCAAAAACCCGATATCTCAAGTAAATGGAAATGGGTAGGTCATTCTCTGATTACAATTATATTTCCATGTAAAATGTTGGCTTTACTAAAATCGGTAAAGTATGTAAAATTTTAATTTAATTTTGGAGTATTTTTAACTAACAAATTCTAGTTATTAATAGTAGCAGATTACACGTTATATTCAGTAAAAATATCTGATTAAAGTCTTGCCAAAAGTCGAACAATTTTATATGAAGTGAGAAAACATGTATGCGGGAAAATTGTAGGGAAATCATTTCAAGTGATAGACATTTCAGAAAGCATACAACACAGTTCTATTTCAATACAAAGACGTATATTTTAATTGTGTGTAAAAGGGGCAGCTTATTTGCTCTTTATCGTGCAATTGTTAGATAACCAGATTGGACTGGTTTTTTTTGTTGTTGAATTTTGGGGTGAAATTATTTATTGTGTAGAAATCAGAATAATGGGTCCTGTATGCATCTAAATTCTCATTTAAATTGGCAATGAACGAGAGTTTTTTTATTAAATCAATCATTTGCAAGTGCAGCCAATATTTTGGATTTTGCCTTTGAAACAGCGAAAGAAATACTCTTAGATCTTGTTAATTTTGGAGATATTTCGTAGACAGTCAAAAAATTAATATTTTTTCTTTCAAGGAAAGGACTCGTTTTCTGAAGATTGTAAATGAACATTCGGTTTTCACCATTCATGGATATTTCGTTTTAAAATTAAGTTTGTATTCATTAAAAATGATTTTTAAATACGTGGTCCAATCATATATCTAAAATAAATTGCAATCACTATACGATTTCGATCACTTATTTTTCTCATACAAGTGCTTAGAAATTCGATGCATTATGAAAGATAGCTTGCCTCTTCTCACTCTCAATTTTCAAGAAATTTTGTGGAATAGAACCTGTACGGAAACCCCGGCCTCAACAACTGGTCGCTTTATTTTGTCGCTTTTCAAGTGTAGCGAATTGCAGTCAGTTCTTTCAACTTACTCAAGTCAGTGTAAATTTTAAAAATTTAAAAAAAGAATTAATATAATTGGTAATCTAAGTGACTGCCGAATGTGGACGATTTTCTTTAAAAATTGAACTTGTAAGCCCCTCTTGGGCTCAGTTTCGAATTCGATACCCCCATATTGCTATAAAAAAAACTTTTTATATATTTTATCTAATCTTAAAGGTGGTTCATGAATTCAACGGCACCCTGCATTTGTTGAAATATAGTAATCCAGTAGTCTAGTAACTCAGGAAAATAAAATCCTGGAAGGAAATGAAAATCTCCTTTAATTAGTTAAGGGAAAAAAAAGCGAAGCAAATGACTTAGTGATGCATCTCTTATACCAATGCGTGTAGAAAAAGATAAAATTTGGTCATACAATGTAAATAACATCCGTAAGAAAAGAATTTTGTAACCTCATTCGCCGGAAAAAAAATATTGTAATGTCTAAAATATTTATCGCTTAAATGATACAATGATTAATTTGCTATCGCGTAGAAATGATTTAATTTACGATTTTGTTTAATAATTGAGGTTGAAACTAGTTTATATAATTAAGTGATCTCCGGTATGGTTAGCTATGGTGAAAAAGTGAAAAATCGATACAATCATCATCGGTCGACGCTAGGAAAATGTAAAAATGTGAGGTAATACGGACGGGAGTAAATAGTATAAATGAAATAAAAAAAATGCGTAATAAAGAATTTACACAAATATAGATAGGTTCATGACACACACACACAATCTAATCAGAAGTTAGTTGAATAACTATTAAAATAGATGACGCACAAAACATTGAAAATGTCCCGGTTTAAAAAAAAAGCGAACGTAACAAAAGAATGGAAACAATTGGGTGATTGTTGTAAATCAGTCACATTACATGGAAATCAAAAGTATAGAATGCTCTTAATAGGAGATAATCATTTAACTTTGCACCTATTTTAAACAATTCGCGTCATACCAAGTGGCCGTCAGAAAGCAAAGCGTTATTAGTTGTAATTAAGTGTACATACATTTGTAATAGAATGTCGTTAAAAAGATACATATTGCAAATGAAAATATTTTAATGCAATTCCTGAACTGCACGTGAGTAAGTATAAGGAAACACTTACTCTTATTATTGTTACGATCCTACCTTTGTCACTCCACAGTTCTCGTTTCATTGGGTAAACTCCCACGACGCGAAATTTTTCTGGAATGGGCACGCATTGTTCGCCAAATAAGGATTCGTCTTTTTGCTACTCGGTTTACAAGATGGGAAAGGATAAAAATTTGGTATTTCACAAAGATGGAAAAACTTAAAAGGTATATCTTTATAGTGCCGTTGAACTACAGTCCTACATCAGAATTTTAACTAAAGAATGGGGACATATATGCCCCCATTCCTTAAGATCCGTAGTCAAAGGGTTAAAATAATTTGAACTCGGTATCTGCCGGCGATGATAACTGCATTCCAGCTTAAACAATCATAAGTGAAATTTCGAAAGTCATGGGTTCTGCGAACCTTTGTACAACTTGAATTTTACCAAAATCGGATTTGCATACGTAGTCACAAAAATCCGAGCATTTGTGCTATTAGATATAATTGTATTAAAAATTCAAAGGATTTGGATAAATTGTTTCCTAATGAAAGAAATTGTATGTTAAGGTATAATTCCTTATTACTTATCTATGCTACATCTTAATCTGTTCGTCGTTTAAAAGAATATTTTATCTAAAAACTCCATTTTTTTTAATTCTAAATAATCTTGAATTTAAGACATGGCAGACATTATCTAAAAACATTAATTAAAAGAAAAAATAAATAAGGTAACTTAAATTAAAATTTGTTGAGAATGAAACACTAAAATGCTAAAGTACTTTTTTAGATTTTATAACAAATATTGATATATACAAATTTTGATAAAATTGTTATACAAAAAATATGTTCTTTAAGATCTACAGGTGAATAATTTGAAAGAGATATGCCGACGCTACTGCAAATCTTTTATCAACGTTTGGCGTTTCGAATTCATTTTAAGGATAAACAATGAGTATAGTTGTATGGAGTTAAGCCATGAGCAACTGATATAACCAAATATGGAATTAGATTTCATTGCCGTATTCCTGAGAGAAATTTTTGCTTGCATAGCTTCTGTTGTTATCAGTATCTTCGAAATGCAACTTGCATTTGGAAATTTACATATTTGGAGGAATCTCTACATAAAATTTATTAATTGAAAATATGGTGTCTGGTTGTTGTTGTTTTCAATGTCAAAGAGCAAATTTTAATAAAATCAGGACCATATCTTAGAATGAAATCAGGAAGTCGGCTCTCAATCCTGAATTCTTCTGTGAATATTATGAAATCTCACATAAGTGGGAAATCATCGATAAACTGGAAGTGTATGACGTGACAAGTGCACTTATAATCACAGTACAGCTGAATTTTTTAAAAATTTCTCCCCACTTTTCGAAATAAAATATCTATTTTATTACAGCATGTTCAATCTATTGAAAACTATGTTAAAGCTGAGTGACTACTTTACTGATAAAGTTATATGGTTTATTTTTCGAAAGTATTTATTCTATAGACCTTTTGTCTAATTATTTCCTTGTACGATTGCGCACTATTTCCGTGGAATACAGAAGTGAAATTATGATAAAATTCTGTTGTTGTTTTTTTGTTGGCAGTTATCGAGTTAAACTTGAATTTTTTTGTATACATGGTTGATTAAATAGGTATAATCACTATGTTATTCACTAATAAAAACATTAATTGTCCTATTTCTGATTGAAAGCATATTCTACTTACTTTTGAATCAAAAATCAAAGGCACCCATTCTGAAGATTATATTGCAAACTAAAGGTGCATATAACATTTGATACATCAACGAAAATTGAATTCGCCTGCAATTGTCTGTAATGGCTATGTCTTGCCTCCAACTCACGCAGATTAGAGAGTCCACAAAATCATTTTATCCCACGAGAGCTGCGCATTTTGCAAACAGTTTAGCAACAAAAATTATATTCTGCTTGATTTTTCACCTATTAGAACCTTTGCATTTTCCTTGGATTATTCTACAAATTGAATATGACTAAATTTGAAATTAATTGAAATATATATAGATGTATGTTTCATTTAGAATAAATTAAAATCACTAACCCAAGCTTATTCACATTTAGAAATTAAAATAATAAAAAATTATTTTAGTAATTAAAGTTCAGCTTGTCGAATCAGCCTTTGCTGTGAAACTTGTTTAAGACATACCCATTGAATCCATCCAGCTCAAATTTGGCAGACAACAGATGTAGCAACTGTTAAATTGGTGAATGTTCAAAGTTCATGTGAATGTAGAATCAAAACGGGCGCTTTTGTAAATTGTGAAAAATATCTGGCACATTGTATGTGAAATTTTAAACACTTAAGATAAGACCATATAATTCTGTCCGAGTCTGTCTCGAAACACTTAATGTTATTGTGAGCTTAAATGACTTCTAGTATTTTTATAGAGAAAAGCATTATCAAATTAAAAGTCTTCAATAAAATGCAGTTTTTCCTACGAAAGTGGGAGTAGAAATAAGTGAGCATCAATGACGCTCTGTTAAAATAATTTTTAATATTATATAAACAATATTTAGTACTTTGATAAAGTTTCGACCAAGAGGTTCTGGAATTTTCTAAAAATAGAATATGCCGAATAGTATGTTAAAAAGAATTTTGGCCCTATGGTTCTTTCATCTTAATGTTTATTTATAGGCATCTTAATGTTTATTTGAATCAATAATAAAAGTTATATTCTGATCATGACTTTAGTTCATATATACTGCTTGTTTTAGTGATTCTATTACTGTCCTTCTCACACTGAGAAATTTCGTTCTTCAAAAGTTCTTAATTCCTCGCATTTATTTGCTGCTCTGATAGATGTTCTGGGAATTATAAACTGTTCCAGAAATTTTAGATCGAAAAATCTTGAAATCGCATGCATCGTTAAATCAAAGAAAGTATTCCAAAAGTTTTTTTAAAGGCAACATGGCTAGAGCAAAAAGACTATTTAACATGATCATATGGAAATTTAAATTTAATCGATGGAAAATTTTGCCAATTTTATTGAAGGTTGCATACGCTGTAATTTAAAATTTTTTTGTCTTTGAAGATAAAATGAACCGTTCAAAAGTCAGAATTTTCAAGTTTCGTGGTAAAAAGAAAATTTTTCCTTTCGCTTCTAACCTGAAAAAATTTGCAAAAAATGCCTTTAATTAACTTTTTTTTCCTTCATATTTTTTATCTAAAAAGAATAACTAAATTCTTTTTAAGAAAAAGAAAACTGGTAAGAATGTCATCCTCGAAGATCTTATGAAACGTGTCGTCTTTTTGTTTTAAAAAAATGCATCCTCTTTTTCTACTATCCGATCAAGATCTAATGGTGCACTTCTCTCCTAATAAACAATTAGAAGTTCTTGCAAAAGTCAACGGATTAATGTATAAAAAATGTATGGTAAATTATGGAAATTATACTTATCAAATAATGAATTGTTAAAAACTAGATAAAAGGAAATGTCAAAGCGGCATTATCAGCGATAAATGCAGCTGTGACATTGGAAAATGATCAACAATAATTGGTATTACTATATAAAATATTGAAACGTTCAAGAACATTTCTAGAAAATATTTATTTTCTTGGCTACTGTATTCCTGAACATCTATAGAAAGTATTTCCTGAGATTCTGTGTTTTTGTACATTTATAGTAAATATTTATTACCAATGTTTTTAGTAGAAGGTCGATACCGTAAATTAAAAAGAACGGTAAAAATAAGGGATTGTAAATTTTAAAGTCTTTGGCGCATTGAAATACTTGTGCAACGAGTTGAAAACAGGAAAATTATTTCGGACCATTTAATGTGTTTCGGTAGTTCAATTTACATTAATTATATGGTAAAAATTCCAGGGCATTTTTTCAAATCATTTGCAAATTTGGTTTCATTTGATAATATATGAAATCTAGAAGATCAATAGGGAAATTTATTTTTCTTTTATGAACCAGCCATTTAACTATTTCAAAATTATTTTCCGCCTGTAGATCTATTTTCAATAGATTTATTTCACAGTCACAGTTATTTTATTCAAAATGTGAAATATTTTTAAACTATTCGTAGAATGTGTAGAAATTAAAAGAATTTTATCTGTACTACATACAATCAGTATCGAATAGTCAATATTGCTTTGCCTTTCAGGTATTTTGTTTCTAAAAGATCTTGTTTTTGATTATCACTTACATTTTGGATTTTTTTTTCTTCTTTTGCCATTTTATTTATTTATTGGAGTCGTAAATGGTTTTATTTAGCTATCACCTGCTTTTATTTATTTGTTACAAGCCACACATCCCTCGTACAGCGCAGCATTCTTAGATTCTTAACGCCATAAATAAAGTTTCAAATGTGAAGGAAATCTGGATCGAAATGCACAATGCTAAGCATACGGATGATATCTGCGCATGTGCAAGACATCGACCCTTAAAATTTCTATTAAATTTATAGATCTTTTCACATTAAATTTTTTTAGGAAGTATGAAAATGGATGGAATTCGTTGTAAATATAGAATAATCACGGAGAAAATTTATAAGTAAAAATATATAAAAACAAAGAATAACAAAAATTATTAGTTCGGAATCCAAACTCGAACTCAAGACCACAAAAAAAAAAAAAAAAAAAAAAAAAAAAGCGCAAATCAAACCACGACTCTATCCAACAAGCCACGCAATCCTCGAATATCGCAGCAATCTTAGATTCTTAACACCATAAATAAAGTTTCAAATGTGAAGGAAATCTGAATCGAAATGCACAATGCTAAGCATACGGATGATATCTGCGCATGTGCAAGACATTGACCCTTAAATTTCTAATAAATTTAAAGATATTTTCACATTAAATTTTATTTTAGGATGTACGAAAATGGATGGAATTCGTAGTAAATATAGAATAATCACGGAGAAAATTTATAAGTAAAAATATATAAAAACAAAGTATAACAAAAATTATTAGTTCGTATTCCAGACTCGAAATCAAGACCACCAAAAAGAAATGCAAATCAACATACGACATTACCCGATTATTCCATTTGCTGTTAATTACTTTTCAAAAAGTATAATCTTGAGCTCAAAAGTAGTTTTCTTTCTATTTTACCTTTAATATAGGAGGTTTACTGTCTGGAATTGTTTACGGTTTTTAAATAAAAAAATCGGAAATCCCTTTACTGAATATTTATATATAAAAAGATAATTTACATGGCACAAAAATTCCTTTTATTACTTATTGTCCCGTTGCAATAATTAAACATAAACAATTATCTAGCCCTTATGTTGTCAAATCTCAAATAATCCTGAAAGCTCAATGCCGCGCAAATGAATGGACCTGCAAAATATTACGATAAATTATCTAGGAAATGTCAGCCGTATCTTCAAAAAGTTCATTTCATTAGAAGAAAGAAGATAGAACAGAAATCAAACAGGTGTCACACAGAAAGATTGATCGAGCGCGAAAATTGGCGTAACTATCGGCAAATGGCTAATAGCTATGATGATCAATTTTCAAAAGTATTGTCTCGCAAAAATTATCTTAACTCTCAGATTTTTCTTGATGATATCCATTTTTTTTCTCGCACACGTTTTCTTTATTTTGACACTTTCCATTTAATACGCAAACTATTACAAATTGCGCATTTTTATAAGTATTGGGGGAAAAAAAGGTTTTATTTGGGCCATAACTCCGAAGTAGAATTCTCGCTTCAGTGTTTATTTAAAATATACATCTCAAACTGCCACACATGCAAATCGAATAGACTGATAAAATTAAAGATTTTTTTAAAGTTTTTCGACATAACATCTTTTTAAATGCATTATCAAAATTTTAATTTCCAAAGAGTCAATCTGAGCCAGATGGCTAGTTCGTTATTTGTTCTTACCAAGGTAAGATAGTGTATTCAGAGGAAGGATCAAAATCCAATAATTCAAAAGGTATTTTTTTTACCTCGCTCATAGCAAGAATCTTATTCAAACGGATGAGGAATTCTTATTTTATGCTAATTATGACATGTTATACTTGAAGCAATTACTTTGTGACATTGAAAGTTTCACTAACGTAAAGATTTCTTCCAGATCATCCCAAAATCAATGACTTGGTATGTATTCAAGTTTATTTTCAATTCTCGAATGATTTAGGTTTAAAGATAGGTTCGGGGTGATATGTGGAAATTCGTCTGCCATTTTTTTTTGTTGCATCGAAGCAAAATTTATCCGTGTGAAATTTTCAAAATGTAAAATAATTGTCATATATGTATTTTGTTACCTACTGAGAGAAGGTGCATTTTGCAAATAAGCGAGATAGTATTTGTATTCCGTCCGAAAAGTTCAGCAAGAAATGTTTTACCGCTTAAAAGTATGTCTACTAAATGTTATCTCAACATCCAACCATCTTATTTATCAGGGCTAAAATAAGCATCTTTCATAAGAATTTTGACGATAGCAAAATATGTGTATGGCATCAAAAGCGTTTTAACGCCATTGATGTGTTTCTTCTCGGGCAGTGGAATATTTTCTTGAAATTAGTTTTTAAATGTCGCTGTTTAAAACTAGCTGTGAAAGTGCGATTAAATTTTGATTTACCTTAGAATCAATTTATTGATTTGCCTTAAATACTACGCTCAGAAATATTAGAAAAAACAATAAACTTTTATATACGATACTCGAAATCATGGAATATTTTATCCGAAATGAAGGAGATTCGAATGCAGCTCCCATTTCTTGCCTTTTAATTTAAAAGCGTGGTGGGTGCAATCTAGTGGAGTTATCATAGATTTTTCATTTGTGAAACATGCCGTAAAGTATATTTCTTGGAATTCTTTTTAAATTTTTATAATTCTACAAAAACATTTATTTTGATATCTTTGATACTTAATGAAAACTAGGAAATTAAGATTATGTGCTTATTTGCTAAAATAGCTTTTTACTTAAAACAGTTTTCAGGGGAAAACAAGACAATAACTGAAGGAACGAAAATCTGGATTCAAAAATGTGTAGATGTTTTTTATAAAGCCATGTCTTTCCGTAGCATTGAGAATGCCAGCGAACATAAAATCTCGAATTTTGAAATATCCGGTTGTTTTAATTCGTATAAAATACTGATGCTCTCTTACTTCTCTGATATGGGATTTTGTAAACTATTCGGTATTCTGCAAATTTAAATTCATATATTCCATTGAAATATTGCGCGCTCTTTTTTATTGCATTAGGCATTTCTAAAGAATTATAAAATTTCATATCGCCGTTACTGGAGTCTAAATATAATCTTAACCATCTGTTAAAGATTTAAAGGGACGCAATATTGGAAGGAAATAAAGAGAACCCCTCAAATAACGATTCTTTAAGCATATTTCCATTCATATTTAAAACGGGTCTTTTAATATTTCAAAAGTTATATTTTTATTTATGATGACAGATGTAAGGTATTTGCAAATGACACTTGAAATGGATTTTTTCTCTCCATTAAGTTTTTTCCCCCCATATTTTTATTTTACAACTGCCAAAGTTTTTTTTTCTTATTCAAGAGAGGGCTTTCAGATTTTTATGAGCATTTTATCATATACATAACAATAAATGCATATTGCATCACTTGAATAAGACTTCACTAGGTTATTTTTCTAGATATAGCGAAGTACCTCAATTTTTATTTCTAAATTTTACTTCATTGTAAATTCGAGTAAAAAATTTCAATGCATGACTAAGTTCAGGCATAACTTTGTTATATATTTTTCTAAGCCATCTAGTAAAATTTAAAACAATAATATTCGTATTGAATATTCACAAGAATTAACAGTATAAATATAGGAGGTATAAAAGTTTAATTTAAAGAAAATCACCTAAAACAGTGGATCAGGATTTTCTTTTCAAGTTAATTTTATTTTAATGTAGAGTTTTTATAATATTCGAAATAAAAAGAATGTTGAATACTATATCTACTTAAATAAGTGATTTAAAGGAAAAAAAAGAGTGCTGCTTATGTTTCGATAAGAATATTTGATGAATTTGTAGATTCAAATGCATTTTATCATAGACTTTCAAAAGCTATGCAAGATTGCAAGAATACAAAAATTAATAGTAGACATTTTTTTCAATAAAAATACATCAGCAAAAAATATTCTTGTTCTAGATTTGAAATTTAGTGCAGAGATAAGAGAAAAGAACAACAACTTTTTAAACTTTTCAAAGCAAATGCACGAAGCATCTTCTGATCTAGCGAAGGTAAGATAGGGTGAAAACTGTTTCAAATTCCTTTGATATGTCTACATTTTTTAAGTATTGCCGTTTGGATACTTCATATTCAGAACATAATATAAATATACCTTGTGCCATCGTTCCAAAAAACAAAATCAGCATCTGTCAGTGTGGTTTTAAAGAGAAGCTGCCTAATTTTCGGCAACTTCCAACAATGAAAATTCGGATGAGTGCTTGTAATTAATAGCCCGATAAGAAAGGGAGAAAGCAGTGATTACATTCATCAAAAAATAATTTGAAAATTTTCGCATTTTTTTAGCTTCCAATCCAAGTTTGTTGCAATAGGTTTAGGATGTTCTAATCATTTTACATAGTTGTAAAGGAGATATTTAACACTTCATAAAATATTAATGATGCATTCTTCTCTTTGGAATTATTCACCTATGACGGATACTTACCAGATAACTTTGTAAGTCGCATCTGCAGCATTAAATGTAATTGACGTTCATTAGAATGTACTCTTGGTTCAAGAATACGCGGGGATTTTCTATTAATTCTAGATGCTTTGTTTGATCGCAACATTGAGCACTTCTTTTGTTAATTATGAAAATGGTTAAAGAACAAAATTTAAATTCACTGGTAACAGCAAAATCGGGTTGATGTTTTTTTTTTTTTTTTTTTTTTTTTTTACATTAAGATCCGAGTTTTCCTTAAAGCTCTGATATAACCCATCATTCAAGAGGAATTCATATTTGCACAATTGGATGAATCATGAAGTTGATATTTAGGAAAAAATTTAATAGTTATATATTTATAAAGGATAGATAAAGGAATTGAATTTTCAGTTTTTCTTCAAATATTTAATTTCTTTTTTTACTTGAAACACAATTTTTACTTTATTGTTCGCAAGATCTATGATTTACCGATAACGTAAGAATTTAATAAAAATTACATAGTTTGAAATTATTTATGTTTATGAAGTGAACTGTATTTGAATTCAAAATTAATTTTAACCATATTTTAAGGAAAATTCTGATTTTTACCAGGACGAAAATTTACTTAATATTCGAGCTGTCCAGGAACATCTATCCTTTTGAACTCCTTCAAAACTTTGCTTTTTTTTAATTCTTTTTTTTTTCCGAAAAAAAAATGTTGTTAATATTAACAAGCAAATATTTCGAGAATACTTTTAAAATGGGATTTTAAAAGCTGCAATTTTTCTTTACTGCCTTTAAAATTTTTCTTCAAATTTTAGATTTTAATATTGCTAATCATTATATCAAGATATTATGCAATAATATAGCATCTCTGAATCAGAAAAAAAAACAATTTCTTTTTCCTGCATAAAACATTAAAATATTTGTGTGAAAATATATTCTTTCTCTATTCTTAGTATCACATGATATCTATTAAAAAGACGTATTTGTCAATAAACCGTTGATTTAAGTGTTGTCATAGAAACGGAATTCTAATACGGAAGAATTCTTTCATTTTCAAAAGCGAGTGGTTGTATTAGCAAAGGACTGGAAAATTCGATAGTATAACATGTGACAACATGACTATGGCATAATTATGCTGTCTATTATCATTAGTAAGATTGGCTTTGTATAATAAATGTAAAATTAGGTTGCTCATTTAGTTTTGCAACTGCGTAGATGAAGCAAATCATAGGCCATTCCTTCTGAGTAACGCATTTGCATCGGTTCGGAAAGGTTCAATTAAATTTTCAAATCTGGTAATAAGGTTTAATTTGATAATTCCAAAGATAGTTTTGTGTTTAAATTCATATATTTTTTTTTAACTTTGCATTTTTATCATTATATAAAAATTAGATTTTTTAATAGAAAATTATAAAATATTTGTGTCATAAGCATTATATATTATGTATTTTTATAATTGATTATTCTAGATTAAAAAGTAAAGTAGATTTTACAAAAAATATTTGAAACTCAAAACAACGTTTCGAAAATTTTTAACTGATTCCAAAACTTTTTAAATTCTGATGTTGAGATTTCGAAATTTCATAAAAATGTTTATTAATATAATATCAATGTGATTATTTACTAAAAATGCTGGGATACCAGAATGTAATATATAGAATTTTGAAAATGAATCGAATTTTTTGCGCTAATGTATCTTTTAAATTTTAGTATTGGATTTTTATAATTTTTGTGCCTGTGATTTGAGTGTTTCTGTGAAGTTACATAAACAGCATTATATAAATTTTTATCATTATCAAAATATAGCATTATCGAAATTGAAGAAGGAAAAAAAAAAAGCTAGTGAGTGCGAAATTACTAAAAAAAAAGAAAAAAAAGCTAGAGAACTTGAAATTATATACAATATATAAAAGCTAGCGAAGTCGAAATTATATATTAAAAAAAAAAAGCTAGCGAACTTGAAATGAAAAAAAGGCGTGCATTAAAGTATTTCAGAAACGCTCACTTTGACTGCAAGCAATAAAATCGTTTTGTAATACGTGTAACGTGTTACTTCAAAAAAAAAAAATTATTGTGCCTAAAATCATGTTTTAAAATTGAACGATATGCATTGTGTTTAAAGACCATTTTCTTTTTACATTCATTTGCATGCATCTGTTTGTATCGCATTTACATACTATGGATATTATATTTTAAGAGTATTTGAAAAGTTATAAATTTCAATTATAAACGTGAAAAAAAATACGTTTAAAAATTATACGGAATAAAAATTGTTACAATTTTTAGTGCAAATTGTATGTGTATTAATAAGATAACTCTTCATTAAATTAACATTTGTCAAAATGTGTCTTTAAGAATTGTAAAATTGGATAGATTTAAAATATGAATACTACTTTTTTTCGAAAACTGCAACATGATTAATTATTTTATGACTTGAAAAAAGTTACAAAATACACAGGACTGTTGATGTATTCCATGTACTGCGATAAAATATTTTGTAATTAATGTTGAAACTATTTGAAAACTGAATGACTGCTGCTCAGGAACTAAAAAGACATTATAGTTTGTACACTGTCACTTGAAAAATTTTACTGGAACCTTTCATCGATATTTACTTGGTGTGCTAATCGAACTGAAACAACTGGTCGATAAGGGGCTGGACAAAAAAAAATGTCCTTCGTAACCCCTTAGTGACGATTATTATGTCCAAGATTTGTGTTTAGGTGACGGAAAAAAAATCCTGAACCAACTGTGAAGCTCTATAAAACCATAGGCATCTTTCTAATGACTGCATAGCTACTAATATCAAGCAACACTCTTTCATGGAAAGGTTGCAGAATATAGAAGAAGATCTATAGATTTGTTCCTTTGACTTTCTGAACTGAGGCCCCGGCAGTTGCATATACTGCTGAAGCCTTTGGAGAAAGAGATCTGCCTACCAATGTATCTATGGAGATGTGCCGTGGAGAATCTCTCCTGTTCTCACAGGACCTCTTTGAACATAATACAGAAACATGTTATGCCAAACACATTTTTCTATATAAAGAACTTGTTGCCGGCTATCTACATGTCCTTATAAATTTGTAACACCTTATCCAAGATTCGTGAACCAGCTACGGAAAAAAAATAACGTACCTCAACCGACTGACAGACTATGAAGCCAACATGTATCTTTCTGATAACGGTGTAGCTTTTGTCAGATAACAACCTTTCTTGGAAAATGTGTGAGACACATAAGAAGCTTTAATGTCCGATATGAAACTTGAACTGAAACATCAGTGTTTGCACAAACTGCTGGAGAGTACGAGATGACTTTGGATAAAGGTATCTATCTCCCTATGTACCATGGAATTGCACCTTAATGAATCTCTTCTGTCCTCACAGAACCTCTTCAACCTTATATACAAAGAGATATTGTGCCAAAGACACTTTCTGCGTTAAGACCGTATTATCCAGAACACCTCTCCATGCCCCTGCGACTATAATCTTTATGATTATTTAAACATTGGGTGGACATAAGACCGTATTTTCCAGCAATCTGCATTCAATATATCGGATTTTCTCATAAACCAACAAAATCAACGCTGCCGATCGAAATGATCTCTTCAAGCTGTAACCTGCTTAGCACATGCAGATCAAATGACTTTTATTAACTGACTTTGAGAGCATAGCAAAAACAGTTCATGTACATATATTCTCTTTGTACAGATTTTGGTGATGCAGTTTTAAAAAATGGTAGTATTAATAATTGGATTGTCAGAATATAGTATTTAACATCTAGTAACATGATAATTTTTATAAACTAAGATAATTTTTATAAAATTCAAGAATGTTCATCCTAAAAATGGAAACATCTTTTCCAGGTTTAGTCATATGTGTAATAAACATTTGTCTTTGAATACTGTAACATACATTGGTGCAAAAAAAAAAAAAATGTACTTTGAAACGAACTCATGTAATTTTTGTGCGCGGTTTCAAATTTTAACAGTGATTTTTCTTTTGTGAAACAATAGAAAACTGAAATTTTATTTAAACTCTCACAAAATAACAAAGCGTTTAAATAAAAAAAATAACGAATTTGTAATTCGATTCGTAAGTAGAAAAAATAAGTATTTCCGTATTTTTTTTTTAAAAAAAGCCTATTTCTTCTTTTGATTTAAGGATACTTTTATTTTTTTACTGAAACGTTTACAAATTTGTTTAAATGAAATGCTTTTAATTTTGGTATCCCAGTTCTATAATTATATTTTCGAATACTTAATAAATAAAAATTCCTGAATTTAATCCGTGATATAAATGCATGCGCTGAGCTGCTCTGAAAGTAATTCCAAACTTCTGGGCATGTTCGTTTAATATCGCGAACTTGCACAATCTCTCAATCAAGAAATATTCTTTAGAAATGTAATGAATAAGATGTCTTATTTCTATCAACACTTTCAGCCTCGATTTGTATATTTTAAATACTTAACTTCACATTTTATTTTAAAATTTGTTGACTGTACGTAGAATTCTCCTTTTGTGCATATGGCAAAATTAAAACTAAAACCCATGCAGTTCTAGTTTTTGCTTCTGAAACTGTTTAATATATAAGTTTCACTGTGATTATAAATTAAAAGATGCTAACTTTTTGTATGTGATTCAATTTATAATAAGCGTAGTATATTATAAAGAAATTCTTAAAATGTAAAGTTTTGTCTTCAAAGTGTTATTTTTTTCTATTATAATGGGAGGAAAAGAAATATTTAAAAAAAGAATTGAAATATATAAAAAATAGGAAATAAAAAAGAAAGAAAAAAGATAGGAAATAATAATAAAAATAAAAAAAAACGAAAAAAGATAGGAAATAAAAAAAGAAAGAGAAAAAAAATATATAAAAAAAAGATACAAAAGAAAAAAAGAAGAATGATTTTAAAAAGTGAAAGATAAAAATTAAAGCACTCCCTTTAAATTTTTTGGTAAAAATTTTGGTAAAATGGTAAAAATTTTTTGGAATTATTTTGATATGCTTTATCAAATTTTTAAATTGTATAGTTAAGGTATGTTATATTAGAAAAAAAAATTGTATGTATATGTTTTATTTGGAGATTATATATCCATATAACTCCGTAACCTGTTAACTGGGTATGACGAAATATTTCAATGAAAAACGAATTGTTAATCACCCGTTCACAGGATAAAGAAAAAAAATTGGCTGCCATAAAAATTTTCAAATACTCGGAAGATACAAAATAATAAATATTAAGTTACCTTAAATTTTCATCAAGCAAGTTAAATAATAACTAAAAAAAAATTGTGCTGCATGTTAAAGATGTGGCTCAAATTTTATTCATCAATGTTATTTCTTGATTATATGCTCTTATAATATTTGTAGTGTTTTTAATTTTCCTATGTTAATATGCTGATAATGTACTATCACTATGGCTTGAAAAAATTGATAATTTTCAAAAATGCCATCACCCTTAGATTTTAGTATTATTGCAGACAATTTTTTTCCTTTGAAAAAAAAAATTGTAATTTTTATTTACTAATACTTGAAAAAAATATTAATGAACTTCTAATGAAATATAAGAGATTAACGATACATTTTAAGTAGACATTATGCTATTCTTATTTGATTACATTAAAAAATTTTAAAGTTTTTCCTAAACAACAAAATAGTAACGAAGTTTTCAAAACTACTTTATATATTGATAAAGATGCAATTTCTTGTTACATGAAGTTGAATGAAATGGAATTTGTAGAATTTCTGAGAAAAAAAAATATGAAATGATTGAATTGAAAAATGATTTCTTTTATTATGAATATTATATTTAAATGGATAAAAGAATTATTTTGTAACATTAAATGATTATTAAATTTTCTAAAATACTTATTTCTTCATAATTATAGTTTAAAAAGTCAGAACTGACTGTTTGAGCAACCTCATTCTTTTTCTAAATCAGTTTAATTTTTGTATGTGCTCTTCATCCAGTAAATGTAAACAAGACGCATTTGCTTGAAATATATTTTCTAAAATGCTGCAATGAAAACTTTGTACTACGATAGCCACATCTGGTGTCTTCGAATGAAAAATATCTGGAATCAATAATAGCAGAAACCACTTTGAAATTTTAACGTTGTTTGTCATCCTTTAATTTTTTTATTTTATTTTGAAAGGTTTTTTTTTTTTTTTTTTTTTTTTTTTTTTTTTTTTTTTTACGTAGAAGCATCAGACATCTTATGAATGCATGCTTGTTAATTAACATTTACAAATCATAAATATTCACCCAAGTCCTTTCGATTCCTTGCCATTTGAAATACAGTTCACTGCATGATTGGTCAAATAGTAAAATAGTGTTAAAATTAAAGTAACTCTTTCAGCAAAGGATCGTGGAATTGCAAGAAAATTTTGTAGAAATCTGATCCGATATTTTTCAGTGTTAAATGCTACGTAAAAGAAAGACAATTTAGATCTAAAAACTCTTCGTTCTTTGGTATTTTTCACATTCTGTTTTCAAACATAGTAGTAATTTTATCCAAACACACCAAACTAAATCAGCGTTCAAAGCTGGCTTGTTGTGCAAAACTTGTTTAATGAGTTTTTGTTCATTCCATTTTAAACTGTACTGAAATAAAATTAGTTATCGGTTATCGCAAAAAAGGGAGAAGAATGCATTTGGTAGAATTGTTCATTGTTTTTGATTAAATATGAATCTGTTTTCAAAGAACTGACCAGTGTCCCATTCCATACAATGGTGAAATGAGCTGTTGAGTTTTCATTTAAAAGCTCATTTTTGCAAATTCAACATTTAGCTTTATCTATTTACAGAGGTGTATATATTTTCCCATTCAAATGGCACACACAAAATGAAGTGCTCTGTTGTAATTTCATCCATTTTTATATGGTATGTGGAATTATTAATGCAGCATGTCGCATAAAATACTAGTTTAATGATAGGGAATGTTGTCTTTCCATTATGAGTTTTTGAAATTTATTATATATGTTGATAATTTTCTTAAGATTCCAATTCTTTGTCAGATGTCTTTAGTACATTTATAATGTCTAATTTTCTTTTTATCCCTTCAATATAAAGCTTGTTCAGAGTCATTGAAGTTAACAGTTTCATGAAAGTGGCTTTCTTTTATATTAATGAAAACGGTTTTAAAAATATTAGTTACTAATAAATTATTATAACAAATCCATGATTCATTGGCAGATGATTCCACATTTCGGTAGTATGATTGAAATTTTGATTTGTTCTTATGAAAAATTTTCAGTCTATTTCTAATTGAATAATTTGATATTTTTTCTTTTAAACAAATAAAATTTCATATTAAAAATTTTGTATCTATCTTCACCAATGATGAAATGAGACAATCTGAAAGAAAATGCTGAGTACCCTGAGATATCAATTATATTTCTAGAGTCATTCTGACTAGGCGATAATTTTTTAAAATGAGAAATTAAATTTATTTCTTTCGCATAAAGAGCAGGTTGTATACGATAGCTTTGACGCTTTCATTAGGTTTCAGAAAATGTCTTGGTTTCTTCTAATAGGCTTTGCTGAAATTGTTGAAAAGGAATTTGAAACATCTAAGCATATGTTCTGGTCAGAGTGAAAATTTATTTTAATGCTCTATAACAACAGTAAGATAAAATTGAGAATATATTTGAATCAGATTCAAAGATATTCCAAGTTCTTTTTCTCTAACTTTGGAAAAAACTTCCCTAATTTTTTTAGAATAAGTGAGTGAATTTCACTTGAGACATATATGCAATTAAGATTAAAATTGCGTTAAGGAATTTTTTTGTTTACTATTAATCCTGTTTGCCATGCACATTAAAAAGTATTGTTTTATCATATATGAAATATGCAAGTTTTCATGCAGTTTTTTTAAGGTTAAAATAATTTTTCCCCCTGCAAAGTAACGCATCGACGAATTATTCATGTGATCGAATTTTTAAAAGATAATTTTTTTTAAATGCTACTCGGAACATATGGAAGCAGCGATGAGAATATATACTTGTAATATCCAAAAATAGAGAAGAGATGGGTGTGGCGCAATTATAAAAGCGTGATTCAACATAGTAATTCGTAATCAAAGTGTCTGATGTGATGGTTGTGATTGAAGCGCTGCATATTTATTTCGTCTGAATGGTGCTGTAATTATGAAAATATATCTTATATGCATTTTTGAAAGGATTGCAGACTACTTGAATAAGAAATATAGATATCTATTTTGTAGATAAGCTCTACATTATAGATATAGAGGTAGAAAATAATTTTTTTCTATTGATAAAGTGCTCTATTTCTGAAACTATTGAAATCGTAAATGTTTGTTTTTCCGTAACAGAAATAATAATCAACTGTCAGATCGCGCGCATCCAGCAACACTTCGTACCACTACCTTGTTTACCTCAAGATTAAAATGAGAATTAAAGATTTCATTTAGTTTGATTGTTTACTATCCTATATTTTTAGGCGAGTAAATTTTTTTTTCAAAATTACTGGAGATTCTTAAAACATTCCTAGTTGATTGCATTCTTTCGCAGTCTCGTATTTTGTTTGGCTCCTGGTAACAATGAAATATCATTCGTTAAGGCAGTGATAATAAAAGAAAAAAACATCAATTTTAGAAAATATAAAAACATGTCACATTGCAGTTTTATTCGCTTTGCCACAGCAAATCTAACTTTGATTTTTAAGGAAGAAGCGATCATCTTTTCCAAAATTAAAATTGAGAGGGGAAAAAATTTTGAACTTTTATTTTAGTGATCATAGAAATATATACAAATTTCCTTAAATTCCAAATTAGGCCGGTCAAAATGACTGTTCTCTGTTAAAATTCCACTGTAAAAACTCCACTGCTCGAAAAGAATTGCCCATTTTCATTCCAATCCCGAGAACAGAAAGACAGGTTGCTTTGAAGCTGAGTAAGTTTGGATTACAGGATTTTTTCCAACCGTTACATTTGTAACGTGATTATTTTCTACGGTAATAAACTGTTTTACTCTTGACTTAAAAATAAAATAACACTCGGGTAATTAGTTAGAAGATAAATTCTGAAGGCGGGACTTGGTAGTTTTTGTACTAAAAGAATCCATGAATGTGAGAAAGCCGCATTCGTTTTCAGTTTTAGAAGTGTACTGTTTGCGGTTTTTTTTTCTTCTCCTTTTTTATTCTTGGAGATGTAAAAAAATGTGCACAAAATGTAGTCCAGAAGAATATTTTGGGAGAAATTTCTTATTTTATGAGTACGATATTCGAATACATTTTGAAGCTTTAAATCTTTCCAACGGAACGAAAACGGACATAAAATCATAAACTAATCTGAACTCATGATGCGGATGTTTTCCAAATAATTTTCTTTTGCAAAATACCTCACATTTAGCAAATTAGTTTCTGATTTTTAATAGCTTGTTTTAAAATTTTTACAAATTATACCTTTATGCAATATTTCTAGAGGATCTTATTATTTTGGTATTAAAAGCGACACAAACTTTGCAGTTTATATTATTTCCTCTTGTGGTTTGACGAATAGAATATTAGACTTCTTATTATTATTCTATTTGTCATTCATTATTATTCGATTCGAGATAAAATTACATTTCAGTGATCATATCGTATTTAGGCGAAAATTGCGCATTTACTTTTTAGAATCCGCATTTGAGAAAATCCACACAGCAAAACTTCCAACTATAGTACCGTTTGGAATAAATTCAAGGAATTCAAAAGTTGTAAACATTTAGTCATTAAAGCCATTAAAAAGCAAGATATTTCAAGGACATAGTAAAACTATCAATCTCTAGAAACTCGTTTCGTAAAGTTATTGTGAGAAAACGTTAATTCAATTTATCAAATTCATTTGTAGACAGGCTGATACTTCTTAGAGTTATGGTCAATTCCTCACAGCAATGGGAGGGGAAAAAAACTTCAGAAAATCGTAAATATGTATTCATATTCATTCATTTGGTGGAAGTAAAAGAGCTGATTAGATCTTAGGCATTAAAAGGTGCGAATGCTAACTTCGGAACTGCTAACTTTCATACGTAGGAGGGCGTTCATGCAGATTCACTTCAATATAATCATTATCTGTCCAGTTTGATGTAGTCACGTCATTTTACAGAAAAATGTCTGATAAAGAAAACAAGAATAAAAAACGAGAAAAAAAGACTAGAAATTATTTCTCTTTTATAATTTACTTTAATACCTATTATATACTATGAATGTTCGCCAGGGGTAATGTATTCTAAGATTTTCAATTCAATATGTGTGTACCTGGGTCTCTTAATAGTTTCTTCATTCATTAATAGTTCATTATATTCATTAACTAATAGTTTTTATGATAATATTTACAAATTAAATAGAAATTATTTGCTGATTTATCTATTACTGTAATAACAAATTTTTCTTTAAAATTTTTTACTTCTTTTTTTAATGTTCTGCTAAAATAAATCCCGCGTTCTTTAGATGTGTCAATATCTGTATTCATTTTTATTTTAATTTTCTCTAAAATTCTCACTTTCCATTCTCCGAAACCTTCCGCAGGCCAATAGTATTTTTTAGATAATTTAGCAATAAAAAAAAATCGCTTATCAGCGTCCAACAAATTGGCAAGCAGATTTTAAATAGAACCATCATTGAACAGCATTATAAGCAGGAATCGCCACGACTGCCATGGAACATTCATTATGAAATAAAAACTGAAATCATTTAATTGCCATGATGCATTCTTCCGTTCATTTACCGATGGAGAACTGTCAATGGAGAATATACATTTTTAAGCTGTTAGCGATCCAAGATTGTTTTTCATTGCCGATTGCAATAACGTAATTCGAAATGTTTGGGCATTTTTATTATTGTGAATGGATTAACTGTTATTTCTTCATATCGGCATTTTTTGCCATGTACTTTTCCCATTTGCCAACAAATTTTATAAATATTACTAGCTGACCCGACACACGTTTTTCTGCCATATAAGTTATTTCTAGTGAATATTTTGGTTGTTAATTAAAAAATAACGAATGTATTGTAAGTGTGTGGGGATGGGATCTATGACAGAAAGAGAAATGGGGCGCTTTAAACGATGATCGCCGATTAAAAAAAAATAAATAAACCACTTATTTTCTGAATACAATGTATTTGATCAACGTAACGAACATATGCATTGTTTGATCTCTTAAAAGTTAAACACAAAGTGGAAAAAGTAATATATTTTTATCCTAAAGTATAAAAATGAAATAAAGAAAATTCATATTCATTTCGAAGAGCAATTGAGTGTACGATATTTTTTGTCAGACCGTCTTTAGCCAATACAGATAAGTTCGATGGTTTTCCCACACGAGAACATGCCACGTATAATTATTCAAATTCCGAAGTAAAATAATCAGAGATCCAACTTTCAGTCGTAGAAGGTGTGGTGACACGCATGGCAAATCCAGTGAGTTCAAAAACTGTTTAATAATTTACAGCTTCGCTAGCATCGCAAACTGTATCGATCAATTTATATGATACCAAGTATCTTGTATGATACCTGTATCTTGAAGTTTAAATCGTCGAAATCCACAGGTTTTTGCTGCCAAAATGGCTCTTTCTGCCAGCCACGCAGGATTTATGTATTGTGCGTTCTTACATCGGGAAATATGCGGTCAATGAGAGCATTTTGCAAATCAACGATAATGCAAAAATTAGTGGAAAATTTTATGCATCCAGTATTTTCATAGACAGCAACTTTTCCATCGCCGATATCTAACAATTGGTCCGAGAATGTATCAGCAGACGGATCTTGTAGCATTTGGACGCGAATGTTTATTTTTAGCTGGACTTTTTCAACATTACGCCACAGTGGCGATGATTTGAAGCAAGCGTTGATCTCATCAGCGTACGTTGAACATGGAATGACGGGAAAGCACTGGATAGGGACACCCTAATTACCTAGCGTTATGAAATATATTTTATGACCTATTCTCATACCTACCAAATACACATAAAAAATTTCATAAAAATCGGTCTTGCCGTTTCTGAAGAGTGCGAACACAAACATCTTGACACGAGATTTTTATGTATTAGATTTCATTTTTGTACTGAATGTGAATGCTCGTGAATGCAATTTCACTATTTTGTCGATTTCTATGAAATGGAATGGAATGATTATGAAATTATTATCAAATAATTCAATAGTTAATATAATGGCCATATGCATTTATGTATTTTATAAATCAACCCTTTTTCAAATATTGGTCATAAATATGCAAACGGAATTTGTTTTGTACTTAATTTCCGTTACGTCGTTCCAAATATCTAAATTTTCAATTAGAAATCTGATCTCAAAAGAAATCCTCATATGAAGAAATTTATATAATAAATGTGTGAGATGTATTTATATGTCGACTACTTTAAAATATGAATAGTAACCATGGTTAAGAAGAAGAAAAATGTCTTTATATTAGACAAAAAAAGGAATGCATTGTCAACATGCATGTTTGTTTTCTTAAAAGATTGGTTAAAATTCTTCAGAAAATTTGAATATACTGATTTAAAAAATATTTTCAGTGCAAATTTCTCAACCGTAATTCATGTGTCTGCGCGCATGAAACAGTGTTGTGTTTTCGAAAGATGTTTAATGGTTAAATTTTAAATTTGGTAATGCTTGACTGTTGGGATTGTAATTATCCTGTGGTCATGCGATGCAGCAGATTTTTCATTTATTCTGTTTTCATTAACTTTCACATCTGAAAATGTTTTAAGATGCTTATCGTTAATTATTCAAGCATTAAATTTAAATTCTAGTACCATGTTCATTTATTTAAATCGAATTTTAAAACTTTCAGTCATTTTACCATGGTCTGTATAGGTATGTTAAACATTGCCTGTTCGTTGCATCCATTTGCAGTTAATTTAAAAATTAACATTTTATTCTTGTGAAATATAAAATAATGAAGTTAGTAATAGCTACAGTAAAATGAATAGTAAATCTTAAAATTATGAATCTTAAATATACCGTTCATTTGGATTTTGATTTTGCACAAATGTATACATTCGCGGATGAAGGATAGTTTAATTGGCTCGGCCGGCCAGCCAGTAAAACTATCCTTTGATTCTTTAAAAGCATCTGATCACTGTGCCTGATCACCATGGTGATCAGCATGCTTTTAGAGAAGCCGTCGCATAGTTAGCACGAATTAAAATTACTTCTAAAAAATCGACTCGAATTTAAGAAATTATCACATTGAATGAGAAGTGAATGGATGCGATGAATATTAAATAATGCAATGCATCATACTGTTTCCTTCGTTCAATAAAACTAGAGAGATTTTGAATTATGTTATTTAGAACATACCAAATTTGAAAAAAAAACATTTTTTATTTAATTAAATATTAAATTTTATCTTCTGTTTTGCATTAATAATTTTAAAATCTTATACGAGTTTTTAGCTGAAATCGTATTATACAATAATTTATAGAAGTGCGTTGAATTTCTTTGATTATATTTTAGAATTTAATCTTGTATTTCCTACTAAATAAGCTGAATTCTGTGCGATATTCGGGGCATGCGCAGATATATTTTGTCAAAATAGACAGTTGTCTATGCAGGTTCGATCCTCGTTATTGCCATTCTTCTTTCATTCACTTTTTTCATTTTATATCAATTATTTTTTTTAATTATGAATAAAATTTGAAAGAAATAAAATGAATTAATAAAATAAATGTCTGAATTCTGTCTGATATTCTGGGCATGAGAAATTTTCTTATGTGAAGATATCCAATTTTTTAAGCAAGATCGATCCCCGTTTTTAAAATTTTATTTTCGTTCATTTTTTTTTTCACTTTATATAAATTTTTAAAAAAATTATGTCGTGTGGAGTACCTTATTCTTTAATTGATGTGATGTTTTTGCAAAGAATTTTAAATTTTTATATCATTTATTTAAAAATCTTAAACAAATAAAATAAATTAAGGAAATAAATGTCTAAATTCTAGCAGACATTCTGGGCATGCACAGATCTATTATGTCAAAATGCCCAGTTGTTTATGCAGGTTCGATACTCGCTCTTGCAGTACTTCTTTCCGTAACTTTTTTTTTCATTTTTTAAATCAAATTTTTAAAAATTATAATGTGTTGAGCAACCAATCATTTTCTTTTCATGATGTCGTAATTTTGTAAAGAATTTTAAATTTTTCCATCATTTATTTATAAATCTTGCAGGAATGAAATAAATTAATAAAATAAGTGTCTAATTTCTATCAGAGCTTTTGGGCACACACAGATTTTTTATGTCAAGATGCACGGGTTTTATGCAGGTCCGATCCTCGATATTGCAACTATTCTTTCATTCACTTTTTTTCATTTAATATTATTTTTTTTTAAATGTTACTTGTAGAGCAAAGTTACTTTTTTTTTTTTGATATAACATATTTGTAAAGAAATTTTTAGTTTTCAATTATTTATTTAAAAATCTTCACGAAATCAAATAAATGATGGAAATAAATGTCTGAATTTTGTCTGATAATCTGGGCATGCGCAGACTTATTATGTCATGATGCCTATCTGTATAGGAATGTTCGATCCTCTTTCATTCACTTTTTTAATTTTATATCAATTATTTTTTTAAATTATTACGTGTAGAGAAAAATATCTTTTTCTTTTCATGATGTGACATTTTTGTAAAGAATATTAATTTTTATTTATTCATTTATTTCAAAATCTCAAATCTTTTTATTTCAACAAAGTAGCTAATCTATATCATGATTTGATGTGCCATTTTTCATTTGTGTACTGAAATTTTAAAATATCATAAACAGTCGATTAATTTATAGTTAACAACTGTATTAATTTGTAATATTTCTCAGAATTTATTATTATGTGCTGTCGTTTATTATTAGCAGATCTTGTTTTGTCTCATTTGTTGGCATTGTAGATATTCAAAATATTATTTTTCATTTTTATTTTATATGTGTTAATGCAGTTTTTGTATACATTAATTAAATATTAACCAATTAAAATTACTCCAAAGACGACTGGGAACTTATTCATACTTAAAGTTAAATATGAGCTGTCTAAAAATATTTATCTTATAAGAGACAGGCAATCAGTTTTTAATTTTGTTAAGTATTTGTTTGACAATAATAACTGATGTATTGTATAATCCTATACTTGAATCTTATTTAATTTAGAAAATATGTAAATTAGAAACAGCAGACAAAATTTTGATACAATATTATATTTTACAAATCTCATTATTGGTGAAAAAATTCTTTTTTTCTTTAACAAAAATTATTGCAAGAAACAGATATACCACTGTGAAATTTTCTCTGATTTTTTTTTCAAATTGGAACAGTAATTACTATTATTAGAGTAATATAAATATATGAAAAGAAAAGAAAAAAATTATTCATTTCAACAATAATCGAAAGAAAATGCTATTAAAAATTATTTACATTAAATTTTATTATTGTCTTGGTTAAAACAATGCTTCGTATTTCTTTTATATGCAAATATTCCTTATAAATTTATATTTATTCCTTATTCGTAATCACTATATTTTTAACAAGTGAGAAAATATGATATTTTTGAAAATGAATTTAATTATATGTGCATGAAATTACAAAAAAAAAATGCATTCTTTAATTTAAAGTAATTTAAAATGATGATACGTTAAAAATAAATATGAATTATGAAAATTTCTTCTAAAACTAATATTTTTTTACTTAATTTAAGCGATTTTTATAGGAATATTTTTTTTATATTCTGTATTTTATGCAATTTCATAAATCAAAATTTTATATAATGATGAAGGTATTATCCGAAAAAATATTGCGTATGCTTTCGATTTTGGGAATTATTTCAAGAATAAATGAAAAAGTACACACACACACACACACACACACACACACACACACACACACACACACACACACACACACACACACACACACACACACACACATATATATATATATATTCTTTTTCCCTTCTTATTTGAAGGGACTTTATTGCATTTTATGTTAAAAAAAATTTTACCTGTATTTTTAACACATTGCTATCTTGTATTTAGTTTATTCTTGTTCTGTATTCTTTTTCTCTTGGTATCATGGTTTCCAGTATAATTCCGTCTATAAGTGTTGTGTTGAATTGTTATAAAATACTAATAATAAGCTTGATTATAATTCGTTTATTAAAGCAAACTTATTTTTATTTCAATTTTATAGATTTGTTAATAATATTTTCTTGATATTCCAATTGTTAAGATGGTGTCTAGCGTGTTACATACCGACACATAAAGAAAAATAAATGCAACTTAATAAAGAAAAATAAATGCAATACACTTTTCAAAAATTCTTTATTGAAACGAAGAAACAAAGCAATTCTAATTATAAGTCATTTCATCGCATTCTGTTTATTATTGATTTAGATGAAATAAGGTAAACTGCTAAATTTAGACAAGTTTTAAATTTCAAAACATCATTTAGAATAAAATTTTAAAATACATTTTATTTTTCTATTCTTAACAAAATTAATGAAATCAGAAAGATCAAAACTACATCCTTTAACTTCTAATTTTTTTATTCCTTTTTAAAAAATTTTAGACAGAAAATAAATTACTAATGATATAAGCCGATTATTTATGTCTTATTTAATACATTTTTCATTTATCTTTACTATACTGTATTAAATTTGAAAGTTGAATTTATCTTTGTAGTAATCCCCCCGGGGGGGGGCACCTCGAAATGAGGATGAGATGCTTCTGGCATGGTGGTTGGATCTCGCCACCCTGGAGGGTACACTAATAGGTGGGGGATCTGGCTCCTCCCATCGATGACGGGACGTACTTCCTTCGGGGAGGGTTGTACCGTGGCCGGTGACGGCCCTTAGGAATCAACCACAGTTCCCGCCAAGGTTGCTGTTGCGGCGGTCATTCAGTTTTATGGTTTAAATCCGTGTGCCTTCGGGCGGGTCGCAGAGTTAGATGGTTGACTTATCTTTGTAGTAATGTTTATTTGCAATATAAAGAATATAAGCTACGAGCAATCTTGCAATTTGTAACCAATTAATATTTTATAGATTTTGTTTAAAAATTTCAATGCATCCAAATGTAATCCTTATGCATACAATTTCATGCCATTCATATTCTTACTGTGTGCTTGTAGCTCAGTTATGTACAGCTCATCAGGAATCAGTTATTACAAAGGGTTATATTTCTGGAATGAATTATTCAGATTATATTTCAAATAAAAATGAAGCGAAACTATATCATGTCGACTTCTTTTTATTCTAAAAAGCAAACAACTGGTGTTGCCGATTTTAAAAGCACAAACTTGCGGAAACAAAGATCTTAATTCAAAGATATAGCTGTTATATGCTTTGCAAATTTCACAAACGCCAACACTTCCAAAGAAGGTCGCTTAAAATATAATTACAGAAAAATGAATTATTAAAACTGTTTAAATTGCACTCTGAAACTTCTATACAAAACATATTTTTAAGGTATTTCTCCTTTATCCAGTCTGTCCAAATTGTTACGCATGTATATGCTTATTAATTTATCCGTATTCTTAGCTTGCACACAAGAATTTTCTGTAATTAACCTCAAAAGAAATCACCAAGGAAACCGAGATTGTAAGTTGCGGTTCATTAGCAGTTTCCACTGGCAATGCAATAGGTGAGATGATTGATGATGTTGAACTCTCCAGAAAATGAAATAAAGAAAAGTGAATTGAAGAGTTTTTTTTTAAAAAAATTAAAAACAATTTTAGAATGGCAATTTATACTCCATGATCAATTATGACTACCAAAACCTTAGTCATTTAGGGTTTTGTCTTTGATTAAGGAAAATTTGGAGATCCATATGGAAGACAGTTCATGCAAATTTGTTTTGCTAATTGCATCACTTAGAAAAATTTCAGTATGGAGCAAGAAATCGGTAAAAGGATGTGATTTTTTTCTTACAAAAGGAATGTGAATTATTTTTTAAGAAAAGATTTTAAAATAACATTTCGATGAATAAAGACGATATTTAATCAATGGTAGCGGCACTTCACTAGCAATGTCGTCACTAACATATCCTTAGTCATTTTTGGTTTTCTCTTTGATTAAGGAAAATTTGAAGATCATTTATGGAAGGCAGTTCATAGATCTCCTATGCAGATTTGTTTGCAAAATTGCACTACTTAATTTTAAGTAAGCAGAAGGCAAAGTATAAGAGGATGCGATTTTTTTTCTTTCAAAAGAATTTTTTTTTAACATAAAGAATTTTAAAAAAAAAACATTTCGATAAATTAAAACAATATTTCATCGATAGTAGTACCACCTGAACATCACAGATTTGACTACAAATGCTTTAGTCATTTGTCTATTTGTTTAAGGAAAATTTAGAGAGTCTATATGGAAGACAATTCAGAGAACTGGGATGTATTTTGTTTGGCAAATTGCACCACTTAATTATAAAAATTTAAGTAAGCAGCAAGCAAGGTACAAGAGAATGCGATTTTTTTTTCTTTTAAAAGAATTGGAATTTTCTTTTTTTTTATGTAAAGAATTTTAAAAAGCATTTCTATGAATTAAAAAAATATTTCATCAATAGAACAACCACCTAAGCAGCACAATTTTGACTGAAAATGTCTTAGTCCTTTTGGTTTTCTTTTTTGTTTAAGAAAAATTTGAAGAGAATATGTACGATAGTTCAAATAACTTGGATGCAATTTTTTGGGGGGAAATTACACCACATAATTTGAAAAATTTCAATAGAGAGCAAACAATTGGTAAGAGGATGTTATTTTTTTTCTTTCAAAAGAAGCTAATTTTTTTTCATATAAAGATTTAAAAAAAACATTTCAAAGAATTCACACAATATTTCATCGATAGCAGAATCACCTCAACAGTACAACGTCGACAACAAATGCATTAGTCATTTTTTTTTTCTTTTTTCATGAAAAATTATGAAATACTATTAGGAAGACAGATAAGAGAACTAGGATGTAAATTTGTTTCTCAAATTGCTCCAATTAATCACAAAAATATAAATAAGAAGCAAGCAATCGGCTAAAGAATGTGATTTCTTTTCTTTCAAAATCAACTGCATTTTTTTACATTAAGATTTTAAAAAAGTATTTCGTTCTATTAAAATAATATTTCATTTTCAATAGCCCACCAAAGAATCGCAGATTTGACTACAAATGACTTTGAAGAGCCTATATGAAAGACAGACAGCTCAGAGAACTGCGATGCATATTTATAAATCATATTGCACCACTTATTATGAAGAATTCCAGTAAGGAGCAAGCAATCGTCAAGAGGATATAATTTTTGTCTTTTAAAAGGAATTGGGATATTTTTTAAATTTTTTATGTACAGATTTTAAAAAACAGTTTCGTTTTTTAAATCAATATTTCATCTATAGTAGCCCACCTAAGCAGCACAGTTTTGATTGAAAGTGCCTTGGTAATTTAAATTCTCCTTTTTTTAAAAAAAAAAAATTGCGATAATATATGAAAGACAATTCATAGAACTTGGGTGCTCATTTATTTAACAAATTGCACCACTTAATTGGAAAAATTTCAGCGAGGAGCAAGCAATTGATAAGAGGAAGTGATTTTTTGCAGAAGAATTTCGATTTTTTATATGTAAAGAATTTATAAGAGAATTTCGATGAATTTAAACATTGATTCATCGAAAGCAGCACCAACTAAGCAGTACAGTTTTCAAAACAAGTGTCTTAGTCCTTTAAATTGTTCTTTTTGTTTAAAGAAAATTTTGCGATAATATATGAAAGACAGTTCATAGAACTGGGGTGCTCATTTATTTATCAAATTGCACCACTTAATTGGAAAACTTTCAGTGAGGAGCAAGCAACTGATAAGAGGAAGTGATTTTTTTCAAAAGAATTTGGATTTTTTATATGTAAAGAATTTAAAAAAGAATTTCGATGAATTTAAACATTGATTCATCGAAAGCAGCACCACCTAAGCAGTACAGTTTTCAATACAAGTGTCTTAGTCATTAAAATTGTTCTTTTTGTTTAAAGAAAATTCTGCGATAATATATGAAAGACAGTTCATAGAACTGGGGTGCTCATTTGTTTATCAAATTGCACCACTTAATTGGAAAAATTTCAGTGAGGAGCAAACAATCGTCAAGAGGATATGATTTTTGTCTTTTAAAAGAAATTTGGATTTTTTTTTTTTATGCAGGGATTTGAAAAAACTGTTTCTTTATTTTTTAATCAATGTTGCATCGAAAGCAGCACCACCTAAGCAGAACAGTTTTCAATACCAGTTCCTTAGTCCTTTAAATTGTTCTTTTTGTTTAAAGAAAATTTTGCGATAATATATGAAAGACAGTTCATAGAACTGGGGTGCTCATTTATATATCAAATTGCACCACTTAATTGGAAAAATTTCAGCGAGGAGCAAGCAATTGATAAGAGGAAGTGATTTTTTTCAAAAGAATTTGGATTTTTTATATGTAAAGAATTTAAAAAAGAATTTCGATGAATTTAAACATTGATTCATCGAAAGCAGCACCACCTAAGCAGTACAGTTTTCAATACAAGTGTCTTATTCCTTTAAATTGTTCTTTTTGTTTAAAGAAAATTTTGACATAATATATGAAAGACAGTTCATAGAACTGGGGTGCTCATTTATTTATCAAATTGCACCACTTAATTGGAAAAATTTCAGCGAGGAGCAAGCAATTGATAAGAGGAAGTGATTTTTTATATGTAAAGAATTTAAAAAAGAATTTCGATGAATTTAAACATTGATTCTCGAAAGCAGCACCACCTAAGCAGTACAGTTTTCAATACAAGTGTCTTAGTCCTTTAAATTGTTCTTTTTGTTTAAAGAAAATTTTGCGATAATATATGACAGACAGTTCATAGAACTGTGGTGCTCATTTATTTATCAAATTGCACCACTTAATTGGAAAAATTTCAGCGAGGAGCAAGCAATTGATAAGAGGAAGTGATTTTTTGCAGAAGAATTTCGATTTTTTATATGTAAAGAATTTATAAGAGAATTTCGATGAATTTAAACATTGATTCATCGAAAGCAGCACCAACTAAGCAGTACAGTTTTCAAAACAAGTGTCTTAGTCCTTTAAATTGTTCTTTTTGTTTAAAGAAAATTTTGCGATAATATATGAAAGACAGTTCATAGAACTGGGGTGCTCATTTATTTATCAAATTGCACCACTTAATTGGAAAACTTTCAGTGAGGAGCAAGCAACTGATAAGAGGAAGTGATTTTTTTCAAAAGAATTTGGATTTTTTATATGTAAAGAATTTAAAAAAGAATTTCGATGAATTTAAACATTGATTCATCGAAAGCAGCACCACCTAAGCAGTACAGTTTTCAATACAAGTGTCTTAGTCATTAAAATTGTTCTTTTTGTTTAAAGAAAATTCTGCGATAATATATGAAAGACAGTTCATAGAACTGGGGTGCTCATTTGTTTATCAAATTGCACCACTTAATTGGAAAAATTTCAGTGAGGAGCAAACAATCGTCAAGAGGATATGATTTTTGTCTTTTAAAAGAAATTTGGATTTTTTTTTTTTTTTTATGCAGGGATTTGAAAAAACTGTTTCTTTATTTTTTAATCAATGTTGCATCGAAAGCAGCACCACCTAAGCAGAACAGTTTTCAATACCAGTTCCTTATTCCTTTAAATTGTTCTTTTTGTTTAAAGAAAATTTTGCGATAATATATGACAGACAGTTCATAGAACTGTGGTGCTCATTTATTTATCAAATTGCACCACTTAATTGGAAAAATTTCAGCGAGGAGCAAGCAATTGATAAGAGGAAGTGATTTTTTTCAAAAGAATTTGGATTTTTTTATATGTAAAGAATTTAAAAAAGAATTTCGATGAATTTAAACATTGATTCATCGAAAGCAGCACCACCTAAGCAGTACAGTTTTCAATACAAGTGTCTTAGTCATTTAAATTGTTCTTTTTGTTTAAAGAAAATTTTGCCATAATATATGAAAGACAGTTCATAGAACTGGGGTGCGCATTTGTTTATCAAATTGCACCACTTAAATGGAAAAATTTCAGTGAGGAGCAAACAATCGTCAAGAGGATATGATTTTTGTCTTTTAAAAGAAATTTGGATTTTTTTTTTTATGCAGGGATTTGAAAAAACTGTTTCTTTATTTTTTAATCAATGTTGCATCGAAAGCAGCACCGCCTAAGCAGTACAGTTTTCAATACAAGTTCCTTAGTCATTTAAATTGTTCTTTTTGTTTAAAGACAATTTTGCGATAATATTTGAAAGACAGTTCATAGAACTCGGGTGCTCATTTATTTATCAAATTGCACCACTTAAATGGAAAATTTTCAGCGAGGAGCAAGCAATTAATAAGAGGAAGTGATTTTTTTCAAAAGAATTTGGATTTTTTATATGTAAAGAATTTAAAAAAGAATTTCGATGAATTTAAACATTGATTCATCGAAAGCAGCACCGCCTAAGCAGTACAGTTTTCAATACAAGTGTCTTAGTCATTAAAATTGTTCTTTTTGTTTAAAGAAAATTCTGCGATAATATATGAAAGACAGTTCATAGAACTGGGGTGCTCATTTGTTTATCAAATTGCACCACTTAATTGGAAAAATTTCAGTGAGGAGCAAACAATCGTCAAGAGGATATGATTTTTGTCTTTTAAAAGAAATTTGGATTTTTTTTTTTTTTATGCAGGGATTTGAAAAAACTGTTTCTTTATTTTTTAATCAATGTTGCATCGAAAGCAGCACCATCTAAGCAGTACAGTTTTCAATACAAGTTCCTTAGTCCTTTAAATTGTTCTTTTTGTTTAAAGAAAATTTTGCGATAATATATGAAAGACAGTTCATAGAACTGGGGTGCTCATTTATATATCAAATTGCACCACTTAATTGGAAAAATTTCAGCGAGGAGCAAGCAATTGATAAGAGGAAGTGATTTTTTTCAAAAGAATTTGGATTTTTTATATGTAAAGAATTTAAAAAAGAATTTCGATGAATTTAAACATTGATTCATCGAAAGCAGCACCACCTAAGCAGTAAAGTTTTCAATACAAGTTCCTTAGTCATTTAAATTGTTCTTTTTGTTTAAAGAAAATTTTGCGATGATATATGAAAGACAGTTCATAGAACTGGGGTGCTCATTTATTTATCAAATTGCACCACTTAATTGGAAAAATTTTAGCGAGGAGCAAGCAATTGATAAGATGAAGTGATTTTTTGCAGAAGAATTTGGATTTTTTATATGTAAAGTATTTAAAAAAGAATTTCGATGAATTTAAAC
Organism: Argiope bruennichi; assembly: GCF_947563725.1. Classification (NCBI taxonomy): domain Eukaryota; kingdom Metazoa; phylum Arthropoda; class Arachnida; order Araneae; family Araneidae; genus Argiope; species Argiope bruennichi. The sequence continues at coordinate 22,790,037 of NC_079156.1, read as the reverse complement.
ATTGATTCCTCGAAAGCAGCACCACCTAAGCAGTACAGTTTTCAATACAAGTGTCTCATTCCTTTAAATTGTTCTTTTTGTTTAAAGAAAATTTTGCGATAATATATGAAAGACAGTTCATAGAACTGGGGTGCTCATTTATTTATCAAATTGCACCACTTAATTGGAAAAATTTCAGCGAGGAGCAAGGAATTGATAAGAGGAAGTGATTTTTTATATGTAAAGAATTTAAAAAAGAATTTCGATGAATTTAAACATTGATTCATCGAAAGCAGCACCACCTAAGCAGTACAGTTTTCAATACAAGTGTCTTAGTCCTTTAAATTGTTCTTTTTGTTTAAAGAAAATTTTGCGATAATATATGACAGACAGTTCATAGAACTGTGGTGCTCATTTATTTATCAAATTGCACCACTTAATTGGAAAAATTTCAGCGAGGAGCAAGCAATTGATAAGAGGAAGTGATTTTTTTCAAAAGAATTTGGATTTTTTTATATGTAAAGAATTTAAAAAAGAATTTCGATGAATTTAAACATTGATTCATCGAAAGCAGCACCACCTAAGCAGTACAGTTTTCAATACAAGTGTCTTAGTCATTTAAATTGTTCTTTTTGTTTAAAGAAAATTTTGCCATAATATATGAAAGACAAATCATAGAACTGGGGTGCGCATTTGTTTATCAAATTGCACCACTTAAATGGAAAAATTTCAGTGAGGAGCAAACAATCGTCAAGAGGATATGATTTTTGTCTTTTAAAAGAAATTTGGATTTTTTTTTTTTTATGCAGAGATTTGAAAAAACTGTTTCTTTATTTTTTAATCAATGTTGCATCGAAAGCAGCACCGCCTAAGCAGTACAGTTTTCAATACAAGTTCCTTAGTCATTTAAATTGTTCTTTTTGTTTAAAGAAAATTTTGCGATGATATATGAAAGACAGTTCAAAGAACTGGGGTGCTCATTTATTTATCAAATTGCACCATTTAATTGGAAAAATTTTAGCGAGGAGCAAGCAATTAATAAGAGGAAGTGATTTTTTTCAAAAGAATTTGGATTTTTTATATGTAAAGAATTTAAAAAAGAATTTCGATGAATTTAAACATTGATTCATCGAAAGCAGCACCACCTAAGCAGTACAGTATTCAATACAAGTGTCTTAGTCATTAAAATTGTTCTTTTTGTTTAAAGAAAATTCTGCGATAATATATGAAAGACAGTTCATAGAACTGGGGTGCTCATTTGTTTATCAAATTGCACCATTTAATTGGAAAAATTTCAGTGAGGAGCAAACAATCGTCAAGAGGATATGATTTTTGTCTTTTAAAAGAAATTTGGATTTTTTTTTTTTTTTTTATGCAGGGATTTGAAAAAACTGTTTCTTTATTTTTTAATCAATGTTGCATCGAAAGCAGCACCACCTAAGCAGTACAGTTTTCAATACAAGTTCCTTAGTCCTTTAAATTGTTCTTTTTGTTTAAAGAAAATTTTGCGATAATATATGAAAGACAGTTCATAGAACTGGGGTGCTCATTTATTTATCAAATTGCACCACTTAATTGGAAAAATTTTAGCGAGGAGCAAGCAATTAATAAGAGGAAGTGATTTTTTTCAAAAGAATTTGGATTTTTTATATGTAAAGAATTTAAAAAAGAATTTCGATGAATTTAAACATTGATTCATCGAAAGCAGCACCGCCTAAGCAGTACAGTTTTCAATACAAGTGTCTTAGTCATTAAAATTGTTCTTTTTGTTTAAAGAAAATTCTGCGATAATATATGAAAGACAGTTCATAGAACTGGGGTGCTCATTTGTTTATCAAATTGCACCACTTAATTGGAAAAATTTCAGTGAGGAGCAAACAATCGTCAAGAGGATATGATTTTTGTCTTTTAAAAGAAATTTGGATTTTTTTTTTTTTTTTTTTATGCAGGGATTTGAAAAAACTGTTTCTTTATTTTTTAATCAATGTTGCATCGAAAGCAGCACCACCTAAGCAGTACAGTTTTCAATACAAGTTCCTTAGTCCTTTAAATTGTTCTTTTTGTTTAAAGAAAATTTTGCGATAATATATGAAAGACAGTTCATAGAACTGGGGTGCTCATTTATATATCAAATTGCACCACTTAATTGGAAAAATTTCAGCGAGGAGCAAGCAATTGATAAGAGGAAGTGATTTTTTTCAAAAGAATTTGGATTTTTTATATGTAAAGAATTTAAAAAAGAATTTCGATGAATTTAAACATTGATTCATCGAAAGCAGCACCACCTAAGCAGTAAAGTTTTCAATACAAGTTCCTTAGTCATTTAAATTGTTCTTTTTGTTTAAAGAAAATTTTGCGATGATATATGAAAGACAGTTCATAGAACTGGGGTGCTCATTTATTTATCAAATTGCACCACTTAATTGGAAAAATTTTAGCGAGGAGCAAGCAATTGATAAGAGGAAGTGATTTTTTGCAGAAGAATTTGGATTTTTTATATGTAAAGTATTTAAAAAAGAATTTCGATGAATTTAAACATTGATTCCTCGAAAGCAGCACCACCTAAGCAGTACAGTTTTCAATACAAGTGTCTCATTCCTTTAAATTGTTCTTTTTGTTTAAAGAAAATTTTGCGATAATATATGAAAGACAGTTCATAGAACTGGGGTGCTCATTTATTTATCAAATTGCACCACTTAATTGGAAAAATTTCAGCGAGGAGCAAGGAATTGATAAAAGGAAGTGATTTTTTATATGTAAAGAATTTAAAAAAGAATTTCGATGAATTTAAACATTGATTCATCGAAAGCAGCACCACCTAAGCAGTACAGTTTTCAATACAAGTGTCTTAGTCCTTTAAATTGTTCTTTTTGTTTAAAGAAAATTTTGCGATAATATATGACAGACAGTTCATAGAACTGTGGTGCTCATTTATTTATCAAATTGCACCACTTAATTGGAAAAATTTCAGCGAGGAGCAAGCAATTGATAAGAGGAAGTGATTTTTTTCAAAAGAATTTGGATTTTTTTATATGTAAAGAATTTAAAAAAGAATTTCGATGAATTTAAACATTGATTCATCGAAAGCAGCACCACCTAAGCAGTACAGTTTTCAATACAAGTGTCTTAGTCATTTAAATTGTTCTTTTTGTTTAAAGAAAATTTTGCCATAATATATGAAAGACAGTTCATAGAACTGGGGTGCGCATTTGTTTATCAAATTGCACCACTTAAATGGAAAAATTTCAGTGAGGAGCAAACAATCGTCAAGAGGATATGATTTTTGTCTTTTAAAAGAAATTTGGATTTTTTTTTTTTTTTATGCAGAGATTTGAAAAAACTGTTTCTTTATTTTTTAATCAATGTTGCATCGAAAGCAGCACCGCCTAAGCAGTACAGTTTTCAATACAAGTTCCTTAGTCATTTAAATTGTTCTTTTTGTTTAAAGACAATTTTGCGATAATATTTGAAAGACAGTTCATAGATCTCGGGTGCTCATTTATTTATCAAATTGCACCACTTAAATGGAAAATTTTCAGCGAGGAGCAAGCAATTAATAAGAGGAAGTGATTTTTTTCAAAAGAATTTGGATTTTTTATATGTAAAGAATTTAAAAAAGAATTTCGATGAATTTAAACATTGATTCATCGAAAGCAGCACCACCTAAGCAGTAAAGTTTTCAATACAAGTTCCTTAGTCATTTAAATTGTTCTTTTTGTTTAAAGAAAATTTTGCGATGATATATGAAAGACAGTTCAAAGAACTGGGGTGCTCATTTATTTATCAAATTGCACCACTTAATTGGAAAAATTTTAGCGAGGAGCAAGCAATTAATAAGAGGAAGTGATTTTTTTCAAAAGAATTTGGATTTTTTATATGTAAAGAATTTAAAAAAGAATTTCGATGAATTTAAACATTGATTCATCGAAAGCAGCACCACCTAAGCAGTACAGTATTCAATACAAGTGTCTTAGTCATTAAAATTGTTCTTTTTGTTTAAAGAAAATTCTGCGATAATATATGAAAGACAGTTCATAGAACTGGGGTACTCATTTGTTTATCAAATTGCACCACTTAATTGGAAAAATTTCAGTGAGGAGCAAACAATCGTCAAGAGGATATGATTTTTGTCTTTTAAAAGAAATTTGGATTTTTTTTTTTTTATGCAGGGATTTGAAAAAACTGTTTCTTTATTTTTTAATCAATGTTGCATCGAAAGCAGCACCACCTAAGCAGTACAGTTTTCAATACAAGTTCCTTAGTCCTTTAAATTGTTCTTTTTGTTTAAAGAAAATTTTGCGATAATATATGAAAGACAGTTCATAGAACTGGGGTGCTCATTTATATATCAAATTGCACCACTTAATTGGAAAAATTTCAGCGAGGAGCAAGCAATTGATAAGAGGAAGTGATTTTTTTCAAAAGAATTTGGATTTTTTATATGTAAAGAATTTAAAAAAGAATTTCGATGAATTTTAACATTGATTCATCGAAAGCAGCACCACCTAAGCAGTAAAGTTTTCAATACAAGTTCCTTAGTCATTTAAATTGTTCTTTTTGTTTAAAGAAAATTTTGCGATGATATATGAAAGACAGTTCATAGAACTGGGGTGCTCATTTATTTATCAAATTGCACCACTTAATTGGAAAAATTTCAGCGAGGAGCAAGCAATTGATAAGAGGAAGTGATTTTTTTCAAAAGAATTTGGATTTTTTTATATGTAAAGAATTTAAAAAAGAATTTCGATGAATTTAAACATTGATTCCTCGAAAGCAGCACCACCTAAGCAGTACAGATTCCAATACAAGTGCCTTAGTCCTTTAAATTGTTCTTTTTGTTTAAAGAAAATTTTGCGATAATATATATATGAAAGACAGTTCATAGAACTGGGGTGCTCATTTATTTATCAAATTGCACCACTTAATTGGAAAAATTTTAGCGAGGAGCAAGCAATTGATAAGAGAAAGTGATTTTTTTAAAAAGAATTTGGATTTTTTATATGTAAAGAATTTAAAAAAGAATTTCGATGAATTTAAACATTGATTCATCGAAAGCAGCACCACCTACGCAGTACAGTTTTCAATAGAAGTGCCTTAGTCTTTTAAATTGTTCCTTTTGTTTAAAGAACATTTTGCGATAATATATGAAAGACAGTTCATAGAACTGGGGTGCTGATTTATTTATCAAATTGCACCACTTAATTGGAAAAATTTCAATGAGGAGCAAACAATCGTCAAGAGGATATGATTTTTGTCTTTTAAAAGAAATTTGGATTTTTATTTATTTATTTTTTTTTTTATGCAGAGATTTGAAAAAACTGTAACTTTATTTTTTAATCAATGTTGCATCGAAAGCAGCACCACCTAAGCAGTACAGTTTTCAATACAAGTGCCTTAGTCATTTAAATTGTTCTTTTTGTTTAAAGAAAATTTTGCGATAATATATGAAAGACAGTTCATAGAACTGGGGTACTCATTATATATCAAATTGCACCACTTAATTGGAAAAATTTCAGCGAGGAGCAAGCAATTGATAAGAGGAAGTGATTTTTTTCAAAAGAATTTGGATTTTTTATATGTAAAGAATTTCGAAGAATTTAAACATTGATTCATCGAAAGCAGCACCACCTAAGCAGCACAGTTTTCAATACAAGTGCCTTAGTCATTTAAATTGTTCTTTTTGTTTGAAGAAAATCTTGCGATAATATATGAAAGACAGTTCATAGAACTGGGGTGCTCATTTATTTATCAAATTGCACCACTTAATTGAAAAATTTTAGCGAGGAGCAACCAATTGATAAGAGGAAGTGATTTTTTGCAGAAGAATTTGGATTTTTTATATGTAAAGAATTTAAAAAAGAATTTCGATGAATTTAAACAATGATTCATCGAAAGTAGCACCACCTAAGCAGTTCAGTTTTCAATACAAGTGTCTTAGTCCTTTAAATTGTTCTTTTTGTTTAAAGAAAATTTTCCGATATTATATAAAAGACAGTTCATAGAACTGTTGTGCTCATTTATTTATCAAATTGCACCACTTAATTGGAAAAATTTCATTGAGGAGCAAGCAATTGATAAGAGGAAGTGATTTTTTATATGTATAGAATTTAAAAAAGAATTTCGATGAATTTAAACATTGATTCATCGAAAGCAGCACCCCCTAAGCAGTACAGTTTTCAATACAAGTGTCTTAGTCCTTTAAATTGTTTTTTTTTTGTTTAAAGAAAATTTTGCGATAATATATGAAAGACAGTTCATAGAACTGGGGTGCTCATTTATTTATCAAATTGCACCACTTAATTGGAAAACTTTTAGTGAGGAGCAAGCAATTGATAAGAGGAAGTGATTTTTTGCAGAAGAATTTGGATTTTTTATATGTAAAGAATTTAAAAAAGATTTTCGATGAATTTAAACATTGATTCATCGAAAGCAGCACCACCTAAGCAATACAGGTTTCAATACAAGTGTCTTAGTCCTTTAAATTGTTCTTTTTGTTTAAAGAAAATTTTGCGATAATATATGAAAGACAGTTCATAGAACTGGGGTGCTCATTTATTTATCAAATTGCACCACTTAATTGGAAAAATTTCAACGAGGAGCAAGCAATTGATAAGAGGAAGTGATTTTTTATATGTAAAGAATTTAAAAAAGAATTTCCATGAATTTAAACATTGATTCATCGAAAGCAGCACCACCTAAGCAGTACAGTTTTCAATACAAGTGTCTTAGTCCTTTAAATTCTTCTTTTTGTTTAAAGAAAATTTTGCGATAATATATGAAAGACAGTTCATAGAACTGGGGTGCTCATTTATTTATCAAATTGCACCACTTAATTGGAAAAATTTCAGCGAGGAGCAAGCAATTGATAAGAGGAAGTGATTTTTTTCAAAAGAATTTGGATTTTTTATATGTAAAGAATTTAAAAAAAGAATTTCGATGAATTTAAACATTGATTCATCTAAAGCAGCACCACCTAAGCAGTACAGTTTTCAATACAAGTGGCTTAGTCCTTTAAATTGTTCTTTTTGTTTAAAGAAAATTTTGCGATAATATATGAAAGAAAGTTCATAGAACTGGGGTGCTCATTTATTTATCAAATTGCACCACTTAATTGGAAAAATTTCAGCGAGGAGCAAGCAATTGATAAGAGGAAGTGATTTTTTTCAAAAGAATTTGGATTTTTTTATATGTAAAGAATTTAAAAAAGAATTTCGATGAATTTAAACATTGATTCCTCGAAAGCAGCACCACCTAAGCAGTACAGATTCCAATACAAGTGCCTTAGTCCTTTAAATTGTTCTTTTTGTTTAAAGAAAATTTTGCGATAATATATATATGAAAGACAGTTCATAGAACTGGGGTGCTCATTTATTTATCAAATTGCACCACTTAATTGGAAAAATTTTAGCGAGGAGCAAGCAATTGATAAGAGAAAGTGATTTTTTTTAAAAGAATTTGGATTTTTTATATGTAAAGAATTTAAAAAAGAATTTCGATGAATTTAAACATTGATTCATCGAAAGCAGCACCACCTACGCAGTACAGTTTTCAATAGAAGTGCCTTAGTCTTTTAAATTGTTCCTTTTGTTTAAAGAACATTTTGCGATAATATATGAAAGACAGTTCATAGAACTGGGGTGCTGATTTATTTATCAAATTGCACCACTTAATTGGAAAAATTTCAATGAGGAGCAAACAATCGTCAAGAGGATATGATTTTTGTCTTTTAAAAGAAATTTGGATTTTTATTTTTTTTTTTTTTTTTATGCAGAGATTTGAAAAAACTGTAACTTTATTTTTTAATCAATGTTGCATCGAAAGCAGCACCACCTAAGCAGTACAGTTTTCAATACAAGTGCCTTAGTCATTTAAATTGTTCTTTTTGTTTAAAGAAAATTTTGCGATAATATATGAAAGACAGTTCATAGAACTGGGGTACTCATTATATATCAAATTGCACCACTTAATTGGAAAAATTTCAGCGAGGAGCAAGCAATTGATAAGAGGAAGTGATTTTTTTCAAAAGAATTTGGATTTTTTATATGTAAAGAATTTCGAAGAATTTAAACATTGATTCATCGAAAGCAGCACCACCTAAGCAGCACAGTTTTCAATACAAGTGCCTTAGTCATTTAAATTGTTCTTTTTGTTTGAAGAAAATCTTGCGATAATATATGAAAGACAGTTCATAGAACTGGGGTGCTCATTTATTTATCAAATTGCACCACTTAATTGAAAAATTTTAGCGAGGAGCAACCAATTGATAAGAGGAAGTGATTTTTTGCAGAAGAATTTGGATTTTTTATATGTAAAGAATTTAAAAAAGAATTTCGATGAATTTAAACAATGATTCATCGAAAGTAGCACCACCTAAGCAGTTCAGTTTTCAATACAAGTGTCTTAGTCCTTTAAATTGTTCTTTTTGTTTAAAGAAAATTTTGCGATAATATATGAAAGACAGTTCATAGAACTGTTGTGCTCATTTATTTATCAAATTGCACCACTTAATTGGAAAAATTTCATTGAGGAGCAAGCAATTGATAAGAGGAAGTGATTTTTTATATGTATAGAATTTAAAAAAGAATTTCGATGAATTTAAACATTGATTCATCGAAAGCAGCACCCCCTAAGCAGTACAGTTTTCAATACAAGTGTCTTAGTCCTTTAAATTGTTTTTTTTTTGTTTAAAGAAAATTTTGCGATAATATATGAAAGACAGTTCATAGAACTGGGGTGCTCATTTATTTATCAAATTGCACCACTTAATTGGAAAACTTTTAGTGAGGAGCAAGCAATTGATAAGAGGAAGTGATTTTTTGCAGAAGAATTTGGATTTTTTATATGTAAAGAATTTAAAAAAGATTTTCGATGAATTTAAACATTGATTCATCGAAAGCAGCACCACCTAAGCAATACAGGTTTCAATACAAGTGTCTTAGTCCTTTAAATTGTTCTTTTTGTTTAAAGAAAATTTTGCGATAATATATGAAAGACAGTTCATAGAACTGGAGTGCTCATTTCTATATCAAATTGCACCACTTAATTGGAAAAATTTCAGCGAGGAGCAAACAATCGTCAAGAGGATATGATTTTTGTCTTTTAAAAGAAATTTGGATTTTTTTTTATTTTTTTTTTTTATGCAGAGATTTGAAAAAACTGTAACTTTATTTTTTAATCAATGTTGCATCGAAAGCAGCACCACCTAAGCAGTACAGGTTTCAATACAAGTGCCTTAGTCATTTAAATTGTTCTTTTTGTTTAAAGAAAATTTTGCGATAATATATGAAAGACAGTTCATAGAACTGGGGTGCTCATTTATTTATCAAATTGCACCACTTAATTGGAAAAATTTCAACGAGGTGCAAGCAATTGATAAGAGGAAGTGATTTTTTATATGTAAAGAATTTAAAAAAGAATTTCCATGAATTTAAACATTGATTCATCGAAAGCAGCACCACCTAAGCAGTACAGTTTTCAATACAAGTGTCTTAGTCATTTAAATTGTTCTTTTTGTTTAAAGAAAATTTTGCGATAATATATGAAAGACAGTTCATAGAACTGGGGTGCTCATTTATTTATCAAATTGCACCACTTAATTGGAAAAATTTCAACGAGGAGCAAGCAATTGATAAGAGGAAGTGATTTTTTATATGTAAAGAATTTAAAAAAGAATTTCCATGAATTTAAACATTGATTCATCGAAAGCAGCACCACCTAAGCAGTACAGTTTTCAATACAAGTGTCTTAGTCCTTTAAATTCTTCTTTTTGTTTAAAGAAAATTTTGCGATAATATATGAAAGACAGTTCATAGAACTGGGGTGCTCATTTATTTATCAAATTGCACCACTTAATTGGAAAAATTTCAACGAGGTGCAAGCAATTGATAAGAGGAAGTGATTTTTTATATGTAAAGAATTTAAAAAAGAATTTCCATGAATTTAAACATTGATTCATCGAAAGCAGCACCACCTAAGCAGTACAGTTTTCAATACAAGTGTCTTAGTCATTTAAATTGTTCTTTTTGTTTAAAGAAAATTTTGCGATAATATATGAAAGACAGTTCATAGAACTGGGGTGCTCATTTATTTATCAAATTGCACCACTTAATTGGAAAAATTTCAACGAGGAGCAAGCAATTGATAAGAGGAAGTGATTTTTTATATGTAAAGAATTTAAAAAAGAATTTCCATGAATTTAAACATTGATTCATCGAAAGCAGCACCACCTAAGCAGTACAGTTTTCAATACAAGTGTCTTAGTCCTTTAAATTCTTCTTTTTGTTTAAAGAAAATTTTGCGATAATATATGAAAGACAGTTCATAGAACTGGGGTGCTCATTTATTTATCAAATTGCACCACTTAATTGGAAAAATTTCAGCGAGGAGCAAGCAATTGATAAGAGGAAGTGATTTTTTTCAAAAGAATTTGGATTTTTTATATGTAAAGAATTTAAAAAAAGAATTTCGATGAATTTAAACATTGATTCATCTAAAGCAGCACCACCTAAGCAGTACAGTTTTCAATACAAGTGGCTTAGTCCTTTAAATTGTTCTTTTTGTTTAAAGAAAAGTTTGCGATAATATATGAAAGAAAGTTCATAGAACTGGGGGGCTCATTTATTTATCAAATTGCACCACTTAATTGGAAAAATTTCAGCGAGGAGCAAGCAATTGATAAGAGGAAGTGATTTTTTTCAAAAGAATTTGGATTTTTTTATATGTAAAGAATTTTAAAAAGAATTTCGATGAATTTAAACATTGATTCAACGAAAGCAGCACCACCTAAGCAGTACAGTTTTCAATACAAGTGTCTTAGTCATTAAAATTATTCTTTTTGTTTAAAGAAAATTTTGCGATAATATATGAAAGACAGTTCATAGAACTGGGGTGCTCATTTATTTATCAAATTGCACCACTTAATTGGAAAAATTGCAGCGAGGAGCAAGCAATTGATAAGAGGAAGTGATTTTTTATATGTAAAGAATTTAAAAAAGAATTTCGATGAATTTAAACATTGATTCATCGAAAGCAGCACCACCTAAGCAGTACAGTTTTCAATACAAGTTCCTTAGTCATTTAAATTGTTCTTTTTGTTTAAAGAAAATTTTGCGATAATATATGAAAGACAGTTCATAGAACTGGGGTGCTCATTTATATATCAAAATGCACCACTTAATTGGAAAAATTTCAGCGAGGAGCAAGCAATTGATAAGAGGAAGTGATTTTTTTCAAAAGAATTTGGATTTTTTTATATGTAAAGAATTTAAAAAAGAATTTCGATGAATTTAAACATTGATTCATCGAAAGCAGCACCACCTAAGCAGTACAGTTTTCAATACAAGTTCCTTAGTCATTTAAATTGTTCTTTTTGTTTAAAGAAAATTTTGCGATAATATATGAAAGACAGTTCATAGAACTGGGGTGCTCATTTATTTATCAAATTGCACCACTTAATTGGAAAAATTTTAGCGAGGAGCAACCAATTGATAAGAGGAAGTGATTTTTTGCAGAAGAATTTGGATTTTTTATATGTAAAGAATTTAAAAAAGAATTTCGATGAATTTAAACATTGATTCATCGAAAGCAGCACCACCTAAGCAGTACAGTTTTCAATACAAGCGTCTTAGTCATTTAAATTGTTCTTTTTGTTTAAAGAAAATTTTGCGATAATATTTGAAAGACAGTTCATAGAACTGTTGTGCTCATTTATTTATCAAATTGCACCACTTAATTGGAAAAATTTCAGCGAGGAGCAAGCAATTGATAAGAGGAAGTGATTTTTTATATGTAAAGAATTTAAAAAAGAATTTCGATGAATTTAAACATTGATTCATCGAAAGCAGCACCACCTAAGCAGTACAGTTTTCAATACAAGTTCCTTAGTCATTTAAATTGTTCTTTTTGTTTAAAGAAAATTTTGCGATAATATATGAAAGAGAGTTCATAGAACTGGGGTGCTCATTTATATATCAAATTGCACCACTTAATTGGAAAAATTTCAGCGAGGAGCAAGCAATTGATAAGAGGAAGTGGTTTTTTTCAAAAGAATTTGGATTTTTTTATATGTAAAGAATTTAAAAAAGAATTTCGATGAATTTAAACATTGATTCATCGAAAACAGCACAACCTAAGCAGTACAGTTTTCAATACAAATTCCTTAGTCATTTAAATTGTTCTTTTTGTTTAAAGAAAATTTTGCGATAATATATGAAAGACAGTTCATAGAACTGGGGTGCTCATTTATTTATCAAATTGCACCACTTAATTGGAAAAATTTCAGCGAGGAGCAAGCAATTGATAAGAGGAAGTGATTTTTTATATGTAAAGAATTTAAAAAAGAATTTCGATGAATTTAAACATTGATTCATCGAAAGCAGCACCACCTAAGCAGTACAGTTTTCAATACAAGTGTCTTAGTCCTTTAAATTGTTCTTTTTGTTTAAAGAAAATTTTGCGATAATATATGAAAGACAGTTCATAGAACTGGGGTGCTCATTTATATATCAAATTGCACCACTTAATTGGAAAAATTTCAGCGAGGAGCAAGCAATTGATAAGAGGAAGTGATTTTTTTTCAAAAGAATTTGGATTTTTTTATATGTAAAGAATTTGGATTTTTTTATATGTAAAGAATTTAAAAAAGAATTTCGATGAATTTAAACATTGATTCATCGAAAGCAGCACCACCTAAGCAGTACAGTTTTCAATACAAGTTCCTTAGTCATTTAAATTGTTCTTTTTGTTTAAAGAAAATTTTGCGATAATATATGAAAGACAGTTCATAGAACTGGGGTGCTCATTTATTTATCAAATTGCACCACTTAATTGGAAAAATTTCAGCGAGGAGCAAGCAATTGATAAGAGGAAGTGATTTTTTATATGTAAAGAATTTAAAAAAGAATTTCGATGAATTTAAACATTGATTCATCGAAAGCAGCACCACCTAAGCAGTACAGTTTTCAATACAAGTGTCTTAGTCATTAAAATTGTTCTTTTTGTTTAAAGAAAATTTTCCGATAATATATGAAAGACAGTTCATAGAACTGGGGTGCTCATTTATTTATCAAATTGCACCACTTAATTGGAAAAATTTTAGCGAGGAGCAAGCAATTAATAAGAGGAAGTGATTTTTTTCAAAAGAATTTGGATTTTTTATATGTAAAGAATTTAAAAAAGTATTTCGATGAATTTAAACATTGATTCATCGAAAGCAGCACCACCTAAGCAGTACAGTTTTCAATACAAGTTCCTTATTCATTTAAATTGTTCTTTTTGTTTAAAGAAAATTTTGCGTTAATATATGAAAGACAGTTCATAGAACTGGGGTGCTCATTTATTTATCAAATTGCACCACTTAATTGGAAATATTTTAGCGAGGAGCAACCAATTGATAAGAGGAAGTGATTTTTTGCAGAAGAATATGGATTTTTTATATGTAAAGAATTTAAAAAAGAATTTCGAAGAATTTAAACATTGATTCATCGAAAGCAGTACAGTTTTCAATACATGTGTCTTAGTCCTTTAAATTGTTCTTTTTCTTTAAAGAAAATTTTGCAATAATATATGAAAGACAGTTCATAGAACTGGGGTGCTCATTTATTTATCAAATTGCACCACTTAATTGGAAAAATTTGAGTGAGGAGCAAACAATCGTCAAGAGGATATAATTTTTGTCTTTTAAAAGAAATTTGGATTTTTTTTTTTTATGTAGAGATTTGAAAAAAACTGTTTCTTTATTTTTTAATCAATATTGCATCGAAAGCAGCACCACCTAAGCAGTACAGTTTTCAATACAAGTGCCTTAGTCTTTTAAATTGTTCCTTTTGTTTAAAGAAAATTTTGCGATAATATATGAAAGACAGTTCAGAGAACTGGGGTGCTCATTTATTTATCAAATTGCACCACTTAATTGGAAAATTTTAGCAAGGAGCAAGCAATTGATAAGAGGAAGTGATTTTTTTCAAAAGAATTTGGATTTTTTATATATAAAGAATTTAAAAAAGATTTTTGATGAGTTTAAACAATGATTCATCTTAAGCAGCACTACCAAATGCACAGTGTTGATACAAATCTCATAGTCATTGAGGTTTTGTGACCCAGAACTTTGACCCAGAATAACGATTATTGAGGAGGCTGTTTTTTCAAATAATAAAGAGAAGAAAGTGAATTTTATGACGTATAAGAAAATTTGACAAAGACGTCTATTGGGCACAATTATATAGAATATATACGTATGCACCAATTATATAGAAATATCCGTATGGCCCATATACGTAACATATTTTAACCCAGAAGAAATATTGTTGAGAAGACTATTTGTTTTTCAAGGAGTATTTGGAAAGGCAGGAGGTTTTTAATTTATTTTAATATTATTTTTTTTATAGATTTTCTTCTCTTTCTCGGGGACCGTAATTTTTTTTCGAAAGGAATTGGCAGTAATTTCTTTTTTTTTAATACAGAATTGTTTTGGCGCAGCACAGAGATTTCATATTTTCATTTAACGTGGGATTGTGTTTATTGCAATGAGGACATCTTTATCTGTTATTTGCCTCCTACCTTGAAACTCCGCCACTCTCTGTGCCATTTCGAATATACCTCTGATGGTTTCGCTATGAGTGTCATTCAGGTCGGGTGATTCCAGTGGCGGTAGTCCTCTCTCCACCTCGAAGTAAGGGTACGATCGGTCGCCGACGAATTGCGCCATTACCCTTCGAAAAACTGCCACGGTTATTCTGGGTGCATCTGGGTCTCTCTGTAGAAGAAATGAGGAATATTTTTATGAGTATGAAAAGTTAAGATTATGCAAATAAATATAATAATTAAATCTTGTTAGGTTCACATTTTAATTTTTTACTCATTTTACTCTACAATCGCAAACCAAACAAAGCTTCATTTCTATGCTGTTCTAAAACTGCTTGCGGGAGGAAAATAATGCTTCAGCCTGTAACTGGGGTTCCGCTAATAATCAAACATAACATTTTTTTTTCCTTTGTAGTTAAATTAAAATCGTCGTGGAAAACTTTTATGAACGAAAAACGGTTTAATACTGATTTCATCCAAGGCAAGACATCTCGTAAAGTAATTCGTTTAATTAACACTGTAACCGTGTATCGAGTTCAAGTTTTGAATCTTAAAATCGTGATTATAACCAAGTATGCATTTTTGCGTCTAACTGTTTTCCGTTCAACTTACTGAATTTAAAATTTAAGAATGTAATTTTTATAAGAATATTAATTTATTGTCCGAAGTAAATCAATGAAATTATTGAGTTATATTTCAAGCACACTCGATAATACAACATAGTGTTAACTCACTGAAGAATTACATTCAAAGTATTATGCTCACATTTCAAAGAAGTTTTACTAAAAGAATTTTTTTTTCATCAGGGCTGAACGACAAACATCCTAAAGAATCCAAAATTCGATATTGCCTTCAAATTTGGTTCAAAAGCAATAGTTCAAATTTCATTTTTGTAAATGGAAGCGATTAGATCGCAAATGTGTTTTTTCTTAACTTGGAGAGCTCCAAACTGTGATTATTTTTCAAACATTGAAGTTATTTTCTTTGAAGGTCATGCTTTCTATTTATTTTTCCTTCATATATCAAAAGGTAAAATCTGAAGCAGTTACCTAAAATATTAAAGCAGCGTCACGTATCGTCGAAAACCAGAACTCGCCGATTTCTGAAGGAAACATTGAAAACCATTGAATTTTTAATTCATTTGTAGACACAGAACCAATTCTAGGGGCTTAAATTTATTATCTCTATTTACAGTACGGGATAGCGAAAGTTTCAAATAACCTTTAAATTTGAATTTGAATTGAAGTACAACTCTGCATCGTTGCAACGAGCGCTATAGGCCTTATAAAATTATCAAGAAATAAACGTATGATAGGTAGGTACAGAGTGAATAAAATTGCTCAGCACTGTACAGTTTTATGAAACGTGAATCGTTTCTTTTCAATTTTTAAAAACGCGTCAACACTGACTTTTCCAGCTGTCAGCTTCTAGAGATTCGAGTGTTTCGTATGAAATTTCTTCCCCGACAAAGATAGAGAACCCACGGTTTAAAATCGTTGGAATATAGTGGACAGAGTAATGCTCCAGAAAAATGGTATGAATATCGTTGGTCAATACATCCACCCTCTCAACGCAGTTTATATCTTGGGGACTTTCTTGATTTTGTAAGACTTCTTTCAAAGGATTTAAACCGGTTATTAAAAAATATATTCTTCCGTGAAATATATCGGTTTAAATGGTTGATTGAGAAGTCCGTAGGGACGTTAGAAAAATTATATTTATGTTTTCTCTTTGCAGTCATTTACATTTAGTGTAAATGACTGACATTTTAAAGATTATTTCAATTTGAATATGTAATTTAAATTAAAACTATCATACTTTATGACATATATTACATTATCACGTGTCTTTCTTTTCGAGATAATTTAATTGTTGGTAATCAAATTCTGCATTAACGTTTACATTATTTAATTTTTAACAATCAAATATTCGTTTAAAATTATGTTATATTTGTTTAATATCACCTTTTAGAAACAAAGACTTCAATAATTAATAAGTTACGCAACTGTAATAATAGGTCACATTAATGAAATGACCTGTCAAGGTTTTGTTAAATTGTAAATAATTTCATATTATTGTCAAAACTCGGTTTACTTAAAATTCTATTCAATTGCAAATACGGAATTAAATTTCTAATAGGAAATTGAATACAAGAAGCGTTTTCACTTACATTTGTCACTTCCTCCCACAGATGGTTTATATGACTTATAATGGTATTAAAAATATCCATGTCCTGTAAAGAAAAAAATAGTACCGTAAAATAACATCTTAAAAAATCGTTATCTTTATAGCACGCATTCATTCAAAACGTAAGTAGAAAAATTTACAGATACAATGATCATTTTAATAAAATTACATTTTCAGTTTTCAGAGTGCACTTATTTCAAACGCATGACCGTAAAAGAAAGATATAAGCGAATATTTACTAATGAACAATTCCAGATTTATAAAACTTCGTATGAGAAAAAATGCAAACATTTGTTTCACCAATTTCATCTCGTATTAAATTATTCTATAGCTTTTAATCATTTAGTAAAGAATTCGAGATTTCCAAATTCAAATGAATTTCTTTTATATAAATTTTGTTGTGCGTGTTCATTTGCATAGAAAATTTTGCATACTAGATATGCTCTGATCAGAAAATAATTTTTTTCTAAAATGATGGCTAATAGATTCTGTAAGGTTATAGAACATCCGATAGTAGGACATTAAGATTTCAAATACACACAAATAAATTGTTCTTTGCTGAATTGCTTTTAAATTTTTGCTTTCAATTATGATATGAAAAAAAATTACGTCTTTGTAAATACCTCCATTTGTGACAAAGTCATTCCAAATTATATCGTATGAGCTTCACCTATTATTTTCGAGATGTTAATATTCACATAATGTTAATAATCTAGAAGTTCTCATTTAGAAAAATTCTGACAACTGTATAAAAATACCTCTTGCCATTTTCATGAAATGAACAGTTCGGTTACATTGTTTTATGAGCATGTTAAAATTATTGTGACTTGTCACTATGCAACGAAAAATGCATTTATAAAACTGCACCGAAATAGTGATTGTAAAACTGCTCTTTAATCATTTGATTTTGAACTCGGTCTCCGTTTTGCTGTTATATACGCATAAAACAGGTTTGGAGGGTCTTCTGTCTCAAACGGGAGTTCCAACCTGGAAAGCGAATTTTCAACAAGAGTTGCCCAGAGAGAAAATATTATTCATACCCGATAGCTTTAAAAGATAAGAGAAAGAATTTCTGAAACTGATTTCAACTTTGAACTGAAATTTTTTTTTAAAAATGTGATTTTATCTTCATAATATTCTACTTTGATTTGTGTTAAGCATATTATAGCGTAAGAATACTTTATATAATTTAAATTTCTTTGAAACTCTTATACAAAAACCGGTTTTTTTTCAAAGATTTATATTCAATAATAAGCATTTCTAACGTTGGTCCTGTGAAGTCTTCTCAACTCAAGCTCCGATTGGGCTGAAAAAGACATGTTTCAAAAGCTAAATTTCCTGGACTGTTTAACCGAGCCAGAGCGTTTCTCCTTTCGGCTTTTCAAATATTAACACAATGTGATTTCCATTCAAATTTTCTGCTGAAGTGAATTGGGCATGTGTTACAGACTTCTTCACTCTAAAATTGGGGACCAGAATTGACTTGTTTAGTGAAGAATTCATTTATCATTGTTTTAATCTTGACGAAATTACTGTACTGCTTGCATACTCATGGACAGTCCATGCAATCTAAAGATATCAGAAACTGAATAACTCTGATGGCATGATTTTTACTGTAAAGTTAAATTTGCCTATCTTGTTGCAACAACAAGTTATTGTAATTTAGAGAAATGAAAAGATTAATAGAAAGTTAGTCCCAAAATTTTTCTTATAAAAGCGTAGGAAGAATATTGTATGATACTCAACGTTTGAATTGTCGGGGAAGTAAAGAACCCCTTTGACATAGTTTCACTTAATAAATTGCGATCAAAATTTGCTGAAAATAAATAATTTGTTTAAAAATCGTGTATTGAACTTAATAAAATAAGCAACATTCCATTAAGTTTCTTGTATCTTAAAAGATTTGAGCGAATGCTTCGATGAATCAATTTTATAAACTCGCGCAAAACGTTATTTTACTTTCGATTAACATAAAAACACCGCTCCGAACGATTTGCTATTCTAAACAACTTTATGAGAACTATTGATTAAAGGCGTTTGTAGGAGAAAAAAAATGTTAGTGCTGTACGTGCCAACTCGTAAGCATTTCCTTTGTCTAAACATTAAAGCAAGAGAAAAATCAAGCAAGGAAATTAGATGAAGTTGTCAGTTTGAAGTATTTTAAATGTTTGAAGAATGGGTGGTTCCCGAATAGCAACTAGAGAAGCAATTTTTTCAAAGTTTACTCTAGTTTACTTCCGCAAATGTAAATGGTGCGCAACGAGCACCAATGCAGTTATTCGGACTAGATGTAATTATTATTCTCCATCATGTTTTCATGAAATAACAATTTTTGTAATCACAAATGATAAGATAATGGTTTAATACAGAGTCAGTCAAAATCGTGCATTATCGAACAGGAAATGCTTATACGTGTCATGCAATGAACTAATAAAAATACATTTGGGAAAAGATGAAGTAAGCGCTGTGACACTGCATCGAGAGTGAACAAGCAGCAACTACGTCCATGGCAACACAATATTGTTTGTAAGCTAGATTCAAATATCATAAGAAAGTAAAATTGGTGATATGTTTGAAAGATTAATAATTATTTTCTGATATGAATCTTCGTTAACATATGACTGAAAATGACAAGATTCTGGCAAGTAATTCTAAGCGTGATTTTATTAGTAATTATCCATCTGTGTTGGCGAAGTAATACGCCTTATATTTTTAAATGTTTAGCTTCAAGTAAACCGGACCCCTCAGGGGCTCACCTTCTTTAGGTGAGTACGGGTGTCCCAATCCCGAGGTACCCAGGGATCTTTACTCCCTTTCTGTTCGCACTCCTCTACGCCTTCTGCTTTTTGCTGTATTTTTTCTTTCCCTCGACGTCAAGCGAGGGAGCTCTCCATGAGAAGCAGTCGCCGCTCTGTTTGCTTCTTGCTTCTCATGGACAGCCAAAAACCCCACGTGTTGGCCGTGCGTGGCGACCCATTAGACGGGTGGTACATTTCGGTCCCCGGTGTATCAATCGGCCGGTATCCTAGGCACATGACTGGGCTGCTCAAGGGGATCAAGCGAAGGGGTCACTCCTTGGGCTTGGCGTTAAGGGTGGTCACTGTCCCCGGGGGTGACTCCTAGCGTATAGGTTCCGGCTAGCATTATGGCAAGTGCCGAGGCTGGAGATGGCCAGAGCCGGTGGCTGCCATCCCTTGTTGGGCTCCGTGGTGGGCGATGCCGTCGGGCCCGAATTTAAATCAATGTCGTATGGGTACTAATGTTTTTCAACACGGAAATGCTTTCTTAAAATTTTTTGTTATCAGTTCTGAAAAGTCTTCTTTAAAATTTGTATCACCAATTTTGATACATAAATCTGTACTTGGCGTTGTCGGAGAAGTTCAAAATATAAAAAAGTTAAACAATGGAAGCCTACTTATTGAAGTAAAAAACATCCAGCAGTCTCAAAATATTACTAAGTTAAAAAATATAGGGGACATAGAAGTCACTGTTTCTGCCCACCGTTTCCTTAACTATTCCAGAAGTGTCGTATCCGAAAAAGAATTTCAGAGAGATCTTGAAGAGGACCTGTTAGAAAATCTAAAAGATCAAAAAGTAATAGCAGTTCGCAGGATTACAATCAAAAAAAATAATCAAAATCTTCCTACTAAACATTTAATTCTAACATTCAATACTCCAGTTCTACCGAAATCTGTAAAAATAGCTTATATCAATTGCCCAGTTAAACCATATATTCCAGAACCACTCCGCTGCTTTAAATGTCAAAAATTCGGTCATTCAATTACAGCTTGCAGGGGAGATAAAGAAATTTGCGCTCGATGCTCCCTCCCAGATCACAATAGTAAAAACTGTACATCCACCACACCAAAATGTTATAACTGTCAAGGCGATCACCCATCTTACTTCCGCTCCTGCCCACGCTACAAACAAGAGAAAGAAATTCAAACCATCAAAATAACAAAAGGTATTTCATTTACAGAAGCACGCAAAATAGTAAGCGAAAGAACACCGAAACCAAATTTTTCATATTCATCAGCATTAAGTTCAGCCGTTCCAACTTCAGAACCACGCAATTCACAAAACCAACCACTAATAAATATTGAAACAAATACTCCTGCAATCCGCACAGCAGAAACTGACACCATAACTATAAAAAAAACTGACTACCTTGCACTTCTGGAAATAAAAAAATCTTGGGAAGAAACTTCATCTTCTCTTAAAAAGCCGAAACGGAAAAAAGTCTTAATGAAGGAAAAAATGCTGAAAGAAAAAAAGACACCGAAAGCAAAAGAAACAAATAAAATTGAAGAAAAGGAAGAACATTTTAAAATTCATCCATCTGATGACAGCATAAGTGATATGGATGAGGACAGAGTGGATTCTGATCCCACTAATATTTCATCGCATTATTTTAAATCAAAATTTTTTAAAAAGCCTAAAGGTTGATGTTCTCTCACCTTCATCTTTTCTATTTACTGAAGGCAATCTCTTTTTTTCCCTCGCTCTTTTTTAATCTTTATGTCTACATTCGTCTCTTGGAACTGCCGAGGGTACATGAATAAATCTTCAGAATTGAGAGACATTATAAACAAATACCATCCTGCCTGCATTGCACTCCAGGAAACCTACCTTAAAACCGACAAGCAGAACATACGGCACTACAAAAATTTCAGCAAGCACAATATTCAAAACCGATTTTCTGGGGGCGTAGCAATTCTTGTCGCAACGGATATTCCATCAATGCAAGTAAATCTGAACACTAATTTGCAAGCTGTAGCTGTACGAATTCAGATGAAAAATTTAATAACTGTCTGTAGCCTCTATTTACCACCTAAACAACAAATCAGTCAAACGGACCTAAATAACTTGTTTTGCCAATTACCTCCTCCATTTATTATTTTGGGAGATTTTAATGGTCATAGTGCTTTTTGGGGAAGCTCTGAACCAAATTCGCGTGGTAAGCAAATCGAACAATTTCTTGCAGATCATAATTTATGCATTTTAAATTCTGACGAAAAAACGCATTTTCATTTACCAACAAGAACTTTTCATTCTGTTGATCTCGCTATTTGCTCTCCGTCTTTATTGCCTTTTTTCAGTTTAACTGTTGACAATGACCTTTATAATAGCGACCATTTTCCTTTAATTTTGACCGACAGTAGGCACAATGCAGCTAGTTCTTTCCGACCATCCAAATATGTTTTAAATGCAGCAAACTGGCAAAAATTCACCTCTCTGGCTAATATCAATTCAGAAATAGTTAAATCTTCCACTATTGATGAAGCTCTGAAACATATTGTCAGTATTATAATTGAGGCGGCAGATAACACTATTCCAAAGAAATCTGGAGTTCGTAGGAAGCAAAACAAACCATGGTGGGATGCTAATTGCCAACAAGCATATAAAAAACAAAAAAAGGCGTGGAATATTTTTCGCCGGTATCCCTCTACTGAAAATTTTATCAATTTTAAAAAATCTAGAGCAGAATCCAGGAAAATCCAACGACGTAGTAGAAGAATTTCTTGGCAAAAATTCGTTTCTGGTATCACTTCAACAATATCTAGCCATCATTTGTGGAATAAAGTTAAAAAAGCTTCAGGTGCTTCTCATTCTAATAATGTTTCAATTTTAATTGATAAAGGAAACACCATATCATCCACAAAAGATATTGCAAATTCCATAGCTTCAACATTAGCTCACACGTCCAGCAGTAAAAATTATTCTCCTGCATTTTTGAAATATAAAGAGAAAGCAGAAAAGCAAAAACTAAATTTTAATTCTCAGACTAACCTGCCCTACAACAGCGATTTTACGTTTTTAGAGTTCCAATCATGCCTTGCCATTGTCCACGATTCTTCTCCCGGTCCTGACAACATTAGTTACAGTATGATCAAAAACTTAACAACAGAGTCGAAAAAAAGCTTATTATATCTTTACAACCGTATCTGGCAAGAACAGTATTTTCCTTCTTTTTGGCAACAAGCTATAATAATTCCTTTATTAAAACCAGGCAAAGATCCAACTAACCCATCAAATTATCGACCCATTGCTTTGACCTGTTGTCTTTGCAAATTGTTAGAAAAAATGATAAATCGAAGGTTAATTTATTATCTGGAGACTAATAACTTACTTCACTCGTCGCAGAGTGGATTTCAAAGAGGACGGAGCACTCTTGATAATCTACTTGCTCTCGAATCCGACATTCGCCTAGCATTTTTGCAAAGAAAGCACTTAGTTGCCATTTTTTTCGACATCGAAAAGGCATACGACCGAACTTGGAGATATGGAATTTTAAAAGATTTATATGATCTGGGACTAAGAGGAAATCTCCCTGTTTTTATTCAAAATTTTTTAAAGCTTAGAAAATTCCGTGTTAAGGTGGAATCTGAACTTTCAGATTCTTTTGTGCAAGAGGAAGGTGTTCCCCAAGGCAGCGTTTTAAGCGTCACTCTTTTTATTTTAAAAATAAATAACATTTTAAAATTACTTCCAATGTCTGTGAAGGGCTTTTTATATGTTGACGACCTGTATATCTCTTGTACAGGGATGCATATGAATTTTATACAAAGACAATTGCAGATCGCAATCAATAATATTACCCAATGGACGAACACTAATGGTTTTACCATCTCAACATTGAAAACAGCTGGTGTGCACTTCTGTCGAAAACGTAACCTTCATTTTGATCCTGATCTGAAACTGTATGATCAGCCAGTACCATTTTTAAATGAAATTAGCTTTCTGGGCATTATCTTTGATAAAAAACTCACCTTTCAGTCTCATATAAAACTTTTACGTAAAAAGTGTGAAAAGTCTTTAAATATTTTAAAAGTCTTATCAACTACAGCATGGGGAGCCGATAGAAATTCTATGATTAAAATATACAAGGCCGTTGTACTTTCCAAGCTGGATTATGGTTCCTCAATATACGGTTCTGCTAGGAAAAGCATTTTGCAAAAGCTGGATCCTATTCACCACATAGCTCTCCGTCTTTGTTCAGGTGCTTTCAGGACATCCCCTGTTAAAAGCTTGTATGTTGAAACCTGTGAACCAGCCCTTGAATTAAGAAGACAATTTTTATCTCTTAATTATTATTTTAAAATTCAATCAAACATTAATCATCCATTTTATGATTTTAAACTTCGTCCCTTTTTAGTTCGCTTGCAAGATGCCCGAAAATCATTCATCCCTGTCTTTTTTACGAGAGTTCATAATATTCTTTTAGACCTTAATCTACTGTATGTACATGCAACTCCTCAGCCGGAAAATACTTTTCCACCTTGGAAAATCCCTGAAATAGAATACTTAAATCCTTTTGAAACCTTTATCAAGTCTGATACAGCAAATATCATTTTTCAAAAAATTTTCTTGGAACACAGACAACAATATCAAAATTTTATTCCAGTTTTTACAGACGGGTCAAAATCAGCTGCTCATGTCTCTTTTGCGGTTGTTTTCCCTCACACAGTTTCTTCGTTTAAACTTCACCCCTCCTGTTCAGTTTTTACTGCAGAAATAAGTGCTCTTTTATATGCTTTAGAAGAAATTTCTAATAGCCGGGACAAAAACTTTATCATCTATACGGATTCTCTGAGTGTTTTAAATTCTCTAAAAACATGTAATCCTCATCCTTTGGTATTAAAAATCTTAGATACTCTTGATCAACTAACTTCTCGTAGTTACACAATTTTATTCTCATGTAGGAATTTTGGGCAATGAAGAGGCAGATAAGGCTGCCAAATTGGCGACTACTTCAATGACTACTAATATTCCTGTGAATGACATAAAGAAACATATTAAAAAGCTTCTATATTCTAATTGGCAAAGACAGTGGGATCTGGAAACAAACAACAAACTTCATGTTATCAAACCCCATGTGCAACCCTGGCCTTCATTAGCGAACAGAAAAGCGGATACTGTCATAACGCGATTACGAATCGGACACACTCGATTCACCCATATTCATTTGTTGTTAGGTGAACAACCACCGCTGTGTTCGCGATGCCATTGTCAAATGTCTGTTCAACACATTTTGTCAGAATGCCCAAATTTCAATGCTCAGCGTTTACAGTTTTTTCAAAAGTCTTGCCCTTCATTATCTTCCTTGCTTGATAAGACACCTCATGTCCAAATTTTTGCTTTTTTAAAGTCCATAAAGTTTTATCCGTTGATTTAAATCTTGTTTACTTTTTAGCCTTTCATATTCCATTCGATTACTGTTTTAAATGATATAATTTTACCCATTGTTTGGCGCAGTATGGTCAACATTATGGCTCTTGCGCCATAAAACCCCAAACAATCCAATCCAATCCAATTCAAGTAAACCGGAAATCGTAATTTAATGCACGATTTCCAGAATATAATTTTTAAGCAACAAATTGTTAGACGTCAATGCTTACAACAATTTTAATCGAGTATCAATTTGTTCATTGGTATATAACTCTTCGTAATAGTGTCAAAATCATTAACTCACAGAGGCCTTAGAAGCATTGTATTTGTATCGTCTGACTTCCATCGTGTTTTAAATCTTATCTCTTATTTAAATTTTATATATAATATCTCTCCTTAGGACAAAAAAGACGAAAAACCAGTAAGTATTTGATAGATAAACGAAAACGCTTTGATCTACTGTTAAATATTAAATTTTTTTAATTATACATACATTAAAAATAGTTGAAATCTAGGAACATTCGAGTGACATTAAATTAGTATTAATACGATTACTACTTTTCGAATTGCTGAAAATTCATTTGTACGTTTCGGTAATTTTTGTAAGGAAATGCCACCATTTTTCATAATATTTAAATAAATTCTAATCAAAATAAAAAATATCCCGGGATGTGTATTCCCATCCTCCAAAATATATGAACCAAGATAAGTAGCTTTTGGTCAAGTGATACGGTCTATAGAGCGCCCACACATTTATTTTTAATAAAGAAACGATGCACTAGATTTTTGAAAGTTTGTCTTGAAGAAACGAGAGAATACAATGTCTAAACTACATCTTTTTTTTAACTCATTAATTGATTATTTGATTAAATGTTAATCTTATTAGAAAATTTATTGTAATTCTTGTGAATTTGAGAAAATGATTTCAATACTTCCAAAAATTTTCAGCAACAGTTTTGAGAAAATATAGATTTTGCAACAATGAAAGCAAGAGTCTTGGATTACAAAGATTACAAAGACTATTCCTCATGTGAAGAGTATATTCAGCAATGGAATAATGAATTCATAAGGATGTCGATTGTTTCTCCATTTATATTTACCTCCTCTCACAGATAAAAATAGAATGGGACATGTTGAAGCTGAACCAAGGAGTGTATCAGTTGATTCTATTGCGAGATTCCCACTACCATACAGAAGAAAGGGCAGGCGGCGGGTGAGTAGATTTTACAGATATGTAAACAAATCTCCATGTATGAATCAAAATTTTGGCTGCCTTCAAAAGTAAGTTAAAATGAAAAGAATTTCGTCTTAAATGTTAGTCAATATAAAAAAGGTGCAAAAGTGAAGAATTGATTATTATGTCAGAAAAATTGTGTGAATTGGATCAGAACTAAAGGATTTCATAGATTGATCATATTCATAAGTAAAAATAATTCTACGCGAGTGGACTCGAGAATGGCAATGGTACCTCGAATAGTGCTCGAATACATTTAGTTTAACATTACGTTTTAAATTGTATAGGACTCATTCAAACGAAATCTCAAACATAATTATGCTGTAAAGAAGATGAATTACCCATGATTCGAGATCAGGACAAAAGGCAATATTACACAAATTTCTGATATGCTTACCACCATTATCTAAATGCAAAAAAAAAAAAAATAGTTTAAGGGGAAAAAAAAAAAGAACTTGCTTCGAATGTAAATGTTGCTTACTAAATTAGAAAGATACGGAAACGTAAGACAATGCCATATTCGCTCAACTTCTAAGTTACAATAATTAAAACATCTCATTCCAGGTTATATATTTTGAATATGCCTATCCCACATCCCTGAATCTTCAAAGATATGAAGTATTTAAAGCTTGAATAACATCACCAGATGCAGGTGATGTTATTCAAGCGTTCATGTGAAGTAATTTTTCTAATTATCTCATTTCAGCTGAACAGAACCACCCATTTTTTTGTCATTATTATTATTACAATTATATTAATACCTTTTCCCATGTTGAAATACATACTAAAATTTCAAACAATCAAAATCCTGCTTTTAAAGTGTATTCAGTAATGCATATCCCCTGCAAATTTAAAGTAATAAAATAAGTCTTGCAAAATTCACAAGTATTAACAAACCAGGGGACTTCCCGCAAGTGGAACCCTTTTCTCCTTTAAAAGCTCGTTCAGCTTAGAAATATAAAAACCAATTCCGTTTTCAATATATGTAAAGAAAAATTTTCGAATCTTGTTAAATTTTAGAAGCTTCCTTCAATTTAATCTCACTCATCCGTATTCGTGACATGCATTTAAAAATAATTGGATTAATGTTTCTCCTCCAGTATAACGGAAATAAAAAGGAAAATATTTACTTGAATTTCCCCCTCTTAAAGATTAAAATTTTGAATTGATCATGACATGATTAGATGTCTTGTTGGTCTTTAAATTATTTCAAAAGTGGCAGAAATCAGCTTAATAAATAAATAATAATCTATATTGGATACCAACAATAGCACGGTACTTACAATGTCGTCCCAATTTAAGAGGGTTGTTTCTTCGCTTCTTATTAATAAAAGGCTTAAAAGGGGGCTCAGCCCTGGGTCTCTGAAAAGGAAAATTGAATATTTAACCGAGAACAGACATGGGCAAATACAAATTAGACTGAATAATAAATCTATAAATATTATCATCTATAAACAAATTTAAATACGCATGTTATGGAAATGTAGAATTATACAGTTGAGTACTCCTACAAGACTATAGAGAGCGCAATAGGTCTCTTCGAATTTCTGATTCATTAAGAAATGTGTTGGGTTCTGATCATTTTCCCCTCATTATCGTTTCCTAGAAGAAGTACCAACACCTACAATGAATCATATCGACATGAAGCATCCAGCACGAATTCTATGATCTTTACTAATGAAGATGAAATTGCACGCGCGCTGGCACTCTACAGCCTATACTGTTTGATTTACAGTATATCTGGAAGAATGTATATCTGCTTATTATAAAATCTGGCATATATTACTTTGAAGAGTGATAATGTGCATTTCGTAGTGTTCTACAAATTTTAATTAAAAAGTAAGCGAAGTCTCAACAATATTCTACCATCAATTCCGGAAATATTCTTGCACAAAATTATATCTTACATCGTTTCAAAAAATGCTTGTAAAAAATTGTCCTCTAAGAAATATTTATAGTCGTAAAATTTTCTTAAATTCAAGAGCTTTCTAAAATTATTTTCCTTAATTTCCAACAATGGATGGCTTCGAAAACGTTTCTATTTCAAGACAACATCGTTTCAAATATTGGATAGAGTCATTTCATCCGATTTCTTATATTAAAAATCTTGTTCATGTTTACGCATTTTGTCAAAAGACGATATTATCTTCGATAATCCAAGTACTTGCATTTCTGAGTTATTGTTTTCATATTCTGGAAATATACACACCGATAACAGCCAATAAGGAAATTTCATCGCAGAAATCTGATTTTTTGTGAAATATAAAATAGTAAATTTAGTCCATCTACTTCATTGTGACTTCGGGTTACCCTGTTCACAGGAATATTGACAAACAATACTGACTAGGAGTATTGTACAATATATATTATTAAAGAACTTCAAAAGTTCTTTTTAGCGCTTCTCATTTCCTTTTCACATATGAAAATTGCTTTGTTGTTTTAAATCATAAGAGTTTGGCTGTTTTTATTTCACTGTTTGGCTAGTTAAAACAACTCATTTCTATGTTGTATTAATAGTACGTTATGATTTTTTGGCATAAAGGCTTTCTTAATACACTGGCTGAAACATTTAACTGTCATAATTAATTGTTCATATAAATTTGAGTTCATAAAAAATACAATTAAGACTAAATTTTTTAAATATTTCTAATAGCGGCAGTATACAGCTGTAATATACGAAATCTTGTCAAAAGGGCAACATACGCTTCCGCTGTCAAGCTACTCGAGATAAGTAGGCATTGCAAAGGCAAAAAAGGTTCAAAATGAGGTTGGAAAAATAGCTTGCTTGTGAATAACCCTCTTAATATACAAAAACTTGCGTATTTTAATTTTACATTATTTTCGACTTACTACTTGTTTTATAAGTTTGTCCTTTACTTCTATTGCGTCCTTATAAAAAAATTGCATGAATGTACCTTCTGTACTTTTAAAATTTAAATGAGTTATGCTTAAATGAAAATATAGGGGATCATAGAGTGGACTGGAAGATATGAAGACTTGGAGAGAAAAGCGTTTAGAAAAAGAAAACCAGAAACTATCTACAACTGCCACGCGTTTGCGATATTTCTGTTCTTTCGCACATGTATGCCATTGTAATAATATACATTTACATTTGAGCTGAAAAATCAAAACATCGTGCTACTGATTTCCTAAAGGATAAATGTATGGACAGTTTCAAATACTGGCATTGAGAGTTACGATCATGCAATAAATGTATATTGATGGGAAACGATTCAAATTTTTATTCTACCCGATCATTTTTTTTAGCAATTTTGCTTTCTATAGCAGTAAAAAATATTCAGTGATTAAAATAAATCTTTCATTTCGGTTCCTTTTTGTGAAATTCATTTTGTTTGGCATGCAAACTTGTTTAATCATAGCCTATAATCTTATCTCTTCCTCAGCTTCTTGTTTTTATGATTTTGCTGGTATACTACGTTTCTCTCCCCATATTAGAGTAAATATAATTTAAAATTTGCTTTCAAAGTTTTAATAAATATATAATATTTTTTAAATTAATACAAAACTGATTATCTTGTAAGAACTTTAATTTATAAGTATATATTGTAATATGATAGAAAGGACTTTAAATTCTCTCGATTTCAATGTCCCGTCTAGAGACTGAAGAAATTTTTTAAAAAAATTAAAAAAAGCCTTCGAATTTCCATAATCCAAATTCACCGAACTACTAAACTGAAAAAAAGTACAAAAATTCGTCATAATATAATTAGTTTCTTTTTCGTATTGTATTCAAAATTTATTGAAATTACTTTCTCTTATTCAAAGTATACAAAGAAAAAGTATCATTATCTTAGAAAAATTCGAAATCCAGATTGAAAATTTTCCAAGTTTCAGGCTTCCCGAAGTTCGAAAATTATTTTTTTTGAATTGCATATGTCAGTAGCCGACTGAATTTGATAGATGGAAAAATTTGAACTATGTGGATGAAATTTCATATACAACTTCAGGCGGAATTTGTAAATTCAAATTTTGAGCGAAAGCTATTCGGAGAAAGTTTGTCTGTCCAGCTGCTCCGAGTTGAAACGAACACGATGATTACGAAGTGTAAAAAGTATAAAATTTTATAAAAGCTCAGTATAAAAATGTCGTTCAAACCAGTAAGCGTTAATTGAGGACGTACATTTGCGAGCCCCGCAAGTAGGCGTAACTTCTTTATGCGCCCGCGTCTTCTTTGCTTTATTTTTAACGAACGCTTCTTCATAAGTGCAAGTGTTCCATAAAATATTACTTGCAAAAGTTCTCTCTACAGTGCATAGTGCAAGTTTGTTATTTGATGAACATTTTCTACTGGATTACTTGTGTCATTCTATTCATCAATCCCATGAAATGTCTACCTTGATGATGTCAGGCTAAGAAAATATAGAACGGCCGGGGTAAGTGGCTCCTAATACTGCTGGACAATAGTGTGCTAAATTATGTATATTAATGTACAAAGTTTTTCTCTATACGATTATCCGGAAATTTTTTTATATTCTTTTTAACATTGCTAATATGCAAATGCACAGTCCCCTTTCTACCCTTCAATATTTCTCCCCCATCGTCCTGACTAATTATTATTTTTTATTATCTTTAATACACACATAGAGGGTGCATTCAAGAGTATTTTGATATGTGTTATGTTCACGTATGCTTAGTAACTTTACCACAACATTTTTTTTTTTTTTTCTGAAAGCCTCCCGAGAAAAAAATACACCGTATTTTGTGAATTTCCTCTAAGTTTCCCTTTCAACAGTTATAACTAAAAAACTATTAAGACTTTTGAAAAAATCTAAAAGACGTATAAAACTCTGTACGATTACCAATAAAATCATATCCATATCATTACCCTTATGAATTTTGTTAATTTTATATCTTTTTTTGAAACGTTGCTTCTCAGGCAACTATCGGCTAACTTTTTCCCCATTCCCGTCTCCCTCGTATGTAAACAAAGCATTCGCACACTATCATATATACATTGTTAATATATTTCAACTATTATACTATCACCATGTCTTTAATTCATTCTTTTTAATCTTTTAACTTAACTTAATTATGTTCTCTGAGCTATTTGATATAACTTACATGTAAATGTTTTGCATATTTCCGATGTAATGTACCGTTTTTGCCCCCGATCGCCACATCCTAAAAATGGAGGCGCAGGGGACGCTATTGTGTAAACAAAGGAATTCAAGCTTTTGGCTTTAAAGCAGGCGTAAATTTACTTATATCTTAGTCTCGCGTATACATGCATTTTATATATATGAACTTTCGAAAATTAAGTGTTTTACTCTTTTAACTTAGTTGTTCTTAGTACTTAACCTTCTGAATTTCTTTGCTCTGAAATGCAGTTCTTTTAAAATCCAAACGGCCGAAAATATAACCCATAGATGACGAGCATATCCCTCCCCTTCTTGCGGTCAAGAGTTCATTTGCAGCGTGGGGAGAGTACTCGTAACGCCCTGCTCCTGGAGTCAAATTACTGCTGAAGAATAAGGGGTTGTATATAAAATTTAATAACACTTTATAGTTTTACCTAAAGATTTTCCAGACGTTCCGTTTTTTTTTTCCTTCTTTTTTTTACCACTGTGTTTGTTTATAATTTATTAATTACAGAAAGACGCATTTGATGTTGAAATATAGCAATGAAATAGTATATTTGCATGTTCATAAAAACCATTGCTGCATCAGAAAATTTAATCATTCAGGAGTTCTCTCACTCTTTTTTTCTTTTCATTTTAAGAGTTATTGATATAAATAACTTATGTGAGTACTTAAAAATTCTTATAAATTTTAATTATGTATTGATTAAATCCCAAAGCAATTGCTTGCATTTATTTATTAGAATATAAAGAGAATATTGTTCTAATGTTGAGAATTTTTTAAGATATATGTAGATTCATATCTAAGATATAACTTCATTAACAATGTAAATTTTCAATATTTATTAAAATTTATTAATTTAAAATGACAGAATAGAAACACAGGGCAAATATTATTTTATGAAAAAAATATTACTTTCTGTTTGATATATTCCCATTAATATTTTGCAGGTATACTGCCAAAATTTTCCAAATCAAAACCTCTCCTTTGCCTTCAAAACGAATCTGCATACCCACAATAACTCTTAAATACTAAAATATGCATACTATGAAAAAATGTCCGATTATATGAATACAGCAATCAAACTCCGAATTTCTAACAAAGAGAACGTTTGCTAGCATTTTTTTTCTATTAAATTATGTTCTATGATTTAAGCAATGCACAAAATATATAATATCAGCCAATTTTCAAACGATTTGCAGAATTCTTCAAGGAAGGAATATTTAATTTGTTATTTTATAATTAAAACTGTTTCAAGAGCTGGTATGGGGGAGATTGAGCTTTGAAAAATAATTAATACTATTTCAAATACAGTTTTCTGAAACAATAAGCATTTTAATTCATTTTTTAATTTATTATTTTTACATACTTTCCGATATTTATAAATTATGGAGTTGGTCAAATTTCGTAATGGAAAGAATTTTATTTACTATCAAATTTGATATCCATTCAATAATCTATCCCGATATTTCTATTTTCGGAAACTTCAATATCATCTTCGTTAACAGAATCATTTTCTAACGAAGTAGAAATATTTTCTTCTTGAAAAAAAGTTTGAAGTGTCAAATCCAGCATCTTCCTCACCACTTCTATCAAATCAGATTCATCTGAATCTTCAAAGATTATTTTATTAATTTCTTTTTGAGTTAAGACTTTCCGTTTACCCGGCATTTTAGCAAGAGATTTTAATGGTTGGCGAGCAGAAAGCGTACTGTAAATTAAACATCTGCCCTCAAACACTATCTGGAGACACCAATCAACTCTGACAGCGGGAACGGAAGCAACCACTGTTACAAAGACAAAATCGCCCCGCACTGTTTTACGACCCTGCTGAGAAAAGGGGAAGAAAATAAACAGGTGGCATTTCGGCCCCTTGAACGTTCTGTGGATGTCTGAATGTACAGCCTTCTCGGTCGCATTGGGAGTCAGGGGGTCAAGTTTGGTTTTCTTCTCTCCCCTTTTGTTTTCATTGTTATTCTTTGCTTAACTTGCGGATCCGTGAGATGGCGTAGCAGGCAGTAACGTTCCTTTCCCCTACTCCTTATGCGAGCGTCGGTTTAACCCTTTGTGTACTTAATTCTGTTTACCTGAAACATGCCTGTTCAAGCAGGTTGCAGTCTTCGTTTTATATGTTGTAAAGTTTACTCATAGAAATCATTTCGAGGCTGTAAACACATCAATACTCTTGCCTTCTCTTTTGCTATCCTCTTTTCAAATAACAAGCGCGTGACTTTTATTTTATTGTTTTCCCTCGACGCATTCTCAATATATCAAAAATATTTTAAGTCCAGGTTACTTAATCAAAGGTTTATTTTTATTAACGAATATTATTCTTCTGTCATAACCTTTAATTTTCTCTTATACACCATTACAAGTA
Source organism: Argiope bruennichi (assembly GCF_947563725.1). Lineage (NCBI taxonomy): Eukaryota > Metazoa > Arthropoda > Arachnida > Araneae > Araneidae > Argiope > Argiope bruennichi. The sequence goes on along the minus strand of NC_079156.1, from coordinate 22,756,411 downwards.
ATATTCCAGCAGCTCGACCTTGTTACATTCTCAAAATTTTCCTGTACGTCTTAAGTCCGGGTTACCCAACTTAATTTACCGACAGTTTATGTCTGCTTCCTCAATTACCCCTACTTCTCTCCTTCTGACTGGTACCCACCTCCAAAATCGTACCTGCCCATGCATGTCATCCATGTTAAAAGTTCAAATTATTAGCATTTTAAAGCTCAAAAAAAAATTTTTTTTTTCTTTTCCCCAAAAAGTTCTAATTGCGAAACGGAGGCCAGGATATAAATTAAAAGAAAAAAAATTATGGTTGCGGAGCCAACACATGAGCAAACCGTTCACAAATGTCCGGCGACATGAACAATTAGCATAAACTCATTCCTTTTATCTAATTTTTGAATGCTTCAAGACATTTGTAGGACCCTGCAAAAACTGTAACACCACATCTGAGCTTCCGTGTCTTAAATCTCTCCAAAAAAGAAGGGAGGGGAATATCCCTTTATTTCTTTCCCTCCCACTTATTTTTATATAAAAAAAATTCTAGATTATTCAGAATAAACAATTGAGACTTTAGCACACTTCTGCCAGAGTTGAGGGCCTCTGCCCCGGCTGTTTCTACTCTCTGTAAATCTTCGACTTTTCTACCGTATTTATATATATTTTTTTACAAAAACTTTTCATTTAATTCGAGAAAGCTGCAATTATGACAGACAAAATTTCTGTCCGTACCAATGTCGGGGATCCCAGCCCTATTGAGAATAACCCAACTAACTCTCAATCGGCTAATAAACCCACAACTGAAAACTGCACGAATGGGCCCATCGAAGCAGTGGGAAATACTGAAGTTTACAAAAGAGACTTTCTTTTCGCTGAACTCTCCGAACTTTTGATGGTAAAAAAGCAAATCATAAGTTTAGGCTAAATGATAATGAAAGGTTAAAGGCCTTTGCCCTTCTCAGTGATCTGCGAAATCTTCTAAGAGAAAAGGAGGAAAAAGATGCTGAAGAAGAATCCATAGCAAAAGAAAAAGCGAAACCAGCAAAAACATACGCTGAAGCCACGGCCACCAAACAAGCCCACACAGTACTGTTGCTCCCCAAAGAGAACAGCAAATAAAATGTTAAAAAGCTGGTGGAAGAAAACATACAACCAACGAAAGAAAAAATGGCCATTAATGCAGTTAGGCCTCTTAGGAACAAGGGGATCGCAGTCGATTGCTCGGATGAAGAAGAGGCGCAGAAATTAATCCAGATGGTTCAGGGAAACCAGAGGCTAGCTGAAACAATCTAATGCTAGAAACCATCGACCAGGCACCCTAGATGCATCGTATATGATATTCCAAATGGGATCGCAGATGTAGGTGTTGGAAGTACTGGAACTCACCATCGGAGCTCCTAAAGATTCTCTGAAGCCGAGCTTTAGAATCAAGGGAAGAGGAGACTGCAGTCACCTGGTAATCTCAGGAAGGCCGGAGGATATCAAATCTTTACTTAACCAGAAGAAGGTTCTCATAAATTGGAAAACACACTCCATTAAAGAACACTTCAGCGTTCGGAGGTGCTTCAAGTGCCAACGCTATGGACACATCCAGACAAAATGTTTGTCATCGAAGCATTACTGCGCTCATTGTGGCCATGAGCATCAAACTAAGTACTGCAGAAACAACTTGGAATCATGCATTAATTGCCATGAAGAAAATACGCAGAAAGGTGCACGGTTCAACATCGACCATTCGGCATCACACAATAGATGTCCCACATATTTGAAAGAAATAGCAAGGTACCGAATGACCCTACATTATGAATAACAACAATTGCTCCAACTCCAGCTCTACGCCATTTATATCACAACAACCTTTTCTTCACTCCTTCACCGGTTTCAACTGGCCTTCTAAGTCTTCATCCGACCTTGGTCTGACCATCCTTCAAATCAACTTAGCCAAATCAAAAACAGCTACTTCAATCCTGGCTAAAACGGCCATGGTCCATCTTCCAGATATAATACTAGTTCAAGAACCTTACATAAATGAGAGAAAAATCACAGGAATTCCATCTTCATGGAATAAATGGCTTTCCAACAACCAAAAAGCAAGTTTAATCGCCCTTCCTTCCTGCCGAAGCCTAGTTTTTCTTCATTCTATGGATAACTACACAGCAATTAAAATACAAATGGATAAAGGCCCACTGACAATAATTTCCTCCTATTCTTCGCCACATTCAAACATTTCAGAAACTTTACAAGACCTTGATGTTCTTCTCAAGAGCATCGGAACGGAAATGGCTCTCATCGGGGCAGATCTTAATGCTCACAGTAGAATCTGGGGATACAGAGATGAAAATGCCAGAGGATCTTTAGTGGAAGATCTCATAGCAGCGAATCATTTGTTTCTCCTAAACGTCAAAAATTCTCCCCCTACTTTTGAAACTAACAATGGGAAAGGTTGGCCAGACCTTTCAATCGTCAAAGGAGCATACCTCGCCTCAATCTGTAATTGGGAAGTCCTCGAGGATTACTCTCTAAGTGACCATAAATACATCAAAATTCATATCTCCTCTCAACGTAAAGGCTTGAGCTACCACTGTTTTAAAACAGCATATGGCGGTCACAGTAAAATGATTCAGCGACTCAGCACAAAAATCCCAGAGCTTCTCAATTCAATAGCCTCTTCTCAGAATCATGAAGATCTCTCGTCAGCCACATTTAATTTACAACTTGAAATCTTCAAGGCATGCAAAACAACTTACAAGGTAAAAAATGTCAAGACTAAACATAGCATCAACTGGTGGACACAGGAGCTCGAAATTAAGAAAAAGGAACTCAAGGCATTAAGGAGAAGAGTACAACACTCTCAAGGGCCTCTCAAGCAACATTTTAAAGAAATAGAATCAAAGAAAAGAAAGGAATTCAAAAAGGCCACCAAAAGAGCAAAACGGTCCTCCTTCCATAATCTCTGCACCGATTCAACAAACCCATACGGTATACCATATAAAGCATGCATCAAAAACGCTCAACCACCTTCAGAACTCTTCAAGCTCTTGGGGAACTCCAACGTAGGGGAAGCTAACACATTCGTCCAAGAAATCCTCAAGGTTCTTTACCCTCCAGCCCAAGATACTGCACTTCCCGAAATCCCTAATAGTCCTTTCATTCCGGAACCATCATTTTCAAAAAACGAAATAAAAAAAATCCTTCGTAAAGCTCCGCCTAAAAAAGCACCAGTTTTTGACTCCATAGACAATATAATATTGAAAGAAATTAACAAGAACTTCCCGGATATTCTCCACGCCTTCTTCAATAAGTGCCTCCAACTGCATTGCTTCCCTACTCCACTCAAAAAAGGAATGATAATACTGTTTCACAAGAAGGGTAAGAACAAAACAGACATCGGTTCTTATTGCCCCATCTCTCTTCTTCCCACCATTGGCGAAACCCTTGAGAAACTCCTTTTGCAGAGACTTAATCATCACCTCAGAGTAAATGACTTGCTCCATCCAAACCAATTTGGTTTTAGGGATGGAAAATCCACAGACCACGCAATACAGCAATTAACAGAAAAAATCCATAATTTCAAACAGCAAAACGAACACATTCTGGTAATTTCTTTAGACATCCAAAGAGCTTTCGATAATCTGCAATTCTCATCCATCCGCAATAGCCTCGATAAACTTAAATTCAATTCAAAAACTACAGAAACACTTAAAGATGTCCTAGAAAATAGAGAAGTCCTTCTTCAAACATCTCAAGGTACTGCCGCCTGGTCACAGCAGAAAGGCTGCGCGCAAGGATCCTGTTCTGGACCAGTTTTTTGGAATCTTGTCGCAAACGAAATTCTTTCTGGAAAATGGCCACCTAATATTCACCTCCAGGCATTTGCAGACGACTTTGTTTTTGTAGTAGCCAAATCAACAAGAGCAAAATTGAAATCAGCTGCCCAGGATGCTCTCTCAATCTTCAAGCGCTGGACCGACAAGCTTCACCTTCAAATCTCCGTAGAAAAATCATGTAATCTTGATAAGCAAATTAGTCAATGACCCAACAATTAAATGGAATAACGTAACAATAAAAAGGCAACAATCTTTAAAATATCTCGGTGTTACTATCGACAATAAGCTAAACTGGATTCCTCACCTCCTTAACACCAAAACGAAGGCGATTCTCTTATACCAAAATCTCAGCAGAATTGCTGGTTCCACATGGGGTCTGAAAAAAGAATTCAGGCGTCATCTCTACTTCACCGTTGCCGAGAGAATGATCCTACATGGAGCATCAGCTTGGGCCTATCCTCTCTCATCCCGACAACAAAGAATCCTAATCTCAACACAGAGAAAATTTCTCCTGAGTATTTCTGGAGCATTCCGAACAACATCCACGGCAGCACTGCAAGTTATAGAAGGAATTCTTCCACTTCACATCAAAGCGCAAGCAGAAGCAACCTATGTAAGAGTAAGTCGTCTTCAATTACCTAGCCATTTTCAGAATATAACATTCCATCCTGAGAACTTCGAGATGAAATGCTCTCACACAAAAGTCTTCCCCTCAAACTTTCTTCTTGAGGACAATTTCCCTCAAACAAGAATTCCAACCTACAAACAAGACGGATATTTTTACAGATGGGTCCAAAATCGAGGGGAAAACCGGCTTTGCCTACTGCGTATTCCAAAACGAACAAATTACTCATCAGTGGCTCGGCAAACTGAACGAAAATAATTCTGTCTTTCAGGCAGAGCTGCTGGCCATCAAGGAAACATGTAAATGGGCTAGCAAATACGATCATAACGCTAAAATATGGAGTGATAGCGAGTCCAGCTTAAAAGCGATCAGTTCATTCTCCACCTCAAGCACAATTGTTCAGGAAATTCAAGCCATTCTGCTCCCCCAAACTTCTATTAAGTTAGGATGGGTTAAAGCACATGTAGGCCACAACGGAAAAGAGGTTGCAGATTCCCTAGCCAAACAGGCCATTTCTGCAGGTACGCCCGTTCAATACCCAGCTCCTAGAAGCCATCTGAAAAGTATTGTAAATGAATTGAGCCTACAGCGATGGCAAGAAGAATGGGATAATGGCTCAACTGGCAGAAACATCCATCAAATCATCTCGAAAGTGTCCTTTAACCCATCATCTTGGAATAGGCTTGACATTATCTTTGCAACTGGCCATGGCCCTTTCCCTTCATATTTCAAGAGATTCCATATTAAAGGATCTGATCAATGTGGCTGCGGCGAGGTAGGAGATCCCCTTCATTATGCCACTAGTTGCCCTCTCACCACATCTTTTCATCTCAAAAAACCCATCCACGACCTAGAAAATATCTGGTGGACCAACGTTATGAGAAACAAGATGTCCAAGGTTAAAATTAGAAATCTTGTGCGATTCCTACAAGAGAACGAGGAATTGATTTCTCCAGACCCAAGCCCAGTATAAATTTTCGTTTCATTTCTCAACCAAGCTCTTCTCCAGAATATATTACCTTCAATAGATTTCATCTACTCATACTCCCCACCGAACACCTCCCTCATCATTATAATATTGTATATAGTTACTTATTATGTGTATATTGATATTTTATGTCTTTTTTGTGTATATTGATTTTGTTTTTTTATGTGTATTCCTTTTATCTTAATAAATACTCCCACGTATATCCTTTCAACCGACATGGAATCCTAGAGATTCCAAGTTCGGGGATATTCTGTGGCGAGAGAAAGAAAGTATAAAAATGTTAGTTCACAGGTTTATTAGTAAAACAGATTTGCATCATTCATCCAAATCTGAGTCAAGATTGGCCATTTATGTGCATATTTTTGTGTACTTAAGAATGCAATAACAACCGCTCCGGTGACAACTCACTGCTATGCCAGCGCAATAGTAAAACCGTTTCTATACTTTTATTCATATGAGAAAGCCTATTAAAAGAATTCCATTTCGTAAATGAGGCACGCGAAAATCCTTAAAAGTGTGTTTTTTTAATACTTTAGCGTTATTGCGGTACCTACAAAACGTACTCTAATATTTTTATAATTTTTATTTATCTTATTTTTACCAAAAGGCAATTTCTCCGTGCTATTAAAAATTAAAAATCAAGAGATTTTGTAAAAACTTTAAAATATAGCAAAAATTTCAATTTTATGAAACTTTAAAGTCCTTGTGGCACCTCAAAACATACTCCAATATTTTTCATATTGATAATTTCTTTTACACTAAAAGACAAATTTTCCACCCTATTGCAAATTAAAAATCAAAAATTGATTTTTTTTTCGTTTCACCCTACTGTCTAAAATTAAAATGCAATCATTCTAGTTTCTTTATTCCTTTCTCGTGAGATTTTTTTACTAAATAAGCTCCAACGCAAAAGGACAGTTTTTTAAAGTAAAGATATGCAATCGCGCTAAAAAGTAACGTGATTAAAGGTTAGGGATACTTAATTAAGAACTCTATTATCAATTCGATTAATTTATATGAAGCTAAATAGATTAAATGTATTAAGATGTACTTCAACTTTTTTCATCACAATAAAAGTTTATATAGACCTGAATTTCAGAAGACATTCCTCATATGCTGCTAAACAAAATAAACAAATCACGAAAAAAAATCAGAAGACAAGAATCAGCACTAAACAAGATCATTCGAAATTTAATTGCTGCGGAAGTCATAAAAATGTAGATTTATAGGACAATCTTAAACACTCAATCGTAATGAATAATACTAACTGCAGTGCTAATATCGATGTTCAAATATTTATACATTTTTCTGATATTATTAAAAAGGCAATCTCACCCTCGAATTTGCAACTCTATTTTGTGGTGGGTCAGGTGGTGACTCTGGTGGCGACTGAGGTGGCTCAGGTGGCGACTGAGGTGGTTCAGGTGGCGTCTGAGGTGGCTCTGGTGATGGTTCGGGTATTTGAGGTGGTGCCTGAATACCTTTATCAGCCTGAAAAGCACAGCATTTTAATATACAGAATATCATTACTGTACAGTAAGAATGTAGTCTTTGGCAGTTTGAAGCGAACTCAAAATATTTTTTCAGATGTTTTTCCATTCAAGTGATTCCCTTCTTATATTTTGGCGCAACATTATGATTAAGCTTAGATATTTTTATAAAATTCTACTTGATATGAAAAAAGCACAGAAAAATAATGAGTAGATACAGTTTATTTGATCAGGCCGGAAAGATCTGATCTGAAGTCCTCTTAATGGCATACAGCTTGCCTAAGCATACTATTATAAGGAAAGCAAAGTCAGAAATACAAGAAAATTCTTACCGTATTGGCGGCCTTTTCTTTGATTCTCCTATGCAGATCTTTATTCTCTGCATTCAAATCATTTATGCGCTGTTAAAGAGAAAAAAAATGTTTCACTTTAGCTGAGGAAATGAAATAAATATCAACTTAATGAATTTTATGAATTTAATGAAATGTGAACAGATTCAGACAAATGATACCATAAAGCAACAGTTGGAAAAGCTTTGCATCATTTTTCTTTCAACACTTTGGTAAACTAGCCATGCGACGTAAAAGTTCAAAACTTTCATAATCAATTAATCTTGCTTTTCGTTGCATGGAAATATGAAAATTTCAAAAAAATATTGGTGAAAAGTTCAATACGTCGCACTTCTACTACTAATCAAACATGCGCAAAAACATCGCGATTTGGATAAAGTGAACATGCAGTTCTAGAAAAGAAAAATTCTAGTTTCAGAAGTTGAATGTTTATCCAGATTTTTAATGCACCTTTGCCAAGTTTTATTAGTAAACCGAAATATAAAATTTAAAAATAAATGATTCATAAATGAAGTTGTACACTGTTTTAAACAAAAGAATCATTTTTACTTCGATTTAAAATGAATGGACTTTACGAATCAATTAAGCTGACAACCAAAATTACTTGTTTAGCAAATTGAAAGCATACACGCTGATTAAAACTTGTAAGCATAAACTAAGCATTAAAACCTGCGAAAATGAGTTTTCTTTAAATATTTCCTCTGTATGATTCAATCTTGCCGGTTTTATTGCTTCATTCAAAATCTTACTAGAAAATCAAATATTTTTTTCTTAGACTTAACGACGTTTTCCCTGCTAAAGGAAATGGAAAAAAAAATGCCGGTAAAAGTTCAAAAAATTGTCTTTTCAATGATACCAAAGTTTTAAAATTTAAATAAATTCTCTATTTTTAACGAATTTTTAAAAATATTTTAACTATTTTTTTCAACAATTTATTGATATTCAACAAAATAAAATTTAACCTGCACGTGCAAGTTACGTGTCAAAGGGAAAAAGAATTAGCTTTTATCATTATGTTGAACAAAAACTCAGATTAAAAGATAAATAAAATATTATTGGAAATTAAACATATAAAAGTGCATGAATGAAATAAATACATATAAAATATAACATTAAAGTTACAAAAAGCAAAAACATTGAAATTTTATCGTGGAAATTTATAATCATTTAAGGAAAAAAAGCCAGAAAAAATGAATATCTTTGAACGCCTAATTTTTTATTTGTATAATAGAGTTTGAAATGTTTTTGTGCGATAATACGCTACGACGAGTTTAAACCGATTTTTAAAAAAAATCACCTGACTATAAGATTACGCATGTCGATATTTAGAAAATGATTTATTTTTCTCCTCACCTCAAAATCATTCTGGCTTCAAATCTCTCCCTCTCCCTCCCCCCTCTCTCTCTTAGCTCCCCCTTCATTTTTCTTTCTCCCCATCTCAAAATTGTTAGAATTCCAAAACATTTTTTTCTTCTCTTCCAGCTAAAGAAATTCAGAATTGTATCTCCCACATTAACCGAAGTTCAAATTAAATGCATAATCAACTATTATTGCAAATTAAATATTAAAGTAATTTTCAGTACATGTCTGTATGAAGTGAAAAATATTAGAAATATGGTATGTTCTAAAAAGTAAATGGAGGAACCATTTTCTATGTTCTTTTTCAATATCTATATTACTAACTCAATCAAACAGTTTAAGATAAACATGGCTTATTATATATAGAATAATCACTACAATCAGCGCCCATTAGCTACTTTAGGGTATGCATCTGTTAGCAAAATGATCTAAATAAACTAAATATTTATATTTTATGTAACTTGAGTCAATAAATGCTCAATTGCTTTAAATTACGAATTTAAAATTTTTACCTAAGTCCTCTGCCTTTGAATCATAAAAAAAAAAAAAAAAAAAAAATGTCGTACCCCAATGAACTAAATAAATCACTAAACTGAAAAATTAATAAAATTTGAATATCACTCTTCTATAAAAACCGGCGATTTTAAACCACTTCATCGACAGTCTTAAAGAAAATACGCTAATCTTTTGCTAGAGTTTCTCGCCAGTGTTTGTCCTATGATTATGAAAATGTTGACTGTTCTAAAATTGATATAAAAAATTTCATAAATCGTTTAGATTTAATCGCAGAAGATAGAAACGTTTATTTATTTAATAGCTGAAATGTCAAGAGTAGTTTGCAGAATACGATTCCTTAGGACAAAAAGACTAAAATTTAAACTTCATAATTTTTTCATAAGTACATTTAATGACTAAAATAAAATATAAGATAATATTGATGTTATATACTTAATAGGTTATATAAATTGCGAAACTTATTCTGCACTGCACATACAACTTCAATGCCGAAAAACTGCTTTCAATTCTCATATTCAAAAAAGACATGGCTGTTTTCAGTGAAAAATGTTTTTATTTTAATGGCAGTTTAACATTTTCACTCTAAATTAAAGTTGAAATTTTATGGACGCTGACAAAAAATGAAAGAGGTATGTAATACAAAGAAGAGAACTGTTTAAAGCATACACAATAGTATGATTGAATTATATAACTATCAAAATCTGAAACTTTGACAGCTAAATATTTTGCAGAAAAGGCTATGAAGACACCAAGTTCCATAAAATATTTGATTGACTATTTTAGTAATCATTAATTTTGGCAAACCGGCCGGCTGGTCGCCAAAGACGGCTAGTATAACATAAATGTATTTCAGGAAGAATCACAGGGAAAATTTTATGGTAAGGTAATTTTTAGTAATAAGGAAATATTTTTATTCAAGTGTCATTTCGCAGATTTCAAATTTCACTGAAAAATACTCTTGATCGTTCAATAGCAAAAGAATATTGAAGATTTCCTACACTGTTAGTTACTTCTGTATGTATTTGAAGATTTTAATAGTTATGCATCAAATTCTATTCATATTTGCAAATTTAAGAAATTTTGGAGGTTGTTAATTTTGAATTCTATAAAGATAGGGAACAAGTAAAGAATTGCAAATTACATTTATCCTTCACTTGTGAATAACATATTATGGATCCGATAATTCAAATAAAAAAAATTCCCTTTTTCTTTCTTAATGAAATGAGCTCTAAACAGATAAATGAAAAGCTATTTCCACAAACTCTGAAGACATTAGCAAATGAAACATTATTAAACGAGTTCGAAACATGTGACTGAGTGTCTTTCTCTCAATTTTTTTTTTCTTTTTCTAAACAAAAGTATTTTTTTTAAATCATCAGCCAAAACTGACTTCATCCATGGGAAAGGCATCTGAGCTCAATCACGTTCAGAATATTTTTAAAGCGTAAATTTTCCATTGATATTCTGATGCTATTCATTATGTGAATCTTCAAACGTTTCATATTTAATTACTTTAATTTTCGCATTTATAATCTTGGATTCAAATTTAATTCGGTATATTGCACATAGCACAATTGATTTAATCTTTCCAATTAATAAAGTAGCAATACATGTCATTAACCAAAATTATGGATCCGAATTTCTTTACATTAAATCCAGTGGGAATACGTTTATCTTCTCAGCAAGATGTGTACAGATTGGCTTATCTGGAAATTGCGATGCGACTCAATATGTCATTCTTCACAAGAAAATAACTGGATATAATGCTGTCGAACTTGAATTACAACTTAATTAGTAGATAATAGTGAAAAAATATTTTGTCTACATTTTGGATTATTTAAATCAATTTTGGCTAAATTTGTGGCTTATTATTACCGATATTTTATTTTTACATTTTAACATGCAAAGACTATACTTTTCAATTATAGTAATTTTTTTCGGTATAATCTTCTAATTATCAAGAATTTTCGGATTATATGAAAGCAACCGCCTTTAAATCACAGCTCGTATCTTAAATATTATTTTTCGACATGCATATTTAGATTATAATAAAAATTTATAATTATGATGTTGTACCTTATAAAAGCAGCTCTGAGTTAAGCCACGCCACGAGACCAGGGAATTTAATAACACCGTTGTGATGCGTTAAAAAATAGAAAACTTGCGTCGAATCTTTATGTACGATATATGCTCGTTGATAAAGAATGTTTGTTGTATAAAGCCATTTTCCTGTTGATTTTCGATAAGGGGATAAATAAAAACGAAACAGAGTAGCATCTTGAATGAATTGCTATTGATTTATCGACGCTCAAACATGCAAATGGGATTTCACTTCATCGAATTTCTCACAACGTATGAACATAAACTTATAAAAGTTGTTTCATACTATGAATTTTAGTTTTACAGATCTTGTTTCTCGCTTAGCGTTAAATGAACCAGAGAGTTTTAGAGATTAATAACCGGTGATCTATAACAATTCAAATATCTGAAATAGGAATAAGAACATGTTTCCATGTGATTGTCAGTTTTCTTAAATCGTGAACGTTAGTGATCGGAAAACGCTCATCAAGGGTAAAGTTCCTGATCAAGTGCATAATTTTAAAAATTAATTTTTCAGTTGCTAAATGCTATATCGAAAATTAAGATAATTGTGGCAGTTATGACCACCAAATGAAGAATTAAATAGTGTAAAACTAATCTTATGCTACATAATAAAAACCAATGGAATTATTTTTCAATAATGCAGATTTCAACATGACCCGTTTTCCTGTCATTTAAAAACCTTCGCAACTTATTTAAAAAAATTCAAACAATTAAATTCCAACCACTTTAATATTTCATCAAGGAGTAAAATAGTGGATACTTAATGTAGTTTAAAGTCTTCACTACCTCATAGACCTTTGTATTTTTTTAAAATTGCCCTTTAAAAATATTTCTGGAAATGTTTCATTAGTTTAAAATAAATTCTGTCATTTTAAACAATCATTTTTCATTTAATTAGAATTTCAACATGGTTTTGACGCTATATGTTATTTCCCTAAAATCTTATAACAAATATTTTGACATAATAAAAGTTTTGATGAAATTAAGATATTTATTAAATTAACTATACAGTGACACAAAATTTCGTTTCCGCACTATTTTTTCCCCTCATTTTAATGATTTTGGCAGTAGGCTTCGTAAAAAAACTGCTTAACGATGCAATGAATAATTTTATCTCATTGTTGGATGTGTAATTTTTTTTTATTGCTGAAGAACAGAAATATGCAAGAATTATTGGCAGAAATCTTCGATGTATTCTGGAAGAACAATATAAATATAAAGCTTATGCTTCAAAAGTTATATCGGTATTTGATTTTCGAAAGCTCTTTTCGTGGATGAAAGGCGGATTATTTTAACTGTCCCGAAACATTTATTAAATCATTATCAGAATTTGGGAAAAAATAAAGATTTTATCGCAAACAATATCTTGGAGAGTCGATCAAATATCACTTGATCAAAGTTCTTAAAATTCACTCAATATTTTTTATAACTTAAAGGACATAACACTAAATGGATTTTGTGCATCATACTATCCTGTTCAAATGTTTTTACATTAGACAGTTTACACGTATTGATACTTTACTCCAAAAATACAGATTATAATATTATATGAGTTCATTTGATATCAAAGGCACTTATCCATGCACGTATATTGTATGGCAATTACCTGATATTTTCAAACTAATCTTTACGAAACGCTGGAAAATTCAAAAGGGAACAGTTTCAGAAATCACCGAGAACAAATATTTCGGATATATAAATAATTCACCCATTGATAATTCCCCATATCCTTAATTAAAATGAAATAATCAACTCTAATTACCTCCTGATATTGTTCCAACAGAGCATCTTTCTCTGCATTCTCTTGCCTCAAGGCTCTCATCTGCCTTTCCAGCTCCTCCATTCGTCGCACCAATCTTAAATGCTCCTTAAAGAAAGAAGAAAATATTAAATAAACATCTCTTGATTAAAACAGCACAGGTTGAAATGTTTTTTTTTATAATTCCTAAAATGCTAGGTTATTCCTTCTGTTTAAAAAAAAATTAAATTGAGTTTTAAATTTCCAATTCTTGAAAAAATTGAACTTTGATGATATATTTTGATCAGCAACACAGATGCCTCGAACTAGATTTCATTTAGTTATTTAATCCGGATATACTGATATCAATATTTATTGAATTATTATTTATTATGTTGATTTAAGTTTTACTTCCGAAACTTTTGTCGTAAATAGTATCCATGGCAATTTTAATAATAAAATAATCTACTTTTGCAACAATGTTCTGAGAATCTATGATAGTCACAGCTGAAATATTCCAAAATATATAGTAATCGGTAAAACAAATGAAAAGAGAAACCGCAATGATTTTCAATTAACCTAAATTAAAATAATAGAGAAACCTTATAGTATTATTTAACATTGCATTTTACAGCCCGAGTAAAAACTTTAAGGCCAGTAACATTTTTTGAGAAAATGGAAACATAAACTGAGTAATTAAAATACCATTTTATTGATAATTGTTGAGCTTAAATAAAAGTAAAAAAAGTAGAAAAATTAATTTGCAAATATTTTATTATTAGAAAATATTACAGAACACACAGATGAATATTTGAGCCTGAGTAAAAACTTTAAGGCCAACATAGAAAATAACATAAGAAAAAAATTACAAATTCTTAGAAGGTTGTGTAGGAGCCATTTCTTCGAATTACTTCAAATATTCTTGTTTACATGGATGAAACGTGGTTTTGACAAAGGGTGGGGTCGGTTTTATACCATTCATCTTCGATAGTAGATTTCAGCTCTGTTGTTGATGTAAATTGTCTCCCATTTGCATAAACTCTTCTTGCTAAGTCACCCCAAAGGTTCTCGATTGGGTTGAAGTCAGATGATCTAGCTCGCCATTTCACAGTTTCAACATTGTTGACTTGGAACCAATTTTTTGTGCTGTTACTCGAATGGATCGATGCATTGTCTTGCTGATATTTCCAATTTTCTCCAGCAAGACATTCAGCATTTGGCAAAAGACGATTTGTTAGGACATTTTGGTATCCTTGTGAATTCATTCTACCTGAAACGAATGCAATTGAGCCCACACCATTGTAAGCAAAACTGCCCCAAGTCATGACAGACCCTCCACCTAATTGGCACTTGGAGAATATTTCTTTTTCATTTCTTATATCATGCCAGTAGAAATTCCAGCCATCTGGTCCATCCAAATTCCATTTTTTTTTCGTCAGAAAAAATAATTTCTATCCATTGGTTGTCCCAGGTCATGACTGTTCAAACGCTCTATTTTGTGTCTCTGCAGTAACTGAGGCTTAGTCAATTTTGCTGTATAAGTGAACCTACCTGACCTTCTAATTGTGTTATAAATCGTTTTTTGACAAACTTTTAAACCTGTCGTCGGAGTCAGTTTCCTGGTTGAGTAATTTACAGTAGATGCAAGTTGGCAAACTCTTCTTTCATCACGCGAGGACAAAGCTTTAGGTTTTCTCCCAGTATTTTTTTTACCATAATTGTCTTTCAATTTAAAAAAAAATGTTGACTACAGTCTTTGATCTTCCTATCTTTATCGCAATAGCACGACTACTCATTCATGTTGAAGACAAAGCTTCGATCTGTCCTCTTTTACGATCAGTTAACTTCTTACTTTTCGCCATCTTCACAAAGATCACCAATACTTCGAAGAAACGTATGTCAAATATGAAAATTGCAGCGTTGTCACAAGCTAGTAGTTGCAATGGTAATTACACGATTATATTATATTTATTTTTAAAAAAATGACTGGCAGAAATACTAGCTTTTTAAATAACCACATGTTTCTCATAATTATGTATTTACAAATTATGTTTATGGCATTTATTTCTTATCAATGAACTTTAATAATTAATATTATTTGTATCCCTTTTATTTCCTTTTACATTTTCTCAAAAATTTTTACTGGCCTTAAAGTTTTTACTCAGGCTGTAGATTTTAAATTCCAATAAAGTGCCTTATTTTGAATTATGACTATCTAAAACTGGATGAGAAATTAAAGAACAAGCTTCCATATAAAAATATAAACGAATTGATGCCGCGCGCGCGTTTGCATGCGCGTGTTCAGATAATTCAATGTATCACGCTTAGTTTCACTCAGTTTTAAATTTTAATTTCGAAAATTTATTTAGGGTTTTATTTAATGATTTTTCACCTGTAGTTTCGTTTCTGATGATTGTAGAAATACAATTGCATTATCAAAAAGAGCAGATTGCCATCTTAAAGAAATTTGTTTTGCTTCTGACTTGGATTTCTTTAGGTTCAGAAATTTAAATATTCATTTTTCAAGAAAATTTTTCAAAATTCTGGCATCGTTCACTGTAATGCAATACATTTATATATTTCCAGCTTTTTGAGGTCATTATCTAAACAAATGGATCAAATTTAGAACAAACATGATAAAAATTCCCTGCATCTATTTTTAAATGCCGTTCAAATTGACTCAAAGATTTTTCGATGATTCTGTGGGTTAAACAATAAAACTTTACTCTGAAGTAATTTTCTTCACTGACTTCGCAGAAGTCAAATTAGAAAACTAAGAATCGTGAAAATTTTTACAGATAAAGCAGTTAAATGGAAACAAAAATATGCCGAATTTTTTTAACAATCGTTTGACAACATCTCATAATTTCGGAATGTTTACAGATCTTGACGGGCGGGTTTCTTTTAATTTAGATTGCAGAATTTCTATTATAAACAAGTTATCAAGCAGAGGTACATTATTGCAAAATTTGGTTCGTTCAAAGTATCTGTGCAATGGTATAAATAGCAATCGAATAGCAACATATCATTATAGAGTAAAACCACTTTTCGTCAGCCAATTACGACATTTTATGCTATTAATATGCTGGGTTCTAGCAATCAAATGTAACTTAAATATAGCAGTAAAGCAGAATGCATTTTTAGTCAGCTTATAACTACGCAATAAAAGACAGAAATAAACTTTTGAAGCTGTTTTTATTTCGCTTTTATAATGCGAGATTCACACCAGTAAGATATTTTGGCTGACTATTGTAGATTTAAAAGTAGTGAAATAATCAGTTGGATATAATAAATTCCGATTGATATAAATAATTTTTAAAAGCAGTATGTTAGTTTTCAACTTCTTTCCGAAATATACATCAGATACCAAATACACATCTGAACTAAGTATCAGTTTTCAATCATTGGTTAAAAATTAATGATAGTTCACGTAATTTCAAATCATTTACATTAACTTTCGTAATTATTATAATTGAGATTTCCTTTTTTTTCTACTATAAATACATAGGCGTTGGATCGCGAACGACGCAAGCTGGAATCTCGTAGTAATCTTAAAAGAATCGACCGTGATTCGTAGGAGTTAACGAATGAAAGTAGCAGGGTTGTGAATTTTAATGGCACAAACGCCAGTCTTACATCTGAACTGAATAGAAAGTATTTATTCTGACCACGATTTATTATTATCAAAAATGACAGATAAGAAAAAACAGAACTACGAAAGAAGTTTAAAGGAATGAAGAATAAATCAAATAAGTCTGAGCAAACCGATGTCAATAAGAAAATTTTTAGAGAAAAGGAGGATTTCACAGTATACCTTTCAAGTTATCAACCGTTAAAATGCTTCATTCTTAAATTAAAATCATTCCAATCTGCTAAATAAGTCTAGCAGATAATAAATACTGTCGTCTGACAAGCACACTGGCGGCAATTTGCCTTTTAATAAAGTATTATATGCAAAATCTGTGTCGAAAGTTCTTAGTCTTTTCAATTTTACAAATAAATGTCAATAAATAAAATCCGCAACTGCCCTTACAACGATGCTGTGGAAACTGCTCGAGTAACCTGGATATCACAGCCATATATTCCGCTTTCTTTACGAGTGATTGAATACTCGTGGCGTTAGCTTTATTCAGTCTAGATGCTCACCCAAATGAGTTTGTCGAAAAGAGAGGGTTTCTAAGAACATTCAAACGATGTACGGGCGTATCCAATAGCTATCAGCTTAATGGCGATCTTTCGTATACCATTCCCTTAAGAAGGTGTTTTGTCATTGCTGTTTTTGATTTGTGGCAATTTTTTTTATTCTATGAAAAAGAAACGTGATATTATACCGTGGGAATGAAAGCGTGCATGCTTGTTGGAAACCCGCGATACAATGCTGAATGAAGTGTCATTTATCATAGATCTGATCGTCCCTAATGGCATTTTCTTTTGATACTGAAATAAAGTATACATTTAGTATCCAGAATGATAGTATTAAATGCAGTAGATTTTCTATACCACGTTGAGGAGCGAAGCCTTTTTCAACAGCCGGTGTTGATCCTTTATTTCCGAAAAATATTGTTTGCTGTTGTGTTTTGAAGAATGAAATTTGATTCCAACATTTCAGAACTAATTAATCGCCGTATCCTGATGCGGGTAAAAAGGCTGCACTATAGCTTTTCGAATTTGTATAAATAATTTGTTCTTTATAAACCTTACAGAAAACGAAATATTTTAATGACTGTAAAATTGAGCTATAAACATATCTTCTTCAATGATTAAAACTTCAGCAAAGCCAACACGATTTCATTTTTAGAGCCATCCGTAAGTGAATGGAACGTAAGTACTATATACTTTATTTGGCAACAAAATAGCTTAAAATAAATCGAATTGGATGTTAATTCAGAATTCTTGATAAAATGATCGATATTAATTTTGGCCAAGTAATAGCCTTTTCTTTTTGTAAATTTTCCACATTTTCCGTCACAAAATATTGTATTAAACTTATTGCATTCTATGTCCAAATAATGGAATGATTCGAGTACTTGAATTTGGAACTTTACCATGCATCGCACTTTATTTTAAAACATTTCAGAGAAAATTTCTTTCATGTAAACCGAAAAAAAGTTATTTTGCAAATAATATTATTTATTTCATAGATTCGCGATGAAAATCCGAGTCGTAAAATGGTGTATAGTATACAATATATGCAAGAGATTTAAAAGCGAATCCCATATGTTCAGTATTTGTAGATTTAGAGCTATTGCCAATGTGATAAAATAAGACTAACATTAAGACTATTGAAAATCAGCACTCCAAGGAGCATATGCAAGTACAAGCATTGCAAGTTCATCCAACATTTTCAGATTCGATGTTTTGGCACATCTCCATTTCAGATTTAAAGATTGGTTTAAATATCAATTTCTCATCAAAGCAAACAAATTCAGCCTGACATCATAGGTACATAAGCGTCTCTGATAAATTTCAGGCTGAGAATGAAGATTACGTATTTTAGAGAAACGCCGAAGGCGTTTTTTGTTTAATAAAGTAAATCCGTTGCAATCATTTTAGTTAGTAATGTTTTTCGCTTCTGTATGCAGCTGGTGTACTATAAAATTCTTCAATTCCAATTCATAATCTATCTGGAAGTCGCGTATATATAATAAACCGTTCGCGTATTGCTGCAGTTTCAGAATAATTCGTTTTAATTTGATAAAGTTACACTTTAAATACTTCCCTGAATCTCCTTCATACTGCGGAAATCTCGATAAAAAAAATCATGCGTACTTTAAATACTCTTATCAGGTGTAAGTCGTTTATTTATAAAATTATTTATAAAAGCTTTCAAGTTTACTAGAAAACCCATGCTATACATACTAAAATGCCACATTGCCATGCTCTGTCCTGTCCTGTCCTAAACTTTATCCTAGTTGGAAAAAACCAGAAAGTGTATTTTGCCACAAAAGAATGTCCAAAGACGTTTCTAGCATTAAAACATCAGTGGTGCCTCTGTCACATCGAAACCCACTTTGAAAATTTGATTAGAAACCAGATTTTTCAATGCAGTGTATGAAATGAAAGTTAGGTTCTCCCACCATTCTGTTTTTACAAGGAACTTGTTAACGCTAGTGTGTACGAAGAACTTTCCATAATTGGGAAGTCGAATAACATTGCTCTGCGCTATACAACTGGTAAATATTTTTTTAGCCAAATTATATAAGGCTTAAAAGAACATCAGGACATATTATTCAGAATCCTGACCAAATTATAATTTTTTTTTATCTGGGCCAGGATATGCTAGGTGGGATTTGTTCCTAGATATTTTAAGTTCAACTATAGCGAAAAATCCTTTATTTCTGAGTTTGAAGATATAAAATACAGCAGTCCTACCACACGGTTTTTGCGCATTATAAATTCTTGGAAAAGTATTGTATACTAGACATTTTTTATTAAAAGATTCACCTATGCGTCTTTACAGTGCGCTCTGTTTTCAACATATTTAAAACAAGAATCTATACTAAATGGCTTATTTTATATTTTCCCCAATATCTTGTTATCATTTCTCCATATTGCCTTCGATACCATCTTATTTTCAATTTTATTTAATGTTATTTTCAAAAACACTCATTTTAATTTGACGTTTCTTTCTACTAGTTACTGCTTGATATTGCTTTAAGGACTATGCAATCAGTTACTGGTTTACGATAATAGTAATTCTAAGCTTTAATTTACCATTTTCCGCATATACGTACGCTGTCCCATCATGGTTTCCGAAATTTAGGGGATTTACCCAACGTTTTGGGAATGGAGTTTTCAGCAGCTGTTAGAATATGTTGTGTTACAATTTCAGTAGCTATGTCAATGCCAATGTTATTTTCCCCAAACCATGGCTAGAATCAATTCTAAAGTAAACCTCTGGGCGTAAGTTGGAGATTGAGAAGTTGCCCAACCTTCCAGCACTGCTTCCTTATTTCCGAGAAAATGCACCACCTGCCAATAGAGGTTAAGAAAGCGGCTTCGCCCGAGGCCGTGCGCAAAAAAGATAAACAGAAGTAGCTATGCTAAATTTCTCATGTAAATGGCCTCCTCTAGGTAGCGCTCTTGTCTTTTTCGCGCACGGCCTCGCTTCGCCCCTACCAACCGATTTAAGGAACAGCAGGCACAAAAGGAATAAAGACACAGGGATCCTACTTTGCCATCCAAACCCATATTAAATAGAAGTTAAAAGAAAAAACTCACATTATGCACGATATGCCAACTTAAATTATAAAGTAAGGAAACGTTGAATATAAAAAGTAAAGGAGAATCGCTAGGGCAATCCGAGAACTTGGCACCAGTGCTTGTCAAAGAACTAACCTCTTGGGATACAAGAAAAGATTTCTGGAAACCATGAGTACGAGGAATCCACTCAAAAGATAAGCATTTGAGAGAAATATTGGAAAGGTGTTATATACAATTCCAATATCTTTGGAGAGAAATTTCATTCTCATCCCCCTCCTCTAAAGTCTTTCTTTTTGGGGTTTTTCTTTCATTTTTTATAGTTTAAGTCCGGTAGTGATACCATTAGCATGTAAAGGGAAAATTCCTTATTTCGCTTTCACAGCTTTATTATAATTTTTTCTGAATTTGATTGAGGTAACGTTCATAACGAATCCGTGCGAGTTAGTATTGTCTAAAAAAGACAAAACGGGAATACATATTTATTTTAGATTCCATTTATTTTGATAGTTAAATATTGTTCTCGAGGAGAGCAAATACATAGCCGCAACTCTAAACTGAAGACTTGATTCTGAAGTAAACAAGAAAAAAGCAAGCAATTCACGATTTATTAGTGGAAATAGCAATACACTTTAGAGAAGGGGCGGAGAGTCTTTCCGTAATACCATTGGTGAAACGCTAACCTGATATCTACATTTGCATTCTTCACCGTTTTGGTTTTAAAAACTATGAATAAAATCTGGTCCTTTAAAACACTGAGCGTATGGAAGTTTTAGGATTCTTAGAGATGTCGTAACAAAGCTATACCATCTTCGATTAGTAATAACCACTATAGTCTGTTCTAGATTTCCATTTTGTTTACAGGAAAAATTTTAAAGTTTGATCCGATTATTCCATTTTTGATATCTGGAAAGGGAACAGGAATTTTGTACACGTTTGTGTCGAAGACGAATTTATTTTTTCTTTTGGAAGCTATACGATCAACACCAGTTTAACAGATAAAATTTTGGAAAAGTAAACAGTCTTGTCTAAACGTGGGCGTAAAGAATGCAATAGACAATATTTTGAAGAATTAAGGAAGTAGCCAATAAAATTATCAATTTTGACACAAATGATAATGTTATGCAAATTAATCTTCAAATAAAAATTCTTTATCGTGTAAGTTGTAATGTTGACAAAACTATTCTTCTGTCGAAGGTTGAACGTAAAAGCTCATAATTTTTTTGATAATTTCCGATCCAAATTTAAATCGATTCTAAACACAATCTATTCTAAAAATTATAGATTACTGAAACCGTAGATCTAATAAAATGAACAAAAGTCATTTTCAATAGGATCTGTATTACAAGAGGTTTGAGATTAAGCAAGCTCGAAACATTTCAAAGGTGTTGCCAATTAATGTGAAAAATATTCACAAATAACTATTAACAATACGACGATCGGCACTTATTTTTCTAGGAAATCAGTCAGGAAAATTATATACTGCTAATGAGCAGATGTCAGAAGAAAAAAAAAAAACCGCATCTATACGTATATAAACGATAAAGTTCTCACAAACGGAAGTTTAACGATTCTTAAAATTGTACCGTTCATTTATCATCCTCGGCAGTGCCTAAAATTTCTAATGCACGCACAGAAGATTTTGTCCAGAATCTTCCTCTTATGAAATGAATGTGTACCTTATTCATAGCCATGGATGTCAAACCATTCACTCAAAACGCAAACAATTATTGACCTAATCCATCAAATAACGTTTCTAGAAACTAATATCTTTTTAAAACGCGAAAAACTGTTATCATTTATTAATGCGAGATTCCAGTTTAATGATTCAAACTATCCTCTATATTTGTATCTCAAATAAAAGAATTGATTGATCAAGGCAGCTTCTTTGCTACAACCGAATTTCTAAAAGTGCTACAATGGATAAATATAAAGTTCGAGTATGGTTCTATAAAGCTTCCCCAAATTTGAATGAAATCTTTCAACATTTGTATTCACAAAGTAAAATTTATGAAGTTCCTCTAGAAGTAAAAAAGTTTACCGCATCTCCATAATCAACGTGAAAAGGATGTTATAGAAAGCAAATGAAAATGCTGACCAGTCTTCCAAACATCCTCAAAGTGAAATCAAATCCCCAGCTATTGCATTGAGTAACGTAAACATTCCACCTGAAAGCAGAGTGGACTGAAAAACAGCAGTCCTCCCTCCCACCCCCCACTTGGGCAGTATTACTATGCTTCCATTTGTAAATATTCGCAAATCATTTAACTTAAACCCCTATTTTCATGTTTATTACCCTTCCGTTTGCTACAATTTCGCTTTTTTCAAAGATTTTTTTAATTCGATACATTGTATATTTGAAGGTCGTCAATCATTTGCATGTGTATCTCGGAGAAATTATCCGAGAAAGATAGTATTAATAGTCGGTCGTTAATTGTTGTTCACGAAAGTTGCCCATTTGAAATTCGACCTCATTATAGGTAAAATTCCTATTTTTCACAAGCTGTAGGATTTTGAAATTCATATTCAGAAGGAATTTTCTAAAATTTGGCATGCTATTTTTTTTAGAAGTTTAAATTTAATATCAGCAAAGTTATCCAGATCTTTGTCATCGGTTGTTAAGCGGCTTACCCTTCCAAAACAGAGGAGATGGGACGCTTATTATTCCAAAGAATATGAAAAATCCATAAAATCTTTGATTGCATGGAATGGGAAGTAAACCCTTCCACGCCAATTACTTTAACAAATCAACAATGTAATGTTTGAAAATTTACCGCCTTCTTATTTCTAGGGATAGATGGAAGTTGGGAATAAGGGTTATTAGAAAATAATCTAGTATTGAAACTATCAGTGTAATTTTTCAAAAATTTCTTTGATTGGGAGTAGCAGATGTGAAAGTTCCAATCCTAGTTTTTGCTTTCCCATATGAACCTGCTCATTGCGATATCTTGTATAGGAGGGAATCAACCCTTTCACTTCTAACCCGGCCGTGAAGTTATATATTAATGAGCTAGTCACTTTCAAAAAAGGGGCGCATTATGTTAAGCACGTTATCAGTAAAGATAACTTCGCTTTACATTCCGAATTCCTCATTCGAAAGAGACCGACCCCCAAACGATCCATTAGTATAAAGCTGACACGGCCTAGTAAGAGTTAAAGCATTATATACGTGCTAATACTGTTAATATAAAATGAGCCCCAACATCTTTATTGTCATTACATTTGTAAAGCATTGAAAAGGTTTGTTACTATGTCTCAAAATAGGTGCATGCAAAAATAATGTGTATACTTAAAAAGAATGAAGTATTCCCGCTTTTCATTAGGCTTGGTTTATTTCTAGTTATAATTTTTTTAATGTAACGAATTATTACCCGCTGGTTATATTTAAATTGTCTGTAAATATAATTAAGTTACTTCACAAATGTCTTGTAATATTTCATATGATTTTTTAATAAAAACAAGGTAAAGTAATCTAGTGGGTAAGCTTATAAAAATGTCAATCAGAAGTGGCAGTAGTGTAACTTAAAAAGGAAACTCGATAAATTCAACACTATCAAATCTTCCGAAGCCGTAGAAGGTTTGCTTCATTTTTTTGAAGGTTTGAAACTGCTCAGTTGAATGAATATAAGCCCCTTCAATTCAAAGTAAATGACATTCAGCCCACCCTTTCAATGTATTGAACATATTTTCAGAGGTAAAGTCCAAAAATATTTAATAAAAGACTAAATAAAGTTCAAGATTCGTTTTAATATTAAGGGATCTTTATTTCATTTTAAATTTACATTTATACATAAGAATTTAGAGATGTATTGCTAATTACAAAAACAAAAGTTCGTATTATATAGCCTACACAATTTCATAGCAAAACTGATTTCAATTCTCAAAATCAACAAAGAAGAAACAATTACATCGAGATCATTTCTTCGTTATTGTTTTTGAGATGCATTTACAAGTGTAAAAAAATGGTAGCAAATATTTATATTTTAAAAATAAAAGTCCACGAAAATTTTAGACAAATTTATATAATGACGAACAATTTACACATACCGGTCCATGAATTGACTCGTCGGCAAAATGTATCCTCTTTCCACCGGGACCATCTAAAAGAAAATAAAAACGAAATTTTATTGCTCATCTTGGAATTGCCGTGTTCTAATATGAAATCGATCTAAACTGTATGTGTTATGTATATTTGTATATACAAACCACTTATTCGTATATTACGTTTCTTACTGCATAAGCAAAACATTGAGTAATAAACAAATCTTTTTTAATTCCAATTTCGCCAATATTATATATCGATACATGAATTTCGAGCGATATTAAAACATTCGGACTTTGTTACACTCCTGTAACTCAACAATTTTTCTATTTGCCCACAAATTTAATATTTTCATGGAATGAACTTTGCAATATTTTGCTTCAAACCTTGTTGTGTCTTCAGTAAAATGAAGATGAGGACTCGTGAAAATGAACTCGGTTAATAATGAACATTTTCCTTTCACGCAACACGATTGATATCGCTAATGTAAACAGCATTTACAAATATAATCCATTTTATGTTGTTTCCATAAATTGAAGCTAAACCAATTAAATAAGACTGTTTTAAAAGCACCTCTTTGAACTAAAACATTCCCCATAATAAAAAAAATTGAGAAATTCGAGTTCTCTTACCAAGAGATTTCTTACAAGTAAAAATTTAAGTTGTAAAATCAAGTATTAATCTACTGTTCGATGTTCACTATTAGAATGCATTAAAAAGAATGTTTCTTCATGTAATTATTTTTAATTTCAAAAAGAAAATTATTGTGCAACTGCATATCAAACACAAATCTGTGCACATATTCCAAGTTAAAAAATCTCCATAATTAGAACAATAAGTGAGTAAAGGTACAATGAAGATGAATTCTTTTTAAGTATTACTGAAACAAAAAATTTTACGAAAAAATCTGAAATGGAATTTTTCGAATAAAAATCATCTTGAAACGGTTCCCCACGGAAACACGAATAAATAGTGGCTAATTACAGTCTCGCACAAGAACGACTCTTCCAACCATAAAAAATTCAACTGAAAATGGCTATTAAACATAAAAGCGCAAAACGTTCTTGAACTGCAACTCCAAATAGACTTCATTTAATTGCTCACTCGAGTGACTTGTCTGTGCATCCCCACTCTTTGTAATCAAATGGAAAAATATCAATCTCTTTGATATTTTGCCATTTGATCAAGGCTATAGCAGGGCTTCAAATGTTTTATCTCTGTTTCTAATATTGGCAAACTATATATCTTTAAAACTATCTTCCATACCAGGAGATTTGCTTCGCATGGTACCATTATTACAAATTTGTAACAATGTCGTTATTTTCTTCGGTAATTGCTAAAATTCTGTTTAATTTTTAATGTCTAATAATTCTTTGTTGATTAAATAGACCTAATCTCAAACAAATATGAAATTTCAATAATTTTCTATGAATAAGATGCAAGTGTCCAAAATTGTTATATCTCGAGTGTATTTTGGGTTCACAGTTGCCGTTAGTATAAAATTCTTAAGTGCTAAAAAATATTGCAAAACTTACCATCAGGTTCTCCTCCGGGTCTTTTCGACATCTAAAGTAAAGAAATAAAAAAAAGTCAGTTTTGACAAATTGGATACGAATATAAATTGCATAAAGACATGATTTCGGCTTGAGCAAAATAGAGAGGAACCATGGCGATTATAATTAGAATATTTTATAGAACATCCTATTGCATTGCTGAAGTCAAATGTATAGTAAATTAACAGTTATATACTTTATACCAGATGAGGATTAAGAACACCGGATGCCCTAGTGAAGTAACTTTGTTTTCCATGGGAGTGAGTGAGGTTGGAACATTTTTATTAATGAAAAGAACTTTTTGGAAACTTGGTAACCGTATTTAGACAGCAAATTATGTGTTATTGAAATTCGTAAAATAATTACTTTTTGCTTCTAAATGTCAGGATTTTGGGTGCTTTTTATTTTCAGTTGAAGTAATACGTGATATGCAAATTCCATCAAGTATATCTTGCTATTTTGTTGAACAGTTAGTTACAGAATTTCAATTTCCATACACCCGTGTAAGCTTTTAACACGAAAGTACTTTATTTCTCCATTTAGCTTAATTGAGCTATTAAGACGCTGTTAAAGTAAATTAAAGCTATTATTAAAAGTAGTTAAAGCTAAAACCTATCAGAAATGCATGCTATTTAACTTGGATGTTACTTTATAATAAATTTTAATTCAACAATTAAAAAAAGCGAATTAAATTAAAACTAAAAATGTAGTCATTTTAAATCTGATACTATTTATAAAAACGGAAGAGGTAGGTTTGATATGTTCCAATTGTATCAATTATTAGTTGCATTTTTAAAGACTATTTTTAAATAGCCAGTCAATTACATAATCGAGAGTAATTGAATTTAGAATTTAAGTCTTGAACTGATGTGCGAAATGAAAACTCGCGTGTATATTATCACAACAAGCTTAATAAGATTTGTTCAAAGTCCGATTATTTCATTCCATCCAACTATAGAATCAAGGATTAAATAAAATGTTTAAATCACAATTCTTGTGCATTTAAAATAGGGTAGGTCTCTAAAAGTCTATTTATATTAGAGCATGAAAACGGTTCAATAAAATTGATTCTATTTTGTAGTACATGCCCATAAATTGTACAACCCCTTCATTTCAAGTAGTAATTGTGGAGAATTAAATTTTAACCTAAATCTAACAGTTTTAATTTATTACAACTATTGGATTTGAATCAAATTGAAGGAAATTTTAACGCCAAAAAATAAAGGACCGAATATCCAATTTACAAATTATTCAAATTTCACTGATTTCTATGGATAGACTAATTAACCGAACACCGAATTATACAAGAATTTTTCGTACAGTACTAAAATGTAAACGGATGGCACATGAAATGAATTGAAGACTTTTTGTCCTTTAATAAAAATGGCTTTCAAAACCCAATTAAAGAAACCCAATTTCATTGCTTTTCTTCATATAACATCGCTAGATTGCGAATTAATATAAATATTTAAAACTGGTATAACAAACTGTTGCCAGATGTTTGAATGGAAACGATTCTATTCAAGTAAAAGATTTTCTATTCTAATAAAAGTCGACAAATAAGCGTACTTTATAAATAAACATTCTACAAACATAATACTAAAGGACAACACAGAAATTTGACCTTATTTTTTTAATGATTCAATTCACAGTTAAACTAATACTATATTTTAACGAATTAATGAAAGTAACGATGAGTAAGTGAGTAAGTAAAAAGATTAAAATGTTCGAGGGACGTAAATTCAAAATATTACATGTGCAAGTAGAAACTGCTTTATTTTGCTCAAATTCAACTTGAAAAGATACTCATTACAAAAACTGATAATCGAAATGTTCGCCATCGCTATCTATGTTTGTTTCTATTACTTGAAATAAGACTACAGACATTCATTAGTTCGAGTTCCTATCGATATTTAGTTCTTGTATCATTTACAGTTATACTATTTAAACCGACACCGAGCATCTGCAATAGTTTTTTTCTTCCAAGATTTTCCGACAGAATATGAAATATTTTAGGTATAAATAAAACACTAGAAACTCAGAAAAGGAATCGAATTTTAAGGCAAATTTTCAAAATTAGCATTTATTTTAAAATGAGCTTAAGTTTTCACGTGTTGGAGTTGTGTGCTGATACCCCGGCAGTAAAGAGGATCGATTTTAACTTTTCAAAACGCGTTTTAACAAATTTATTGTGCTGAGAATATCTGGCGTATGCTCTCAGAAATGCTTCACAGGCAATGTTTTAACAGTCTTTACGTATTTTGTTTTTATTGAAACACTTCTTTAGAAATTTAATAATCGAGAATTGAATTCGCCAACTTATCCCATAAGTATGGAATACCGATTAAAGAATTGGCTCTAAATTGAATCTAAATCTAAAACCTTTAATTCTCAACGTATTAAATGCTTCCAATATACTTAATAAAACAATGTTTAAAATGCCACATTTAAACATTCATATTTCCACTGCTTTTATGTACGGATTTCTTGGTCGGACATTTGAAAATCTTGTCACATAAAATATCAAGTAACCTCAAAATGATGCCTTAAGCTAAACTTGAAATTTCAAAAAAGGAATCATTTGTCAAAGATGCGTTTCTTCGATCCAGAAACCAGAGCAAGTGGTCGCCCCGAAATACTCCCCATTTGAGGTCGTCTCTCTACCCGACCACGGATAAGATAATGCACCTTGGATTTGGCCGTATGTCTTCAATAGTATTTCGTGGATATTGCATAGAAATATCCATTAAATAGCTATGCCATATCAATATCTATAAAATATAATTTGATTGTATTTTGGATTACTTTTTCCCGATCGACTAAAAAAAAATTGATACTAAACAATTGTATTCATAAGATCACAAACCGAATTTTATTGATAAAAGTCATTACGTTTACACATGTGAAAATACAAACCGGCAGATGGATTTCATCCAAATTTCATACATATCTACACTTTAGATGCTTCACTTACGTACCAAATTTCGTTTACTTAATTCATTAAGTTTTATAGTTCTAGAATTCATTTGTACTCTTTCACTCATCCAAAGAAGGAATTTCGATCAAAACTCGATAGAAAAAAACAAATTTGGTCATGTGTCCATATACCAAATTTCATTCATCTCGATCTAAACATTTGAGTGATCGTCTTCAAAGGCAAACAGATGCGCGTAATGCCGATGTGTTTTCCGAACTCGGTAATTTATGAAGATTGGAAGATTGGCAGAAAATCAATTTCGAATTTGAAGTTCACAGTAACCGGCATCCAAATTATTGAAATATAGGATTAGAATTAATTTGGAATTTGATTGAAAAATAATTACAGAAAGCAAAAACGCTTATCTACTACCTGAATAACAATTAAATATTTGTCGGGGCTTTTTCATTTTATCTTAGTGATTCGATTCCAATGTCTCTTGATTTGTCTAAGTAAGCAATAAATTTCCCAAATTAACGATGAAAAACATTGAGATATCTTTCGATTGTTTGGAATGCACCTTTGACTTCTAATAAAAGCGATATGAAAGCGAATGCTAAAGAGTTCTCAAACATTCAGTAATGTTTTGAATTAAAAAGGCGTAGAAGAAAAATACAAAGGCTGGAAGAAATTCATAATGTGATTATTCGAAATAGCAAAGTAAATGCAAGCTATTCTTCAGAAATAGAATAATTTTTGGGGTAGAACTACTGTTAAGCGTTCACCAAAAAGATTTGATTATTGGAAACAAAAATTTATCAATCAGAATAATCGATGAAATGAGAGCTGCATGTGAACATCTAGTTTTCTATGAATGGGTTTTTATTCTTCGGTCCTGGAATTAAAAAACCCTTCCGTTTATGTTTTAGAATTAAACAGGAATCGAAACTGCCAAACGTCTCCTGGCTAACTGAAAATTAATTCGACTAGTTTCAAGAAATTTCCATATTTTTATTTTCAATAAAGAAAATTTTGCGGTGCCTGGGGCACCTCTAGATTTTAATCCACAATTGAATTAGTTATTCCATGAAATAATTTTAAAGATTATAATTTTACACGATTGGCTAAATGTCAAGCACCCTAATTGAACTTCGTAGCATATATATTTGAGCATTAAATAGAATATTTCAACGAAGTCGCCCATTTTAGAGAGATGCGATGCCTAATATTACCAGGCAGAAAAGAATAATTTGTTACTACACACTTTAGATCGTTTAGTTGCAGTACATCTATTTCAAGCATTAACACAAACGGGAATTACCTTTTAACTCGCTTATTGGCTTGCGAAATATCTTCATATATGCTAATAAGAGACACTAACCCCACTTGCAAAGAGTCGGAGGTTCACGTCATAAATCTGAAGTATTTCGACTAACTTGTATGACTCATCAGTTGCAATAAGAGATTGAAATTTCAAAACAGAAAGCTCATGAATTTTAGTATCCAAAAATTTCATTATGTATTCTGCTTGGAAGAAAAAGTTCAAGAGCATATCCTTATAATCACAGAATTATTCTTTGTTTACCAAGCCTAAAAATTCTCTGCCCCAGTTAAATTTGAAATTAAAATAAAATTCGTCGATAAAATTCTAATAAATGTAACAGGGAAGTTTTTTCTACTTCACTGCAGCATTTCCATAATAAATAACTTACGGCATAGAATAGTTTACAGAATAATTTCGAAAAGTGCTTTATGGGGCTCTTAGATGGGAAATGCAATGTAATTTCGATTGCAAGCAACAGAAAAGCAGATAAATAAATGAAAAAACCAGTCAATCCCTAAAATATCATTCAGAAGCAGAATTCTATTTACAAATATGAAGGAAAAGAAATTCTCCTATTCAAAATCGCATCTCATTAGAAGAAATGAAGATTTGAATAAAAAACGATTGCAGATATATTAATTTTTTTATAAACATGATTCGGATACTTTCTATAATACTTGCAATTAAAATGGAAATACTAAACAGATGGCAAAGACAAAATTCCAAATTACTTATTGTACAATAAAATGAGGAATATGAAATGCATTATAAATTTTAAAATTATAAGCTTATGGAGTCTTAAATGTTAATTTCACAAGATTAAGAATATTTTAAAATTGAACAGAGATTAGATTTTTATTTGAAATAATTATCAATAAACTTTCAAGCGATTGCAAGAAATGATCATAGATTAATCACACATTATATAGTATAACTATAATTAGTTATAAATTAATAGATCATTTATAAATTAAAAGCCACCTGTAATGGAAAAAATTATAGGAAATAAATTATTAGTAAAAAATGATTAGAATAAATTGAGTTTTAAATGCTGTCCATCGAAAGATTTGCATTTTTGAAAAAGAAACCCATTTAGAAATTTTAATAAGAAAGACTTAAAAAAACAGCATTTGCTATTCTTATTTTTACTTCACTAATTCGACTCTCAAGTACACTCATTAATTTTAGCAATGTAAACTGCACTGAAATTAAAATTTTCTGTTTACATATTATCTATTATTTACACTAAGAAAGAAATATAGAAATCAATTTACTTACAATCAATAACTTTTTTTTTTCTTATCAGAAATATAGACTTAGGCAGAAAATATTTTTTTCAAAAATCTAAAGGCACGCAAAATTAATTTTATTATTATTACTTAAGAGCAAATGTAAACATAAGGTCTTAAGTGGGAAACGAGAAACTGGCAAAACTCCATTTATATACTAGAATGTCACATGACTCAAACAAAATTCTGACGAAGAATTGAACAGTTGGGAACGGAAGTTACAGTTATTAGATGGTAGCTTAATAATAATTTTTATGCAACTAAATGAAAAAAAAAATTATATCAGCATGAGATGAATTGGAAAAACTTTCAAAAATTACTTCAAATCTTTTTTGAAAGGGAGACTTTTTTTTCTCCTAGAGATTTTTGACCATTCTAAACTGAATGATAAAGTCTATACTTTGCGAAGTGGACAAAAAAAAGATGTTTCTCCTTTCATTCCAGCAAGGTTCAAAATAATTGATGCTCAAAATTCCATTTTGACGAGTAAAAATTAACATTGAGAGAGCTGAAAATAAAATATAAAACAATGGAAATCAATCGTATAGTGTCATAAAATATTTTTTAAAGCTTTTTTTTTTATTTTGTACTCTTAAGACAGCCCCTTTAAATCTTAATATTCGCTCGATATCCTGTAATTGGAAGCAACGGTATAGAAACACAACTCATACTTTCAATAAAAAATGAGAATTATATAGGAATTAAGAATGTATAGTATATAACTTTTTAGGTGATAAAGATTCATCTTCAAATTCGTAGGATCATCGGTCGGATTCACAATGCGATCGTGACAAATCCTGTCCTCGAAGGTTCAGCGTCTTCAATTTGTTCTGGATTCAGTTTCGTTTAGTAAGATGAAGGGTTCAGTGTCTTCAATTTTTTCTGGATTCAGTTTCGTTTAGTAAGTTGTAGGGATTCTGTTCCTGCCTGTTGAACAATATTTACGATTAAGAGGTCTGAACAAATCGAACTAACTGCAGCTTAAATTCATATTTATTACGTATAGTATTTAGCTAAGATTAAATGATTATCTAGATATTATAAATTTTATTGCTTCGTTTATGAACAGTGTTCAAAACAACCTCGTTTAGATGATGTCCGTTGCTCCACTTTTTCTTAGTAGTTTTGAAATCATGGAGATTAAACCAGTAAGTGTTGTTTCTTTAATAACTTCTCGGATACTTTCTAATAAAGGTCAATTTGCATGTTTGACGGATTTTTTCCCAAACGATTGAAACCAAAATTTGATGCAAAACTACACTTAACCCTTATCGTGGGAAGATTGCTTTTTTGAAGAAAAAAAAATGTATATAGGTAGCTTATTTTATATTTTATATATATATATATATATATATTTATATTTTATATATTTTTATTTTATAGTGGTAGTATATTTTTATAAAGTTGTATGTATGGTATACTATACAAAATGAACATACAAATGAAATCAAATTTATTATTTAAGATTCAAAGTCTGAAAATGGATGAGGTATGAAAATTTGAACTCTGGAATCAGCTGCTGGCGACCTTATTTCATCATGTCTGAAAGTTACGAGGGTCAATCTAAAATAATGTTTATTTAGATCAGAAACAATATTTAAATTTGATTTAATATAGCAACAAAGAAAATTAAACCAAACAATTGCCAGAAAATATCATACATAAAGAATGCAATTTTAAAAGAAAACTTAAATTAAGATGAAAATTTTTAGTTGGAAAAGAGTAAACATGATGAAATATGTTAGCATGAATTCGTTGAATATTGCTAAAGTAAGTAATCATATATTCCAATTTCAATTGATTTCAAATTGTTAAGGTCTTTAATTTAAATATTTTTCGTATACTAAATTATTTTAGTTATAATGAAATGCCAGAAAAGTGCATCAAATAACAATTTTTGATATTTTTCTAATCAAAGTTGGTATACGTAGATCACATAAACTTATTATCGGATTAAAAAAATCTTAACTTAAATGAATGATGATCTTTAAGAACCGAATAACAATAAATGTCCAAAAAAGATGTGGCATCTAATTAGGAGGATAGATGTTTTATAGGCTTGGGTATTCTGTGCCTTTTCCTTAAAAACGAGACATTTTTCCTAATAAAAGGATTCACAGCCATTGAGTATTGTTCCTACTTTCAACTTTTCTCCGTAGGGATTTTTAGTCTATTTTCCATGGATTTGGTTAATAATTGGGAGCCAGATTTTGGTTTGTCATGAAGTATAAATAATGCATTAAATCTTTTGAACTTGAGAAATAATATTTCATTGAAACTTTTGTTTATTTTCTGATGTAAAAAATTATGTAAGAAAAGCGATGCAACTGCTTATCATACGTGGTAAGCAATTTTAAGGTGGAATTATCAATTAATTATGGATTAATGAAGCGTTGTATCGTGATATGAAATGGCTGATATTACTAGAATCTCTGCTTCAAAACTGGAGGGTTATGATTATGACGCATGTTAAATATATAGAAAGTCAAAACACATTTACATTAATCAAGTAGAAAAATGAAATAACTGTCAAAATCTTAATGTGGCTAAAAGTGAAATATCTCCAAAACCCTCGATAAATTTTTGTTGTTTTGAAAAATAGGGAACTACAGATATCGTAAATCTCGCATTCAGATTCTATCACACTGATTAAGGGTGCAAATAGAATATTAAATGGATTTTAATATTTTGAATCCATATTTTGAAGTTAAATCTAAAATGATAGCTGCTTCTTTCTGACCAAAATGAAAATGAAGATAATTTAGTTGCGGGAATTTGAATTTTCAACGGATTCTTTAAATGTAAAATTTCTTAGAATTTTTTTTTATTTGGTTACACAAAAATAGTCGAAAAGTGCTGGGATCGATTTGTAAAATAATACCAACTTTATTTTCGAAAAGATATATAGAAAATTAAAGAAATTTCAAATAAAAAAAGAAGAAATTGAACAGAATGATATAAGGAAGTTGTAATTTTATTCGAAACTTTTTTTAAGAGTGAATAGATCTTATTTGATGCCTTATGCTTTAAGGGTTCAAAGACCATTAATCTTCAAATTTTGCAAAATTTCATTTAATTAAAAAAAAATTCTTTCTGTTTAAAATGACGTTTGAATCATTCTTCCGTCCTAATTATAACGAAAAATATAATTATTTTTGTGGTGTGTGGTTTTGAAAATCGAGCACTCAGACAACTTTTGTCATGCTCTACGTGCGCAAATAAAAGATGGAAAGGGGCGTAAGAAATAAGTGTCATTTTAAGAATAAGTGAAAAATATTGTTGAATATAATAAAGTGATAGAAGATTCCTTTGTTATCCGTAGAATATTATTGTTTCAAACTTAATTTAGTTTCATTTTTAACAATGAATTTTATATCATTTAAACATGTCCATATCATATAACAATATATAACAGTTAGGAGTCCTTATTGTTTCAAATTTGATTTTGTAACAATGCATTTTACACTATTTCAGCAATATCTAAAATCATTATTACCGAGACTCATCTTCTGAAAGCGTCATTTCACCACCATATTGAAGAGCTGATAGCAGAACTTTCTGTTTGCTCTGATTAGTTCAGAAGAAACATCCATCGAAATCAGTTGGAAGGTTGATAATCTTGTTTTCAATGCAGGTAAGTTCCTTCTCTACAAATC
Source organism: Argiope bruennichi (assembly GCF_947563725.1). Classification (NCBI taxonomy): domain Eukaryota; kingdom Metazoa; phylum Arthropoda; class Arachnida; order Araneae; family Araneidae; genus Argiope; species Argiope bruennichi. The sequence goes on along the minus strand of NC_079156.1, from coordinate 22,721,452 downwards.
ATTTTGCATATAATACTCCAAACATTATTTGAAACAACGCATTTTCTACAATCTAAGCAATACCTAAAATCTTTATTCTCCGATGATGCCAGGAAAAAGTGTTTTCACATAATCTAGCAAATTTGCACAAGGAAACAATTTTCATTTCTCAGGACTTTTAAAGAAATTTTTTGAACATTTTTAAATATTTGCCATGTCCTCGTACAGTAACAGATTTAAAATGAATATCCTAAAATCAATATTTTTTTAATGTGTTTTTGTTAAAAGAGAAATAACTTATGAAGAATCTTAATTTCCTTGGAATCCGAAGATTTCCTTTAGTTGTAACTATTAGACTTCTAACGGTATCTTTCTCTTATTCGATAAATTTACTTATATTAAAATTTAAGCTGAATTGAAAAATAAAATGTGAATGATGATTTTAATGCAATTGGTGTTGTTTTGAAATGAATATTTTGGACGATGCTAATTAGATCACTATATTTTTATCGTCTTCTTTTCATAACTTTATTTCTTTTAAATTGCAGTTTAAAAAAATTAATTTATACTATGTGAAAAAAATTTATATCCTTTTGAAGTATTATATTTAATCACCAGGAAGAATTTCGCAAAATGGTAAAAGAACTGGTGATTACAAACTGTATTGCTATATATCTTATTACTCAAGCATTCATGTTTGAATTGGTAAAAGCATTACCGTTTGAAGAATGTAAATTTGTTGGCCAAAAAGTTGTGTTTAGTCGAATCTTTTTACAATCAAACTTGGATGTTTCTTGCATTCCTGAAATAGATCCCCCCTCTCCCCCCCCCCAAAAAAAAATTCCAGAATACATAAAGAGAAAAACAAACATAGAAAATTTAACACCAACTTTCAAATGTGAGAATATCTCCCATAAATAAAAATTTAATTACAACTTTGGCGGAAAAACACATTTTCGCCACGTAAGCGAAGGTATTTGGCGCATTCGGTGTGTTTCATTGTTTCGAATTCACGGAGATAATTTTTTTTTCTATCTTATATTATAAGTTCGTATAGAACAAAATTTATTTCTTTTGTACAATTTTCTTTATTTTTTAAATTTAAATAAAATTCAAAAATAAATCTTGAAACAAATGCATCGTTAAAGATAGCAATGATTAGTTTTAAGGTCTACATTCACTTCTTTCTACACTATTTAAAAATGTTCTGCGGAAATCGAAGTGATTTTTAATAAAGAAAAAATTATACTTTCAGTGATAATGGAAATAAGTAAATAAATAAATGAATGAATGAAAGAATATACAATGAAGAGTCGCTTTCTATAAAGCTTTCTTACACACTCTAATAAAGGTGATATCCTAAAGAACGCCTTGCTCAGTATTGGCTTCAATCATTACGAAAGATTAACTTTTGGCATGAATTTAAAATTTGTACAGTCTATTGTTTCATCCTTGATGAGTTTTTTTCGATTCATCTGTGATATGAGGTAAATAATATCCTAAAAATTAAATTTCTATCTTGCCAACAGATTGGAGCAAAAATTTGATCAAGAAATATACTTGTAGCTACAAAAAAATATTTATTTTATTGAGTGTTTAGGCTTTTGTGTTTATACTTTTCGGAAAGTACAGATCGATAGACGATCCATCCCTTTTTCGGTTTGGATCAACATACTATGTTTATTAAATCCATGTACCGAATTTTATCCTTCTAGCTCTTTTTGTTTCGTGGTTATCGTGTTTACCTTCAAGCAGCCGGACAAGCAGACTTCCTCTGAAGGAATTGTGCTCAAAAATTGGCGTAAATCTATAAATTTGGTGTAATGATCGTGTATCAAATTTCAACCATCTAATATCTCTAAGCATTTTTTGAGTTATTTTTGTCGCAAACAGACTCGATCAGGGAGCCAGCCATGATGCGAAAAATGAATTTTTCAAAAGATGGTCTAAAATCTGGAGATTTGCCAATCTTTCAACTTCGAATTTCTTGCGATTGCAATCATTTTTCTATACTTCGCATACGTGAAAATAAAAAGTGAATGGAGTATTTATTTGTTCTGAAGCTTTTTTATACTTAATGAAATGGTGCAGTTCTTCTCTGAAAATTAGAAATGTATAAGGTGAATTTGGCTGTGCATTTTAGCTAAGTTTTATCCGATAAATTAAGAATCATAATTTCAGGCCAGCATATTAAATTCCAAAAAGCGGTGGTAGCTTCCCTGTTACTTTTTCTAAACTCTTTTACATAGTCTTAAATATTATGACCTCTCTTTCTGCGCAAAATGTTGGATTTTGTGCACGGTTATGAACTTCAAAGGTACTCAAATTTTATTTTCAGAATGCCGTACATAGGAATTTGCGCTTTGTAGTATTAGAGAGAAAACTGATTTTAAGTCTTGCTGATTTTATCTTTCAGTCAATTGAAACAGCACTTTGACTGGGAACGATCATTTCAGTGGCAAGAGTGCATATCTTATTTCATTTCCAAAAACTGAAATATTTTTGAGTTGTTGCATATGCATATATGGAGAAAGCAGACCTACACGCGGTTCATTCTGAAAGAGACGTAACATTTTACAAAGATCTTCGCTTTGAATTTCAAAACTATGATTCATATTTCGTTTATGTAAATCAATTTGTTCTTGAACTGTAGCTTCACATGGATTCGAAAGTACAGACTGACAGATGTTTAATCCCTTTATTACAAATTTGATCGTAATTTTATATATTTATTTCAACCGTTTAGCTCAAAGCCTTCTTGAGTTTTCGCATTTAAAGATAGACATAACTCCAAAAATGCTTTTTTCCGAAATGGGGAATTCTGAAACTTGGAGATTTGTTACAGTAAAAAGATCAGTAAAGATTACAGTAAAGAGCGATTACAGTACATCCTGTTTTCTCTGTTTATGAGAAAGTAAAAAGCAATTATACAAAAACTTCCATTATACCTTGAAATGATTAAGACATAAATTTGACGTTTAAATAAATTTTTTAGTAATAATCAGAAAAAGAATATATTCTTCCTGTATTCGACTTCAAATCAAAATTATAGACAAAAACGCTGCTAAATCGCAATGAATTAATTTGTGATGTGTATTAAAGAAATCAGAAAAATAAAGAGTTTCAAAACTGAAGTGGTTTCCTCAGAACTTTCTCGCATATATTCTAATAAAGGCGTTATCTCAGCGAAAGACTTGCGTGGTGTCAGCTTACAAGAGTTATGAAATGCTAACTTTTGTGGTGAATTTAGCACTATTACTGAATCTATTGTGTCATCCTTGGTGAGTTATTCGGTAATAAATCCCTGGTATGCGATTAAAGCTATCCAAAAATCTAATTTGTGATTTAGACACATTTTTTCCAACGATTGAAATAAAAATTTGATACAGAATGACACTTGTAGTCTCAAAATCCTATATCTAATTTCAAATGTTTGTCATTGTGAGTTTTATATATATAGCGTTTATATGTTTCGGAAAGTACAGACAAACCACAGCCAACCTCTTATTATATTTAGTACAAATTTTAGTTGGTGTTTATACTATAGATATTAAACCTATGTACTGAATTTTATTCATCTTATCTCTCTTCGTTTTGTAATTGTCGTGTTATTTGACCAGTTGGATAGACAGACTTCTGAAAGGATTTTGATCAGCATTTGATAGAAATCTAAATTTGATGTTGTTGTTATTGTTTATCCTCAAAAGATCTGACGTGTGTCAGATCAGCTCCAGTAGGTTGTTGACCACCAAAAAATCTATAATAATAAGAGGATAGGATGTTAAGTCTACCTGAAAGTTTGATGCAAGCCAGAATGTGATCCAGTGAAGTTGGATGGTCACAGCAATTTTTAGAAGTGGAATGGATGATTCTACCACTTTCAAAGGAAAGACACTTAAAGTGGCCACTTTTTAGTCTATCCAGAACAATCTGGGAGCAAAGGTTGCATTTGATTTCCAGAAGAGTGTCATGGGATATTTCCGTGTACCAATTGTGCGCAGATGGAATACGCCATATGAAATTGAGTTGAGATTTTTAATTTGAGTATTCCCGTAATTCATGATAAGTAAGCAAAGGGTCAGAGGCGCCAATATTTGCCAGCTAGATATTTGAGGATGTTTAAGCGCTTATGGGCCTTCGAAACCAAATGGTCTATATGTCTGTTACTGTTGAATTCAGAATCAAAATTTGATGTAAAGACAATGCACAAAATTTTATCTATCTTGTTCATCTAGTACTATCTGTTTATCTAGTACTCTTTGATTCAAACAGAAATAGAGATAAGATAACAAAAATGTATTTTTCCAATTTAGGGAGGTCTAAAAACATGAAAATTCGTCAAAAATCTAGAGTTCGAATTGTTTGATTTCAATCATTTCTCTGCCACTTCATACAAGAGTAAGTAAAACCAATATAGCTTGCAAAATTCAGATTTCTCGAGATATATTGAATTATCCAATATTTTTGTCATCAAAAATCAAACTTTTCCAGTACTTCTGATTAAAAACAAAATATTTTACATCAACCTTAAATTTAAGCGAAAAATGAAAATGAATGCATTTCAAACTAGCTAATTTTGAAATATGAAAATCTCACTTATGAACAGCAATTTAAAATTGGCGAGAATCGCATTTTTCTTGCGTATGATGTAATATTTGGCATATATGGAGTAAATTTAATTGCTTCGACTTTGCGGAAAGCAAAATCTTTCCATATTATATTGTATGCTCATATGATATTTTTATTCTTTTTATACCTTTTTCAATTTATGAAAATATCTGATACAAATCTATAGTTAAAAGTAATTTTACCACATGTGTAAGAGTAAGGAATATTAAATTCACTATTAAAATTTCTTTGTTTCGTGCAAAACCGTCATCAGGTCGTTTTATTGATGCTTTCGAATTAAAAAAAATTGTGCGTCATTAGCTAAGGTTACTGTTTGCTCTGGATGCGTCGACTTTTATCTTTAGTGTCCTTATTTGTTCTATTTTGTTACAGAGACTTCTCTATGATCCGTCATACTTATCTTACATCAATGGTTATGCTAGATAGTTGTCTACCATTAAGTTGCAAGAACCAAATTATTTATGTATAAATTTGTAGTTTTTAAGAAGTAAAAGAATTTTTAGACATGATCCTCTTAAACAAGTATTCAGTTTTGTTTTTCGGGTGCAATTCGGTTTTAACAGCGACCAAAAAGCGACAAGAATAAATTTTGTCAAACTATAGAAATATACGCAAGTGCATTATTATTTATTATGAAAATTTTTGAACGCGCGAATCACATGTTATAAAGTTTGACGATAGAAATCGGCAAATTGGCAAAAAAAAATTCTTGGCGGTTTTTGGTTGCCGTTATAATCGTCAAGTACCGTTTTTCGTCAGCAACATACTTAGATATAAAACGGAAGAAGTAAACTCTGCTTATACAAAACCTGAATTTGTGATGCATAATGGAAAAATCAGGCATGAAATCCTGTTTGAGAAGTGAGTTGTTAGCTTAGCTGTCATCTTAGTCCTCTTTGAAAGGAATCTCAATCGCCAAAATTGAATTGCCAAGCCACGCCAAGACCACCAGGAGGAATCTGAATCATAGGCCCATTAGCATTAACTGATGAATTGAAGATAGACGAAAATTTTTCTTAGAATTCTAAGTGCAAAAAAAAAAAGTACAAAAGTAAAAGGAGGTGCATTTCCTATGGGAAATTGTGATAACTCAGCCATTTATTGTACCCATCCGACTCAAAGAATTGATTTGATTTACTTTTTATGAGTTTGTTGTAACAAAAATCATTCTTGTCTTTGCTACCATAAATGTATATCATCGTTTCTGGAAAAACGAGGATTCATTTACTTTCCATACACTCAGCGATTCCCATCCCTACATTCAATGATTTTAAGTTTATTTACTTTTTCAATACATATATAATTTACCAAATTGCTTCAGTTTTGCTAAATTGAGTTCTAAGATCAAATGTCATTTCAGGAAAAACCGAAAAATATTGTTCAATGTAAAAAGGCGCTGGAATGGCATATGCCATTGTTACCAGTTGAAAATGATTGTTCCCAATTGAATTTAGTTCCTTTTTTAACCGGCCTTTTTACATCATAAGAATTTTGTTGTTATCCTATAACAATACATACCAAATGTTCAGTGATGATCCTTATTGTACCAAATTTCAGTTTCTAACAATGCATTTTACATTATTTCAGTAGTGTGAAAATCATTATTACTGAAATTCTTCTCCGGTAAACGTCATTTCACCATCATGAAGTTGTTAGCAGAACTTGATTTGCTTTAATTAGTTCAGGAGAAAATCCCATCGAAATAAGCCGAAATGTTCACCATCTTGTTTTTAATACAGGTGTTAGTTTTGATTCCCTCCGGTGGAGAAAAGGGGAAATTCTGTTCCCTTAACCAGATGTATTCGGGACGCCGACGCGGCGACATATACATACTCTCTCTCCCGTCTTTTGTGTTGCAATGTGTGGTAGCTTAGAGATGTCCGTGTCCATATATGTGTGAAAATAAATCCTATGAAAGTTTCAACTCCTCATTCGTCATTAATGGAATTGTCATGCACTGACTGAAGAACAGGTCAGTTCTTTCTCTATAAAGCATTTTATATATATACTGCTACAAATACTTTTAAATAATGTTTTAACTAAAACGTTTTCCATCATTTAAACAATATCGAAAACCTTAATATCAAGATGATACCAGGAAAAAAGGGTTTTCAGATATTTCTTGCAAATCTGCGTAAAAAAAATTATCTCTCGAAAACTTAAAAGAAGCTTTTCTCATAGCGTCTTTAAACATTTGCAATCTTCTAGTAAGGAAGCAGGTTTACAATAAACAACTTCAATAAGTAATAGTCTTCGAAATGTATATGTTAACAAGAAAAAATTCTTTCACAGTTTGTGAAAGATTTTAATTTCCTTGGAATCCGAAAACTTCTTTTAATATTAGATTCCCAAGGATATCTTTATTTTATTCAATAAATTTACAACTTTTCTCATCTCACACTTTAAACTGGATTTGAAAATAAAACAGGGTTTCCGCTACAACTGATGTGGTTTTGAAATGAATATTTTACACGGTGCCAGTTATATAAATATATTTATGTGTTTCTTTCACAATATCACTTCGTTTAAATTTCGTTAATAATCAGTTAAATTTGCAGTGCGAGAAAATGTATAATGTCATTATTTTTTAGGTATCGCATTTAGTAGTGCGAAAGCAACTCAGCAGTTAGTAAAACCATATGGTATAATAGCCTGCTATATATGCCATTAGCCGCCTTTGGCGACCAGCCGGTTCGCCAATCTTAATGTTCGTTAAAATTTTAATAATTAAATATTTCATGCAATTCCTACTTTAATAGCTTCTTCATCAAAATATTTTAAAACTTCAAATTTTGATAGTCATATAATTCTCTCATAATATTATAAACGCCTTCAGTCATAACGTAATATGTATCTCTCTCATTTTCTGTTAGTTCCCTTAGAATTTATACTATAAATTAAAGTGGAAAGGATTAATCTGCAATTAATATAGTAAAATTTTTGCTGAAACAAAGTATTTTTTTGTAATATGATTACTGAAAACAGTCGCTGAGAGTTTAAACTTTATGTGCACTAAAGAATATCTTTCCTAATTTATGTAATATTTCAAAAATTTGTCAACAAAATATTCTCAGATTCATTATGACCAGAATGATTAATTAACAATTTTAAATGCATCAAACAAACATAAACAACGAATCGTTTAAAATAATCGGTGGAAAACAGGTTAAAAAAATACTTAAAAAAGGATGAACTTAAAACTATAAGCATATACAAAAAATATATAACTAACATAAATACACTTTAATTACAAAAGCCTGCAACTAATCTAAAAATAATTTAAATCATCCGTTGATAATGGTTGCCATGTCAACAATCAGAACACAATGCGCATGCGTGAATTTTCAACGTCAGTTACGGTAACGCAAATGCGTGAGTTTTTCTACGCCAGTTGGGGTAACGCTATGCAGATTAGAAATTATTAATTTCCTTTATTCGGTTTTATTTTAATTCAAAAGTACTTAAGAATGAATCTGGAAGATCGATTCATTAACAATGTTTAATTTTAAATGCATCAGACATTAAGAAAATAAATAGAATCGTTTCAAATAATCAGCCGAAAAATTTTAAGCCTAGCCTCATGACTGTTGGGAAAAAAAACTGAAGCCGTACTCATTTGGCGATGGGAAAAATGAAAAGATTTTTTTGGCGAGAAAGTTAGTTTTTAATTAATAATTAAAATTCTAATTAAAAATTCAAAAAAGGGCTATCCTATCTTTTAAGTTAGATCAAACTGCACATGGTGTGCAAATTTGATTAAAATCGGTTAAGTAGTTTAGGAGTTCATCGCGGACAAACAACGTGACACGTAATTTATATATATTAAGATTATTCAAGCATTCACGTTTAAATTAGCAAAAGCATTATCTCTTGGGAAAATTCAAATTTGTTTGAACTGTGGTTCATTTCATTGCACACTTAAACTTTTACGATATTTCAGAAATATCGTTAAAAAAAATTCACTTAGTATATAAATTGAAGTGAAATATAAGCATGGTTTAAATTAAATAACTTTTCAATATGAGAATATCTCCCATAAATAGGAATTTAATAAAAAATTGGCGGAAAAACCCATTTTCGCTAGATGTATATTAAATTGTATTTAGTTGCTTCAATTCTGCGGAAAGTAAATTTTTCATATTTTTTTATAGGTGTATATATAGTATTTTTTGGTTCTTTTATACAATTTTCTTTTCAAAAAATATAAATAGAAATATAAACTAAAATTTTAAACAAATATATCTCAATGAATGGCTGTTATTTGTATTATAGGCCTATGTTTGATTTTTTGAATACTATTTAAAAATTTTCTGCGGAAATTGAAGTTAGTTTAATAATGAAGAAATTACTCGCAATGACAAAAAGAAAACAATGAATGATACAATGGAAGAATAGATCAGCAGAAGTGGTCTCTCTAAAACTTTCTTGCAGAATCTATTAAGGATATTATCCCATAGAATGCCTTGCATGACACAGACATACAATTGTTATGAAATATTAACCTTTTGCTTGAATTTAGTATTTTTTATTGAATCTCGAGTGTTATTCTTGGCGAGTACTTTGGTGATGAATCCTTGGCATGCGGTAGATAATATATGTAAAATATATTTGTTTTTAAACACGTTTTTCCTAACCGATTGAAAAATAATTGAGACAAAACTACACTTGTAGTCACAAAATCCCAAACCAAATTTGATATATTTTAGTCATTGAGTTTTTGAGCTCTCTATATTTTTCTGAAAGTGCAGACCATTAGACAGTCAATCCCTTGTTAAATCTGACTCAATATTTCATTGGTGCTATCGATATTAAATGGTGCTAATAGATATTGGTGTCTTGGATATGGATATTAATTCTATATTAATGTACCAAATTTTATCCATGCAGTGCTCTTCGTTTTGTAATTATCGTGTTATTTTCGAACTCCCGGATAGAGGGGCCTTTTTTAAACGGAATTTCATTAAAGTTTGTTAGAAATATGCAAAATTAGTGTGTTTCATCCGTCTAGGTCAAAGCATTTTTTAGTTATCTTTATGACAGGCAGACAGAAGGATAGACAGACATAAAGCCAAAAATGTGCTTTTCGATTTTGGGGAAATCTAGGAAATTCATCAAAAACTCGAAACCGAGTTTTTTGACGATTGCAACACTTTCTTTGTTCTTCATAAGAGTAAATTAAATGTTGGTTGATTCTGTTTCGAAAGTTTCTAATAATTATGAAAATGTTGTGCAGTTTCATATGAAAATTTTAATTGCGTAAGTAAATTTTCTATGTATATTAGTTAGAATTAATACAATAACATCAAAGGGTAAATTTCAGGCTAGCATATCAAATTCAAGAAATGGTGGTGTTCCTCCTACAATTTCTGGTTACTCTTTTATACAACGCTTGATTTCCTCTCATGCATTAAATTTTTGAATTTGTGCATAGCCATGAACTCCAAAGATGCTCAAACTTTTATTTTCAGAATGCAACGCATTAGAGATTTGTACTTCTAAGGATTATAGAGAAAAATGATTACGCATCTTTGAAACTTTATTTTTCAACCAGTAAAATGACACTTTGGTAGTGGCAAGAGTGCATACCTTATTTCATTTATATAACACTTACCTTTTATGAGTCTACGCATATACGTATGTGCGAAATTAGACCTACAGACGATCAACACTTAACCAGATTTATCAAAATTGTATAAGGATCTTCACTTTGAACTTTAAATCTGTGTTCTACATTCCATTTACCTAATACGAATTGTTCCTGAGTTATCGCATTTCATTGATTCTGGAGTATAGGGATTGAACCGATGACCAATCCATTTACAGCTGTGGCACAAAGTTTGAAAAGGTTCGGAACATTGGATGCTAAATCCGTGCACTAAATTCTGTATCTGGCGTATTGCATTCCGCAAGTATCGGGTCCGCCTTTATTCAAACTTTCAGATTTCCTGAGAATGAATTTTGCTCAAAATTCCATAGAAATCTACAAATTCGCTGCTAAGACAGCATGACCAATTTCAACGGTTTTGATGAAAGCCTTCTTTATTTATCGTGTTCAACGTTAGACAGACAGACAAACAAACATAATTCCAAAAATTTCAAAACTTGTCAAACTCTGGATATAAATTTTTGACGACTATAATATACCTCTTTTTTTTTTTTTTTTGATTATCAGAATGTAAAAAGCAATTGTATAGAAATTCCATTATATTCTTAAATTATTAAAACATAAACTTGGTGTTTTTAAAAAGATTTTTTTTTGGGGGGGGGGGGAGATTATCGTCAAAAAAATATTTTTCTAGTCTTTCACAAACTATAAACTTAAAATTAAATTTATAGACTTGAGCATTGATAAATAGCAATGCATGAATTTATTCATATTGGAGAAGTCAGAAATAAAATCATACTCTGCCGTTGTATTTACACAAAATTTGGAATCACTCTTGTTCTGATGTCATCTCGCCATTTTTGAAAATAAGTCTCGATTACTACCAACGGAGCTCTTTCTGCTTTGCCACTGGAATCAAAAATGAAATTTTAATAATAGGGAATAATCAACAAGGGATTTGAATGTGTAGTCCTAATGGCGATTATCCTGCGAGACACAACCTAATCGGAAGGAGATACACTTTGACTTCGAATTGATTAAACTCAATTCTAGTTATTATATCCCTAAATGAAGGTTTGGTTTAATGTTTCATTTATTTATTTATTTGGATTTTCGGGAACAAAAACTATCTGAGTTTTTGCTGCGTGAGTCTTATAATTTTACATCATACAAAAGAATAGAACACATGCTTATACTTCGTTTTCTCATCTACACATTCTACAATTTTTTTAGCTTTTGAGTTTAACGTGATATTTATTATTGGAAAATTATTTCTATTTAATTAAATTTCACAAGACTTTTAATTTCAGATTGTAGTAGGATTTATAGGAAAGTAGTAACTTACTGCAGATTTTTATTTAGTAGGATTTATTTATTGAAGTTACAATAGTTGTTAACAATGGTAAAAATTATCTGAAAGATTCTCTATTTTTATTTCATATTTTTAAAAACCCTGGCTACCCAATTAAAAAATATATTTCTATAAAATTTTGAAGGATATTAAGTCGTATTGTGTTAGAATAAAGATTCTGTTCATTTCGCTTTTGGCGTTTCTAATCCTCTTTTGTGTCACGTCTCTTAAAATAAATCTTAATCGTAAATGAGAAAATTACAAGCAACACCTCGAGCTAGTCAGAGGTCGTGCGGGAAACTTGTTGGGGCCGCCACAGAGCAATCCCACCTAGCATGAAGGAACAAACAACATTTGATGATATCGGACACTTGCAAACCACAAAAAAACCCTCTGGGGAGAACGCATATTGGTCCAGGGAAAAAACTTTATATATTAAACTGTGAAACATTAAAAATGCATTAAATACATTATAAATATACGTTAACTTTTTACATTAGGGGAGAACTAAAGACAAGAGTCCTTAAAAGAAGATTTAATGTCAGGAATTTTTGAGAGGTTTTCGACGTCAGAAGACATTCAATTTCTTGTTCATATGAGTCGGTGTCTCGCTATAGTGCGCAGGCTTTGATCACGTTGTTTATTGGCCCCTTCTTTGGTGCTACACTGACGAGTCGAACTTTTGTTAACGAAACGGATTTGTTGTACAGAAAATACACCATGTCCAGTATATACTTGGTTAAGATAAAAATCGCCCTCAATTCTGTTAATAGAAACGTTTTTAAAATATTTATAGTTGGTTCTCCCCTTGTTTGAATTATTCGTTCTCTCTTGCCAACCTTTTTGTCTCATTTCTGAATTGGATTTGGATTCCTGGAAAGATATTTCTTGAATTTCTAAGTTTAAAGCATTCCTTGGCTAATGTATTTACTTTTTCATTTTTATTATACACCTGATGTGCTCTGATCTAGGCAATTTCAACATCCAGCAACTTTTTCTTGCATACTTTATTATTATTTTTTGTTTCACCAACGGAATCAAGGGCATTAAGGCCAATCTTGAATCAAAAATTATCTTTCTCTCTTATATAGAGTTGAGCGACTCCAGAGATATTTCTGAGAATGAAAAAAATTATACTTTTGTCAAATCAGTAACTTGTTTTCTTAATCGGAACGTGTCATAAAATATAAAAATTACTGAAATCATTTAACATTGCAGTGATGATGATGATGATGTCGTGTATGTATTACACGGAAAGGGGGTGGAGTAGCTTCTGAAGGTAAAGACCCCTGAGCACCAGAGGGCAGAAGTAGGGATTGCAATACCGGACCAAAATTTCAATACCGGTATTCGGTATTTTTTAGATCTTAATACCGGGATACTGTTTTAATACCGGTATTAGAAATTTTAGAAAAAGGAAGAAAACCCAGGTGTTTCTTTGTTTTATTTGCCAGTTTTATTAGAAAGGGTAAATATCACAAAAAATAATTTGTAACTTATAAATTATAACATTATATAAAGAATAAAAAAAAAGTAAAGGAACAACTTATTTATTTAAATCACAAAATGTAAATATCACTATTCTGTCTGTGGTACTAATGCAAATTTTTGAAATGTGATCTTAAAAATCTACGATAGTTAGTGGTACTGTTAGCAATGCACGATATACTTTTTCCAAGTATTTACCTCTAAATCCCTCATCTTCAAATAAATCGATTTCTCGTCGGATGGTTTTGGATATAACTAATTTCTGTATTGTATTTTGGTTTTTTTTTTATTTATCGCTAATTCTAATTTTTGTTCAAGAGACAATTCCTTTTCACTATCGACATTAGTGTCATCATAATCTTCGATAACTGAACCGAATTCTTTTGAATGTGGATAGGTTTGTGGGTAAAAAAAATTTGAGAAAATTTACTATGAACTTAATCAGATTTGAATTAGTTATTTTCTTTTCTTTTTTATTTTCATTTTTAAAATCATTATAATTATGTAAATACCATAAGACATTTTCTATTTCGATATGCCTTTCTTCCCTGCAATTTTTCAATGTAATATATAATCTAGTGATGTGTGCTTTTCTAGTGTGATGTGTGCTGTTAGGAGTAAATGGTTCCAACGTGTTTTAAAATTTAATATTAACATATATTCTGTTTTATTTTCAGTTAGTATGTATTTTAGTAATATGTCATCTTTTATAGGTGAACGTTTAAATATCTTAACAATTTTTCGAACTTTATAAATTATAGGAAGTAATTCTTGGTGGGTAAATATTTCATCCTCATTAGCAATATCTTATTCAACAATTACATTGTCATTATATTATTGTCAATATCACTCTCACTCTTACTCTCTTCAAAGTTGGAATCCGAAATTTCTATATCCACAGTATTTGGATTCTTCTGTTCTTTCTTTATTTATTTTGGTATAATACATCTATTACTTCTAACTGAATCCCATGAGCATAGCATAATTGTTGATTTGCACCAATCAACTTTCCAACTTTTTTCATAACTGTTGCTCCATCAGTCATTATGGATACAATTTCTTCTTTCAGGGATAATCCATGTTTCGCTAATTTAGATTTAAGCAATTAATTAAGCTATTAATTAGTTAATTAATTTCACCCGTTAGGGAGACATAAAATCAAAAACGCATACTATTTTGCTATGTTGGCGATCCCAGAACATATAGTGGAGACAATTTTAAAAATTTCTAGTAAATACCGAAAAACCGGTATTTAAATTTGTGAATACCGGTATTACAAAATTGTACAAATGGCTCAAAATACCGGTATTCGGTATCCCGGTTTACCGGTATTGAAATCCCTAGGCAGAAGTCTGACTTCTAGCTCATATGAAGCTGAAACTCACACATTCGCTTGCACAACCCCTTTTTACAGGGTGGCACATTCACACACCTCACAGATAGAACACAGATTAAGAAAAACAGTGCCCGAACCGGGATTCAAACCCGGGGCGCTCAACATTGCATTTTTTTTTTTTTTTTTTTTTTTGTGCGATAAGAAAATTTTCATACAAATAAAAGTTTTAACCAATGATATATTTTGGCACGTGCGAATATATTAAAAGATTTCGAGAGATTAGAAACATGTTTACAAAATTTAAAAAACAATCATCTTTGCTTCCTGTTTATCTTGGATGTTAATATGGCAAAATTACTAGATTTAAAAAACAAAACAAAAAGAGAATGACAAAGAGAAAGGGACTGTGCGCTCTCGATTCTTCAATTTTTCTCTTCCTAGTGTCGTTATTTCTTCTTATGGTACTTGTAAGTTGTAACGGCGACAGAGTAACCCCCAAGGAAAAATTTCACCAATTTGGCAATTTCAGTCTTCAAACTATATAGCATGTGATTTGCAGGTTCAAAATTTTTCATAATAAATAATAATGCACTTCAGTATATTTATATAATTTGGTGAAAATATTTTCTTGGCGCTTTTTGATCGCCGTTAAAACCGAGTTTTCCACTTCTTATTTATTATAGTGATTTTTTCTATGATACGTCATATTAGTATATTGATAATGCTCTTTATTGCCATGTAGTTAATATGAAAGAACCAAGTTATTTATTTGGATAAAATTAGTTTTAAAAGACCACTTTTCCTAATTATGGCATATTTAAAATATTTTCTGGATTGAGTTTGGCTTAAGAAAAGTGATTCGTTATCTTATTAGATAGATTTATTTTGATTTATTAATTAATTTGGTTAATTAATTACTAAGTAAAAATAAAGAGAGTAAAAATAATAAGACTTCTTTGTGAGATAAGAAACTGAAGCACTTATAATTTTCTGTATTATTGAAAGATCTGTCAGAACTTATGCCAAAATGCATAATTTCTACATTAATTTATGATTTCGTGGATAAGCTTACTTCCCATGACCTTAGGAAGAGTTAAAGAAGAAAAAGAATTTTTAGACATAAACTTCTAAAATAAGTATTTAATCTTTTTTCATGCCAAAAGCTTATTTAGACAAAAATGGAAGAAGTAAACAGTGCTAAATCCGAGACCTGCATTTGAGATGTATGACAAAAAAACTAGAAATAAAATCTCTTTTGAGAAGTTGGTTGTTGACTCAGTTATCTTTGAAATGAATCTAGATTACCAAAATTGAACTAAGCAACGCCAAGCCACTCAAAGAAATCTGAATGATAGGCTAATTGGCATTAACTGATGAACTCAAGGTAGAATTCTAAGGAATATTTTCTTCTGATTGCGAAAAAAAATGTAAGAGAAGTTATATTTCCCCATCAAAATTAAGAGAACTCAAATCTTTAATATATCCCTTTCAATTCAAAATTGGATTTGATTTATCTTCTTCGAGTTTGCTTTAACAAAATAATCATTCGTGTTTATGCTGTTCCAAACTTATATTATGGTTACAGGTGAGCTGAGAATCCACTTCTTATCCTAGAAGCATCTTATCCATATACTCAAGTACTTTTTTTAATTTTTTCGTTTGTAATTATGGATATAATTTACTAAATTGCTTTAGTTTTTACTAAATTAAGTTCTGAGATCAACTGCCATTTCAGTAATAAACGTAAAAATAGTTTAAAGAATGAAAAATATTGTTGAATTTAGCAGAGATCTAGAAAAAAATATATCATTGTTAAAAGACGAATATTATTATTCTAAATTTAATTTAGTCTCATCTTTTAACAATATATTTTACATCATAAGAATATGTTGATATCCTGTAACAGTTACGTGAGGATCCTTATTATTCCAAATTTCAGTTTCTAACAATGAAATTTACATTATTTCAGCAGAATCAAAAATCATTATTAGAGAGATTCTTCTGAAAGCGTCATTTCACCTCCATCTTGAAGAGATGTAACCAGAACTTTTTGTTTGCTCAGATTAGTTCAGAAGAAACATCCATAGAAATAAGCTGAAAGGTTGACCATCTTGTTTTTAATACAGGTAAGTTCCTTCTCTACAAATCATTTTGTATATAATACTCCAAACATTATTTGAAACAACGTATTTTCCACAATCTAAGCAATGTCTAAAATCTTCATTCTCCGATTTTGCCAGGAAAAAGTGTTTTCACATATATCTTGCAAATTTACTTAACAAATAATTTTCATTTTACAAGAATTTAAAAGAAACATTCCTTTGAACATTTTTAAACATGTGCTATGTTCATGTTATTACCATCTTCTTGTACGGTAATAGGTTTATAATGAATATGTTAAAATGAATAGCTTTCGAACGTGTATGTTAAAAGAGAAATAACTTTTGAAGAATCTTAATTTCCTCGGTGTCCGAATACTTCTTTTAGCTGCAATTGTTAGACTTCTAACGCCATCTTTCCCTTATTTGATTCATTTTCTTATCTTAAGATTTAAGCTATTGAAAAATAAAATGAGAATGAGGATTTTACTGCAACTAATGTTGTTTTGAAATGAATATTTTGCACGATGCCAATTAGATAACTAAATTTTTATCGTCTTTTTTTCGTAATTTCATTTCTTTTAAATCCCATTAATAATAAATTAAATTCACAATGCGTCAAAAAGTTAATATCATTAAGAAGTAGGACATTTAATCACGAAGTATTTCGCAAAATGGTAAAAGCATAGATTATTACAAATTATATTACTATATATCCTATTATTCAATCATTCATATTTAAAATAACTTTAAAATATTTAAATGTTTAAATAAATAATTATTCAAGCATTCATCTTTAAGCTGGTAAAATCATTATCGTTTGAAAAACCCAAGTTTGTGGCCAGAAAGTGTTTTTTAATCCAACCTTTTTATAATGAAAACTTGGATTTTTCGGGCATTTCTGATGTAGATAAAAATAACAAAATATAAAGCAAAAAATAAACATATTTTAAATAAGCCAACTTTCAAATGGGATAATATTGCCCATGAACAATAATTTAATTATAACTTTGTCGGGAAAACGTTATTTTCGCTCCGTAAGATGAAGTATTTGGTATATTCAGAGTGAATTTAATTGCTTCGACTTCATGAAAAGTGATTTGTTGTGATAGTGGAAAGTTTTGTTGTTGCGGATTGACAACAACAAAATTGAAAAACTCTTTTTTTAACTCTTAACGCTTTGCTTGACTGCATAATTTTTATTTTACTGATTTTATATTGTTAACTCTATTATTATTATTTACTAGCCGCCTTTGGCGACCAGCCGGTTCGCCAGTATTATCGCTCGCTGCCCTTTTCAATTAAATATTTTAAGTAACTGGCCTCTTAATAGATTCTCAAACAAAACATTTTTAATCTTCAAATTTTGATAGTCATACCAAACTTATACTGTTGTTTAGATCGTTTCGTTCAATTTACTATATATATTTTGCTAATTTGTTGTCATTTCCGGTAAAACTTCAACTTTAATTTTAAGTGGAAATGATGAAATTTCAATTAATATAAAGATATTTTTTAATAAAACCAAGCGTTTTATTTTATTTATCATCTTTATTGTTATTTATTATTATTATTATTGAATATGAGTATTGCTAACAGAATGGCTCGGTATTTAAGTCTTATGTGAACTACAAAATATTTTTCATAATTTATGTAATATCTCAAAGAATAATTCAACAAAAATTTCTCGGATTCAGCATAAAATTCAGTTTTTAGTTCTGCTTTCAAAAGGATTGAATTGAAATCAATAATATTTTGTTCCGGCCTATAAATATATTTCAAAAATTATGAAGTTTAATTAATTTTAGTTAAAATTATGAAGTTTTAGTTAAAATTATGAAGTTTAATTAACAAAATTTAATGCAGTGAGGTATCATATTCTGAGAAATATTCAGGACACACCGAATTTTAAATAAATGAATGAAGGTTTCTATTTTCCACGATCAACTAAGACTTGTTTATGAAGTTTTGAATGTTAAAAATTTAGAAAAACTCACCATTTTCATAATCTTAGGCCAATTAATCTTGAGAAACCTGTGCGCTGATTGGCGTATTTTCTTTGAAACGATCGATGGAAAATCTAAAATTATCCTTTTTTTTATTGAATAGTGATATTCAAATTTTCATAAATCAGTCAGTTTAAGTGATTGATTTAGTTGATTGGAAATTAACTCTTTTTATTTAAAATATTAGTGTTTCAAGAACATCTTGCTAATTATGATTTCCACAGCAGAAGCTTTATGTAAAATCAAAAATTCGTTATTTATTAGAGCATTTATTGAATCAAGTTACATAAAATATAATCATTTTCCATTTAGACCATTTTAGCAGATCTGTGTCTTACTAAAGGTTTACAAATTAGCTGTGTGGCCCTGATTTGAATGGATATCCTGTTCATATTGCCTTAAATACAAACTTGCAAACAAAACTTGCCTTAAAATAAAACTGATTTATTGGATTAATAATATAGAGAGTGTAAAAGATCATAAAATAATTTTTCTTGAATTTATTTTTTAGAAAAAATATTTCATATTTGTTTCATTTCCTACAGACGTGTGCCGAAAATTATTTTTGCAGATTTCATTTCCAAAAAGATTTATTTTTAATTGGAGCTTTAATCAATGTGATGGTAACACTATGAAAAAAGCTAATTTTTTCCCATGAATACGAAACGTGCTCGTGCAGCTTAAATTTTATTTTTATTTTGTACGAAAAAAAAATGTTGAAAAATATAGTTAAAATATTTATTTAAAAATTCATTAAAAATAGAAATTTAATTTTAAGGTTAAAGCATTGGTATCATTTAAAAGATAAATTTTTGATCTTTAACTTCATGTAAAAATCTTTTTTGTGCGATAATACTTTCGGAAGTTATAGCAGAAATACGCCAAAATTTCACTTAATTTTTAAATAAAATTTTAATTAAAAATTCGAAAAAATAACCCTCTGGTGCATATTCCCGGCCTCCAAGGTATACACGTGCCAAATGTGGTAGCTGTAGGTTGAATGGTCTGGCCTGTAGAGCGCCAACACACACACACACACACACACACACACACACACACACACACACACACACACACACACACACACACACACACACACACACACACACACACATTATTATAAGTATAGATAATTAAACATCATTAACTGTGACTACGATACAGAATATTTTTACTTTCTCCAACATTGAATTTTTTTTCTTTTCTGTTTTATTTTCAGATGCTCTGTTTTTTAGTAATTGATTAAAATATTTTTTTAGTTAAAAAGAGGGAAATGAAAATTTTTTTAAGAAGTCAATTCTTAATTATGAACTAAATTTTAATTTTAATAAGATAACATCTGCATTTAATATGGTGATCATAAAAAACCAAACTCCATAGTCATTTTTTTCCATATAATTTTAAAAGTGCATGCATAACAATTTTTAATTCTTTTATGCAATTTTCTTTTTCTATAATTGAAATCGAATTCAAAAATAAATCTTTAAACAATTGGATCTTTAAGAATGGCAGTTAGCAGTTTTGAGGTGTACATTTGCGTTTTTCTATACAATTTAAAATTATCCTGCGGAAGTCGAAGTAAATTTTAATAAAGAAAAATTATACTTTTAGTGAAAAAAGAAAAATAAATAAATGAATGAAAGAAAGAAAGAAAGAACGCAGGAACAGGAATGATCTCCCTACAATTTTCTCGTACCTTCTAATAAATGTGATATCCCTGAGAACACCTTGCATAGAATTGACTTTAAATAATTAAAAAAGATTAATGTTTGGCATAAATTTTGCATTTTTACTGACTCGCCTCCTTTTATCCCTGGAGAGTTTTTTTGGCGATTAATTCGCGATATGCAGCAAATAATATCCTAAAATTAAATTTTTGTTTTTGATGCATTTTTACCTACCGATTAAAATAAAAATTTGTCAGAGCTACACTTGTAGTCACATAATCACATACCAAATTTGATATATTTAAATCATTGAGATTTTAGGCTGCAGCCTTTACATGTTTCTGAAATCACAGACAGAATGATCCAGAATTTGAATGGTGCTTACACCATAGGTGTTAAATCCGTGTACTGAATATTGTTCTTCTAGCCATTTTTGTTTTGTAGCTATCGTGTTTACATTCAAACAGTCGGACAAACAAATTTCCATTGAAGGAACTTTGCTCGAAATTTGGCGTAAATCTATAAATTTGGTGTAAAGATTGTGTACCAAATTTCAACCATCTATCTAAAAGCGTTTTAGAATGGTAATGTTAATTTTAAATAGTACGAATGTACAGACAGACAACTAATTCCTTAATGAATTTATTGAAAATTTTATAAGGATCGAAATTTTACATGGTAGATCTGTGAATCAAATTTTATACATCTGTTTGCGATTCGCAGGTGTCGTGTGTTTTTATCCGGACAGCCTGATTTCTAGTCGATAGATTTCATTCAAAATTTGAAAAAGATCTACGCATTTGGAGTAGAGATTATGTACGAAATTTCATCCGTCTAGTTCAAAGTATTTTTAAGTTATCATGCTCAAAGACAGACATAATTTCAAAAATGAGATTTTATATTCTTTGGAATCCGAAGACTTATGTTAATTCCAAATATTTGTCTCCTAACGCCATCTTTTTCTTATTAAAAATTGCTAATTTTTTTATTATATAATTTTGGTTACATTGCAAAATTAAAACAGAATTAAATGTTTGTCCTCACCTGTTATGTTAAAATTAATATATTGCAAATACCATTTAAATGAATTTATTAATGAGATTATTTTTCTCATAATTTCAATTCCTTCAATTTCCTTTAATAATTTTGTTCACATTGCGTCAAAACATTTGATGGTAATAATAAATATGCATCACATTTATTCGCATGCGAGCAACTCTTTAATTAATAAAAGTATTATGGACTGAAAAATTCAGATTTCATAAGACGAATTTCGGTTCAATAATTTTATAAACAAAACTTAAACTTTTCTGGTACTTATGCGTTAGATCCAAAACAATTCTCTAAAACAGTTATTTAACCGATCAATAAGCATCTAAATTATTCAGTTTTAAAGTGTAAGAATGCGTGATGGAAACTGGAAATACACAAAATTCGAAAGAAATTGCGCTTTCTTCACGTAAGAGGGATTGTTAGATGCGTATTTTGATTGTTGGGTGTTTACGGAAAACATTCGTTCCTAAATTTTGTTACATGCGCTTGTATGACATTCAGGTAAGCATATCAAATTCAAATTAGCGAATGGTAGTTTCCCTTAAACTTTCTCGCATAGTTTCTAATAAAAGCATTATTTTTTCTTCTTTCGTATAAAATTGTAGACCTTCGTTTTGGCCATGAGACCCACGAGTGCTCAGATTTTTATTTTCAGAATGCTACTCATTCGTAGTATAGTAAAGAAGGTTGTGCTTTTTGAAGCCTCTTTTTCGATCAAGAAAAACCAAAGTTGACACAGACTATATTTATTTTCATTTATCTGAGTCATAGCTTTTTTAATATATATTATTTACATATGTATAGACATATAAATCTATAGATTGTCAACTTTTAGACAAATTCAGTTTAACATTTTGCAAGGATCAATGCTCCTAATTTTAGAATTGTGTTACGTATTTCGTATATCTAGGCCGTTTTGTTTTTGAGTTATTGCGTTTACAAGCGTTCGAAAGACCAGAGACCACAGGCAGACAGGTTGTCAGCCACTTTACGGATTCGGCCCAAAGTCTGATATATAAATTAAATCGATATAATTTTTTCACGTTTTTTCAAAGATCTTAAATTCCTTGCAATGCGAAGGCTTTCAATTCATTAAATAAGTTTCTACTTTTCCGAATCTCAAAATTGTTGCTGACTAAACCATGGATTAGACCGTTGTCTGCATGTTTTCTTTGGTTTGAAAAAGCTTTTTGTCATTAATGCTCACTTGCATTGCTTATTCTCAAATTAGCCGTCGACATCTTTCCAAGGCTTCAAAAAGTACATATCTTATTTTTCTTAAGCAATCGAAGAGGGGGAAAAATTGAGTAAAGCATGAAAAAAACAGGATGCATAAATTAAACATTGGATGTGACGAATGAATTTCGTGATGATGGTTCATTTCTTATTAGCATCGAATGAAAGATCAAAAATCTAGTTGAAAAAGAATGGAAGGCATCCAAAGTCATTTCTTATAATGTTCCTGTGTTCTTCGCATTTTGTACACTGAAGAAATGGTGTGTTTGGTGTGTTCTCTATTTTCACCTTGCTTGCAGATAGAGCAAGTGGTGAAGAAGTGAAGTCATGCTGAAAACGTTTTACTTTGGTTGAGAAGGTTTAAGTTTTAAAACGAGATAACGTGACGCCCAATTTCTATTATAGGGAAGAAGGTGATGATTAGGTTTAATAGCATTTAGATGTGCGAAATTCTCTTAATATTTGGAATTCTTCTATGCCGTTTCGCTTTCCCGTTGCATGACTTTTTTAAGTTAAAGGATGACGGCGTTTGGTGATATCCATTTAAAAATATTTGTGTCCGGTGCTGTCCAGGCAAAACCATCAGCAAGCTCATTTTCAGTAATGACGAAGTGGCCGAGGATCGATAACAATGATTTTGTTAAAGATCCTAGAAATTTCTTGTGCCAAAAGATTGATAACATTTTTCGAAAAAAAAAATGTTTGGAGACTGTAGAGCTTCCAAATCGGATGGAATGTCAGGTAAGAGAATGTATTATTTTGGTTGATTCGCAAATTTAATTGCATGCAAGATTGCTAGGGCTGCACCGGTAAAATTGCTATTATAAATTGAATTAGATACAGAGATGGTTCTGTATGTAGTGATATTTGCAATACCATTGGAGCTTTTATTATTAGATGCATCAGTCTCTAAAATTATTTTATTTGCCCAATTTTGAAGCGTGTACTCCTGAAAGAATTTTCAGATAACAGTGTTCGAAATACCTTCTGTTTAAAAAAGGAAGCGTGTTAAGGTAAAAGAAAACGTTTGTAATCCTGCAGTGGTTCTAGTTTTAGAATACGAAAACCTATCTAAAGATTTAATTTTTTTTATTCGTTCTTCGAAGATTTTTTGGTGGCTGATGGGTCTTTAGAATTTTGGTGGGTGAGAGGTGAAAAAAAGGTGTTTGAATAATTCTGTTGATAGGTCGAATACGAAGTTCTTAGTTAGTAAATGTTCGGCAAGCATTGCGCAACTTAAAAATAGATGCGTTTCGTCGGTTTCTTTTAGGGATATGGAACTGGTATTCATTTAGGTATACCAGTGGTAAAATAGAGAGCGAAGTGATATAAAATTTCAAAAATCGAAAAATCACTCCATTCTACAGTTATAAAGACATTACTTCCGTATTCCAGCTTGTGCTTGTTTATAATTGTGGAATAAGTGCTTTTATTATGATCACAGGAAACATGACAATCCCCTTGCATCCATATATTCCACAATTGTTTTTTATAACATATAATTTACCATATTACTTCAGTTTTACTAAATAGATCTCTAAGATCAACTGTCATTTCAGAAATATGCGAAAATATTGTCGAGTATAATAATGCGCTAGAATATGATAATTTTTACTTAATATCCTTATTAGTCAATTGTTCTAGATTTTAGTTCGTTTTATTTAACAGTACATTTTGCAACAATACACAACAACCGTTAAGTACATTATTATTCAAATTTAAGATTCTAATAATGCATTTTGCATTATTTCAGCAACATCAAAAATCATTATTACTAGATTCATCTCCGAGAAGTGTCATTTCACCTCCATATTGAAGAGTTGTGAGCCGAAATTTTTGTTAGCTCTGATTAGTTCAGGAGAAAGTACCATCGATGTAAGCTGAAAAGTTGGCTATCTTGTTTTCCATACAGGTAAGTTCTTTCGCTGAAAAGCATTTTCGATACGCTTCTCCAAATATGTTTAAATGTTTTAACTTACGCTTTTCCCTCTAGTTCCCAGATGTCGAAAATCCTATTGTCAGGATGATACTAGGAAAACGTTTTCCGATATATTTTTCATATTTGCTTAAAGTAATTTTTATTTCTCAACTACTTAAAAGAGAACTTTTCTTTGAACATCTTTAAACATTTGTAGCCTTGAGGTAGACGAACAGATTTATAATGAACATCCTCAATAAGCAATCGTTTCTTGCTATATATGTTAAAAAGAAATAATCCAGTCAAAATTTTTGAAAGATCTTAATTTTCTTGGAACGTAAAATTTCTGTTAACTTCAAATATTAAAATTCCATCGATTTCTTTATCTAATTCAATAAATTTATTACGGTTTCTTATCTCAAAATTTAAGCTGGATTGGAAAATAAAACATGAATTAGTTTTGTTTGTTTGAATGAGGGGAATTTAGGGATTTTTAACTACAAAGGTTGTCATCCCAGCGTTCAATAATATCTCCAATTAATAAATGTCAAATTTCAAGTGTTGAAGGAAAATATGGAGAGATAGTTTATCTTCAAACGCTTTGCTCGTGAGTTGTTTGAAATTACAGGTTGAAAGAGAGTTGAGGCCCAATTTTGACCAGAGGCAACGTCTGATGCTTGAGTATTTTCGGCAGTGCAGTAGGATATGATCCAAATTATTCAAAGATTGGCATGTTTCGCAATTTGGTTGATTCGACAGGTTAAAACGATGTAGACCAGGTGTAATGAGTGTTTTGGTAGAAATTCTAGCGCAAATGATGTCTTCTCTTCTATTTCTTGTCCATTTCGCAATATTTTTTATGTCTGGAATTTCTCCAAGGATTTTATAATATTTGCTCTGTCAATAGTTGTCTGTTTTTCTTTTTGAGATTTGTATGATGCGCGAGATGTCTTCCGATGCGATCCATTCAATGCATGGGCTGATTTCTGTTAATGATTTTTCGATCAAGTTCATTTTTTCATTCCATAAAATTGTCGAATGCCCTGGGATCCATAGAAAAGTAATATGTTGGTTAATCTGAGATTTTTCCACAATTTTATGAATAATGGATGGGAATTTATATGAAAAGTTTTCAAGAGCTGTAAGAACTGGAAGATTATCTGTAAGAAGTAAATGTTTCTCGGGAAAGGAAAGTTAGTCCAGAGCCTGGCAAATTACAAGAGCTTCAGCTATAAAAATTGAATTGATTTTGTGAGTTTGAAAAGCAAATTGAGACATCACAAATGCCGGCGATTGAAGTTAAGTTTCGCGATTTCGATGCATCAGTTGCGATTATGAAACATTGTTTGAAGTCCTTTTGTAGCGTTTCTTGAAAACTGCCATTAATGGCTGAATGTGGGAGAGATTTGTTTTGAAAAGGGTATTTTGAAATAATACTGCAATTTTCTCTTGGAAGTTGCAAAAAATGTTGATCAGAAATAATGCGATTCCAATTAATGTTTAGATCAGAAAAAATTTTATCCAGAAAAATTTTGTTCTGTTCAATAAGAGCAAGATTGAAATGTTCTAAATCTAATTTGTAGATGGTGGAGAAGGAACTGATAGAAATCTGCTTAATGAGAAATTGTAAGGATAAACGTTTGATTTTTTTTTTCACTGAGAATTTCCTGATTGGAGATGTAAAGGAGAGCTTTATTTGGTGTCCACTGGGGAACTCCAAGTGCAATGCGAAGTGTTTTTGTCTGAATAATATTGCATGCTTTCATGTGAGTTTCTGAAAATTTGTTGATAATTTGACTGGCGTAAAAGAATAAGCTGCAAATGCTATTGTCTGATGGTGATTAAATCTTTTGTTCTTGGGCCATAATGTTTATATGCAAAATCCTTTAATGCGTTGATTTTTTTAAAGCTTTGTTTTTAATTTTATTGAAGATCGATCCGTTTTGATTTCTTTTTGAAAAAGGAATTCCGAGAAATGTAATTGAGTTTTTTCCATTGGATGTTCGTTTCTGCTAGTGAGATATTTGGGTGGGTAAAATTAATTTTGTTTGAAAGATCGGCTATGTAACTTTTCTCTGAATTAACTGAAAGCTTCCAATACGTACACCATTGATGTACGTTTTCCATTGTTTTTTGTAATTTCTTAGTAATAAGTTCAATAGACTGGTGCGAGCAAAAAATAAATATGTCGTCCGCAAAGATCAAACAATCAACTTCATTTTCAAGAGTGTCAACATAATCCGATATAAAAATTGCCCATAAGATTGGCGAGAGGACACTACCTTGTTCTAATCCTTTGTAATTCTTATGTCCGAAAGTGTTTGTCTCCATCGCACTTGGAACGTACGGTGACTAAGGAATTAATGCAACCAAGCGCATATCTTCCCGCAGATGCCCAATTCCAAGCATTTATATATCAATCCGTCAATATAAACCGAATCGTCATCTTTTGAGATGTCGAGACCAATGAAATGCTTTTTCTTTTCATCTTTGCTTTTGAAATACTGTAATATAATGAGTATGTGGCTGCCCTATTATCCTTGTATGGTAAAAAAACAAATTGTTTCGGATGAAGTTTTTTGTCCTTTGTAAGAAAATAAGTAATTCTCTTACATAAGATACGCTCAAAGATTTTGGAAAAAACAAATGTTAGAGCTATTGGCCTATATGATGTTATCTGAAGCCTGTCTTTATTTGGTTTTGGAATGGGAATAATAAGTGCATGTTTCCATGTTTTGGGAACATATGCTGTTAAAAATCTGTTAAAATAATTGAAGTATGCAATAATTTGCATTTTTAAGTTTTTTGAAAAAGGATGCGGGAATATTGTCTGTACCTGGGGTTGTTGTTTTTGATTTTTTTTAATTGCGAATTGTAATTCTTCCATTTGTAGTGCTCCGTTTAATTCGCTTTCCTGATTGTCCGTAAACTGGATTGGTATTGGTTCGTGAGAACTGGATTTGTTGGCATAAAACTCTGCAAACAAATTACTTTGCACGAATGGGTTTGTGATAAAAGAATTGTTAACAGAAATGGTTTTGAAGAAGTTATCTTCATATTGCTAATTCAGTTTTCTGAAGATAGAATAAAATAAACTAGGATTTCTTGCGCTATTACATAATTTATCCCAAAATTTGTGTTTTGCTTGTTTACTATAAAATTTGAATCTGCTTGCGAATTTTTTGTGAAGAATCCAAAATTTAGTTATGCATCTTAATGCTTTCTTTCGATGTATGATTTTAAGTTTGTAAAGTTTGTGACAAGTTTTATCCCACCAGGGTGGGTATTGTTTGTTATCCAAAGGTATTTTTCTAGTATTGTTGGATATGATTTCTGAAATCTTTGATGAAACTGAGTCTAGGTTAAGATTTGTATCTTCAACAATTTTTTCCGATTGAAATAGAATAGATTGCCATTTAATTTCTGTGAGGAACCTTTGTTTGTTGTGTAAAACTTTGCAGGTGGAAATTATGGGGAAATGGTCTCTGTCAAATGATGATTCAGCAACAAAACAATCTGAGATACAGAAGAGTGATTTGGAATAAAGGGTAAGATCTAGAAGTGATTAATTACCTACAGGAGTAATGTGTGTCGAGTTCGAAGTATTTAAAATGGCAAAAATTGAATCCGTAAACCAATCGACAAAATTGTTGTTGAGTCTGGAAGTTGGAATTGTTGTTGGAAGAGGTTGAGCCCCAAAAAGGGTGATGTAAATTAAAGTCACCAAAGATGAACGTTGGTTCAGAAAGCGAGTTAAAAAAGTTTCCGAAAATTTCAATGTCAAAACCCGTAGGAGCGTAAATGTTAACTAGACAAAAGTTTCGAGAAGCTGTAGTGAATTTAACGGTGAGGATTTCCACGTCCGAATTTTGAGGTACATCGAAAGGGATTATGTATGCTGGAAAATGATCGGGGATTCCAATTAAAAGGCCCCCTCCCAGGTTTGCCTTCCCTGTGAGATCTAAAAAAAAAATTTTTTTTTTATAGAAACTAAAATTTTCTTCAGCATAAAGAAAAGTTTCTTGAAAAAATCCAGAAATCTGAAATTGAGAAGAGGGGAATACCAAGCCAGATTTTTTAAAATTCCTAATACAACGGCAATTCCTCGGAACAAAACGCATCCTAACAACAGATTAAACCAACAGAAAAGGAAAAAACAATCTGCAAACTCTGCAACAGGTCAACCAAACAAAGGAATGACGTGTACACACACACACGCCCACACCTCCAAAGACAGTTTTGTTTCTACTGAGAGATGTCCATGCTCGGAACTGGCACTGCGCGCTCGGCATGGGTCGAAATCTCTCCTCTTGCTGATTCCTTAATTTAACCTTGTGTTTTTGTATGTTTCAGATGGTAGATATAGATTGGAAGAGGTGTTCGTGTTTGGTAAAGGACACTGCTTGCTGGGAATACATCCGACAGTTCTTTTTATTTTTTTAACTTTGTATTTTGCATGTTTCTGGTGAGAGATGTCGATGCATAGATCGAACGAGGTGTCCGTGCTCGGAACTGGCACTGCGCGTTCGGCATGGGTCGATATCTCTCCCCTTATAGATTCTTTTATTTAGCATTGTAATTGATGTGTGTTTCTGATGAGAGATGTCGATGCATAGATCGAACGAGGTGTCCGTGCTCGGAACTGGCACTGCGCGCTCGGCATGGGTTGATATCTCTCCCCTTGTAGATTCTTTTATTTAGCATTGTAATTGATGTGTGTTTCTGATGAGAGATGTCGATGCATAGATCGAACGAGGTGTTCGTGCTCGGAACTGGCACTGCGCGCTCGGCATGGGTCGACATCTCTCCTCTTGTTGATTCCTTTATTTAACATTGTGTTTTTGTATGTTTCAGATGGTAGATATAGATTGGAAGAGGTGTTCGTGTTTGGTAAAGGACACCGCTTGCTGGGAATACATCCGACAGTTCTTTTTCTTTTTTTAACTTTGTATTTTGCATGTTTCTGGTGAGAGGTGTCGATGCATAGATCGAACGAGGTGTCCGTGCTCGGAACTGGCACTGCGGGCTCGGCATGGGTCGACATCTCTCCTCTTGTTGATTCCTTTATTTAACATTGTGTTTTTGTATGTTTCAGATGGTAGATATAGATTGGAAGAGGTGTTCGTGTTTGGTAAAGGACACCGCTTGCTGGGAATACATCCGACAGTTCTTTTTCTTTTTTTAACTTTGTATTTTGCATGTTTCTGGTGAGAGGTGTCGATGCATAGATCGAACGAGGTGTCTGTGCTCGGAACTGGCACTGCGCGCTCGGCATGGGTCGATATCTCTCCCCTTATAGATTCTTTTATTTAGCATTGTAATTGATGTGTGTTTCTGATGAGAGATGTCGATGCATAGATCGAACGAGGTGTCCGTGCTCGGAACTGGCACTGCGCGCTCGGCATGGGTCGACATCTCTCCTCTTGTTGATTCCTTTATTTAACATTGTGTTTTTGTTATGTTTCAGATGGTAGATATAGATTGGAAGAGGTGTTCGTGTTTGGAAAAGGACACTGCTTGCTGTCAATACATCCGACAGTTCTTCTTTTTATTTTTTTAACTTTGTATTTTGCATGTTTCTGGTGAGAGATGTCAATGCATAGATCGATCGAGGTGTCCGTGCTCGGAACTGGCACTGCGCGCTCGGCATAGGGCGACTTCTCTCCTCTTGTTGATTCCTTTATTTAACATTGTGTTTTTGTTATGTTTCAGATGGTAGATATAGATTGGAAGATGTGTTCGTGTTTGGTAAAGGACACTTCTTGCTGGGAATACATCCGACAGTTCTTTTTACTTTTTTAACTTTGTATTTTGCATGTTTCTGGTCAGAGATGTCGATGCATAGATCGAACGAGGTGTGAGTGCTCGGAAATGGCACTGCGCGCTCGGAATGGGTCGATATCTCTCCCCTTATAGATTCTTTTATTTAGCATTGTAATTGATGTGTGTTTCTGATGAGAGATGTCGATGCATAGATCGAACGAGGTGTCCGTGCTCGGAACTGGCACTGCGCCCTCGGCATGGGTTGATATCTCTTCTCTTGTTGATTCCTTTATTTAACATTGTGTTTTTGTATGTTTCAGATGGTAGATATAGATTGGAAGATGTGTTCGTGTTTTGTAAAGGACACTGCTTGCTGGGAATACATCCGACAGTTCTTTTTCTTTTTTTAACTTTGTATTTTGCATGTTTCTGGTGAGAGGTGTCGATGCATAGATCGAACGAGGTGTCCGTGCTCGGAACTGGCACTGCGCGCTCGGCATGGGTCGACATCTCTCCTCTTGTTGATTCCTTTATTTAACATTGTGTTTTTGTATGTTTCAGATGGTAGATATAGATTGGAAGAGGTGTTCGTGTTTGGTAAAGGACACCGCTTGCTGGGAATACATCCGACAGTTCTTTTTCTTTTTTTAACTTTGTATTTTGCATGTTTCTGGTGAGAGGTGTCGATGCATAGATCGAACGAGGTGTCTGTGCTCGGAACTGGCACTGCGCGCTCGGCATGGGTCGATATCTCTCCCCTTATAGATTCTTTTATTTAGCATTGTAATTGATGTGTGTTTCTGATGAGAGATGTCGATGCATAGATCGAACGAGGTGTCCGTGCTCGGAACTGGCACTGCGCGCTCGGCATGGGTCGACATCTCTCCTCTTGTTGATTCCTTTATTTAACATTGTGTTTTTGTTATGTTTCAGATGGTAGATATAGATTGGAAGATGTGTTCGTGTTTGGTAAAGGACACTTCTTGCTGGGAATACATCCGACAGTTCTTTTTACTTTTTTAACTTTGTATTTTGCATGTTTCTGGTGAGAGATGTCAATGCATAGATCGATCGAGGTGTCCGTGCTCGGAACTGGCACTGCGCGCTCGGCATAGGGCGACTTCTCTCCTCTTGTTGATTCCTTTATTTAACATTGTGTTTTTGTTATGTTTCAGATGGTAGATATAGATTGGAAGATGTGTTCGTGTTTGGTAAAGGACACTTCTTGCTGGGAATACATCCGACAGTTCTTTTTACTTTTTTAACTTTGTATTTTGCATGTTTCTGGTCAGAGATGTCGATGCATAGATCGAACGAGGTGTGAGTGCTCGGAAATGGCACTGCGCGCTCGGAATGGGTCGATATCTCTCCCCTTATAGATTCTTTTATTTAGCATTGTAATTGATGTGTGTTTCTGATGAGAGATGTCGATGCATAGATCGAACGAGGTGTCCGTGCTCGGAACTGGCACTGCGCCCTCGGCATGGGTTGATATCTCTTCTCTTGTTGATTCCTTTATTTAACATTGTGTTTTTGTATGTTTCAGATGGTAGATATAGATTGGAAGATGTGTTCGTGTTTTGTAAAGGACACTGCTTGCTGGGAATACATCCGACAGTTCTTTTTCTTTTTTTAACTTTGTATTTTGCATGTTTCTGGTGAGAGGTGTCGATGCATAGATCGAACGAGGTGTCCGTGCTCGGAACTGGCACTGCGCGCTCGGCATGGGTCGACATCTCTCCTCTTGTTGATTCCTTTATTTAACATTGTGTTTTTGTATGTTTCAGATGGTAGATATAGATTGGAAGAGGTGTTCGTGTTTGGTAAAGGACACCGCTTGCTGGGAATACATCCGACAGTTCTTTTTCTTTTTTTAACTTTGTATTTTGCATGTTTCTGGTGAGAGGTGTCGATGCATAGATCGAACGAGGTGTCCGTGCTCGGAACTGGCCCTGCGCGCTCGGCATGGGTCGATATCTCTCCCCTTATAGATTCTTTTATTTAGCATTGTAATTGATGTGTGTTTCTGATGAGAGATGTCGATGCATAGATCGAACGAGGTGTCCGTGCTCGGAACTGGCACTGCGCGCTCGGCATGGGTCGACATCTCTCCTCTTGTTGATTCCTTTATTTAACATTGTGTTTTTGTTATGTTTCAGATGGTAGATATAGATTGGAAGAGGTGTTCGTGTCTGGAAAAGGACACTGCTTGCTGTCAATACATCCGACAGTTCTTCTTTTTATTTTTTTAACTTTGTATTTTGCATGTTTCTGGTGAGAGATGTCAATGCATAGATCGATCGAGGTGTCCGTGCTCGGAACTGGCACTGCGCGCTCGGCATAGGTCGACTTCTCTCCTCTTGTTGATTCCTTTATTTAACATTGTGTTTTTGTTATGTTTCAGATGGTAGATATAGATTGGAAGATGTGTTCGTGTTTGGTAAAGGACACTGCTTGCTGGGAATACATCCGACAGTTCTTTTTACTTTTTTAACTTTGTATTTTGCATGTTTCTGGTCAGAGATGTCGATGCATAGATCGAACGAGGTGTGAGTGCTCGGAAAAGGCACTGCGCGCTCGGAATGGGTCGATATCTCTCCCCTTATAGATTCTTTTATTTAGCATTGTAATTGATGTGTGTTTCTGATGAGAGATGTCGATGTATAGATCGAACGAGGTGTCCGTGCTCGGAACTGGCACTGCGCGATCGGCATGGGTCGACATCTCTCCTCTTGTTGATTCCTTTATTTAACATTGTGTTTTTGTTATGTTTCAGATGGTAGATATAGATTGGAAGAGGTGTTCGTGTTTGGTAAAGGACACTGCTTGCTGGGAATACATCCGACAGTTCTTTTTACTTTTTTAACTTTGTATTTTGCATGTTTCATGTGAGAGGTGTCAATGCATAGATCGATCGAGGTGTCAGTGCTCGGAACTGGCACTGCGCGCTCGGCATGGGTCGATATCTCTCCCTTTATAGATTATTTTATTTAGCATTGTAATTGATGTGTGTTTCTGATGAGAGATGTCGATGCATAGATCGAACGAGGTGTCAGTGCTCGGAACTGGCACTGCGCGCTCGGCATGGGTCGATATCTCTCCCCTTGTAGATTCTTTTATTTAGCATTGAAATGTATGTGTGTTTCTGATGAGAGATGTCGATGCATAGATCGAACGAGGTGTCCGTGCTCGGAACTGGCACTGCGCGCTCCGCATGGGTCGACATCTCTCCTCTTGTTGATTCCTTTATTTAACATTGTGTTTTTGTTATGTTTCAGATGGTAGATATAGATTGGAAGAGGTGTTCGTGTTTCGAAAAGGACACTGCTTGCTGGGAATACATCCGACAGTCCTTTTTATTTTTTAACTTTGTATTTTGCATGTTTCTGGTGAGAGATGTCGATGCATAGATCGAACGAGGTGTCCGTGCTCGGAACTGGCACTGCGCCCTCGGCATGGGTTGATATCTCTTCTCTTGTTGATTCCTTTATTTAACATTGTGTTTTTGTATGTTTCAGATGGTAGATATAGATTGGAAGAGGTGTTCGTGTTTGGTAAAGGACACTGCTTGCTGGGAATACATCCGACAGTTCTTTTTACGTTTTTAACTTTGTATTTTGCATGTTTCTGGTCAGAGATGTCGATGCATAGATCGAACGAGGTGTGAGTGCTCGGAAATGGCACTGCGCGCTCGGAATGGGTCGATATCTCTCCCCTTATAGATTCTTTTATTTAGCATTGTAATTGATGTGTGTTTCGGATGAGAGATGTCGATGCATAGATCGAACGAGGTGTCCGTGCTCGGAACTGGCACTGCGCGCTCGGAATGGGTCGATATCTCTCCCCTTATAGATTCTTTTATTTAGCATTGTAATTGATGTGTGTTTCTGATGAGAGATGTCGATGCATAGATCGAACAAGGTGTCCGTGCTCGGAACTGGCACTGCGCGCTCGGCATGGGTCGATATCTCTCCTATTGTAGATTCTTTTATTTAGCATCGTAATTGATGTGTGTTTCTGGTGAGAGATGTCGATGCATAGATCGAACGTGGTGTCCGTGCTCGGAACTGGCACTGCGCGCTCGGCATGGGTCGATATATCTCCCCTTATAGATTCTTTTATTTAGCATTGTAATTGATGTGTGTTTCTGGTGAGAGATGTCGATGCATAGATCGAACGAGGTGTCCGTGCTCGGAACTGACACTGCGCGCTCGGCATGGGTCGATATCTCTCCCCTTGTAGATTCTATAATTTAGCATTGTCATTCATGTGTGTTTCTGATGAGAGATGTCGATGCATAGATCGAACGAGGTGTCCGTGCTCGGAACTGGCACTGCATGCTCGGCATGGGTCGACATCTCTCCTCTTGTTGATTCCTTTATTTAACATTGTGTTTTTGTTATGTTTCAGATGGTAGATATAGATTGGAAGAGGTGTTCGTGTTTGGTAAAGGACACTGCTTGCTGGGAATACATCCGACAGTCCTTTTTATTTTTTAACATTGTATTTTGCATTTTTCTGGTGAGAGATGTCGATGCATAGATCGAACGAGGTGTCCGTGCTCGGAACTGGCACTGCGCGCTCGGCATGTGTCGATATCTCTCCCCTTGTAGATTTTTTCATTTAGCATTGTAAATGATGTGTGTTTCTGATGAGAGATGTCGATGCATAGATCGAACGAGGTGTCCGTGCTCGGAACTGGCACTGCGCGCAAGGGATGGGTCGACATCTCTCCTCTTTTTGATTCCTTTATTTAACTTTGTGCTTTTGTATGTTTCAGATGGTAGATATAGATTGGAAGAGGTGTTCGTGTTTGGTAAAGGACACTGCTAGCTGGGAATACATCCGACAGTTCTTCTTTTTATTTTTTTAACTTTGTATTTTGCATGTTTCTGATGAGAGATGTCGATGCATAGATCGAACGAGGTGTCCGTGCTCGGAACTGGCACTGCGCGCTCGGCATGGGTCGATATCTCTCCCCTTGTAGATTCTTTTATTTAGCATTGTCATTGATGTGTGTTTCTGAGGAGAGATGTCGATGCATAGATCGAACGAGGTGTCCGTGCTCGGAACTGGCACTGCGAGCTCGGCATGGGTCGATATCTCTCCCCTTGTAGATTCTTTTATCTAGCATTGGGTTTTTGTATGTTTCAGATGGTAGATTGGAAGAGGTGTTCGTGTTTGGTAAAGGACACTGCTTGCTGGGAATATATCCGACAGTTCATTTTATTTTTTTAACTTTGTATTTTGCATGTTTCTGGTGAGAGATGTCGATGCATAGATCGAACGAGGTGTCCGTGCTCGGAACTGGCACTGCGCGCTCGCAATGGGTCGACATCTTTCCTCTTGTTGATTCCTTTATTTAACATTGTGTTTTTGTATGTTTCAGATGGTAGATATAGATTGGAAGAGGTGTTCGTGTTTGGTAAAGGACACTGCTTGCTAGGAATATATCCGACAGTTCTTTTTATTTTTTTAACTTTGTATTTTGCATGTTTCTGGTGAGAGATGTCGATGCATAGATCGAACGAGGTGTCCGTGCTCGGAACTGGCACTGCGCGCTCTGCATGGGTCGATATCTCTCCCCTTGTAGATTCTATTATTTAGCATTGTCATTGATGTGTGTTTCTGATGAGAGATGTCGATGCATAGATCGAACGAGGTGTCCGTGCTCGGAACTGGCACTGCGCGCTCGGCATGGGTCGACATCTCTCCTCTTGTTGATTCCTTTATTTAACATTGTGTTTTTGTATGTTTCAGATAGTAGATATAGATTGGAAGAGGTGTTCGTGTTTGGTAAAGGACACCGCTTGCTGGGAATACATCCGACAGTTCTTTTTATTTTAACTTTGTATTTTGCATGTTTCTGGTGAGAGGTGTCGATGCATTGATCGAACGAGGTGTCCGTGCTCGGAACTGGCACTGCGCGCTCGGCATGTGTCGATATCTCTCCCCTCAGATTCTTTTATTTAGCATTGTAATTGATGTGTGTTTCTGATGAGAGATGTCGATGCATAGATCGAACGAGGTGTCCGTGCTCGGAACTGGCACTGCGCACTCGGCATGGGTCGATATCTCTCCCCTTGTAGATTCTTTTATTTAGCATTGTAATTGATGTGTGTTTCTGGTGAGAGATGTCGATGCATAGATCGAACGAGGTGTCCGTGCTCGGAACTGGCACTGCGCGCTCGGCATGGGTCGACATCTCTCCTCTTGTTGATTCCTTTATTTAACATCGTGTTTTTGTATGTTTCAGATAGTAGATATAGATTGGAAGAGGTGTTCGTGTTTGGTAAAGGACACCGCTTGCTGGGAATACATCCGACAGTCCTTTTTATTTTTTTAACTTTGTATTTTGCATGTTTCTGGTGAGAGGTGTCGATGCATAGATCGAACGAGGTGTCCGTGCTCGGAACTGGCACTGCGCGCTCGGCATGGGTTGACATCTCTCCTCTTGTTGATTCCTTTATTTAACATTGTGTTTTTGTATGTTTCAGATAGTAGATATAGATTGGAAGAGGTGTTCGTGTTTGGTAAAGGACACCGCTTGCTGGGAATACATCCGACAGTTCTTCTTTTTATTTTTTTAACTTTGTATTTTGCATGTTTCTGGTGAGAGATGTCGATGCATAGATCGAACGAGGTGTCCGTGCTCGGAACTGGCACTGCGCGCTCGGAATGGGTCGATATCTCTCCCCTTATAGATTCTTTTATTTAGCATTGTAATTGATGTGTGTTTCTGATGAGAGATGTCGATGCATAGATCGAACAAGGTGTCCGTGCTCGGAACTGGCACTGCGCGCTCGGCATGGGTCGATATCTCTCCTATTGTAGATTCTTTTATTTAGCATCGTAATTGATGTGTGTTTCTGGTGAGAGATGTCGATGCATAGATCGAACGTGGTGTCCGTGCTCGGAACTGGCACTGCGCGCTCGGCATGGGTCGATATATCTCCCCTTATAGATTCTTTTATTTAGCATTGTAATTGATGTGTGTTTCTGATGAGAGATGTCGATGCATAGATCGAACGAGGTGTCCGTGCTCGGAACTGGCACTGCGCGCTCGGCATGGGTCGACATCTCTCCTCTTGTTGATTCCTTTATTTAACATTGTGTTTTTGTATGTTTCAGATGGTAGATATAGATTGGAAGAGGTGTTCGTGTTTAGTAAAGGACACCGCTTGCTGGGAATACATCCGACAGTTCTTTTTACTTTTTTAACTTTGTATTTTGCATGTTTCTGGTCAGAGATGTCGATGCATAGATCGAACGAGGTGTGAGTGCTCGGAAATGGCACTGTGCGCTCGGAATGGGTCGATATCTCTCCCCTTACAGATTCTTTTATTTAGCATTGTAATTGATGTGTGTTTCTGATGAGAGATGTCGATGCATAGATCGAACGAGGTGTCCGTGCTCGGAACTGGCACTGCGCGCTCGGCATGGGTCGATATCTCGCCCCTTAT
Organism: Argiope bruennichi; assembly: GCF_947563725.1. NCBI lineage: Eukaryota > Metazoa > Arthropoda > Arachnida > Araneae > Araneidae > Argiope > Argiope bruennichi. Next base: position 22,683,859 of record NC_079156.1, on the reverse strand, counting down.
AGACTCTTTTATTTAGCATTGTCATTCATGTGTGTTTCTGATGAGAGATGTCGATGCATAGATCGAACGAGGTGTCCGTTCTCGGAACTGGCACTGCGCGCTCGGCATGGGTCGACATCTCACCTCTTGTTGATTCCTTTATTTAACATTGTGTTTTTGTATGTTTCAGATGGTAGATATAGATTGGAAGAGATGTTCGTGTTTGGTAAAGGACACTGCTTGCTGGGAATACATCCGACAGTTCTTTTTATTTTTTTAACTTTGTATTTTGCATGTTTCTGATGAGAGGTGTCGATGCATAGATCGAACGAGGTGTCCGTGCTCGGAACTGGCACTGCGCGCTCGGCATGTGTCGATATCTCTCCCCTTATAGATTCTTTTATTTAGCATTGTAATTGATGTGTGTTTCTGATGAGAGATGTCGATGCATAGATCGAACAAGGTGTCCGTGCTCGGAACTGGCACTGCGCGCTCGGCATGGGTCGATATCTCTCCTATTGTAGATTCTTTTATTTAGCATCGTAATTGATGTGTGTTTCTGGTGAGAGATGTCGATGCATAGATCGAACGTGGTGTCCGTGCTCGGAACTGGCACTGCGCGATCGGCATGGGTCGACATCTCTCCTCTTGTTGATTCCTTTATTTAACATTGTTTTTGTTATGTTTCAGATGGTAGATATAGATTGGAAGAGGTGTTCGTGTTTGGTAAAGGACACTGCTTGCTGGGAATACATCCGACAGTCCTTTTTATTTTTTAACTTTGTATTTTGCATGTTTCTGGTGAGAGATGTCGATGCATAGATCGAACGAGGTGTCCGTGCTCGGAACTGGCACTGCGCCCTCGGCATGGGTTGATATCTCTTCTCTTGTTGATTCCTTTATTTAACATTGTGTTTTTGTATGTTTCAGATGGTAGATATAGTTTGGAAGGGGTGTTCGTGTTTGGTAAAGGACACCGCTTGCTGGGAATACATCCGCCAGTTCTTTTTTCTTTTTTTAACTTTGTATTTTGCATGTTTCTGGTGAGAGGTGTCGATGCATAGATCGAACGAGGTGTCCGTGCTCGGAACTGGCACTGCGCGCTCGGCATGGGTCGACATCTCTCCTCTTGTTGATTCCTTTATTTAACATTGTGTTTTTGTATGTTTCAGATGGTAGATATAGATTGGAAGAGGTGTTCGTGTTTGGTAAAGGACACTGCTTGCTGTCAATACATCCGACAGTTCTTCTTTTTATTTTTTTAACTTTGTATTTTGCATGTTTCTGGTGAGAGATGTAATGCATAGATCGAACGAGGTGTCCGTGCTCGGAACTGGCACTGCGCCCTCGGCATGGGTTGATATCTCTCCCCTTATAGATTCTTTTATTTAGCATTGTAATTGATGTGTGTTTCTGATGAGAGATGTCGATGCATAGATCGAACGAGGTGTCCGTGCTCGGAACTGGCACTGCGCGCTCGGAATGGGTCGATATCTCTCCCCTTATAGATTCTTTTATTTAGCATTGTAATTGATGTGTGTTTCTGATGAGAGATGTCGATGCATAGATCGAAGCAGGTGTCCGTGCTCGGAACTGGCACTGCGCGCTCGGAATGGGTCGATATCTCTCCCCTTATAGATTCTTTTATTTAGCATTGTAATTGATGTGTGTTTCTGATGAGAGATGTCGATGCATAGATCGAACGTGGTGTCCGTGCTCGGAACTGGCACTGCGCGCTCAGCATGGGTCGATATCTCTCCTATTGTAGATTCTTTTATTTAGCATTGTAATTGATGTGTGTTTCTGGTGAGAGATGTCGATGCATAGATCGAACGAGGTGTCCGTGCTCGGAACTGGCACTGCGCGCTCGGCATGGGTCGATATCTCTCCCCTTATAGACTCTTTTATTTAGCATTGTCATTGATGTGTGTTTCTGATGAGAGATGTCAATGCATAGATCGAACGAGGTGTCCGTGCTCGGAACTGACACTGCGCGCTCGGCATGGGTCGATATCTCTCCCCTTGTAGATTCTATTATTTAGCATTGTCATTCATGTGTGTTTCTGATGAGAGATGTCGATGCATAGATCGAACGAGGTGTCCGTTCTCGGAACTGGCACTGCGCGCTCGGCATGGGTCGACATCTCACCTCTTGTTGATTCCTTTATTTAACATTGTGTTTTTGTATGTTTCAGATGGTAGATATAGATTGGAAGAGATGTTCGTGTTTGGTAAAGGACACTGCTTGCTGGGAATACATCCGACAGTTCTTTTTATTTTTTTAACTTTGTATTTTGCATGTTTCTGATGAGAGGTGTCGATGCATAGATCGAACGAGGTGTCCGTGCTCGGAACTGGCACTGCGCGCTCGGCATGTGTCGATATCTCTCCCCTTGTAGATTTTTTTATTTAGCATTGTAAATGATGTGTGTTTCTGATGAGAGATGTCGATGCATAGATCGAACGAGGTGTCCGTGCTCGGAACTGGCACTGCGCCCTCGGCATGGGTTGATATCTCTTCTCTTGTTGATTCCTTTATTTAACATTGTGTTTTTGTATGTTTCAGATGGTAGATATAGATTGGAAGATGTGTTCGTGTTTGGTAAAGGACACTGCTTGCTGGGAATACATCCGACAGTTCTTTTTACTTTTTTAACTTTGTATTTTGAATGTTTCTGGTCAGAGATGTCGATGCATAGATCGAACGAGGTGTGAGTGCTCGGAAATGGCACTGCGCGCTCGGAATGGGTCGATATCTCTCCCCTTATAGATTCTTTTATTTAGCATTGTAATTGATGTGTGTTTCTGATGAGAGATGTCGATGCATAGATCGAACGAGGTGTCCGTGCTCGGAACTGGCACTGCGCGCTCGGAATGGGTCGATATCTCTCCCCTTATAGATTCTTTTATTTAGCATTGTAATTGATGTGTGTTTCTGATGAGAGATGTCGATGCATAGATCGAACGAGGTGTCCGTGCTCGGAACTGGCACTGCGCGATCGGCATGAGTCGACATCTCTCCTCTAATTGATTCCTTTATTTAACATTGTGTTTTTGTATGTTTCAGATGGTAGATATAGATTGGAAGGGGTGTTCGTTTTTGGTAAAGGACACTGCTTGCTGTCAATACATCCGACAGTTCTTCTTTTTATTTTTTTAACTTTGTATTTTGCATGTTTCTGGTGAGAGATGTCGATGCATAGATCGAACGAGGTGTCCGTGCTCGGAACTGGCACTGCGCGCTCGGCATGGGTCGACATCTCTCCTCTTGTTGATTCCTTTATTTAACATTGTGTTTTTGTATGTTTCAGATGGTAGATATAGATTGGAAGAGGTGTTCGTGTTTGGTAAAGGACACTGCTTGCTGGGAATACATCCGACAGTTCTTTTTACTTTTTTAACTTTGTATTTTGCATGTTTCTGGTCAGAGATGTCGATGCATAGATCGAACGAGGTGTGAGTGCTCGGAAATGGCACTGCGCGCTCGGAATGGGTCGATATCTCTCCCCTTATAGATTCTTTTATTTAGCATTGTAATTGATGTGTATTTCTGATGAGAGATGTCGATGCATAGATCGAACGAGGTGTCCGTGCTCGGAACTGGCACTGCGCGCTCGGAATGGGTCGATATCTCTCCCCTTATAGATTCTTTTATTTAGCATTGTAATTGATGTGTGTTTCTGATGAGAGATGTCGATGCATAGATCGAAGCAGGTGTCCGTGCTCGGAACTGGCACTGCGCGCTCAGCATGGGTCGATATCTCTCCTATTGTAGATTCTTTTATTTAGCATCGTAATTGATGTGTGTTTCTGGTGAGAGATGTCGATGCATAGATCGAACGTGGTGTCCGTGCTCGGAACTGGCACTGCGCGCTCGGCATGGGTCGATATATCTCCCCTTATAGATTCTTTTATTTAGCATTGTAATTGATGTGTGTTTCTGGTGAGAGATGTCGATGCATAGATCGAACGAGGTGTCCGTGCTCGGAACTGGCACTGCGCGCTCGGCATGGGTCGATATCTCTCCCCTTATAGACTCTTTTATTTAGCATTGTCATTCATGTGTGTTTCTGATGAGAGATGTCGATGCATAGATCGAACGAGGTGTCCGTTCTCGGAACTGGCACTGCGCGCTCGGCATGGGTCGACATCTCTCCTCTTTTTGATTCCTTTATTTAACTTTGTGCTTTTGTATGTTTCAGATGGTAGATATAGATTGGAAGAGGTGTTCGTGTTTGGTAAAGGACACTGCTAGCTGGGAATATATCCGACTGTTCTTTTTATTTTTTTGACTTTGTATTTTGCATGTTTCTGCTGAGAGATGTCGATGCATAGATCAAACGAGGTGTCCGTGCTCGGAACTGGCACTGCGCGCTCGCAATGGGTCGACATCTCTCCTGTTGTTGATTCCTTTATTTAACATTGTGTTTTTGTATGTTTCAGATGGTAGATATAGATTGGAAGAGGTTTTCGTGTTTGGTAAAGAACACTGCTTGCTGGGAATACATCCGACAGTTCTTCTTTTTATTTTTTTAACTTTGTATTTTGCATGTTTCTGGTGAGAGATGTCGATGCATAGATCGAACGAGGTGTCCGTGCTCGGAACTGGCACTGCGCGCTCGGAATGGATCGATATCTCTCCCCTTATAGATTCTTTTATTTAGCATTGTAATTGATGTGTGTTTCTGATGAGAGATGTCGATGCATAGATCGAACAAGGTGTCCGTGCTCGGAACTGGCACTGCGCGCTCGGCATGGGTCGATATCTCTCCCCTTGTAGATTCTTTTATTTAGCATTGTCATTGATGTGTGTTTCTGATGAGAGATGTCGATGCATAGATCGAACGAGGTGTCCGTGCTCGGAACTGGCACTGCGCGCTCGGCATGGGTCGATATCTCTCCCCTTGTAGATACTTTTATTTAGCATTGTGTTTTTGTATGTTTCAGATGGTAGATTGGAAGAGGTGTTCGTGTTTGGTAAAGGACACTGCTTGCTGGGAATATATCCGACAGTTCTTTTTATTTTTTTAACTTTGTATTTTGCATGTTTCTGGTGAGAGATGTCGATGCATAGATCGAACGAGGTGTCCGTGCTCGGAACTGGCACTGCGCGCTCGGCATGGGTCGATATCTCTCCCCTTGTAGATTCTTTTATTTAGCATTGTCATTGATGTGTGTTTCTGAGGAGAGATGTCGATGCATAGATCGAACGAGGTGTCCGTGCTCGGAACTGGCACTGCGAGCTCGGCATGGGTCGATATCTCTCCCCTTGTAGATTCTTTTATCTAGCATTGGGTTTTTGTATGTTTCAGATGGTAGATTGGAAGAGGTGTTCGTGTTTGGTAAAGGACACTGCTTGCTGGGAATATATCCGACAGTTCTTTTTATTTTTTTAACTTTGTATTTTGCATGTTTCTGGTGAGAGATGTCGATGCATAGATCGAACGAGGTGTCCGTGCTCGGAACTGGCACTGCGCGCTCGCAATGGGTCGACATCTTTCCTCTTGTTGATTCCTTTATTTAACATTGTGTTTTTGTATGTTTCAGATAGTAGATATAGATTGGAAGAGGTGTTCGTGTTTGGTAAAGGACACCGCTTGCTGGGAATACATCCGACAGTTCTTTTTATTTTAACTTTGTATTTTGCATGTTTCTGGTGAGAGGTGTCGATGCATTGATCGAACGAGGTGTCCGTGCTCGGAACTGGCACTGCGCGCTCGGCATGTGTCGATATCTCTCCCCTCATAGATTCTTTTATTTAGCATTGTAATTGATGTGTGTTTCTGATGAGAGATGTCGATGCATAGATCGAACGAGGTGTCCGTGCTCGGAACTGGCACTGCGCGCTCGGCATGGGTCGATATCTCTCCCCTTGTAGATTCTTTTATTTAGCATTGTAATTGATGTGTGTTTCTGGTGAGAGATGTCGATGCATAGATCGAACGAGGTGTCCGTGCTCGGAACTGGCACTGCGCGCTCGGCATGTGTCGATATCTCTTCCCTTTATAGATTCTTTTATTTAGCATTGTAATTGATGTGTGTTTCTGATGAGAGATGTCGATGCATAGATCGAACGAGGTGTCCGTTCTCGGAACTGGCACTGCGCGCTCGGCATGGGTCGACATCTCACCTCTTGTTGATTCCTTTATTTAACATTGTGTTTTTGTATGTTTCAGATGGTAGATATAGATTGGAAGAGATGTTCGTGTTTGGTAAAGGACACTGCTTGCTGGGAATACAACCGACAGTTCTTTTTATTTTTTTAACTTTGTATTTTGCATGTTTCTGATGAGAGGTGTCGATGCATAGATCGAACGAGGTGTCCGTGCTCGGAACTGGCACTGCGCGCTCGGCATGTGTCGATATCTCTCCCCTTATAGATTCTTTTATTTAGCATTGTAATTGATGTGTGTTTCTGATGAGAGATGTCGATGCATAGATCGAACGAAGTGTCCGTGCTCGAAACTGGCACTGCGCGCTCGGCATGGGTCGACATCTCTCCTCTTGTTGATTCCTTTATTTAACATTGTGTTTTTGTTATGTTTCAGATGGTAGATATAGATTGGAAGAGGTGTTCGTGTTTGGTAAAGGACACTGCTTGCTGGGAATACATCCGACAGTCCTTTTTATTTTTTAACTTTGTATTTTGCATGTTTCTGGTGAGAGATGTCGATGCATAGATCGAACGAGGTGTCCGTTCTTGGAACTGGCACTGCGCGCTCGGCATGGGTCGACATCTCACCTCTTGTTGATTCCTTTATTTAACATTGTGTTTTTGTATGTTTCAGATGGTAGATATAGATTGGAAGAGATGTTCGTGTTTGGTAAAGGACACTGCTTGCTGGGAATACAACCGACAGTTCTTTTTATTTTTTTAACTTTGTATTTTGCATGTTTCTGATGAGAGGTGTCGATGCATAGATCGAACGAGGTGTCCGTGCACGGAACTGGCACTGCGCGCTCGGCATGTGTCGATATCTCTCCCCTTATAGATTCTTTTATTTAGCATTGTAATTGATGTGTGTTTCTGATAAGAGATGTCGATGCATAGATCGAACGAAGTGTCCGTGCTCGAAACTGGCACTGCGCGCTCGGCATGGGTCGACATCTCTCCTCTTGTTGATTCCTTTATTTAACATTGTGTTTTTGTTATGTTTCAGATGGTAGATATAGATTGGAAGAGGTGTTCGTGTTTGGTAAAGGACACTGCTTGCTGGGAATACATCCGACAGTCCTTTTTATTTTTTAACTTTGTATTTTGCATGTTTCTGGTGAGAGATGTCGATGCATAGATCGAACGAGGTGTCCGTGCTCGGAACTGGCACTGCGCGCTCGGCATGTGTCGATATCTCTCCCCTTATAGATTCTTTTATTTAGCATTGTAATTGATGTGTGTTTCTGATGAGAGATGTCGATGCATAGATCGAACGAGGTGTCCGTGCTCGGAACTGGCACTGCGCGCTCGGAATGGGTCGATATCTCTCCCCTTATAGATTCTTTTATTTAGCATTGTAATTGATGTGTGTTTCTGATGAGAGATGTCGATGCATAGATCGAACAAGGTGTCCGTGCTCGGAACTGGCACTGCGCGCTCGGCATGGGTCGATATCTCTCCTATTGTAGATTCTTTTATTTAGCATCGTAATTGATGTGTGTTTCTGGTGAGAGATGTCGATGCATAGATCGAACGTGGTGTCCGTGCTCGGAACTGGCACTGCGCGCTCGGCATGGGTCGATATATCTCCCCTTATAGATTCTTTTATTTAGCATTGTAATTGATGTGTGTTTCTGGTGAGAGATGTCGATGCATAGATCGAACGAGGTGTCCGTTCTCGGAACTGGCACTGCGCGCTCGGCATGGGTCGACATCTCACCTCTTGTTGATTCCTTTATTTAACATTGTGTTTTTGTATGTTTCAGATGGTAGATATAGATTGGAAGAGATGTTCGTGTTTGGTAAAGGACACTGCTTGCTGGGAATACATCCGACAGTTCTTTTTATTTTTTTAACTTTGTATTTTGCATGTTTCTGATGAGAGGTGTCGATGCATAGATCGAACGAGGTGTCCGTGCTCGGAACTGGCACTGCGCGCTCGGCATGTGTCGATATCTCTCCCCTTATAGATTCTTTTATTTAGCATTGTAAATGATGTGTGTTTCTGATGAGAGATGTCGATGCATAGATCGAACGAGGTGTCCGTGCTCGGAACTGGCACTGCGCGCTCGGCATGTGTCGATATCTCTCCCCTTGTAGATTTTTTTATTTAGCATTGTAAATGATGTGTGTTTCTGATGAGAGATGTCGATGCATAGATCGAACGAGGTGTCCGTGCTCGGAACTGGCACTGCGCCCTCGGCATGGGTTGATATCTCTTCTCTTGTTGATTCCTTTATTTAACATTGTGTTTTTGTATGTTTCAGATGGTAGATATAGATTGGAAGAGGTGTTCGTGTTTGGTAAAGGACAATGCTTGCTGGGAATACATCCGACAGTCCTTTTTATTTTTTAACTTTTTATTTTGCATGTTTCTGGTGAGAGATGTCGATGCATAGATCGAACGAGGTGTCCGTGCTCGGAACTGGCACTGCGCCCTCGGCATGGGTTGATATCTCTTCTCTTGTTGATTCCTTTATTCAACATTGTGTTTTTGTATGTTTCAGATGGTAGATATAGATTGGAAGAGGTGTTCGTGTTTGGTAAAGGACACTGCTTGCTGGGAATACATCCGACAGTTCTTTTTACTTTTTTAACTTTGTATTTTGCATGTTTCTGGTCAGAGATGTCGATGCATAGATCGAACGAGGTGTGAGTGCTCGGAAATGGCACTGCGCGCTCGGAATGGGTCGATATCTCTCCCCTTATAGATTCTTTTATTTAGCATTGTAATTGATGTGTGTTTCTGATGAGAGATGTCGATGCATAGATCGAACGAGGTGTCCGTGCTCGGAACTGGCACTGCGCGCTCGGAATGGGTCGATATCTCTCCCCTTATAGATTCTTTTATTTAGCATTGTAATTGATGTGTGTTTCTGATGAGAGATGTCGATGCATAGATCGAAGCAGGTGTCCGTGCTCGAAACTGGCACTGCGCGCTCGGCATGGGTCGATATCTCTCCCCTTATAGACTCTTTTATTTAGCATTGTCATTGATGTGTGTTTCTGATGAGAGATGTCAATGCATAGATCGAACGAGGTGTCCGTGCTCGGAACTGACACTGCGCGCTCGGCATGGGTCGATATCTCTCCCCTTGTAGATTCTATTATTTAGCATTGTCATTCATGTGTGTTTCTGATGAGAGATGTCGATGCATAGATCGAACGAGGTGTCCGTTCTCGGAACTGGCACTGCGCGCTCGGCATGGGTCGACATCTCACCTCTTGTTGATTCCTTTATTTAACATTGTGTTTTTGTATGTTTCAGATGGTAGATATAGATTGGAAGAGATGTTCGTGTTTGGTAAAGGACACTGCTTGAAGGAATACATCCGACAGTTCTTTTTATTTTTTTAACTTTGTATTTTGCATGTTTCTGATGAGAGGTGTCGATGCATAGATCGAACGAGGTGTCCGTGCTCGGAACTGGTACTGCGCGCTCGGCATGTGTCGATATCTCTCCCCTTGTAGATTTTTTTATTTAGCATTGTAAATGATGTGTGTTTCTGATGAGAGATGTCGATGCATAGATCGAACGAGGTGTCCGTGCTCGGAACTGGCACTGCGCCCTCGGGATGGGTCGACATCTCTCCTCTTTTTGATTCCTTTATTTAACTTTGTGCTTTTGTATGTTTCAGATGGTAGATATAGATTGGAAGAGGTGTTCGTGTTTGGTAAAGGACACTGCTAGCTGGGAATACATCCGACTGTTCTTTTTATTTTTTTGACTTTGTATTTTGCATGTTTCTGGTGAGAGATGTCGATGCATAGATCAAACTAGGTGTCCGTGCTCGGAACTGGCATTGCGCGCTCGCAATGGGTCGACATCTCTCCTGTTGTTGATTCCTTTATTTAACATTGTGTTTTTGTATGTTTCAGATGGTAGATATAGATTGGAAGAGGTTTTCGTGTTTGGTAAAGAACACTGCTTGATGGGAATACATCCGACAGTTCTTCTTTTTATTTTTTTAACTTTGTATTTTGCATGTTTCTGGTGAGAGATGTCGATGCATAGATCGAACGAGGTGTCCGTGCTCGGAACTGGCACTGCGCGCTCGGAATGGGTCGATATCTCTCCCCTTATAGATTCTTTTATTTAGCATTGTCATTGATGTGTGTTTCTGATGAGAGATGTCGATGCATAGATCGAACGAGGTGTCCGTGCTCGGAACTGGCACTGCGCGCTCGGCATGGGTCGATATCTCTCCCCTTGTAGATTCTTTTATTTAGCATTGTCATTGATGTGTGTTTCTGAGGAGAGATGTCAATGCATAGATCGAACGAGGTGTCCGTGCTCGGAACTGGCACTGCGAGCTCGGCATGGGTCGATATCTCTCCCCTTGTAGATTCTTTTATCTAGCATTGGGTTTTTGTATGTTTCAGATGGTAGATTGGAAGAGGTGTTCGTGTTTGGTAAAGGACACTGCTTGCTGGGAATATATCCGACAGTTCTTTTTATTTTTTTAACTTTGTATTTTGCATGTTTCTGGTGAGTGATGTCGATGCATAGATCGAACGAGGTGTCCGTGCTCGGAACTGGCACTGCGCGCTCGCAATGGGTCGACATCTTTCCTCTTGTTGATTCCTTTATTTAACATTGTGTTTTTGTATGTTTCAGATGGTAGATATAGATTGGAAGAGGTGTTCGTGTTTGGTAAAGGACACCGCTTGCTGGGAATACATCCGACAGTTCTTTTTATTTTAACTTTGTATTTTGCATGTTTCTGGTGAGAGGTGTCGATGCATTGATCGAACGAGGTGTCCGTGCTCGGAACTGGCACTGCGCGCTCGGCATGTGTCGATATCTCTCCCCTCATAGATTCTTTTATTTAGCATTGTAATTGATGTGTGTTTCTGATGAGAGATGTCGATGCATAGATCGAACGAGGTGTCCGTGCTCGGAACTGGCACTGCGCACTCGGCATGGGTCGATATCTCTCCCCTTGTAGATTCTTTTATTTAGCATTGTAATTGATGTGTGTTTCTGGTGAGAGATGTCGATGCATAGATCGAACGAGGTGTCCGTGCTCGGAACTGGCACTGCGCGCTCGGCATGGGTCGATATCTCTCCCCTTGTAGATTCTTTTATCTAGCATTGGGTTTTTGTATGTTTCAGATGGTAGATTGGAAGAGGTGTTCGTGTTTGGTAAAGGACACTGCTTGCTGGGAATATATCCGACAGTTCTTTTTATTTTTTTAACTTTGTATTTTGCATGTTTCTGGTGAGTGATGTCGATGCATAGATCGAACGAGGTGTCCGTGCTCGGAACTGGCACTGCGCGCTCGGCATGGGTCGACATCTCTCCTCTTGTTGATTCCTTTATTTAACATTGTGTTTTTGTATGTTTCAGATAGTAGATATAGATTGGAAGAGGTGTTCGTGTTTGGTAAAGGACACCGCTTGCTGGGAATACATCCGACAGTTCTTTTTATTTTTTTAACTTTGTATTTTGCATGTTTCTGGTGAGAGGTGTCGATGCATAGATCGAACGAGGTGTCCGTGCTCGGAACTGGCACTGCGCTCTCGGCATGGGTTGACATCTCTCCTCTTGTTGATTCCTTTATTTAACATTGTGTTTTTGTATGTTTCAGATAGTAGATATAGATTGGAAGAGGTGTTCGTGTTTGGTAAAGGACACTGCTTGCTGGGAATATATCCGACAGTTCTTTTTATTTTTTTGACTTTGTATTTTGCATGTTTCTGGTGAGAGATGTCGATGCATAGATCGAACGATGTGTCCGTGCTTTGAACTGGCACTGCGCGCTCGGCATGGGTCGATATCTCTCCCCTTGTAGATTCTTTTATTTAGCATCGTAATTCATGTGTGTTTCTGGTGAGAGATGTCGATGCATAGATCGAACGTGGTGTCCGTGCTCTGAACTGGCACTGTGCGCTCGGCATGAGTCGATATATCTCCCCTTATAGATTTTTTTATTTAGCATTGTAATTGATGTGTGTTTCTGATGAGAGATGTCGATGAGAGAGATCGAACGAGGTGTCCGTGCTCGGAACTGGCACTGCACGCTCGGCATGGGTCGACATCTCTCCTCTTGTTGATTCCTTTATTTAACATTGTGTTTTTGTATGTTTCAGATGGTAGATATAGATTGGAAGAGGTGTTCGTGTTTGGTAAAGGACACTGCTTGCTTGGAATACATTCGACAGTTCTTTTTATTTTTTTAACTTTGTATTTTGCATGTTTCTGGTGAGAGATGTCGATGCATAGATCGAACGAGGTGTCCGTGCTCGGAACTGGCACTGCGCGCTCGGCATGGGTCGATATCTCTCCCCTTTATAGATTCTTTTATTTAGCATTGTAATTGATGTGTGTTTCTGATGAGAGATGTCGATGCATAGATCGAACGAGGTGTCCGTGCTCGGAACTGGCACTGCGCGCTCGGCATGGTTCGATATCTCTCCCCTTATAGATTCTTTTATTTAGCATTGTAATTGATGTGTGTTTCTGATGAGAGATGTCGATGCATAGATCGAACGAGGTGTCCGTGCTCGGAACTGGCACTGCGCGCTCGGCAAGGGTCGATATCTCTCCCCTTGTAGATTCTTTTATTTAGCATTGTGTTTTTGTATGTTTCAGATGGTAGATTGGAAGAGGTGTTCGTGTTTGGTAAAGGACACTGCTTGCTGGGAATACATCCGACAGTTCTTCTTTTTATTTTTTTAACTTTGTATTTTGCATGTTTCTGGTGAGAGATGTCGATGCATAGATCGAATGAGGTGTCCTTGCTCGGAACTGGCACTGCGCGCTCGGCATGGGTCGATATCTCTCCCCTTATAGATTCTATTATTTAGCATTGTAATTGATGTGTGTTTCTGATGAGAGATGTCGATGCATAGATCGAACGAGGTGTCCGTGCTCGGAACTGGCACTGCACGCTCGGCATGGGTCGACATCTCTCCTCTTGTTGATTAATTTATTTAACATTGTTTTTTTGTATGTTTCAGATGGTAGATACAGATTGGAAGAGGTGTTCGTGTTTGGTAAAGGACACTGCTTGCTGGGAATACATCCGACAGTTCTTTTTATTTTTTTGACTTTGTATTTTGCATGTTTCTGGTGAGAGATGTCGATGCATAGATCGAACGAGGTGTCCGTGCTCGGAACTGGCACTGCGCGCTCGGCATGGGTCGATATCACTCCCCTTGTAGATTCTTTTATTTAGCATTGTAATTGATGTGTGTTTCTGATGAGAGATGTCGATGCATAGATCGAACGAGGTGTCCGTGCTCGGAACTGGCACTGCGCGCTCGGGATGGGTCAACATCTCTCCTCTTTTTGATTCCTTTATTTAACATTGTGCTTTTGTATGTTTCAGATGGTAGATATAGATTGGAAGAGGTGTTCGTGTTTGGTAAAGGACACTGCTTGCTGGGAATACATCCGACAGGTCTTTTTATTTTTTTAACTTTGTATTTTGCATGTTTCTGGTCAGTGATGTCGATGCATAGATAGAACGAGGTGTCCGTGCTCGGAACTGGCACTGCGCGCTCGGAATGGGTCGATATCTCTCCCCTTATAGATTCTTTTATTTAGCATTGTAATTGATGTGTGTTTCTGATGAGAGATGTCCATGCATAGATCGAACGAGGTGTCCGTGCTCGGAACTGGCACTGCGCGCTCGGCATGGGTCGATATTTCTCCCCTTGTAGATTCTTTTATTTAGCATTGTAATTGATGTGTGTTTCTGATGAGAGATGTCGATGCATAGATCGAACGAGGTGTCCGTGCTCGGAACTGGCACTGCGCGCTCGGGATGGGTCGACATGTCTCCTCTTTTTGATTCCTTTATTTAACATTGTGCTTTTGTATGTTTCAGATGGTAGATATAGATTGGAAGAGGTGTTCGTGTTTGGTAAAGGACACCGCTGGCTGGGAATACATCCGACAGTTCTTCTTTTTATTTTTTTAACTTTGTAATTTGCATGTTTCTAGTCAGAGATGTCGATGCATAGATAGAACGAGGTGTCCGTGCTCGGAACTGGCACTGCGCGCTCGGAATGGGTCGATATCTCTCCCCTTATAGATTCTTTTATTTAGCATTGTAATTGATGTGTGTTTCTGATGAGAGATGTCGATGCATAGATCGAACGAGGTGTCCGTGCTCGGAACTGGCACTGCGCGCTCTGCATGGGTCGATATCTCTCCCCTTGTAGATTCTTTTATTTAGCATTGTAATTGATGTGTGTTTCTGATGAGAGATGTCGATGCATAGATCGAACGAGGTGTCCGTGCTCGGAACTGGCACTGCGCGCTCGGCAAGGGTCGATATCTCTCCCCTTGTAGATTCTTTTATTTAGCATTGTGTTTTTGTATGTTTCAGATGGTAGATTGGAAGAGGTGTTCGTGTTTGGTAAAGGACACTGCTTGCTGGGAATACATCCGACAGTTCTTCTTTTTATTTTTTTAACTTTGTATTTTGCATGTTTCTGGTGAGAGATGTCGATGCATAGATCGAATGAGGTGTCCTTGCTCGGAACTGGCACTGCGCGCTCGGCATGGGTCGATATCTCTCCCCTTATAGATTCTATTATTTAGCATTGTAATTGATGTGTGTTTCTGATGAGAGATGTCGATGCATAGATCGAACGAGGTGTCCGTGCTCGGAACTGGCACTGCACGCTCGGCATGGGTCGACATCTCTCCTCTTGTTGATTAATTTATTTAACATTGTTTTTTTGTATGTTTCAGATGGTAGATACAGATTGGAAGAGGTGTTCGTGTTTGGTAAAGGACACTGCTTGCTGGGAATACATCCGACAGTTCTTTTTATTTTTTTGACTTTGTATTTTGCATGTTTCTGGTGAGAGATGTCGATGCATAGATCGAACGAGGTGTCCGTGCTCGGAACTGGCACTCCGCGCTCGGCATGGGTCGATATCTCTCCCCTTGTAGATTCTTTTATTTAGCATTGTAATTGATGTGTGTTTCTGGTGAGAGATGTTGATGCATAGATCGAACGAGGTGTCCGTGCTCGGAACTGGCACTGCGCGCTCGGCATGGGTCGATATCACTCCCCTTGTAGATTCTTTTATTTAGCATTGTAATTGATGTGTGTTTCTGATGAGAGATGTCGATGCATAGATCGAACGAGGTGTCCGTGCTCGGAACTGGCACTGCGCGCTCGGGATGGGTCAACATCTCTCCTCTTTTTGATTCCTTTATTTAACATTGTGCTTTTGTATGTTTCAGATGGTAGATATAGATTGGAAGAGGTGTTCGTGTTTGGTAAAGGACACTGCTTGCTGGGAATACATCCGACAGGTCTTTTTATTTTTTTAACTTTGTATTTTGCATGTTTCTGGTCAGTGATGTCGATGCATAGATAGAACGAGGTGTCCGTGCTCGGAACTGGCACTGCGCGCTCGGAATGGGTCGATATCTCTCCCCTTATAGATTCTTTTATTTAGCATTGTAATTGATGTGTGTTTCTGATGAGAGATGTCCATGCATAGATCGAACGAGGTGTCCGTGCTCGGAACTGGCACTGCGCGCTCGGCATGTGTCGACATCTCTCCTCTTGTTGATTCCTTTATTTAACCTTGTGTTTTTGTATGTTTCAGATGGTAGATATAGATTGGAATAGGTGTTCGTGTTTGGTAAGTGACACTGCTTGCTAGGAATACATGCGACAGTTCTGCTTTTTATTTTTTTAACTTTGTATTTTGCATGTTTCTGGTGAGAGATGTCGATGCATAGATCGAACGAGGTGTCCGTGGTCGGAACTGGCACTGCGCGCTCGGCATGGGTCGACATCTCTCCTCTTGTTGATTCCTTTATTTAACCTTGTGTTTTTGTATGTTTCAGATGGTAGATATAGATTGGAAGAGGTGTTCGTGTTTGGTAAAGGACACTGCTTGCTGGAAATATATATCCGACAGTTCTTTTTATTTTTTTGACTTTGTATTTTGCATGTTTCTGGTGAGAGATGTCGATGCATAGATCGAACGATGTGTCCGTGCTTTGAACTGGCACTGCGCGCTCGGCATGGGTCGATATCTCTCCCCTTGTAGATTCTTTTATTTAGCATCGTAATTCATGTGTGTTTCTGGTGAGAGATGTCGATGCATAGATCGAACGTGGTGTCCGTGCTCGGAACTGGCACTGTGCGCTCGGCATGAGTCGATATATCTCCCCTTATAGATTATTTTATTTAGCATTGTAATTGATGTGTGTTTCTGATGAGAGATGTCGATGAGAGAGATCGAACGAGGTGTCCGTGCTCGGAACTGGCACTGCACGCTCGGCATGGGTCGACATCTCTCCTCTTGTTGATTCCTTTATTTAACATTGTGTTTTTGTATGTTTCAGATGGTAGATATAGATTGGAAGAGGTGTTCGTGTTTGGTAAAGGACACTGCTTGCTGGGAATATATCCGACAGTTCTTTTTATTTTTTTGACTTTGTATTTTGCATGTTTCTGGTGAGAGATGTCGATGCATAGATCGAACGAGGTGTCCGTGCTCTGAACTGGCACTGCGCGCGGCATGGGTCGATATCTCTCCACTTGTAGATTCTTTTATTTAGCATTGTAATTGATGTGTGTTTCTGATGAGAGATGTCGATGCATAGATCGAACGAGGTGTCCGTGCTCGGAACTGGCACTGCGCGCTCGGGATGGGTCGACATGTCTCCTCTTTTTGATTCCTTTATTTAACATTGTGCTTTTGTATGTTTCAGATGGTAGATATAGATTGGAAGAGGTGTTCGTGTTTGGTAAAGGACACCGCTGGCTGGGAATACATCCGACAGTTCTTCTTTTTATTTTTTTAACTTTGTAATTTGCATGTTTCTGGTCAGAGATGTCGATGCATAGATAGAACGAGGTGTCCGTGCTCGGAACTGGCACTGCGCGCTCGGAATGGGTCGATATCTCTCCCCTTGTAGATTCTTTTATTTAGCATTGTAATTGATGTGTGTTTCTGATGAGAGATGTCGATGTATAGATCGAACGAGGTGTCCGTGCTCGGAACTGGCACTGCACGCTCGGCATGGGTCGACATCTCTCCTCTTGTTGATTCCTTTATTTAACATTGTGTTTTTGTATGTTTCAGATGGTAGATATAGATTGGAAGAGGTGTTCGTGTTTGGTAAAGGACACTGCTTGCTTGGAATACATCCGGCAGTTCTTTTTATTTTTTTAACTTTGTATTTTGCATGTTTCTGGTGAGAGATGTCGATGCATAGATCGAACGAGGTGTCCGTGCTCGGAACTGGCACTGCGCGCTCGGCATGGGTCGATATCTCTCCCCTTTATAGATTCTTTTATTTAGCATTGTAATTGATGTGTGTTTCTGATGAGAGATGTCGATGCATAGATCGAACGAGGTGTCCGTGCTCGGAACTGGCACTGCGCGCTCGGCATGGTTCGATATCTCTCCCCTTATAGATTCTTTTATTTAGCATTGTAATTGATGTGTGTTTCTGATGAGAGATGTCGATGCATAGATCGAACGAGGTGTCCGTGCTCGGAACTGGCACTGCGCGCTCGGCAAGGGTCGATATCTCTCCCCTTGTAGATTCTTTTATTTAGCATTGTGTTTTTGTATGTTTCAGATGGTAGATTGGAAGAGGTGTTCGTGTTTGGTAAAGGACACTGCTTGCTGGGAATACATCCGACAGTTCTTCTTTTTATTTTTTTAACTTTGTATTTTGCATGTTTCTGGTGAGAGATGTCGATGCATAGATCGAATGAGGTGTCCTTGCTCGGAACTGGCACTGCGCGCTCGGCATGGGTCGATATCTCTCCCCTTATAGATTCTATTATTTAGCATTGTAATTGATGTGTGTTTCTGATGAGAGATGTCGATGCATAGATCGAACGAGGTGTCCGTGCTCGGAACTGGCACTGCACGCTCGGCATGGGTCGACATCTCTCCTCTTGTTGATTAATTTATTTAACATTGTTTTTTTGTATGTTTCAGATGGTAGATACAGATTGGAAGAGGTGTTCGTGTTTGGTAAAGGACACTGCTTGCTGGGAATACATCCGACAGTTCTTTTTATTTTTTTGACTTTGTATTTTGCATGTTTCTGGTGAGAGATGTCGATGCATAGATCGAACGAGGTGTCCGTGCTCGGAACTGGCACTCCGCGCTCGGCATGGGTCGATATCTCTCCCCTTGTAGATTCTTTTATTTAGCATTGTAATTGATGTGTGTTTCTGGTGAGAGATGTTGATGCATAGATCGAACGAGGTGTCCGTGCTCGGAACTGGCACTGCGCGCTCGGCATGGGTCGATATCACTCCCCTTGTAGATTCTTTTATTTAGCATTGTAATTGATGTGTGTTTCTGATGAGAGATGTCGATGCATAGATCGAACGAGGTGTCCGTGCTCGGAACTGGCACTGCGCGCTCGGGATGGGTCAACATCTCTCCTCTTTTTGATTCCTTTATTTAACATTGTGCTTTTGTATGTTTCAGATGGTAGATATAGATTGGAAGAGGTGTTCGTGTTTGGTAAAGGACACTGCTTGCTGGGAATACATCCGACAGGTCTTTTTATTTTTTTAACTTTGTATTTTGCATGTTTCTGGTCAGTGATGTCGATGCATAGATAGAACGAGGTGTCCGTGCTCGGAACTGGCACTGCGCGCTCGGAATGGGTCGATATCTCTCCCCTTATAGATTCTTTTATTTAGCATTGTAATTGATGTGTGTTTCTGATGAGAGATGTCCATGCATAGATCGAACGAGGTGTCCGTGCTCGGAACTGGCACTGCGCGCTCGGCATGGGTCGATATTTCTCCCCTTGTAGATTCTTTTATTTAGCATTGTAATTGATGTGTGTTTCTGATGAGAGATGTCGATGCATAGATCGAACGAGGTGTCCGTGCTCGGAACTGGCACTGCGCGCTCGGGATGGGTCGACATGTCTCCTCTTTTTGATTCCTTTATTTAACATTGTGCTTTTGTATGTTTCAGATGGTAGATATAGATTGGAAGAGGTGTTCGTGTTTGGTAAAGGACACCGCTGGCTGGGAATACATCCGACAGTTCTTCTTTTTATTTTTTTAACTTTGTAATTTGCATGTTTCTGGTCAGAGATGTCGATGCATAGATAGAACGAGGTGTCCGTGCTCGGAACTGGCACTGCGCGCTCGGAATGGGTCGATATCTCTCCCCTTATAGATTCTTTTATTTAGCATTGTAATTGATGTGTGTTTCTGATGAGAGATGTCGATGCATAGATCGAACGAGGTGTCCGTGCTCGGAACTGGCACTGCGCGCTCTGCATGGGTCGATATCTCTCCCCTTGTAGATTCTTTTATTTAGCATTGTAATTGATGTGTGTTTCTGATGAGAGATGTCGATGCATAGATCGAACGAGGTGTCCGTGCTCGGAACTGGCACTGCGCGCTCGGCAAGGGTCGATATCTCTCCCCTTGTAGATTCTTTTATTTAGCATTGTGTTTTTGTATGTTTCAGATGGTAGATTGGAAGAGGTGTTCGTGTTTGGTAAAGGACACTGCTTGCTGGGAATACATCCGACAGTTCTTCTTTTTATTTTTTTAACTTTGTATTTTGCATGTTTCTGGTGAGAGATGTCGATGCATAGATCGAATGAGGTGTCCTTGCTCGGAACTGGCACTGCGCGCTCGGCATGGGTCGATATCTCTCCCCTTATAGATTCTATTATTTAGCATTGTAATTGATGTGTGTTTCTGATGAGAGATGTCGATGCATAGATCGAACGAGGTGTCCGTGCTCGGAACTGGCACTGCACGCTCGGCATGGGTCGACATCTCTCCTCTTGTTGATTAATTTATTTAACATTGTTTTTTTGTATGTTTCAGATGGTAGATATAGATTGGAAGAGGTGTTCGTGTTTGGTAAAGGACACTGCTTGCTGGGAATACATCCGACAGTTCTTTTTATTTTTTTGACTTTGTATTTTGCATGTTTCTGGTGAGAGATGTCGATGCATAGATCGAACGAGGTGTCCGTGCTCGGAACTGGCACTCCGCGCTCGGCATGGGTCGATATCTCTCCCCTTGTAGATTCTTTTATTTAGCATTGTAATTGATGTGTGTTTCTGGTGAGAGATGTTGATGCATAGATCGAACGAGGTGTCCGTGCTCGGAACTGGCACTGCGCGCTCGGCATGGGTCGATATCACTCCCCTTGTAGATTCTTTTATTTAGCATTGTAATTGATGTGTGTTTCTGATGAGAGATGTCGATGCATAGATCGAACGAGGTGTCCGTGCTCGGAACTGGCACTGCGCGCTCGGGATGGGTCAACATCTCTCCTCTTTTTGATTCCTTTATTTAACATTGTGCTTTTGTATGTTTCAGATGGTAGATATAGATTGGAAGAGGTGTTCGTGTTTGGTAAAGGACACTGCTTGCTGGGAATACATCCGACAGGTCTTTTTATTTTTTTAACTTTGTATTTTGCATGTTTCTGGTCAGTGATGTCGATGCATAGATAGAACGAGGTGTCCGTGCTCGGAACTGGCACTGCGCGCTCGGAATGGGTCGATATCTCTCCCCTTATAGATTCTTTTATTTAGCATTGTAATTGATGTGTGTTTCTGATGAGAGATGTCCATGCATAGATCGAACGAGGTGTCCGTGCTCGGAACTGGCACTGCGCGCTCGGCATGTGTCGACATCTCTCCTCTTGTTGATTCCTTTATTTAACCTTGTGTTTTTGTATGTTTCAGATGGTAGATATAGATTGGAATAGGTGTTCGTGTTTGGTAAGTGACACTGCTTGCTAGGAATACATGCGACAGTTCTGCTTTTTATTTTTTTAACTTTGTATTTTGCATGTTTCTGGTGAGAGATGTCGATGCATAGATCGAACGAGGTGTCCGTGGTCGGAACTGGCACTGCGCGCTCGGCATGGGTCGACATCTCTCCTCTTGTTGATTCCTTTATTTAACCTTGTGTTTTTGTATGTTTCAGATGGTAGATATAGATTGGAAGAGGTGTTCGTCTTTGGTAAAGGACACTGCCTGCTGGGAATACATCCGACAGTACACCTTTTTATTTTTTTAACTTTGTATTTTGCATGTTTGTGGTGAGAGATGTCGATGCATAGATCGAACGAGGTGTCCGTGCTCGGAACTGGCACTGGGCCATCGGCATGGGTCGACATCTCTCCTCTTGTTGATTCCTTTATTTAACTTTGTGTCTTGTATGTTTCAGATGGTAGATATAGATTGGAAGAGGTGTTCGTGTTTGGTAAAGGACACTGCTTGCTGGGAATACATCCGACAGTTCTTTTTATTTTTTTGACTTTGTATTTTGCATGTTTCTGGTGAGAGATGTCGATGCATAGATCGAACGAGGTGTCCGTGCTCGGAACTGGCACTCCGCGCTCGGCATGGGTCGATATCTCTCCCCTTGTAGATTCTTTTATTTAGCATTGTAATTGATGTGTGTTTCTGGTGAGAGATGTTGATGCATAGATCGAACGAGGTGTCCGTGCTCGGAACTGGCACTGCGCGCTCGGCATGGGTCGATATCACTCCCCTTGTAGATTCTTTTATTTAGCATTGTAATTGATGTGTGTTTCTGATGAGAGATGTCGATGCATAGATCGAACGAGGTGTCCGTGCTCGGAACTGGCACTGCGCGCTCGGGATGGGTCAACATCTCTCCTCTTTTTGATTCCTTTATTTAACATTGTGCTTTTGTATGTTTCAGATGGTAGATATAGATTGGAAGAGGTGTTCGTGTTTGGTAAAGGACACTGCTTGCTGGGAATACATCCGACAGGTCTTTTTATTTTTTTAACTTTGTATTTTGCATGTTTCTGGTCAGTGATGTCGATGCATAGATAGAACGAGGTGTCCGTGCTCGGAACTGGCACTGCGCGCTCGGAATGGGTCGATATCTCTCCCCTTATAGATTCTTTTATTTAGCATTGTAATTGATGTGTGTTTCTGATGAGAGATGTCCATGCATAGATCGAACGAGGTGTCCGTGCTCGGAACTGGCACTGCGCGCTCGGCATGTGTCGACATCTCTCCTCTTGTTGATTCCTTTATTTAACCTTGTGTTTTTGTATGTTTCAGATGGTAGATATAGATTGGAATAGGTGTTCGTGTTTGGTAAGTGACACTGCTTGCTAGGAATACATGCGACAGTTCTGCTTTTTATTTTTTTAACTTTGTATTTTGCATGTTTCTGGTGAGAGATGTCGATGCATAGATCGAACGAGGTGTCCGTGGTCGGAACTGGCACTGCGCGCTCGGCATGGGTCGACATCTCTCCTCTTGTTGATTCCTTTATTTAACCTTGTGTTTTTGTATGTTTCAGATGGTAGATATAGATTGGAAGAGGTGTTCGTCTTTGGTAAAGGACACTGCCTGCTGGGAATACATCCGACAGTACACCTTTTTATTTTTTTAACTTTGTATTTTGCATGTTTGTGGTGAGAGATGTCGATGCATAGATCGAACGAGGTGTCCGTGCTCGGAACTGGCACTGGGCCATCGGCATGGGTCGACATCTCTCCTCTTGTTGATTCCTTTATTTAACTTTGTGTCTTGTATGTTTCAAATGGTAGATATAGATTGGAAGAGGTGTTCGTGTTTGGTAAACACAAGTGCAACACAACGAAGTCCAACATTTGTGAAGAAATGAGCAACAGATTTGCAAGAAAAACTTGTCTTTCCTATTTGTTCAAGTTTCAATATTCGTGTTTTTATATTCCCTAACTCAAAAGAGCATATTAAAATAGATTTGAACAATTTCATCATAAATGTATTTTAATAGTGTTCTTATTTTGTTTTTTGTACTCATTACAAAGCCAATAAAAACAATTCAGAATCAAGGAGTGGCTGTCTTCAATTACATTTTGTTCAGAAAAGTCCAACGCCAAGGCTTTTAAAATAAAAAGTGCTTCATATTATTGAATTATATTCATTTCAGATTCGTGGTGTTTTTTTATTCAAGGCACTGGTTTTCAATAAATGTTATTTTTGCTTCTATGTTTATAATTCGTTGCGTTACTCAAATTCATCTTATCTGCTTAAAAATGGCATTAGTGAGACAAAAGATTTTCCTGGATTGCACCCTGATTAAATTTATACCATTAAAATATAAGCACTGGTAGAGTAAGACCTTTTAAATATGAGTAATATTTTTTTTTTATTGTCATACAAGAATGTTTATTTTAGCTTGCTCGGTAGCAGTATGATTAAACTTTATTTTTTACTTGCTCGTATACGTAGTATATTGAAATTATTGAATTGTAATATTTTTAAAAAAACTTCTAACTTGACATTTTGCCGTACTTTCATGTTTTACACCTATTTGAATTCAAAAATCACATTTTGGGCATTATTTCTGTCTGTTTGTGATAAAGATAACTAAAAATGTTTCGAGCTACAAGTATGAAATTTAGCACACGGTCTTTACATCAAATTTTTAGCAAGATTTGGTCGATATTTCGAATATAAGTTAATACGATCATTGCAAAACGAAGAGAACTAGATGGATAAAATTCGGTACATAGAGGTAATATCTAGTGCAGACATGCGTGAAATGTCGAGCAAAATCAAAGCTTTACCGGCTGTCGGACTGTACTTTCATAAACCTGTAAACACGATGACTCAAAAATGCCCTGATTTAAATATATCAAATTTAGTATGTGATTTTGTGACTACAATTCTTGTTTTGTGTTTACTTTGTCTTTCAATCAATATGGAAGAACGCCTCTTAATCTCAAATTTGTTATTTTTGGTGTCTATTAACCGAATGCTGGGGATGAATCGCCAAAAAACTAGCCAACTATCCCATGATCGTTCCAGTAAAGATGCTGAATTCACGCCAAATGTTAATGCTGTTTAAGATGCTACCCTGCAAGACAAATTTATGAGCGTATACAAAACAGTTTTGGGGAAGCCAATCTCACTTGTTCGAATTGAGACTGAAAAGTATTTATGTAACAAAATGTATTTCTTAAAGCTCTCATCAGATCGATGTAATTAATTGAAAAGAGCTGATTTTAATAGATAATTCATAACATATCTTTGATCATTTCGAATCTTAAACAGTATCAAATAAAGCGCTTATTTTAATGCATTGAATAACTACAATTACGTTGATTGGTCCTAGTAAATGGTTCATTTCATTCTGTTTGGTCACAATCTAGCCACGTCCGAATTTAGAGCATCTTAAATGTTTTTGGTGTTCTTTCTTATAAGCATACTCCGAGGGCTTGTGTCCTTTTAAATTATCCTGAAACATTCATAACTTATTTTCATTTTAAAAGCCAAAGTTATATTTTGTTCGAAATCGTTTACTTGAACACAATTGATGTTGTTTTATCTTTCTGGATTCGGCTTCAATCTCGAATGCTCCATTTAATTCCTTTTTAGTAATTAAGTCACAGATTAATGAAAGTCTAATTTATGAATTCGTCGATGCTTTTGATTTTGGGCAGCTCGTTTATAAAAATGATCACGTGCATCAGGAGGCTTTTACATGGTCCGAGATCAAAAATTGTTTCAAATTTCAAAAGGGTTAATATTTTTCCACATTCTTTCTTCGGAATAATTTTACATTACAAGTGCTAAAGTGCGCATCAAGGCAAAGGACTATTTTGTTTAATCAAATTTTTCAATTACTCGAAAATGAGTGGGCGTTTTCAAGAGCAATTTTTGATTCATTATTATTAATCTATTAATCATTGTTTCGTATTAATTCGTCATTAGAATTATATTTTTAATTATATTCTTGAGCTTCTAGATCAAGTACAGTCGTCAAAAAAAAACATTTCTGGAACTTTGTTACTTATTATCGCATCTCCACGAAATTGCTATCTATGAAAATGTCTTAAAGGAGCAGGTTTTCTTTAGTAAATACTAATTCTAGGTACCTCTTTAGTACTTTACTCAGACAAACTGATTAACTGAATTAATTAACATAGTTAATGAATTAATATCTCAATCTTCCCATTACAGAAATCGAGTTTCTTCAAGCACTCGACTCAACGGGCCTTTCAATATCGGTATCAAAACCAGTGTCAAATTTTGTTTCGAAATTTACAGTAGTTCTTGAGACATATTTCATTTTCTTTGCTAAAAACTCCACCCAAGAAGATATTACCTGCCCTAATTATATATCAAGTAAATGTCAGCTTGATAAAACCAAAATAAAACTTTTTATTTTCTTACAGGAATTTTGGTAAAATAAAAGATTTAGATTTAATAAGTTTTTTTTTTTCCTTCAGATTTTCAATATTTTTTTTATTTGAATATAACCGCCTTTAGCTATCAGCTGGTTCGTCGTCATAATGTTTATATTTAATTTTAATTAAATCTCTTCATCATAATTTTATGCCTCTGTCAGACTTTAAAAGAATGTTCTTTTAACAGATTCTATTAATTGAACCTTAAATGAACCTGTCTAATAGAGATCCGCCGTGTGAAATCATAATGTTATTAAAAAAAAACGGAAATGTGCAGTTCATCATCTTCTAAATTTCCCAATATTGTAATGTTGCTTTTTGTTTCGTCCTGTAAGCTACACAGATATTAAACAGATGCCTTCTTCTTTAGCTTTCAATAATGGAAAGTAAACTATGCGATTAAATATTTGATATAACTCTGAACTCTTATAATGGTTTGAACTCGAAAGTAATGATTTCATTTGTTGTTGGAAACTAGGCAAAGTGAAAGAAACTGATGCAATTTAGGAAACATTTGCGCGCTTATTAGATCGATATCATTATAAGGCAATTTTTTAAAATTTCAAAATCATGAAAATTATATTTTTTGTATGCTGTAAACGTTTTGGAAGTTATCACAGAAAAATACCAAAATTCAATTTAATTTTTAATTTAAAATTCTAATTGAATGTTCTATCAAAAATCCTCACATTTCTACTCTCCAAGTTATGTATATCCCAAGTTTGGTAGCTCTAAATCGAACAGCCAAAACACATGCACTCACTCTCGCGCACACTTACTTTCATCTTTAGTACTAACTGGTCATTTCAGAATACCACAGGAACAATGTTATAGTTGATAATTCCATGGCTGACATTAAAACCGCATTATTTTAATTGTCAGTTAAGTTCCTTTCTCTTGTACATGAAACATTCTATGGGAGATCAGTCATGTGACTTCATGTCAGAAGTAAAAATGTAAATTTGCGATTCATAAATCATATCAATATCTAAATTCACTTTTTAATGTATCTGTAAACTGCACAGGCACATATATTAATTTCTTTTGTTATCAACAATGGAAGAAAAATCAATCGCTTTATCATTTGATTGAAGAAACGATGAAAACGGTTTGAAATTCAGGGTAATGATGTAATTTATTGTTAAAAAAATTGGGAAAAAATTATTTTTAAATTCCCAAAATTCAGCCAAAACTCATATGACTACCAAACTGATATCATGAAAGAGAACATTTTACATCGTTTCAACATTTAAAAAATTTCCTTTTTTGCAATACCATTTTCGAAAGCTATCGTGAAATAAGGCCAAAATTTAGATTAGTTTCTAATTAAAATTTCCAAAAAATGCTCCGAGTTGCACATGCCCGACATACAAACATGCATGTATCAACTTTGGTAATTATAGATCAAACGATCTGACCTGTGTAACGCCAACACGCTCGTGCGCGCACACACAGTCTTTAGGTTGACTCCTGTAGGAAGAATATCTTTTGCAGTGGTTTCCATGACACGACTTTAGGAAACTTTCTGCAGGTCTTCACCGATTAAGGTCCCAAGAGCCTAAAACCCTCCTTCTTTCAAAACTGTATATATAATATACGTATAACACTTTCCTCTGTATCTTATGAACAAGACAGCTGCAGTGATTTCGTTTGAATTTTAACCGGTTTGGAATATGCCAAAAATGTCAAAACCTCGGATGAGTTCGTAAATGCGCCCTCCAGCTCATGGAAATGGCTGGAGGTTGAAATTTTCCTTCCACTATAACTACCTTGCTATTAATGATAGAAAAATAAATCAAATTAACCAAATAAGTGCCTCATTAAGACGGAAAACTTCTGTGTTTAAGGTTTTTTTTATAACTGCAATTTCTAAGGAGTTAGAGGTTAAAGAGTGATTTTCTAGCCCAAATTTTGCTTCAAATTAAATTTATGTAATATGAATTTGGATGAAAAGGAATCTACCTTTGCTTCAATCAGCTTGTTGAGAGGAATTTTTTATCATAAGTAGAAATTGCAGCATTACCATTACTTTTTAAATGAGTGATTCATTCTGCCTTTTTAGTTGCACCTCAATGAAGAATGAACTGCAGCTTCATTTTTATGCCGAATGAAAAACGTTACTTTAACCATTATTTTAAATCCCGAATGGATGGAATGCGCATTTCGTACACACATTTTGAAACAATGATTTATCTATGTTAATTAAAAATAGGTAATTTTATTTTCAATCTGAAGCGATTGTTAATGGGATAGAATAATCATTAAGTGTAATAAGGTTATTTTATTAAAAAAAGTATTAATTTTTGACATAGTTCAACAATATGTGGATAATATTGTTGTAGATAATGTGGACAGTAAGTGGATTTCAATGCTGTAAGCAAATGCTGAATATTAACGATATAACTTATAATAATAATAAAATTTTCATTTACAAAAATATTATGGAAGTAAACGTTAGAGGAATAAAATTCCACTTATCTGGTTATAGAAATGCACAAGGGTAATATTTATGGCGATGAAACAATATTTGGAATAAACATTTTTTTTTGTTCTTGTGCGAACTATATTGAGCAAAGAGCTGTTTTGCTTAAATAGATGATTTTAGCAAATCTTCACATTTGGGAACATTCTGTTGAAATGACATCCATCTCTCGGCTAACACGCAAACTCAAAAATGAAGCGAGCTTTGAAGGATGAAATTTGTTATGTTATTATACATCTCCAAAAGTTCATTCATTTCATATAACACTAGCCATCTTTGGCGACCAGCTGGTTCGCCAGGGGTAATGCATTCTAAGTTTTCAATTAAATATTTATGTACCCGAGTTTCTTCATTAATTAATAGTTCAATAATTCATATTCATTAATTTAGTTCTTTATAATAATATTTACAAATTAAACAGAAATTATTTTCTGATTTATCTGTTACTGTAATAACAAATTTTTCTTTATTTTTTTTATATATATTTTGCTAAAATAAATCCCGCATTCTTTAGATCTATCAGTATGTATATTTATTTTTATTTTAATTTCCTCTAAAATTCTCACTTTCGATTCTCCGAAAAATTCCGCAGGCCAATAGTATTTTCTAGATAATTTAGCAATAAAAAAATCGCTTATCAGCGTCCAACAAATTGGCAAGCAGATTTTTAACTAGAACAATCTTTGAACAGCATTATAAGCAGAAATCGCCACGGCTGCCATGGAACATTCATTATGAAATAAAAACTAAAGTCATTTAATTGCCATGATGCATTCTTCCGTTCATTTACCGAGGGAGAATTGTAAATGGAGAATATACATTTTTAAGCTGTTAGTGATCCAGGATTATTTTTCATTACCGATTGCAATTACGTAATTTGAAATGTTTGGGCATTTTTATTATTGTGAATGGATTAACTGTTCTTTCTTCATATCAGCATTTTTCGCCATGTACTTTTCAAATTTACCAACACATTTTATAAAAATTATTTCATTTTTGTTCTGAATGTGAATGCTCGTGAATGGAATTTCACTATTTTGTCGATTTCTATGAAATGGAATGGAATGATTATGAAATTATTATCAAATAATTCAATAGTTAATATAATTGCCATATGCATTTATGTATTTCATAAATCATTCCCTTTTCAAATATTGGTCTTAAATATGCAAACGGAATTTGTTTTAGACTTAATTTACGTTACGTCGTTCCAAATATCTAAATTTTCGATTAGAAATCTGATCTCAAAAGAAATCCTCAAATAAAAAAATTTATACAATAAATGTGTGATATGTATTTGTATGACGATTACTTTAAAATATGAATAGTAACCATGGTCAAGAAGTAAAGAATGTCTTTATATTAGGCAAAAAAAAAAAAAAAATACAATCTCAACATGCATGTTTGTTTTCTTAAAGAGTGGTTAAAATTCTACAGGAAATTTGAATATATTGATTTAAAAAATGCTTTCAAGTCGGCAAATTTCTCATCCGTAATTCAGGTGTCTGCACGCATGAAACAGTGTTGTGCTTTGGAAAGATGTTAATGCTTGTATTTTAAATTCGGTAATGCTTGACTGTTGAGATTGTAATTATCCTAAGATCATGCGATACAGCAGAGTTTTCATTTATTCTCTTTTCATTCACTTTCACATCTGGAAATGTTTTAAGATGCTCATCGTTAATTATTCAAGAATTAAATTTAAATTCTTAGTACCATGTTCATTTATTTAAATCCAATTTTAACACTTTCAGTCATTTTACCAGGGTCTGTATAGGTATGTAAAACCTTGCCTGTTCGTTGCATCCATTTGCAGTTAATTTAAAAATTAACATTTTTATTCTTATGAAATATAAAAATATGAAGTTAGTAATAGCTACAGTAAAATGAATAGTAAATCTTAGAATTATGAATCTTAAATATACATTTCATTTTTATTTTGATTTTGCACAAATGAATACATTCGCGGATGAAGAATAGTTTAATTGGTCCAGCCGACCAGCCAAAAACAATATCCTTTGATTCTTTAAAAGCATCTGATCACTGTGCTTAATCACCATGGTGATCAGCATGCTTTTAGAGAAACCGTCACATAATTAGCACGAATTAAAATTATTCCTAAAAAAATCGACTCGAATTTAAGAAATTATCACATTGAATGAGAAGTGAATGGATGCGATGAATATTAAATAACGCAATGCATCATACTGTTTTCTTCTTTCAATAAAACTAGAAAGATTTTGAATTATGTTATTTAGAACATAACAAATTTGAAAAAAAAAACAAAAAAACATTTTTTATTTAATTAAATATTAAATTTTATCTTCTGTTTTGCATTAATAATTTTAAAAAATTTATACGAGTTTTTAGCTGAAATCGTATTATACAATAATTTATAAAAGTGTGTTGAATTTCTTTAATTACATTTAGGAATTTAATCTTGTATTTCCTACTGAATTAGTTGAATTCTGTGCGATATTCGAGGCATGCGCAGACTTTTTATGGCAACATAGCCAATTGTCTATGCAGGTTCGATCCTCGTTATTACCATTTTTCCTTCATTCACTTTTTTCATTTTATATCAATTATTTGTTTAAATTATTACGTGTAGAGATAAATATGTTTTTCTTTTCATGATGTGATATTTTTGTAAAGAATATTAAATTTTTCAATCATTTATTTCAAAATCTCAATCTTTTTATTTCAACAAAGTAGCTAATCTATATCATGATTTGATGTGCCATTTTTCATTTGTGCACTGAAATTTTAAAATACGATAAACAGTCGATAAATTAATATTTAACCGCTGTATTAATTTATAATATTTCTCAGAATTTATTATTATGTGCTGTCGTTTATTATTAGCAGATCTTGTTTTGCCTTATTTGTTGGCATTGTAGATATTCAAAATATTATGTTTCATTTTTATTTGATACGTGTTAATGCATTTTTTGCATACATCATTTAAATATTAGCCAATTGTAATTACTCCAAAGACGACCGAGAACTTATTCATACTTAAGGTTAGAATAGAGCTGTCTAAAAATATTTAATCCTAATTAAGAATATTTATCTTATAATAGACAAGCAACCAGATTTTAATTTCATTATGTATTTGTTTGACAATAATAACTGATGTATTGTATAATCCTATACTTGAAACTTTTTTAATTCAGCAAACCTGTAAATTAGAAATAGCAGATAAAATTTTAATACAATTTTATATTTTACAAATCTCATTATTGGTGAAAAATTTCTTTTCTTTCTTTAACAAAAATTATTGCAAGAAACAGATATACCACTGTGAAATTTTCTCTGATTTTTTTCAAATTGGAACAGTAATTACTATTTATAACAGTAATAGAAATAAATGAAAAGAAAAAAAATTATTTATTTTAACAATAATTATTCTATTAAAAATAAATGCTATTAAAAATTATTTACATTAAATTTTATTATTGTCTTGGTTAAAAAAATGCTTCGTATTTCTTTTATATGCAAATATTCCTTATAAGTTTATATTTATTCCTTATTCGTAATCACTATATTTTAACGTGTGAGAAAAAATAACATTTTTAAAAATGCTGTGAATTTAAAAATGCATTTAATTATATATGCATGAAATTACAAAAAAAATACATTCTTTAATTTAAAGTAATTTAAAGTGATGACACGTTAAAAATAAATATGAATTATGAAAATTCCTTCTAAAACTAATATTTTTTTTAACTTAATTTATGCTATTTTTATAGGATTTTTTTTTTCATATTCTGTATTTTATGCAATTTTATAAATCAAAATTTTATATAATGATGAAGGTATTATCCGAAAAATGTTGCGAATGCTTTCGATTTTAAGAATTATTTCAAGAATAAATATTAAAGTATATATATATATATATATATATATATATATATATATATATATATATATATATATATATATATATATATATATATATATATATATATATATTTCTTTTTCCTTCTTATTTCAAGGGACTTTATTGCATTTTATGTTTTTAAAAAATTGTTACCTGTATTTTTAACACATTGCTATCTTTTATTTAGTTTATTCTTTTTTTTGTATTCTTCTTCTCTTGGCATCATGGTTTCCAGTATCATTCCGTCTATAAGTGTTATGTTAAATTGTTATAAAATACTAATAATAAGCTTGATTATAATTCGTTTATTAAAGCAAACTTATTTTTATTTCCACTTTATAGATTTGTTAATAATATTTTCTTGATATTCTAATTTTTAAGATGGTGTCTAACTCGTTACATACCAACAAATGTTTTTAATAGAGAAAAATAAATGTAATACACTTTTTCAAAAATTCTTTATTGAAACTAAGAAACAAAACAATTCTAATTACATTTCATTGCATTCTGTTTATTATTGATTTTGATGAAATAAGGGAAACTGCTTCAAATATTTACTAATGAATAAAATGAGATGTATTTTTATTATCTAATGAATATAAATTTAGTCTAGTTTTAAATTTCAAAACATCATTTAGAATAAAATTTTAAAGCACATTTTTTTTTCTATTCTTAACAAGATTAGTTAAATCATAAAGACCAAAACTACATCCTGGAACTTATAATTTTTTTATTCCTTTTTAAAAATTTTAGACAGAAAATGAATTGCAAATGATATAAGCCGATAATTTATAAGTCTTATTTAATACATTTTTCATTTATCTTTACTATACTGTATTTAATTTGAAAGTTGCCTTTATCTTTGTAATAAAGTTTATTTGCAGCATAAAGAATATAAGCCATGAGCAATCTCCAATTTGTAACCAAATAATATTTTATATATTTTGTTTTAAAATTTGAATGCATCCAAATGTAATCCGTATGCATACAATTTCATTGCATTCATATTTTTACTGTGTGCTTGTAGCGCAGTTATGTACAGCTCATCAGGAATCGGTTATTACAAAGGGTTATATTTCTGGAATGAATTATTGAAATTATATTTCAAATAAAAATGAAGCGAAACTATATCATGTCGACTTCTTTTTATTCTAAAAAACAAACATCTGGTGTTGCCGATTTTAAAAGCGCAAACTTGCGGAAACAAAGATCTTAATTCAAAGATATAGCTGTTATATGTTTTGCAAATTTCACAAAAGCCATTACTTCCAAAGAAGGTCACTTAAAATATAATTAAAGAAAAATGAATTATTAGAACTGTTTAAATTGCACTATAAAACTTCTATACAAATCAAATTTTTAACGTATTTGTTCTTTATCTAATCTGTTCAAATTATTACGCATGTATATGCTTATAAATTTTTCCGTATTCTTAGCTTGCACACAAGAATTTTCTGTAATTAACCGCAAAAGAAATCAAGGAAACCAAGATTGTAAGTTACGATTAATTAGCATTTTCCACTGGCAATGCAATAGGAGGGATAATGATGTTGGATTCTCCAGAAAATGAAATAAAGAAAAGTGAAGTGAAGTTTATAAAAAACAATTTTAGAATGGTAATTTAAATCCATGATCAATTTTTTTCAATTATGACTACCAAAACTTTAGTCATTTTGGGATTTGTCTTTGATTAAGGAAAATTTGGAGATCCATATGGAGGACAGTTCATTAAACTGGGATGCAGATTTGTTTATCAAATTGCACCATTTAATTGGAAAAATTACAGTAAGAGGAAGTGATTTTTTTTCTTTCAAAAGGAATTGAAATTTTTTTTTATGTAAAGAATTTAAAAAAGAATTTCGATGAATTTAAACAATATTTCATCGATAGTAGTACCACCCGAACATCACAGTTTTGACTACAAATGCCTTAGTCATTTGTCTATTTGTTTAAGGAAAATTTGGAGAGTCTATATGGAAGACAATTCAGAGAACTGGGATGTATTTTGTGTGGCAAATTGCACCACTTAATCATAAAAATTTAAGTAAGCAGCAAGCAAGGTACAAGAGAATGCAATTTTTTTTTCTTTCAAAAGAATTGGAATTTTCTTTTTTTTATGTAAAGAATTTTAAAAAGCATTTCGATAAATTCAAACCATATTTCATCGGTAGTAGCACCACCTAAACAGCACAGTTCTGACTAAAAATGTCTTAGTCATTTTCGGTTTTCTCTTTGATTAAGGAAAATTTGTAGATCCATATGGAAGACAGTTCATTGAACTGGGATGCAGATTTTTTTATGAACTTGATTGGAAAAATTCCAGTAAGGAGCAAGCAATCGGTAAGAAGAAGTGATTTTTTTCATTCAAAAGGAATTGGATTTTTTTTTTTTTTATGTAAAGAATTTAAAAAAGAATTTCGACGAATTAAAACAATATTTCAGCACCACCTAAGCAGCACCACCTAATAAGGCAGCACCACCTAAGTAGCACAGTGTTGACTTCAAATGCCATAGTCATTGAAGTTTTTCTCTTTGCTTATTGAAAATTTTGCGATAATATATGGTAGACAGTTCAGATAACTTGGATGCAATATGTTTGGTAAATTTCACTACATAATTTGAAAAAATTCAGTAAAGAGCAAGGAACCGGTACGTGAATGTGATTTTTTCTCTTTCTGAATGATTTTTTTTATGTAAAATATATAAGAAAGACTTTTCGATAAATTAAAGCGATACTTCATCAATAGTAGCACTACTTAATCAGCACAGTTGTGACTAACATATAATAAGTCATTTTTTTCCGTCTGATTAAGGAAAATTTGAAGAGCATTTATGGAAGACATTTCATAAGACTCTTATGCAGATTTGTTTGCAAAATTGCACCACCTAATTTTATGTAAGCAGGAAGCAAAGTATAAGAGGATGTGATTTATTTTCTTTCAAAGGAATTGGAATTTTGTTTTATGTAAAGATTTTAAAAAAGCGTTTCATTGTATTAAATAAATATTTCATCGATATTAGCCCACCTAAGCAGCACAGCTTTGATTACAAATTCCTTAGTCATTTAAATGTGTCTCTTTGTTTAAGGAAAGTTTTGAGAGCCTATATGGAAGACAGTTCAGAGGTAGGTAGATATGTAGAGTTTATTGGCACAAAAGCCATGTGAGGCCATGCTGCGCCAGTCATATGGTTTAATTTAAGAGCACATAAATATGAACCCAATCAACTATAAATTAATACCAACTGAGATAAAATGTATAAAATATAAGCGATGTAGCAATCAACTATTAAAATTTTAAAATTTCTGAATCACAGAGAGAAAATAATTATGAAACAAAGTAAAAGTGTGAGGTTAATGATAATACTTCATAATAAAGCTCTAACAGACATTAAAAAGTTGAAAAGCAGTTAGATATAAGTAAAAAGGAGAATAACGTTTAAAAATGTAAAAATATTTTGGTGGTATTTCTCACCCACCAAGTCGGTTAGAGTTATGGATGATGTATTGAAAAAGCTGACACGATGAGGATGGTTGGCAGGGCATTGAATCAAAACATGCTTAATACTTAAATCAACATGACACGTCTGACACATTGGTGCCCTTTCGCCAAAGATCAGATGTTTGTGAGTATAGCGCGTGTGTCCTATACGGAGGCGTGTTAGCTTGACATCTACCTCACGGAGAGGAAGAGTTGGCCACATAGCAATGGACAGAGTGCAATTTATTGTGGATCCATAAATCCCACGTTTCTTGCCAGTAAACAAAAGGCGACACGCCAATGGTCTCTTGACATCACAGTATGTGTTGGTTGGTTGGTTGGATTTTTCTGGCGCAAGAGCCATGTTTGGCTATGCTGCGCCAAGCTTATGGTAGATAAACACTACACTGCGCTAGACATATGGTATTAAAAAATATGTCAAGTACAATTCAGACATACAATTTAAAATTACAAATTATCTTGATAAAATGAAACACAGATAATGAATAGTATCAGTATTCTTAAAAATGCAAATTATATCCCAGAAAGGAAAATTTTCCAAAAATGTTAAAAGATTAAAATATTAATGAAATTTAAAACGTGAAAATGCAAATCTCATAATATTAAAACAGACACAATATATTACAAAATCAAGTTTAAAAAAATATATTACAAAATCAAGTTTATTCGATGTTTTTTAATGTATATCTTCTGAATAGGGGTATTTGAAGATTCATTGTAAATTTTTTTAAGATCAACCCATTGAACTGTAAATTTTTGGAGACTTTGTCCAAAAACAGTTTTATCAATTGCGGTGAAATCGGTAGAAGGTTCCGGAGCAGGTGGGGTTTCATGAGGGTTGTATTCAATAGCATTATCCGATTCTATTTCGGTGTCAGTATTTTGATTGGGCTTATCTGTGGACATGGTTTCAAGCTCAGAGTTTGTTTCATCCATTTTATTAGCTGGTTTGGAATTTATGGTCTGCGAAGAGCTAAAATTAGAGACTGGCATAGATTGGGAAACTTGTCGAGGTAAAGTCTTCCAGAATTTAAAATTCGATATATTTTCAGAATTTTGATCTTTTTTATGTTTCTTCTTATATGTAACAGTTTTAAATGTATGCAGGTCCTGTGGTATTTCATCGGATAAGACATTAGTAGTTTCACATTCATTACCAGTTGGCTGACGAATATAAGTTTCACCAAATACTGGTTCGATTATAAGTTTCGAAAAGTTCGTTTCTTCACAAACTGGAGACATTTGACTTTCCGTTTTTTTCGTTCTCTCTTCATATTTTGATTTTTCTTTTTTCTTAAGATCCTTTGCAGTTCGTGAAGGAAGGTTTTGAGTAATGACAGGAATACAGGGCTGTGATTTATTAGTCGTTAAAGATTGTAACTTTGTAAGTGGAGGACTCGAGTTAATTTTTCATCTGTCTGGGTACAACCATAAATAACATTTTTGACTACTTGTGAGTATGGTAACGAAGCTGATGTATTAGTAGGTTGAGGATACACAAGTTTCCTTGCCTCAGAATATTATAAATTGTTAGTTACTTTGAACTCTTGAATTTTCTTTTTCCACTTATTGCACTCCTTGGAATCTGAGGTGTGTGGTTTATCACAATTAACACATCTAGGATCTGCATTGCATTCTGTACTCGAATGTCCAACTGATGCACAGCGGGAACAAGTGTGTTTACCTCGACAAGCGTTTTTCGAATGGCCGAACTTCTGACAATTAAAACATCGTAAAGGAGTAGGAATGTAGGGGCGAACCTTACATCGTGCATAACCAGCAAGAATAGTTTTCGGAAGCTGAGGAGTACAAAAATTTAAGATTATATGCTTCGTTTGAATTAGTTGACCGTTACGTTTTATTTTTATTCGACGGGCTTCATAAACTTTTTGACTTTTTAACTCACTTACAAGTTTAGACTCTGAAACAGATTCGAGGTCAAGTTCGGAAACCACACCACGGAAATAGTTTAATGATTTATGAGCATATGTTTCCACAGGAAATTCTCCTAAATGCTTCAAATTTTTAAGTACAGATATTTGTGATTTTGTGACTGTTTCAATCAATAAATCTCCAGATTTAAGTTTCTTAGTATCTTTGACTTCACCAATGGTTGAGGCAATAAGTTTCTGAATCAGAAAAGGCGAGACTTTATGGAAGGTTTTGTCAGTGTGTGAGATGATAAAAGGAGTATTTTAAGTAATCGAATATCCGGACAAAGCAGTTTCGAAAAGACCCATGCAAAGTACAATTCATATTCGGGTTTCGTACACCACGGAGCCCAACAAGGGAAGGCAGCCACCGGCTCTAGGCACCCCCAACCTCGGCGCTTACCTTGATTCTAATCGAAGCCTATACACTAAGAGCCACTTCCAGGAACGTCTACCACCCTTAACGCAGAGTCCTAGAAGGTGACCCTTTCGCTTGATCCCAAGCAGACTAACTACTTAGGTGGCTAGCTACCAACCGATTGATACATAGGGGACCACACTGCACCTCCCGTCTAATGGGTAGCCACGCACGGCCAACACGTGGGGTTTTGGACTGTCCATGAGAAGCAAGAAGTAAACAGAGAGCGGCGACAGCTTTTCATGGAGAGCTCACTCGCTTGCCGTCTAGGGATGGAAGGATCAAGCAGACAGTAGAAGTCGTAAGGGAGAGTAAATATGAAGGGAGTAAAGATCCCTGGGTACCTCGGGATTGGGACACCCTTACTCACCTATAGTAGGTAAACCCGTGACGGGATCACACTATGGGAGTTCTTGGCTTAGGAGAGAGGATGCAGATTTAGCTAAAGAATCCGCCATCTCATTCCCAGAGATACCAACATGACTTGGCACCCAGCTGAAAATGGCATTAAAACCATCGACCTTCAAAAGACTCAAAGTAAACCGAATTCTATTAGCAATTGGGTGCATCTAATTGTGGTAGTGAGAAAGCGTTTCTAATGCACTCATGCTATCGGTATAAATAACCAAATTTCGATGAGCCAAGGAGGAAATTTAATGAAGAGCATAAAAAATAGCTACTAGCTCCGCAGTGAATACAGAACAGTACTCAGAACACCAGATGGAAGAACAATGCCACAACCAACATGATCAACTAATTTAGCACCGTCAGAGAATATTGGTGTGAATGAAGAATACTGACACGGATGATAGTTAAATAGCTGTTGAAAAACAACCGGAGCAGTTGAATTTTTGTCGAATCCTGAGAAGAGAGACAAATCAGAGAACTTGGATGCAATTTTATTTGGCATTGCACCACTTAATTTGTAAAATTTCAGCAGAGAACAAGCAATCGGTGAGATGATGTAATTGTTTCTCTTTCGAAAAGAAATGTTATTTCTTTAATGTAAAAGATATAAGATAGGCATTTTAACAAATTAAAAAAATATTTCATAAATTGTAGCACAACTTAATCAGTACACTCGTGACTACCATATACTTAGTAATTTTTGGTTTTCTTTTTGATTAAGGAAAATTTGAACAGCCTTTATGGACTCTTGCGCAGATTTGATTGTAAAATTGCACCATTTAATTAGAAAATTTTAAGTAAGCAGCAAACAATGTATAAGAAGGAGTGATTTTTTTCTTTCAAAACGATTGGATTTTTTTTAATGTAAAAAAAAAAAAACTTTTCAATAAATTCTAACAATATTTCATCGGTAGAAGCACCACCTAAACAGCACAGTTCTGAATAAAATGCTTTAGTCATTTTTAGCCATTTGGTTTTCTCTTTGATTAAAGTGTACGTACACACTTGAAGATTTTTTTTAAAATTTTAATTTTAAAAATAAAGTTTTTTACAGTAGGTTATTAATATATGTTTAAACTCATTTCAGTGAGAAAAAACCATATTACACTAATTATTAATTAATTAAATAATATTTAATGAGCTAATTAACCTATTTTTTGAAACATGATATCTTAAATTCTAATTTGTGCAGACACACAATTCTAGTTGGAAATGATGCCTAACATTAGTCTTCATGTTGTCTGCCTCAAACAAGTTATAAAAATGTATAGTTTTTTTTTTTTAATTTCATGAACGATAAATAGAAAAAGCGAGATTTTTTCTGTCATTTTAACTTTTAAACAGCTATTAAAAATTTATTTCTATAAATATAACTGTGATTGAGGTACCAAACACCCGCTATTTCATACAGATTATTTTGATTTATAAATAACTGCATTTGGTTCATTTCTTGTTGAGTTATGATTGTTCGAATGAAGCAACACAGTGGAAAAATATCATTCTTCATAAAATGAGTTTTAAAAACACCGTAACTAGAGTTTTTAATGAAAGCACCTCAAGAAAAATAATTATAACTCGAGAAATATTTCAAATATTGACAACATTTTGGTATCGTTTGGAAGCTAAAGGATCAGAGAACATTATTGAGCAATAAAAAAATATTCGATATTCTGAACGATTTTCGAAGTTTCAAGTGTGTATATACACCTTAAGGAAAATATGGAGAGCTTATATGGAAGACAGTACAGAGAACTGGGAAGCAGTTTTGTTTTGCAAATTGCAAAACATGATTTGAAAGTTGTCAGTAAGGAGCAAGCAATCGGTAAGAGGATATGACATTTTCTTTTAAAACAAACTAATTTTATTTTTATGTGAAGAATTTAAAAAAGCATTTCGTTGAATTAAAAAACAATTTTATCGATTGGAGCACCACATAAGCAGCACAGTTCTGACTACAAATGTCTTAGTTATTTTGGTTTGCATCTCTGTTTTTAAAAGAATTTAAAGAGCCCATTATGAAAAAGAGTACAGAGAAGTGGGTTGCAGATTTGTTTGTCTAGCTGCACCACTTAATTGGAAACATTTCAGTGAGGAGCAAGCAATCGGCAAGAGGAAGTGATTCTTTTTTCTTTCAAAAGGAATGAGAATTTTTTTTTAATGAAAAAATTTCGATGAATTAAAAAAATATTTCATCGATATTAGCACCACCTAATCAGCATATTGTTCACTACAAATGCCTTAGTCATTGAAATTTATCTTTTTGCTAATGGAACATTTTGCAATAAATTTGCAAGACAGTTCAGAGAACTGGGATGCACATTTATTTATGAAATTGCACCACTTAATTGTAAAAATTTCAGCGAGGAGCAAGCAATCGGCAAGAGGATATAATTTTTTCTTTTAAAGGGACTTCGGATTATTTGATTTTTTATGTAGAGATTTTAAAAAAGTGTTTCGTTCTAATAAATCAATATTTCATCGAAGGCAGCAACACGTAAGCAGCACAGTGTTGATTACAAATGCCATAGTCATTGAGGTTTTTCTCTTTGTTCAAGGAAAATTTTGAGATAAATTATAAAGGATAGTTTAGACACCTGGAATGCAGTTTTCTTTGTCAAATTGCACCAATAATTAGAAAAGTTTCAGTGGGGAGCAAGTTATCGGCAAGAGGATGTAATTTTTTTTCTTTTAAAAGGAATTTTGATTTTTTCTTCTTTTTTTGATGTAAAAAAACTGTTTCGTTGTATTTAATCAATATTTCATCGATAGTAGTCCACCTAAGCAGCACAGTTTTTTTTTACAAGTGCCTTTCCTCATTGTTTAAGGAAAATTTGGGGAGTCTATATGAAAGATAGTTCAGAGAACTGAGATGGACATTTATTTATCAAATTGAACCACTTAATTGGAAAAATATTAGTAAGCAATCGGTAAGAGGAAGTGATTTTTTCTTTCAAAAGGAATTTGAATTTGATTTTTTTTATGTAAAAAATTTAAAAAAGAATATCGATGAATTAAAACTTTATTTCATCGGTAGCAGCACCTTCTAAGCAGCACAGTGTAGACTACAAATGCCGTAGTCTGTTTGTTTATGGAAAGTTTTGCTATAAAATATAAAAGATAGCTTAGACAACTGGCATGCAGATTTCATCGTAAAATTGCACCACTTAATTGGAAATGTTTCAGTGTGGACACTTCAGTGTGGTACTACACACTTTAGATCGTTTAGTTATAGTGCATTTGTTTCAAGCATAAACACAGACGGGTATTACCTTTTAACTCGCTTATTGACTTGTGAAATAACTTCAGATATGCAGATAAGAGACAAACCCCACTTACAAAGAGTCGGAGGTTCACGAAATAAATCTGAAATATTTTGACTAATTCGTATGACACTCATCAGTTGCACTAAGAGATTGAAATTTCAAAATAGAAAGCGATTTTTTTATAATCACAGAATAATTCTTTCTTTACCAAGCCCAAAAATTCTCTGCCTCCATTTAAATTTGAAAGTAAAATAAAATTTGTCGATAAAATACTAATAAATGGGACAGGAAAGGATTTTCTACTTCACTGCAGCATTTTCATAATAAACTTACGGTATAAAAAAGTTTATAGAATAATTCCGAAAAGTGCTTTAAGGGGCTCTTAGACGGGAAATGTTTGCAGTCGAAATTACATTGCAACAGGAAAGCAGATAAGTAAACGCAAAAAACCAGTCAATCCCTAAAATATCATTCAGAAGCAGAATCCTAGTTACAAACACGAAGGAAAAAAGACACACACTCCTAATCGAAACAATCGCATCTCATCAGAAGAAGTAAAGATTTGAATTAAAAATGATTGCAGAGATGATAATTTCTTATAAACATGATTCCAGATAATACTTGCAACAGAAACAGAAAAATCATGCAACAAAATTGAAATACTAAACAGATAGTAAAGACAAAAATTTATAGATTACTTATTGTATAATAAAATGAAGAATGAGAAATACATTATAAATTTTTAAACTATAAACTTATGAAGTCAAATGTTCATTTCTTAAGATTAAGAAAATTTAAAAAAATTAAAATTAAAAGAAATATATATAAAACTATTATTCGGTTAGGAGACTCGATCTGTAGACCTGCAAAATGCAAAAGCAGCTCAAACCGTTCATTCCAACAGGCCACTCAAACTTTACATTCAGACACAGAATAAGATTCTTAACGTAATCAATTCTAGTTTGAAAACTAATTAGAACCTGGTCAAAATGCCCAATGCTAGAAATAGGAATGATTTTTGCGCATGTGAGAGATATGGAACTAATAAGTTCTTTAAAAATAAAATTTTACTTCAAAAATCTATATATTTAAATGTATATAAATTGGAAAAATTCACAGTAAATGTTGAATGGACATGGTGAATAATATCAAAAAAAAATAATTTAAAAAAAGAAATGTGTATAAAACTATTATTTTTTTTACGAGACTCGATCTGAAGACCTGCAAAAAGCAGCACCAGAACCCATCGTTCATTCCCCCAAGCCACACAGACTTTACAGTCGGGAATATTCTAAGATTCTTAACATATTTAACCATTTCTAGTTTGAAAAATAATGGGAATCTGGTTAAAAAGCGCATGTGCGAGATCTTGAAATTTAATTTTTTTTCTTAATGTATTAATTTTAGAAGAATATTTTTATTTTTAATGTATAAAAATTGGAAAAATTGATAGTAAATGTTGAATGGTCACGAAGAAAAATATTAAAAAAAAAGAAATATGTAAAAAAGTATTATTCGGTTAGGGGACTCGATCTGAAGACCTGCAACATTCAGCGCCAGAAACCATCATTCATTCCACCAGGACACACAGACTTTGCAATCCGGAACACTCTAAGATTCTTAACGTATAAAATCATTTCAAGTTTGAAAAATAATGGGAATCTGGTCAAAATGCACAATGCTAAAAATAGGAATGATTTTTGCGCATGTGAGAAATCTTGAAACTTAAAATTTTTTCTTAATGTATAGATTTTTGAAGCAAAATTTTATTTTTAATGTATAAACATTGGAAAAATTGACAGTAAAATTTAAATGGTCATGAAGAATAGTATTAAAAAATATTTAAAAAAAGAAATATGTATAAAACTATTATTTGGTTACGGGACTCGATCTGAAGACCTGAAAAAAGCAGCGCCAGAATCCATCGTTCATTCTCCCAGGTCACACAGACTTTACAATCCGAAAATCTCTTGTAATCAGTCGTGGGATCATTATGAAAAGTGCCGTAAGGAAGCAGATGAATTCAGATGCCATTGAGCTCACGATATACGTGTATTTATATAGACGAAAAGAGGATGGAAAGAGGTAGACGGAATGGCTATAGATGACATGTAACAAACATGCCCTAATGTTCTACAAAATGTTCATTTTTAAGTTTTCTTTTGTACCTTATTACGTTTTATTCAAGACGAATAAACAAAGTTATTTCGAAAATCTCATCTCTGTTATTTCTCCAACACAGTCTAAGATTCTTAACATATATAATCATTCCAAGTTTGAAAAAAAAAATGGGAATATGGCCAAAAAGCACAATGCTAAAAATCGGAATTATTTTTGCGAAAGTGTGAGATCTTGGAACGAAAAACTTCTTTCAAATTTATAGATTTTTGAAGCAAAATTTTATTTTTGATGTATAAGAATTGGAAAAATTCATATAAATGTAGAATGTTCATGGAGAATTATATTAAAAAAAATTTGAAAAAAAAAGATATATTTATAAAACTATTATTCGGATACGAGACTCGATCTGAAGACCTGCAAAATGCAGCGACATAACTCATCGTTCATCCCACCAGGCCACACAGACTTCACAGTCAAAAAAAAGCCTAAGTTGCTAAGTTTAATCAGTTCTAGTTTGAAAGATAATGAGAATCTGGTCAAATACCACAATGCTAAAAATAGGAATGATATTTACGGATGTGCGAGATCTCGGAGCATAATATTTCTTTTAAATTTAAACATTTTTGAAGTAAAATTTTATTTTTGATGTATATGAATTGAAAAAATTCACATAAATGTTGAATGTGCATAGAGAATAATATTAAAAAAATATTTTTTAAAAAAAGAAATATATATATAAAACTATTATTCGGATACGACACTCGATCTGAAAACCTGCAAAATACAGCGTCACAACCCATCGTTCATCCCACCAGGTCAGACAGACTTCAGAGTCAAAACAGCGTAAGATGCTTAAAATATTTAATCAGTTCTAGTTTGAAACACAATGAAAATCTGGTCAAAAACCACAATTCTAATTATAGGAATGATATTTGCGCATGTGCGAGATCTCGGAGCATAAAATTTCTTTTAAATTTATAGATTTTCGAGGTAAAATTTTATTTTTGATGCATAAGAATTGGAAAAAATTATATAAATGTAGAATGTTCATTTAGAATAAAATAAAATATATATATATATATATATATATATATATATATATATATATATATATATATATATATATATATATATATATATATATATATATAACAATTATTCGGATACGAGACTCGATAAGAAGACCTCCAAAATGCAGTGCCACAACCCATCGTTCATCCCACCAGGCAACACAGACTTCACAGTCAAAAACAGCCTAAAATGCTTAAAAT
Source organism: Argiope bruennichi (assembly GCF_947563725.1). NCBI lineage: Eukaryota > Metazoa > Arthropoda > Arachnida > Araneae > Araneidae > Argiope > Argiope bruennichi. The sequence continues at coordinate 22,639,281 of NC_079156.1, read as the reverse complement.
ATTTAATCAGTTCTAGTTTGAAAAATAATGATAATCTGGTCAAATACCACAATGCTAAAAATAGGAATGATATTTACGCATGTGCAAGATCTCGGAGCATAATATTTCTTTTAAATTTAAACATTTTTGAAGTAAAATTTTATTTTTGATGTATAAGAATTGGAAAAAATCATATAAATTTAGAATGTTCATTTAGAATAAAATAAAAAAAATATTTAATATACAACAATTATTCGGATACGAGACTCGATCATAAGACCTACACAATGCAGCGCCATAACCGATCGTTCATCCCACCAGGACACACAGACTTCACAGTCAGAAACCGCCTAACATGCTTAAAATATTTAATCAGTTCTAGTTTGAAAAATAATAATAATCTGGTCAAATAAAACAATGCTAAAAATAGGAATGATATTTGCGCATGTGCGACATCTCGGAGAATAAAATTTCTTTTAAATTTATAGATTTTTGAAGTGAAATTTTATTTTTTATGCATAAGAATTTAATAAATTCACATAAATGTTGAATGTGCATGGAGAATAATATTAAAAAAATATGTAAAAAAAGAGAAATATATATAAAACAATTATTTGGATATTGATAAATAATAAGAATCCGGTCAAAAACCACAATGCTAAAAATAGGAATGACATTTGCGCATGTGCGAGATCTCGGAGCATAAAATTTCTTTTAAATTTATAGATTTTTGAAATAAAATTTTATTTTTGATGTATACGAAATGGAAAAAATCATATAATTGTAGAATGTTCATGGAGAATAATATTAAAAAAAATATTTTAAAAAAGAAATATTTATACAAGTATTATTCGGATAAGTGACTCGATCTGAAGACCTGCAAAATGCAGCGGCATAACCCATCGTTCAACACACCAGGCCACACGGACTTCACAGTTAAAAACAGCCTAAGATGCTTAAAATATTTAATCAGTTCTAGTTTGAAAAATAATGAGAATCTGGTCAAATACTACAATTCTAAAAATAGGAATGATATTTGCGCATGTGCGAGATCTCGGAGCGTAAAATTTCTTTTAAATTTACAGATTTTCGAAGTAAAATTTTATTTTTTATGTATAAGAATTTAAAAAAATCATATAAATGTAGAATGTTCATTTAGAATGAAATTAAAAAAAATATTTAAAAAAAAAGAAATATTTATAAAACTAATATTCGGATACGTGACTCGATCTGAAGACCTGCAAAACGCAGCGCCATAACTCATCGTTCATCCCACCAATCCACACAGACTTCACAGTCAAAAAGAGCCTAAGAAGCATAAAATATTTAATCAGTTCTAGTTTGAAAAATAATGAGAATCTGGTCAAATACTACAATGCTAAATATAGGAATGATATTTGCGCATGTGCGAGATCTCGGAGCATAAAATTTCTTTTAAATTTATGGATTTTCGAAGTAAAATTTTATTTTTGATGTATAAGAATTGGAAAAAATCATATATATGTAGAATGTTCATTTAGAATAAAATTAAAAAAATATTTTTTTAAAAAAAGAAATATTTATAAAACTATTATTCGGATACGTGACTCGATCTGAAGACCTGCAAAACGCCACGCCATAACTCATCGTTCATCCCACCAGGCCACACAGACTTCACATTCAGAAAGAGCCTAAGAATCTTAAAATATTTAATCAATTCTAGTTTGAAAAATGATGAGAATCTGGTCAAATACTACAATGCTAAAAATAGGAATGATATTTGCGCATGTGCGAGATCTCGGAGCATAAAATTTCTTTTAAATTTATAGGTTTTCGAAGTAAAATTATATTTTTGATGTATAAGAATTGGAAAAAATCATATAAATGTAGAATGTTCATTTAGAATGAAATTAAAAAAAATATTTAAAAAAAAAGAAATATTTATAAAACTATTATTCGGATACGTGACTCGATCTGAAGACCTGCAAAATGCAGCGCCATAAGTCATCGTTCATCCCATTAGGCCACACTGACTTCACAGTCAGAATGAGCCTAAGAAGCTTTAAATATTTAATCAATTCTAGTTTGAAAAATGATGAGAATCTGGTCAAATACTACAATGCTAAAAATAGGAATGATATTTGCGCATGTGCGAGATCTCGGATCATAAAATTTCTTTTAAATTTATGGATTTTCGAAGTAAAATTTTATTTTTGATGTATAAGAACTGGAAAAAATCATATAAATGTAGAATGTTCATTTAGAATAAAATTAAAAAAATATTTAAAAAAAAAAGAAATATTTATAAAACTAATATTCGGATACGTGACTCGATCTGAAGACCTGCAAAACGCAGCGCCATAACTCATCGTTCATCCCACCAATCCACACAGACTTCACAGTCAAAAAGAGCCTAAGAAGCATAAAATATTTAATCAGTTCTAGTTTGAAAAATAATGAGAATCTGGTCAAATACTACAATGCTAAAAATAGGAATGATATTTGCGCATGTGCGAGATCTCGGAGCATAAAATTTCTTTTAAATTTATGGATTTTCGAAGTAAAATTTTATTTTTGATGTATAAGAATTGGAAAAAATCATATAAATGTAGAATGTTCATTTAGAATAAAATGAAAAAAATATTTTTTTAAAAAAAGAAATATTTATAAAACTATTATTCGGATACGTGACTCGATCTGAAGACCTGCAAAATGCAGCGCCATAACTCATCGTTCATCCCACCAGGCCACACAGACTTTACAGTCAGAATGAGCCTAAGAAGCTTTAAATATTTAATCAATTCTAGTTTAAAAAATGATGAGAATCTGGTCAAATACTACAATGTTAAAAATAGGAATGATATTTGCGCATGTGCGAGATCTCGGAGCATAAAATTTCTTTTAAATTTATGGATTTTCGAAGTAAAATTTTATTTTTGATGTATCAGAATTGGAAAAAATCATATAAATGTAGAATGTTCATATAGAATGAAATTTAAAAAAATATTTAAAAAAAAAAAGAAATATTTATAAAACTATTATTCGGATACGTGACTCGATCTGAAGACCTGCAAAATGCAGCGCCATAACTCATCGTTCATCCCACCAGGCCACACAGACTTTACAGTCAGAATGAGCCTAAGAAGCTTAAAAAATTTAATCAATTCTAGTTTGAAACATGATGAGAATCTGGTCAAATACTACAATGCTAAAAATAGGAATGATATTTGCGCATGTGCGAGATCTCGGAGCATAGAATTTCTTTTAAATTTATGGATTTTCGAAGTAAAATTTTATTTTTGATGTATAAGAATTGGAAAAAATCATATAAATGTAGAATGTTCATTTAGAATGAAATTAAAAAAAATATTTTAAAAAAAAAGAAATATTTATAAAACTATTATTCGGATACGTGACTCGATGTGAAGACCTGCAAAATGCAGCGCCATAACTCATCGTTCATCCCACCAGGCCACACAGACTTTACAGTCAGAATGAGCCTAAGAAGCTTAAAAAATTTAATCAATTCTAGTTTGAAACATGATGAGAATCTGGTCAAATACTACAATGCTAAAAATAGGAATGATATTTGCGCATGTGCGAGATCTCGGAGCATAGAATTTCTTTTAAATTTATGGATTTTCGAAGTAAAATTTTATTTTTGATGTATAAGAATTGGAAAAAATCATATAAATGTAGAATGTTCATTTAGAATGAAATTAAAAAAATATTTAAAAAAAAAGAAATATTTATAAAACTATTATTCGGATACGTGACTCGATCTGAAGACCTGCAAAATGCAGCGCCATAACTCATCGTTCATCCCACCAGGCCACACAGACTTCACAGTCAGAATGAGCCTAAGAAGCTTAAAAAATTTAATCAATTCTAGTTTGAAAAATGATGAGAATCTGGTCAAATACTACAATGCTAAAAATAGGAATGATATTTGCGCATGTGCGAGATCTCGGAGCATAAAATTTCTTTTAAATTTATAGATTTTCGAAGTAAAATTATATTTTTGATGTATAAGAATTGGAAAAAATCATATAAATGTAGAATGTTCATATAGAATGAAATTAAAAAAAATATTTAAAAAAAAAAGAAATATTTATAAAACTATTATTCGGATACGTGACTCGATGTGAAGACCTGCAAAATGCAGCGCCATAACTCATCGTTCATCCCACCAGGCCACACAGACTTTACAGTCAGAATGAGCCTAAGAAGCTTAAAAAATTTAATCAATTCTAGTTTGAAACATTATGAGAATCTGGTCAAATACTACAATGCTAAAAATAGGAATGATATTTGCGCATGTGCGAGATCTCGGAGCATAGAATTTCTTTTAAATTTATGGATTTTCGAAGTAAAATTTTATTTTTGATGTATAAGAATTGGAAAAAATCATATAAATGTAGAATGTTCATTTAGAATGAAATTAAAAAAAATATTTAAAAAAAAAGAAATATTTATAAAACTATTATTCGGATACGTGACTCGATCTGAAGACCTGCAAAACGCAGCGCCATAACTCATCGTTCATCCCACCAATCCACACAGACTTCACAGTCAAAAAGAGCCTAAGAAGCATAAAATATTTAATCAGTTCTAGTTTGAAAAATAATGAGAATCTGGTCAAATACTACAATGCTAAAAATAGGAATGATATTTGCGCATGTGCGAGATCTCGGAGCATAAAATTTCTTTTAAATTTATGGATTTTCGAAGTAAAATTTTATTTTTGATGTATAAGAATTGGAAAAAATCATATAAATGTAGAATGTTCATTTAGAATAGAATTAAAAAAATATTTTTTTAAAAAAAGAAATATTTATAAAACTAGTATTCGGATACGTGACTCGATCTGAAGACCTGCAAAATGCAGCGCCATAACTCATCGTTCATCCCACCAGGCCACACAGACTTTACAGTTAGAATGAGCCTAAGAAGCTTTAAATATTTAATCAATTCTAGTTTGAAAAATGATGAGAATCTGGTCAAATACTACAATGTTAAAAATAGGAATGATATTTGCGCATGTGCGAGATCTCGGAGCATAAAATTTCTTTTAAATTTATGGATTTTCGAAGTAAAATTTTATTTTTGATGTATCAGAATTGGAAAAAATCATATAAATGTCGAATGTTCATATAGAATGAAATTAAAAAAAATATTTAAAAAAAAAAGAAATATTTATAAAACTATTATTCGGATACGTGACTCGATCTGAAGACCTGCAAAATGCAGCGCCATAACTCATCGTTCATCCCACCAGGCCACACAGACTTTACAGTCAGAATGAGCCTAAGAAGCTTAAAAAATTTAATCAATTCTAGTTTGAAACATGATGAGAATCTGGTCAAATACTACAATGCTAAAAATAGGAATGATATTTGCGCATGTGCGAGATCTCGGAGCATAGAATTTCTTTTAAATTTATGGATTTTCGAAGTAAAATTTTATTTTTGATGTATAAGAATTGGAAAAAATCATATAAATGTAGAATGTTCATTTAGAATGAAATTAAAAAAATATTTAAAAAAAAAAAGAAATATTTATAAAACTATTATTCGGATACGTGACTCGATGTGAAGACCTGCAAAATGCAGCGCCATAACTCATCGTTCATCCCACCAGGCCACACAGACTTTACAGTCAGAATGAGCCTAAATAGCTTAAAAAATTTAATCAATTCTAGTTTGAAACATGATGAGAATCTGGTCAAATACTACAATGCTAAAAATAGGAATGATATTTGCGCATGTGCGAGATCTCGGAGCATAGAATTTCTTTTAAATTTATGGATTTTCGAAGTAAAATTTTATTTTTGATGTATAAGAATTGGAAAAAATCATATAAATGTAGAATGTTCATTTAGAATGAAATTAAAAAAATATTTAAAAAAAAAGAAATATTTATAAAACTATTATTCGGATACGTGACTCGATCTGAAGACCTGCAAAATGCAGCGCCATAACTCATCGTTCATCCCACCAGGCCACACAGACTTCACAGTCAGAATGAGCCTAAGAAGCTTAAAAAATTTAATCAATTCTAGTTTGAAAAATGATGAGAATCTGGTCAAATACTACAATGCTAAAAATAGGAATGATATTTGCGCATGTGCGAGATCTCGGAGCATAAAATTTCTTTTAAATTTATAGATTTTCGAAGTAAAATTATATTTTTGATGTATAAGAATTGGAAAAAATCATATAAATGTAGAATGTTCATATAGAATGAAATTAAAAAAAATATTTAAAAAAAAAGAAATATTTATAAAACTATTATTCGGATACGTGAGTCGATGTGAAGACCTGCAAAATGCAGCGCCATAACTCATCGTTCATCCCACCAGGCCACACAGACTTTACAGTCAGAATGAGCCTAAGAAGCTTAAAAAATTTAATCAATTCTAGTTTGAAACATGATGAGAATCTGGTCAAATACTACAATGCTAAAAATAGGAATGATATTTGCGCATGTGCGAGATCTCGGAGCATAGAATTTCTTTTAAATTTATGGATTTTCGAAGTAAAATTTTATTTTTGATGTATAAGAATTGGAAAAAATCATATAAATGTAGAATGTTCATTTAGAATGAAATTAAAAAAAATATTTAAAAAAAAAGAAATATTTATAAAACTATTATTCGGATACGTGACTCGATCTGAAGACCTGCAAAATGCAGCGCCATAACTCATCGTTCATCCCACCAGGCCACACAGACTTCACAGTCAGAATGAGCCTAAGAAGCTTAAAAAATTTAATCAATTCTAGTTTGAAAAATGATGAGAATCTGGTCAAATACTACAATGCTAAAAATAGGAATGATATTTGCGCATGTGCGAGATCTCGGAGCATAAAATTTCTTTTAAATTTATAGATTTTCGAAGTAAAATTATATTTTTGATGTATAAGAATTGGAAAAAATCATATAAATGTAGAATGTTCATATAGAATGAAATTAAAAAAAATATTTAAAAAAAAAAGAAATATTTATAAAACTTTTATTCGGATACGTGACTCGATGTGAAGACCTGCAAAATGCAGCGCCATAACTCATCGTTCATCCCACCAGGCCACACAGACTTTACAGTCAGAATGAGCCTAAGAAGCTTAAAAAATTTAATCAATTCTAGTTTGAAAAATGATGAGAATCTGGTCAAATACTACAATGTTAAAAATAGGAATGATATTTGCGCATGTGCGAGATCTCGGAGCATAAAATTTCTTTTAAATTTATGGATTTTCGAAGTAAAATTTTATTTTTGATGTATCAGAATTGGAAAAAATCATACAAATGTAGAATGTTCATATAGAATGAAATTAAAAAAAATATTTAAAAAAAAAAGAAATATTTATAAAACTATTATTCGGATACGTGACTCGATGTGAAGACCTGCAAAATGCAGCGCCATAACTCATCGTTCATCCCACCAGGCCACACAGACTTTACAGTCAGAATGAGCCTAAGAAGCTTAAAAAATTTAATCAATTCTAGTTTGAAACATGATGAGAATCTGGTCAAATACTACAATGCTAAAAATAGGAATGATATTTGCGCATGTGCGAGATCTCGGAGCATAGAATTTCTTTTAAATTTATGGATTTTCGAAGTAAAATTTTATTTTTGATGTATAAGAATTGGAAAAAATCATATAAATGTAGAATGTTCATTTAGAATAAAATTAAAAAAATATTTTTTTAAAAAAAGAAATATTTATAAAACTATTATTCGGATACGTGACTCGATCTGAAGACCTGCAAAATGCAGCGCCATAACTCATCGTTCATCCCACCAGGCCACACTGACTTCACAATCAGAATGAGCCTAAGAAGCTTTAAATATTTAATCAATTCTAGTTTGAAAAATGATGAGAATCTGGTCAAATACTACAATGTTAAAAATAGGAATGATATTTGCGCATGTGCGAGATCTCGGAGCATAGAATTTCTTTTAAATTTATGGATTTTCGAAGTAAAATTTTATTTTTGATGTATAAGAATTGGAAAAAATCATATAAATGTAGAATGTTCATTTAGAATAATATTAAAGAAATATTTAAAAAAAAGAAATATTTATAAAACTAATAATCGGATACGTGACTCGATCTGAAGACCCTCAAAACGCAGCGCCATAACTCATCGTTCATCCCACCAATCCACACAGACTTCACAGTCAAAAAGAGCCTAAGAAGCTTAAAATATTTAATCAATTCTAGTTTGAAAAATGATGAGAATCTGGTCCAATACTACAATGCTAAAAATAGGAATGATATTTACGCATGTGCGAAATCTCGGAGCATAAAATTTCTTTTAAATTTATAGATTTTCGAAGTAAAATTTTATTTTTGATGTATAAGAATTGGAAAAAATCATATAAATGTCGAATGTTCATTTAGAATGAGATTAAAAAAATATTTAAAAAAAAAAGAAATATTTATAAAACTATTATTCGGATACGTGACTCGATCTGAAGACCTGCAAAATGCAGCGCCATAACTCATCGTTCATCCCACCAGGCCACACTGACTTCACAATCAGAATGAGCCTAAGAAGCTTTAAATATTTAATCAATTCTAGTTTGAAAAATGATGAGAATCTGGTCAAATACTACAATGCTAAAAATAGGAATGATATTTGCGCATGTGCGAGATCTCGGAGCATAAAATTTCTTTTAAATTTATGGATTTTCGAAGTAAAATTTTATTTTTGATGTATCAGAATTGGAAAAAATCATATAAATGTAGAATGTTCATATAGAATGAAATTTAAAAAATATTTTAAAAAAAGAAATATTTATAAAACTATTATTCGGATACGTGACTCGATCTGAAGACCTGCAAAATGCAGCGCCATAACTCATCGTTCATCCCACCAGGTCACACAGACTTCACAGTCAGAATGAGCCTAAGAAGCTTAAAAAATTTAATCAATTCTAGTTTGAAAAATGATGAGAATCTGGTCAAATACTACAATGCTAAAAATAGGAATGATATTTGCGCATGTGCGAGATCTCGGAGCATAAAATTTCTTTTAATTTTATGGATTTTCGAAGTAAAATTTTATTTTTGATGTATAAGATTTGGAAAAAATCATATAAATGTAGAATGTTCATTTAGAATGAAATTAAAAAAAAATATTTAAAAAAAAGAAATATTTATAAAACTATTATTCGGATACGTGACTCGATCTGAATACCTGCAAAATGCAGCGCCATAACTCATCGTTCATCCCCCCAGGCCACACAGACTTCACAGTCAGGATGAGCCTAAGAAGCTTAAAAAATTTAATCAATTCTAGTTTGAAAAATGATGAGAATCTGGTCAAATACTACAATGCTAAAAATAGGAATGATATTTGCGCATGTGCGAGATCTCGGAGCATAAAATTTCTTTTTTATATTTATGGATTTTCGAAGTAAAATTTTATTTTTGATGTATAAGAATTGGAAAAAATCATATAAATGTAGAATGTTCATTTAGAATAATATTAAAGAAATATTTAAAAAAAAGAAATATTTATAAAACTAATAATCGGATACGTGACTCGATCTGAAGACCCTCAAAACGCAGCGCCATAACTCATCGTTCATCCCACCAATCCACACAGACTTCACAGTCAAAAAGAGCCTAAGAAGCTTAAAATATTTAATCAATTCTAGTTTGAAAAATGATGAGAATCTGGTCCAATACTACAATGCTAAAAATAGGAATCATATTTGCGCATGTGCGAAATCTCGGAGCATAAAATTTCTTTTAAATTTATAGATTTTCGAAGTAAAATTTTATTTTTGATGTATAAGAATTGGAAAAAATCATATAAATGTAGAATGTTCATTTAGAATAAAATTAAAACAAATATTTTTAAAAAAAAGAAATATTTATAAAACTATTATTCGGATACGTGACTCGATCTGAAGACCTGCAAAATGCAGCGCCATAACTCATCGTTCATCCCACCAGGCCACACAGACTTCACAGTCAAAATGAGCCTAAGAAGATTAAAATATTTAATCAGTTCTAGTTTGAAAAATAATGAGAATCTGGTCAAATACTACAATGCTAAAAATAGGAAGGATATTTGCGCATATGCGAGATCTCGGAACATAAAATTTCTTTTGAATTTATGGATTATCGAAGTAAAATTTTATTTTTGATGTATAAGAATTGGAAAAAATCATATAAATGTAGAATGTTCGTTTAGAATAAAATTAAAAAAATATTTTAAAAAAAAAGAAATATTTATAAAACTAATATTCGGATACGTGACTCAATCTGAAGACCTGCAAAATGCAGCGACATAACTCATCGTTCATCCCACCAATCCACACAGAATTCACAGTCAAAAAGAGCCTAAGAAGCTTAAAATATTTAATCAGTTCTAGTTTGAAAAATGATGAGAATCTGGTCAAATACTACAATGCTAAAAATAGGAATGATATTTGCGCATGTGCGAGATCTCGGAGCATAAAATTTCTTTTAAATTTATGGATTTTCGAAGTAAAATTTAATTTTTGATGTATAAGAATAGGAAAAAATCATATAAATGTAGAATGTTCATTTAGAATAATATTAAAAAAATATTTAAAAAAAAAGAAATATTTATAAAACTAATATTCGGATACGTTACTCGATCTGAAGACCTGCAAAATGCAGCGACATAACTTATCGTTCATCCCACCAATCCACACAGATTTCACAGTCAAAAAGAGCCTAAGAAGCTTAAAATATTTAATCAGTTCTAGTTTGAAAAATGATGAGAATCTGGTCAAATACTACAATGCTAAAAATAGGAATGATATTTGCGCATGTGCGAGATCTCGGAGCATAAAATTTCTTTTAAATTTATGGATTTTCGAAGTAAAATTTTATTTTTGATGTATAAGAATTGGAAAAAATCATATAAATGTAGAATGTTCATTTAGAATAAAATTAAAACAAATATTTTTAAAAAAAAGAAATATTTATAAAACTATTATTCGGATACGTGACTCGATCTGAAGACCTGCAAAATGCAGCGCCATAACTCATCGTTCATCCCACCAGGCCACACAGACTTCACAGTCAAAATGAGCCTAAGAAGATTAAAATATTTAATCAGTTCTAGTTTGAAAAATAATGAGAATCTGGTCAAATACTACAATGCTAAAAATAGGAAGGATATTTGCGCATATGCGAGATCTCGGAACATAAAATTTCTTTTGAATTTATGGATTATCGAAGTAAAATTTTATTTTTGATGTATAAGAATTGGAAAAAATCATATAAATGTAGAATGTTCGTTTAGAATAAAATTAAAAAAATATTTTAAAAAAAAAGAAATATTTATAAAACTAATATTCGGATACGTGACTCAATCTGAAGACCTGCAAAATGCAGCGACATAACTCATCGTTCATCCCACCAATCCACACAGAATTCACAGTCAAAAAGAGCCCTAAGAAGCTTAAAATATTTAATCAGTTCTAGTTTGAAAAATGATGAGAATCTGGTCAAATACTACAATGCTAAAAATAGGAATGATATTTGCGCATGTGCGAGATCTCGGAGCATAAAATTTCTTTTAAATTTATGGATTTTCGAAGTAAAATTTAATTTTTGATGTATAAGAATAGGAAAAAATCATATAAATGTAGAATGTTCATTTAGAATAATATTAAAAAAATATTTAAAAAAAAGAAATATTTATAAAACTAATATTCGGATACGTTACTCGATCTGAAGACCTGCAAAATGCAGCGACATAACTTATCGTTCATCCCACCAATCCACACAGATTTCACAGTCAAAAAGAGCCTAAGAAGCTTAAAATATTTAATCAGTTCTAGTTTGAAAAATGATGAGAATCTGGTCAAATACTACAATGCTAAAAATAGGAATGATATTTGCGCATGTGCGAGATCTCGGAGCATAAAATTTCTTTTAAATTTATGGATTTTCGAAGTAAAATTTTATTTTTGATGTATAAGAATTGGAAAAAATCATATAAATGTAGAATGTTCATTTAGAATAAAATTAAAAAAATATTTAAAAAAAAAAGAAATATTTATAAAACTAATATTCGGATACGTGACTCAATATGAAGACCTGCAAAATGCAGCGCCATAACTCATCGTTCATCCCACCAGGCCACACAGACTTCACAGTCAGAATGAGCCTAAGAAGCCTAAAATATTTAATCAATTCTAGTTTGAAAAATGATGAGAATCTGGTCCAATACTACAATGCTAAAAATAGTAATGATATTTGCGCATGTGCGAGATCTCGGAGCATAAAATTTCTTTTAAATTTATAGATTTTCGAAGTAAAATTTTATTTTTGATGTATAAGAATTGGAAAAAATCATATAAATGTAGAATGTTCATTTAGAATAAAATTAAAAAAAATATTTAAAAAGAACAAATATTTATAAAACTAATTTTCGGTTACGTGACTCGATCTGAAGACCTACAAAATGCACCGGCATAACCCATCGTTCATCCCACCAGGCCACACGGACTTCACAGTCAAAAACCGACTAAGATGCTTAAAATATTTAATCAGTTCTAATTTGAAAAATAATGAGAATCTAGTCAAATAGAACAATGCTAAAAATAGGAATGATATTTGCGCATGTGCGAGATCTCGGAGCATAAAATGTCTTTTAAATTTATAGATTTTCGAAATAAAATTTTATTTTTGATGTATAAGAATTGGAAAAAATCATATAAATGTAGAATGTTCATTTAGAATAAAATTAAAAAAATATTTAAAAAAAAAGAAATATTTATAAAACTATTATTCGGATACGTGGCTCGATCTGAAGACCTGCAAAATTCTGCGGCATAACCCATCGTTCATCCCACCAGGCCACACAGACTTCACAGTCAAAAACACAATAAGATGCTTAAATATTTAATCAGTTCTAGTTTGAAAAATAATGAGAATCTGGTAAAATACTACAATGCTAAAAATAGGAATGATATTTGCGCATGTGCGAGATATCGGAGCATAAAATTTTTTTAAATTTATGGATTTTCGAAAAAAATTTTATTTTTGATGTATAAGAATTGGAAAAAATCATATAAATGTAGAATGTTCATTTAGAATGAAATTTAAAAAAATATTTAAAAAAAAGAAATATTTATAAAACTATTATTCCGATACGTGACTCGATCTGAAGACCTGCAAAATGCAGCGCCATAACTCATCGTTCATCCCACCAGGCCACACAGACTTCACAGTCAAAATGAGCCTAAGAAGATTAAAATATTTAATCAGTTCTAGTTTGAAAAATAATGAGAATCTGGTCAAATACTACAATGCTAAAAATAGGAATGATATTTGCGCATATGCGAGATCTCGGAACATAAAATTTCTTTTGAATTTATGGATTTTCGAAGTAAAATTTTATTTTTGATGTATAAGAATTGGAAAAAATCATATAAATGTAGAATGTTCGTTTAGAATAAAATTAAAAAAATATTTTTTAAAAAAAGAAATATTTATAAAACTTATATTCGGATACGTGACTCAATCTGAAGACCTGCAAAATGCAGCGACATAACTCATCGTTCATCCCACCAATCCACACAGAATTCACAGTCAAAAAGAGCCTAAGAAGCTTAAAATATTTAATCAGTTCTAGTTTGAAAAATAATGAGAATCTGGTCAAATACTACAATGCTAAAAATAGGAATGATATTTGCGCATGTGCGAGATCTCGGAGCATAAAATTTCTTTTAAATTTATGGATTTTCGAAGTAAAATTTAATTTTTGATGTATAAGAATAGGAAAAAATCATATAAATGTAGAATGTTCGTTTAGAATAAAATTAAAAAAATATTTTTTAAAAAAAGAAATATTTATAAAACTTATATTCGGATACGTGACTCGATCTGAAGACCCTCAAAATGCAGCGCCATAACTCATCGTTCATCCCACCAGGTCACACAGACTTCACAGTCATAAAGAGCCTAAGAAGCTTAAAAAATTTAATCAATTCTAGTTTGAAAAATGATGAGAATCTGGTCAAATACTACAATGCTAAAAATAGGAATGATATTTGCGCATGTGCGAGATCTCGGAGCATAAAATTTCTTTTAATTTTATGGATTTTCGAAGTAAAATTTTATTTTTGATGTATAAGAATTGGAAAAAATCATATAAATGTAGAATGTTCATTTAGAATGAAATTTAAAAAAATATTTAAAAAAAAGAAATATTTATAAAACTATTATTCCGATACGTGACTCGATCTGAAGACCTGCAAAATGCAGCGCCATAACTCATCGTTCATCCCACCAGGCCACACAGACTTCACAGTCAAAATGAGCCTAAGAAGATTAAAATATTTAATCAGTTCTAGTTTGAAAAATAATGAGAATCTGGTCAAATACTACAATGCTAAAAATAGGAATGATATTTGCGCATATGCGAGATCTCGGAACATAAAATTTCTTTTGAATTTATGGATTTTCGAAGTAAAATTTTATTTTTGATGTATAAGAATTGGAAAAAATCATATAAATGTAGAATGTTCGTTTAGAATAAAATTAAAAAAATATTTTTTAAAAAAAGAAATATTTATAAAACTTATATTCGGATACGTGACTCAATCTGAAGACCTGCAAAATGCAGCGACATAACTCATCGTTCATCCCACCAATCCACACAGAATTCACAGTCAAAAAGAGCCTAAGAAGCTTAAAATATTTAATCAGTTCTAGTTTGAAAAATAATGAGAATCTGGTCAAATACTACAATGCTAAAAATAGGAATGATATTTGCGCATGTGCGAGATCTCGGAGCATAAAATTTCTTTTAAATTTATGGATTTTCGAAGTAAAATTTAATTTTTGATGTATAAGAATAGGAAAAAATCATATAAATGTAGAATGTTCGTTTAGAATAAAATTAAAAAAATATTTTTTAAAAAAAGAAATATTTATAAAACTTATATTCGGATACGTGACTCGATCTGAAGACCCTCAAAATGCAGCGCCATAACTCATCGTTCATCCCACCAGGTCACACAGACTTCACAGTCATAAAGAGCCTAAGAAGCTTAAAAAATTTAATCAATTCTAGTTTGAAAAATGATGAGAATCTGGTCAAATACTACAATGCTAAAAATAGGAATGATATTTGCGCATGTGCGAGATCTCGGAGCATAAAATTTCTTTTAATTTTATGGATTTTCGAAGTAAAATTTTATTTTTGATGTATAAGATTTGGAAAAAATCATATAAATGTAGAATGTTCATTTAGAATGAAATTAAAAAAAAATATTTAAAAAAAAGAAATATTTATAAAACTATTATTCGGATACGTGACTCGATCTGAATACCTGCAAAATGCAGCGCCATAACTCATCGTTCATCCCACCAGGCCACACAGACTTCACAGTCAGGATGAGCCTAAGAAGCTTAAAAAATTTAATCAATTCTAGTTTGAAAAATGATGAGAATCTGGTCAAATACTACAATGCTAAAAATAGGAATGATATTTGCGCATGTGCGAGATCTCGGAGCATAAAATTTCTTTTAAATTTATGGATTTTCGAAGTAAAATTTAATTTTTGATGTATAAGAATAGGAAAAAATCATATAAATGTAGAATGTTCATTTAGAATAATATTAAAAAAATATTTAAAAAAAAAGAAATATTTATAAAACTAATATTCGGATACGTTATTCGATCTGAAGACCTGCAAAATGCAGCGACATAACTTATCGTTCATCCCACCAATCCACACAGATTTCACAGTCAAAAAGAGCCTAAGAAGCTTAAAATATTTAATCAGTTCTAGTTTGAAAAATGATGAGAATCTGGTCAAATACTACAATGCTAAAAATAGGAATGATATTTGCGCATGTGCGAGATCTCGGAGCATAAAATTTCTTTTAAATTTATGGATTTTCGAAGTAAAATTTTATTTTTGATGTATAAGAATTGGAAAAAATCATATAAATGTAGAATGTTCATTTAGAATAAAATTAAAACAAATATTTTTAAAAAAAAGAAATATTTATAAAACTATTATTCGGATACGTGACTCGATCTGAAGACCTGCAAAATGCAGCGCCATAACTCATCGTTCATCCCACCAGGCCACACAGACTTCACAGTCAAAATGAGCCTAAGAAGATTAAAATATTTAATCAGTTCTAGTTTGAAAAATAATGAGAATCTGGTCAAATACTACAATGCTAAAAATAGGAAGGATATTTGCGCATATGCGAGATCTCGGAACATAAAATTTCTTTTGAATTTATGGATTATCGAAGTAAAATTTTATTTTTGATGTATAAGAATTGGAAAAAATCATATAAATGTAGAATGTTCGTTTAGAATAAAATTAAAAAAATATTTTAAAAAAAAAGAAATATTTATAAAACTAATATTCGGATACGTGACTCAATCTGAAGACCTGCAAAATGCAGCGACATAACTCATCGTTCATCCCACCAATCCACACAGAATTCACAGTCAAAAAGAGCCCTAAGAAGCTTAAAATATTTAATCAGTTCTAGTTTGAAAAATGATGAGAATCTGGTCAAATACTACAATGCTAAAAATAGGAATGATATTTGCGCATGTGCGAGATCTCGGAGCATAAAATTTCTTTTAAATTTATGGATTTTCGAAGTAAAATTTAATTTTTGATGTATAAGAATAGGAAAAAATCATATAAATGTAGAATGTTCATTTAGAATAATATTAAAAAAATATTTAAAAAAAAGAAATATTTATAAAACTAATATTCGGATACGTTACTCGATCTGAAGACCTGCAAAATGCAGCGACATAAAATATCGTTCATCCCACCAATCCACACAGATTTCACAGTCAAAAAGAGCCTAAGAAGCTTAAAATATTTAATCAGTTCTAGTTTGAAAAATGATGAGAATCTGGTCAAATACTACAATGCTAAAAATAGGAATGATATTTGCGCATGTGCGAGATCTCGGAGCATAAAATTTCTTTTAAATTTATGGATTTTCGAAGTAAAATTTTATTTTTGATGTATAAGAATTGGAAAAAATCATATAAATGTAGAATGTTCATTTAGAATAAAATTAAAAAAATATTTAAAAAAAAAAGAAATATTTATAAAACTAATATTCGGATACGTGACTCAATATGAAGACCTGCAAAATGCAGCGCCATAACTCATCGTTCATCCCACCAGGCCACACAGACTTCACAGTCAGAATGAGCCTAAGAAGCCTAAAATATTTAATCAATTCTAGTTTGAAAAATGATGAGAATCTGGTCCAATACTACAATGCTAAAAATAGTAATGATATTTGCGCATGTGCGAGATCTCGGAGCATAAAATTTCTTTTAAATTTATAGATTTTCGAAGTAAAATTTTATTTTTGATGTATAAGAATTGGAAAAAATCATATAAATGTAGAATGTTCATTTAGAATAAAATTAAAAAAAAATATTTAAAAAGAACAAATATTTATAAAACTAATTTTCGGTTACGTGACTCGATCTGAAGACCTACAAAATGCACCGGCATAACCCATCGTTCATCCCACCAGGCCACACGGACTTCACAGTCAAAAACCGACTAAGATGCTTAAAATATTTAATCAGTTCTAATTTGAAAAATAATGAGAATCTAGTCAAATAGAACAATGCTAAAAATAGGAATGATATTTGCGCATGTGTGAGATCTCGGAGCATAAAATGTCTTTTAAATTTATAGATTTTCGAAATAAAATTTTATTTTTGATGTATAAGAATTGGAAAAAATCATATAAATGTAGAATGTTCATTTAGAATAAAATTAAAAAAATATTTAAAAAAAAAGAAATATTTATAAAACTATTATTCGGATACGTGGCTCGATCTGAAGACCTGCAAAATTCTGCGGCATAACCCATCGTTCATCCCACCAGGCCACACAGACTTCACAGTCAAAAACACAATAAGATGCTTAAATATTTAATCAGTTCTAGTTTGAAAAATAATGAGAATCTGGTAAAATACTACAATGCTAAAAATAGGAATGATATTTGCGCATGTGCGAGATATCGGAGCATAAAATTTCTTTTAAATTTATGGATTTTCGAAAAAAATTTTATTTTTGATGTATAAGAATTGGAAAAAATCATATAAATGTAGAATGTTCATTTAGAATGAAATTTAAAAAAATATTTAAAAAAAAAGAAATATTTATAAAACTATTATTCCGATACGTGACTCGATCTGAAGACCTGCAAAATGCAGCGCCATAACTCATCGTTCATCCCACCAGGCCACACAGACTTCACAGTCAAAATGAGCCTAAGAAGATTAAAATATTTAATCAGTTCTAGTTTGAAAAATAATGAGAATCTGGTCAAATACTACAATGCTAAAAATAGGAATGATATTTGCGCATATGCGAGATCTCGGAACATAAAATTTCTTTTGAATTTATGGATTTTCGAAGTAAAATTTTATTTTTGATGTATAAGAATTGGAAAAAATCATATAAATGTAGAATGTTCGTTTAGAATAAAATTAAAAAAATATTTTTAAAAAAAAGAAATATTTATAAAACTTATATTCGGATACGTGACTCAATCTGAAGACCTGCAAAATGCAGCGACATAACTCATCGTTCATCCCACCAATCCACACAGAATTCACAGTCAAAAAGAGCCTAAGAAGCTTAAAATATTTAATCAGTTCTAGTTTGAAAAATAATGAGAATCTGGTCAAATACTACAATGCTAAAAATAGGAATGATATTTGCGCATGTGCGAGATCTCGGAGCATAAAATTTCTTTTAAATTTATGGATTTTCGAAGTAAAATTTAATTTTTGATGTATAAGAATAGGAAAAAATCATATAAATGTAGAATGTTCGTTTAGAATAAAATTAAAAAAATATTTTTTAAAAAAAGAAATATTTATAAAACTTATATTCGGATACGTGACTCGATCTGAAGACCCTCAAAACGCAGCGCCATAACTCATCGTTCATCCCACCAATCCACACAGACTTCACAGTCATAAAGAGCCTAAGAAGCTTAAAATATTTAATCAATTCTAGTTTGAAAAATGATGAGAATCTGGTCCAATACTACAATGCTAAAAATAGGAATGATATTTACGCATGTGCGAAATCTCGGAGCATAAAATTTCTTTTAAATTTATAGATTTTCGAAGTAAAATTTTATTTTTGATGTATTAGAATTGGAAAAAATCATATAAATGTCGAATGTTCATTTAGAATGAGATTAAAAAAATATTTAAAAAAAAAAAGAAATATTTATAAAACTATTATTCGGATACGTGACTCGATCTGAAGACCTGCAAAATGCAGCGCCATAACTCATCGTTCATCCCACCAGGCCACACTGACTTCACAATCAGAATGAGCCTAAGAAGCTTTAAATATTTAATCAATTCTAGTTTGAAAAATGATGAGAATCTGGTCAAATACTACAATGCTAAAAATAGGAATGATATTTGCGCATGTGCGAGATCTCGGAGCATAAAATTTCTTTTAAATTTATGGATTTTCGAAGTAAAATTTTATTTTTGATGTATCAGAATTGGAAAAAATCATATAAATGTAGAATGTTCATATAGAATGAAATTAAAAAAATATTTTAAAAAAAGAAATATTTATAAAACTATTATTCGGATACGTGACTCGATCTGAAGACCTGCAAAATGCAGCGCCATAACTCATCGTTCATCCCACCAGGTCACACAGACTTCACAGTCAGAATGAGCCTAAGAAGCTTAAAAAATTTAATCAATTCTAGTTTGAAAAATGATGAGAATCTGGTCAAATACTACAATGCTAAAAATAGGAATGATATTTGCGCATGTGCGAGATCTCGGAGCATAAAATTTCTTTTAATTTTATGGATTTTCGAAGTAAAATTTTATTTTTGATGTATAAGATTTGGAAAAAATCATATAAATGTAGAATGTTCATTTAGAATGAAATTAAAAAAAAATATTTAAAAAAAAGAAATATTTATAAAACTATTATTCGGATACGTGACTCGATCTGAATACCTGCAAAATGCAGCGCCATAACTCATCGTTCATCCCACCAGGCCACACAGACTTCACAGTCAGGATGAGCCTAAGAAGCTTAAAAAATTTAATCAATTCTAGTTTGAAAAATGATGAGAATCTGGTCAAATACTACAATGCTAAAAATAGGAATGATATTTGCGCATGTGCGAGATCTCGGAGCATAAAATTTCTTTTTTATATTTATGGATTTTCGAAGTAAAATTTTATTTTTGATGTATAAGAATTGGAAAAAATCATATAAATGTAGAATGTTCATTTAGAATAATATTAAAGAAATATTTAAAAAAAAGAAATATTTATAAAACTAATAATCGGATACGTGACTCGATCTGAAGACCCTCAAAACGCAGCGCCATAACTCATCGTTCATCCCACCAATCCACACAGACTTCACAGTCAAAAAGAGCCTAAGAAGCTTAAAATATTTAATCAATTCTAGTTTGAAAAATGATGAGAATCTGGTCCAATACTACAATGCTAAAAATAGGAATGATATTTGCGCATGTGCGAAATCTCGGAGCATAAAATTTCTTTTAAATTTATAGATTTTCGAAGTAAAATTTTATTTTTGATGTATAAGAATTGGAAAAAATCATATAAATGTAGAATGTTCATTTAGAATAAAATTAAAACAAATATTTTTAAAAAAAAGAAATATTTATAAAACTATTATTCGGATACGTGACTCGATCTGAAGACCTGCAAAATGCAGCGCCATAACTCATCGTTCATCCCACCAGGCCACACAGACTTCACAGTCAAAATGAGCCTAAGAAGATTAAAATATTTAATCAGTTCTAGTTTGAAAAATAATGAGAATCTGGTCAAATACTACAATGCTAAAAATAGGAAGGATATTTGCGCATATGCGAGATCTCGGAACATAAAATTTCTTTTGAATTTATGGATTATCGAAGTAAAATTTTATTTTTGATGTATAAGAATTGGAAAAAATCATATAAATGTAGAATGTTCGTTTAGAATAAAATTAAAAAAATATTTTTAAAAAAAAGAAATATTTATAAAACTAATATTCGGATACGTGACTCAATCTGAAGACCTGCAAAATGCAGCGACATAACTCATCGTTCATCCCACCAATCCACACAGAATTCACAGTCAAAAAGAGCCTAAGAAGCTTAAAATATTTAATCAGTTCTAGTTTGAAAAATGATGAGAATCTGGTCAAATACTACAATGCTAAAATTAGGAATGATATTTGCGCATGTGCGAGATCTCGGAGCATAAAATTTCTTTTAAATTTATGGATTTTCGAAGTAAAATTTAATTTTTGATGTATAAGAATAGGAAAAAATCATATAAATGTAGAATGTTCATTTAGAATAATATTAAAAAAATATTTAAAAAAAAAGAAATATTTATAAAACTAATATTCGGATACGTTACTCGATCTGAAGACCTGCAAAATGCAGCGACATAACTTATCGTTCATCCCACCAATCCACACAGATTTCACAGTCAAAAAGAGCCTAAGAAGCTTAAAATATTTAATCAGTTCTAGTTTGAAAAATGATGAGAATCTGGTCAAATACTACAATGCTAAAAATAGGAATGATATTTGCGCATGTGCGAGATCTCGGAGCATAAAATTTCTTTTAAATTTATGGATTTTCGAAGTAAAATTTTATTTTTGATGTATAAGAATTGGAAAAAATCATATAAATGTAGAATGTTCATTTAGAATAAAATTAAAACAAATATTTTTAAAAAAAAGAAATATTTATAAAACTATTATTCGGATACGTGACTCGATCTGAAGACCTGCAAAATGCAGCGCCATAACTCATCGTTCATCCCACCAGGCCACACAGACTTCACAGTCAAAATGAGCCTAAGAAGATTAAAATATTTAATCAGTTCTAGTTTGAAAAATAATGAGAATCTGGTCAAATACTACAATGCTAAAAATAGGAAGGATATTTGCGCATATGCGAGATCTCGGAACATAAAATTTCTTTTGAATTTATGGATTATCGAAGTAAAATTTTATTTTTGATGTATAAGAATTGGAAAAAATCATATAAATGTAGAATGTTCGTTTAGAATAAAATTAAAAAAATATTTTAAAAAAAAAGAAATATTTATAAAACTAATATTCGGATACGTGACTCAATCTGAAGACCTGCAAAATGCAGCGACATAACTCATCGTTCATCCCACCAATCCACACAGAATTCACAGTCAAAAAGAGCCCTAAGAAGCTTAAAATATTTAATCAGTTCTAGTTTCAAAAATGATGAGAATCTGGTCAAATACTACAATGCTAAAAATAGGAATGATATTTGCGCATGTGCGAGATCTCGGAGCATAAAATTTCTTTTAAATTTATGGATTTTCGAAGTAAAATTTAATTTTTGATGTATAAGAATAGGAAAAAATCATATAAATGTAGAATGTTCATTTAGAATAATATTAAAAAAATATTTAAAAAAAAGAAATATTTATAAAACTAATATTCGGTATACGTTACTCGATCTGAAGACCTGCAAAATGCAGCGACATAACTTATCGTTCATCCCACCAATCCACACAGATTTCACAGTCAAAAAGAGCCTAAGAAGCTTAAAATATTTAATCAGTTCTAGTTTGAAAAATGATGAGAATCTGGTCAAATACTACAATGCTAAAAATAGGAATGATATTTGCGCATGTGCGAGATCTCGGAGCATAAAATTTCTTTTAAATTTATGGATTTTCGAAGTAAAATTTTATTTTTGATGTATAAGAATTGGAAAAAATCATATAAATGTAGAATGTTCATTTAGAATAAAATTAAAAAAATATTTAAAAAAAAAGAAATATTTATAAAACTAATATTCGGATACGTGACTCAATATGAAGACCTGCAAAATGCAGCGCCATAACTCATCGTTCATCCCACCAGGCCACACAGACTTCACAGTCAGAATGAGCCTAAGAAGCCTAAAATATTTAATCAATTCTAGTTTGAAAAATGATGAGAATCTGGTCCAATACTACAATGCTAAAAATAGTAATGATATTTGCGCATGTGCGAGATCTCGGAGCATAAAATTTCTTTTAAATTTATAGATTTTCGAAGTAAAATTTTATTTTTGATGTATAAGAATTGGAAAAAATCATATAAATGTAGAATGTTCATTTAGAATGAAATTAAAACAAATATTTAAAAAAAAAAGAAATATTTATAAAACTATTATTCGGATACGTGACTCGATCTGAAGACCTGCAAAATGCAGCGCCATAACTCATCGTTCATCCCACCAGGCCACACAGACTTCACAGTCAGAATGAGCCTAAGAAGCCTAAAATATTTAATCAATTCTAGTTTGAAAAATGATGAGAATCTGGTCAAATACTACAATGCTAAAAATAGGAATGATATTTGCGCATGTGCGAGATCTCGGAGCATAAAATTTCTTTTAAATTTATGGATTTTCGAAGTAAAATTTTATTTTTGCTGTATAAGAATTGGAAAAAAAATCATATAAATGTAGAATGTTCATTTAGAATAAAATTTAAAAAAAAATATTTAAAAAGAAGAAATTTTTACAAAACTAATATTCGGATACGTGACTCCATCTGAAGACCTTCAAAATGCAGCGGCATAACCCACCGTTCATCCCACCAGGCCACACGGACTTCAGAGCCAGAAACAGCCTATGATGCTTAAAATATTTAATCAGTTTTAGTTTGTAAAATAATGAGAATCTGGTCAAATACCACAATGCTAAAAATAGGAATGATATTTGCTCATGTGCGAGATCTCGGATCATAAAATTTCTTTTAAATTTATAGATTTTCGAAGTAAAATTTTATTTTTGATGTATAAGAATTGGAAAAAAATCATATAAATGTAGAATGTTCATTTAGAATGATATTAAAAAAATATTTAAAAAAAAAGAAATATATATAAAAAGATTATTCTTATACGTGACTCGATCTGAAGACATCCAAATTACAGCGCCACAACCCATCGTTCATCCCACCAGGCCACACAGACTTCACAGTGAAAAACAGCCTAAGATGCTTAAAATATTTAATCAGTTCTAGTTTGAAAAATAATGACAATCCGGTCAAATACTACAATGCTAAAAATAGGAATGATATCTGCGCATGTGCGAGATCTCGGAGCATAAAATTTCTTTTAAATTTATAGATTTTCGAAGTAAAATTTTATTTTTGATGTATAAGAATAGGAAAAAATCATATAAATGTAGAATGTTCATTTAGATTAAAATTAAAAAAATATTTAAAAAAAGAAATATTTATAAAACTATTATTCGTATACGTGACTCGATCTGAAGACCTCCAAAATACAGCGCCACAACCCACCGTTCATCCCACCAGGCCACACAGACTTCGCAGTCAAAAACAGCCTAAGATGCTTAAAATATTTAATCAATTCTAGTATGAAAAATAATGAGAATCTGGTCAAATACCACAATGCTAAAAATAGGAATGATATTTGCGCATGTGCGAGATCTCGGAGCATAAAATTTCTTTTAAATTTATAGATTTTCGAAGTAAAATTTTATTTTTGATGTATAAGAATTGGAAAAAATCATATAAATATAGAATGTCCATTTAGAATAAAATTAAAAAAATATTTATAAAAAAGAAATATATATAAAAAAATTCTTCGTATACGTGACTCGATCTGAATACAAGCAAAATTCAGAGGCATAACCCACCCTTCATCCCACGAGGCCACACGGACTTCACAGTTAAAAACAGCCTAAGAAGCATAAAATATATAATCAATTCTAGTTTCAAAAATAATGAGAATCTAGTCAAATACTACAATGCTAAAAATAGGAATAATATTTGAGCATGTGCTGGATCTCGGAGCATAAAATTTCTTTTAAATTTATAGATTTTCGAAGTAAAATTTTATTTTTGATGTATAAGATTTGGAAAAAATCATATAAATATAGAATGTCCATTTAGAATAAAATTAAAAAAATATTTAAAAAAAAAGAAATATATATAAAAAATTATTCGTATACGTGACTCGATCTGAAGACAAGCAAAATTCAGAGGCATAACCCACCCTTCATCCCACCAGGCCACACGGACTTCACAGTTAAAAACAGAATAAGAAGCTTAAAATATTTAATCAGTTTTAGTTTCAAAAATAATGAGAATCTAGTCAAATACTACAATGCTAAAAATAGGAATAATATTTGAGCATGTGCTGGATCTAGGAGCATAAAATTTCTTTTAAATTTATAGATTTTCGAAGTAAAATTTTATTTTTGATGTATAAGAATTGGAAAAAAATCATATAAATGTAGAATGTTCATTTAGAATAAAATTAAAAAAAAATATTTAAAAAGAACAAATATTTATAAAACTAATTTTCGGTTACGTGACTCGATCTGAAGACCTACAAAATGCACCGGCATAACCCATCGTTCATCCCACCAGGCCACACGGACTTCACAGTCAAAAACCGACTAAGATGCTTAAAATATTTAATCAGTTCTAATTTGAAAAATAATGAGAATCTAGTCAAATAGAACAATGCTAAAAATAGGAATGATATTTGCGCATGTGCGAGATCTCGGAGCATAAAATGTCTTTTAAATTTATAGATTTTCGAAATAAAATTTTATTTTTGATGTATAAGAATTGGAAAAAATCATATAAATGTAGAATGTTCATTTAGAATAAAATTAAAAAAATATTTAAAAAAAAAGAAATATTTATAAAACTATTATTCGGATACGTGGCTCGATCTGAAGACCTGCAAAATTCTGCGGCATAACCCATCGTTCATCCCACCAGGCCACACAGACTTCACAGTCAAAAACACAATAAGATGCTTAAATATTTAATCAGTTCTAGTTTGAAAAATAATGAGAATCTGGTAAAATACTACAATGCTAAAAATAGGAATGATATTTGCGCATGTGCGAGATATCGGAGCATAAAATTTCTTTTAAATTTATGGATTTTCGAAAAAAATTTTATTTTTGATGTATAAGAATTGGAAAAAATCATATAAATGTAGAATGTTCATTTAGAATGAAATTTAAAAAAATATTTAAAAAAAAAGAAATATTTATAAAACTATTATTCCGATACGTGACTCGATCTGAAGACCTGCAAAATGCAGCGCCATAACTCATCGTTCATCCCACCAGGCCACACAGACTTCACAGTCAAAATGAGCCTAAGAAGATTAAAATATTTAATCAGTTCTAGTTTGAAAAATAATGAGAATCTGGTCAAATACTACAATGCTAAAAATAGGAATGATATTTGCGCATATGCGAGATCTCGGAACATAAAATTTCTTTTGAATTTATGGATTTTCGAAGTAAAATTTTATTTTTGATGTATAAGAATTGGAAAAAATCATATAAATGTAGAATGTTCGTTTAGAATAAAATTAAAAAAATATTTTTTAAAAAAAGAAATATTTATAAAACTTATATTCGGATACGTGACTCAATCTGAAGACCTGCAAAATGCAGCGACATAACTCATCGTTCATCCCACCAATCCACACAGAATTCACAGTCAAAAAGAGCCTAAGAAGCTTAAAATATTTAATCAGTTCTAGTTTGAAAAATAATGAGAATCTGGTCAAATACTACAATGCTAAAAATAGGAATGATATTTGCGCATGTGCGAGATCTCGGAGCATAAAATTTCTTTTAAATTTATGGATTTTCGAAGTAAAATTTAATTTTTGATGTATAAGAATAGGAAAAAATCATATAAATGTAGAATGTTCGTTTAGAATAAAATTAAAAAAATATTTTTTAAAAAAAGAAATATTTATAAAACTTATATTCGGATACGTGACTCAATCTGAAGACCTGCAAAATGCAGCGACATAACTCATCGTTCATCCCACCAATCCACACAGAATTCACAGTCAAAAAGAGCCTAAGAAGCTTAAAATATTTAATCAGTTCTAGTTTGAAAAATGATGAGAATCTGGTCAAATACTACAATGCTAAAAATAGGAATGATATTTGCGCATGTGCGAGATCTCGGAGCATAAAATTTCTTTTAAATTTATGGATTTTCGAAGTAAAATTTAATTTTTGATGTATAAGAATAGGAAAAAATCATATAAATGTAGAATGTTCGTTTAGAATAAAATTAAAAAAATATTTTTTAAAAAAAGAAATATTTATAAAACTTATATTCGGATACGTGACTCAATCTGAAGACCTGCAAAATGCAGCGACATAACTCATCGTTCATCCCACCAATCCACACAGAATTCACAGTCAAAAAGAGCCTAAGAAGCTTAAAATATTTAATCAGTTCTAGTTTGAAAAATGATGAGAATCTGGTCAAATACTACAATGCTAAAAATAGGAATGATATTTGCGCATGTGCGAGATCTCGGAGCATAAAATTTCTTTTAAATTTATGGATTTTCGAAGTAAAATTTTATTTTTGATGTATAAGAATAGGAAAAAATCATATAAATGTAGAATGTTCATTTAGAATAATATTAAAAAAATATATAAAAAAAGAAATATTTATAAAACTAATATTCGGATACGTGACTCGATCTGAAGACCCGCTAAACGCAGCGCCATAACTCATCGTTCATCCCACCAATCCACACAGACTTCACAGCCAAAAAGAGCCTAAGAAGCTTAAAATATTTAATCAGTTCTAGTTTGAAAAATAATGAGAATCTGGTCAAATACTACAATGCTAAAAATAGGAATGATATTTGCGCATGTGCGAGATCTCGGAGCATAAAATTTCTTTTAAATTTATGGAATTTCGAAGTAAAATTTTATTTTTGATGTATAAGAATTGGAAAAAATCATATAAATGTAGAATGTTCATTTAGAATAATATTAAAAAAATATTTAAAAAAAAGAAATATTTATAAAACTAATATTCGGATACGTTACTCGATCTGAAGACCCGCAAAACGCAGCGCCATAACTCATCGTTCATCCCACCAATCCACACAGACTTCACAGGCAAAAAGAGCCTAAGAAGCTTAAAATATTTAATCAGTTCTAGTTTGAAAAATAATGAGAATCTGGTCAAATACTACAATGCTAAAAATAGGAATGATATTTGCGCATGTGCGAGATCTCGGAGCATAAAATGTCTTTTAAATTTATGGATTTTTGAAGTAAAATTTTATTTTTAATGTATAAGAATTGGAAAAAATCATATAAATGTAGAATGTTCATTTAGAATAATATTAAAAAAATATTTTAAAAAAAGAAATATTTATAAAACTAATAATCGGATACGTTACTCGATCTGAAGACCTGCAAAATGCAGCGACATAACTTATCGTTCATCCCACCAATCCACACAGATTTCACAGTCAAAAAGAGCCTAAGAAGCTTAAAATATTTAATCAGTTCTAGTTTGAAAAATGATGAGAATCTGGTCAAATACTACAATGCTAAAAAAAGGAATGATATTTGCGCATGTGCGAGATCTCGGAGCATAAAATTTCTTTTAAATTTATGGATTTTCGAAGTAAAATTTTATTTTTGATGTATAAGAATTGGAAAAAATCATATAAATGTAGAATGTTCATTTAGAATAAAATTAAAAAAATATTTAAAAAAAAAAGAAATATTTATAAAACTATTATTCGGATACGTGACTCAATTTGAAGACATGCAAAATGCAGCGCCATAACTCATCGTTCATCCCACCAGGCCACACAGACTTCACATTCAGAATGAGCCTAAGAAGCCTAAAATATTTAATCAATTCTAGTTTGAAAAATGATGAGAATCTGGTCCAATACTACAATGCTAAAAATAGGAATGATATTTGCGCATGTGCGAGATCTCGGAGCATAAAATTTCTTTTAAATTTATAGATTTTCGAAGTAAAATTTTATTTTTGATGTATAAGAATTGGAAAAAATCATATAAATGTAGAATGTTCATTTAGAATGAAATTAAAACAAATATTTAAAAAAAAAAAAGAAATATTTATAAAACTAATATTCGGATACTTTACTCGATCTGAAGACATCCAAATTACAGCACCACAACCCATCATTCATCCCACCAGGCCACACAGACTTCACAGTGAAAAACAGCCTAAGATGCTTAAAATATTTAATCAGTTCTAGTTTGAAAAATAATGACAATCCGGTCAAATACTACAATGCTAAAAATAGGAATGATATCTGCGCATGTGCGAGATCTCGGAGCATAAAATTTCTTTTAAATTTATAGATTGTCGAAGTAAAATTTTATTTTTGATGTATAAGAATAGGAAAAAATCATATAAATGTAGAATGTTCATTTAGATTAAAATTAAAAAAATATTTAAAAAAAAGAAATATTTATAAAACTATTATTCGTATACGTGACTCGATCTGAAGACCTCCAAAATACAGCGCCACAACCCATCGTTCATCCCACCAGGCCACACAGACTTCGCAGTCAAAAACAGCCTAAGATGCTTAAAATATTTAATCAATTCTAGTATGAAAAATAATGAGAATCTGGTCAAATACCACAATGCTAAAAATAGGAATGATATTTGCGCATGTGCGAGATCTCGGAGCATAAAATTTCTTTTAAATTTATAGATTTTCGAAGTAAAATTTTATTTTTGATGTATAAGAATTGGAAAAAATCATATAAATATAGAATGTCCATTAAGAATAAAATTAAAAAAATATTTATAAAAAAGAAATATATATAAAAAAATTCTTCGTATACGTGACTCGATCTGAAGACCTACAAAATGCACCGGCACAAACCATCGTTTATCCCAACAGGCCACACGGACTTCATATTTAAAAACAGCCTAAAAAGCTTAAAATATTTAATCATTTCTAGTTTCAAAAATAATGAGAATCTAGTCAAATATTACAATGCTAAAAATAGGAATAATATTTGAGCATGTGCTGGATCTCGGAGCATAAAATTTCTTTTAAATTTATAGATTTTCGAAGTAGAATTTTATTTTTGATGTTTAAGAATTTGAAAAAATCATATAAATGTAGAATGTTCTTTAAGAATTAAATTTAAAAAATATTTAAAAAAAAAGAAATATTGATAAAACTATTATTCGTATACGTGACTAGATCTGTAGACTTGCAAAATGCAGCGCCACAACCCATCATCCATAACACCAGGCCACACAGACTTCATAGCCAAAAACAGCCTAAGATGCTTAAAATATTTAATCAGTTCTAGTTTGAAAAATAATGAGAATCTAGTCAAATAGCACAATGCTAAAAATAGGAATGATATTTGCGCATGTGCGAGATCTCGGAGCATAAAATGTCTTTTAAATTTATAGATTTTCGAAGTAAAATTTTATTTTTGATGTATAAGAATTTGAAAAAATCATATAAATGTAGAATGTTCATTTAGAATAAAATTAAAAAAATATTTAAAAAAAAAAGAAATATATATAAAAAAATTCTTCGTATGCGTGACTCGATCTGAAGACATGCAAAATGGAGCGGCATAACCCACCGTTCATCCCACCAGGCCACACAGACTTCACAGTCAAAAACAGACTTAGATGCTTAAAATATTTAATCAGATCTAGTTTGAAAAATAATGAGAATCTCGTCAAATACCACAATGCTAAAAATAGGAATGATATTTGCGCATGTGCGAGATCTCGGATCATAAAATTTCTTTTAAATTTATAGATTTTCGAAATAAAATTTTATTTTTGATGTATAAGAATTTGAAAAAATCATATAAATGTAGAATGTACATTTAGAATAAAATTAAAAAAATATTTTAAAAAAAAGAAATATATATAAAAAAATTCTTCGTATACGTGACTCGATCTGAAGACATGCAAAATGCAGCGGCACAAACCATCGTTTATCCCAACAGGTCACACGGACTTCACAGTTAAAAACAGCCTAAGAAGCTTAAAATATTTAATCAATTCTAGTTTCAAAAATAATGAGAATCTAGTCAAATACTACAATGCTAAAAATAGGAATGATATTTGAGCATGTGCTGGATCACGGAGCATAAAATTTCTTTTAAATTTATAGATTTTCGAAGTAAAATTTTATTTTTGATGTATAAGAATTTGAAAAAATCATATAAATGTAGAATGTTCATTTAGAATAAAATTAAAAAAAAATATTTAAAAAAAAAAGAAATATATATAAAAAAATTCTTCGTATACGTGACTCGATCTGAAGACATGCAAAATGCAGCGGCACAAACAATCGTTTATCCCAACAGGTCACACGGACTTCACAGTTAAAAACAGCCTAAGAAGCTTAAAATATTTAATCAATTCTAGTTTTAAAAATAATGAGAATCTAGTCAAATACTACAATGCTAAAAATAGGAATGATATTTGCGCATGTGCGAGATCTCGGAGCATAAAATTTCTTTTAAATTTATAGATTTTCGAAGTAAAATTTTATTTTTGATGTATAAGAATTTGAAAAAATCATATAAATGTAGAATGTTCATTAAGAATTAAATTTAAAAAATATTTAAAAAAAAGAAATATTGATAAAACTATTATTCGTATACGTGACTAGATCTGTAGACTTGCAAAATGCAGCGCCACAACCCATCATCCATAACACCAGGCCACACAGACTTCATAGTCAAAAACAGCCTAAGATGCTTAAAATATTTAATCAGTTCTAGCTTGAAAAATAATGAGAATCTAGTCAAATACCACAATGCTAAAAATAGGAATGATATTTGCGCATGTGCGAGATCTCGGAGCATAAAATGTCTTTTAAATTTATAGATTTTCGAAGTAAAATTTTATTTTTGATGTATAAGAATTTGAAAAAATCATATAAATGTAGATGGTTCATTTAGAATAAAATTAAAAAAATATTTAAAAAAAAAGAAATATATATAAAAAAATTCTTCGTATGCGTGACTCGATCTGAAGACATGCAAAATGCAGCGGCACAAACAATCGTTTATCCCAACAGGTCACACGGACTTCACAGTTAAAAACAGCCTAAGAAGCTTAAAATATTTAATCAATTCTAGTTTTAAAAATAATGAGAATCTAGTCAAATACTACAATGCTAAAAATAGGAATGATATTTGCGCATGTGCGAGATCTCGGAGCATAAAATTTCTTTTAAATTTAAAGATTTTCGAAGTAAAATTTTATTTTTGATGTATAAGAATTTGAAAAAATCATATAAATGTAGAATGTTCATTTAGATTAAAATTAAAAAAATATTTTAAAAAAAGAAATATTTATAAAACTATTATTCGGAGACGTGACTCGATCTGAAGACCTGCAAAATGCAGTGGCATGACCCATCTTTCATCCCACGAGGCCTCACGGACTTCATAGTCAAAAACAGCCTAAGATGCTTAAAATATTTAATCATTTCTAGTTTGAAAAATGATGAGAATCTGGTCAAAAACCACAATGCTAAAAATAGGAATGATATTTGCGCATATGCAAATATCAGAGCATAAAATTTCTTTTAAATTTATAGATTTTCGAAGTAAAATTTTATTTTTGATGTATAAGAATAGGAAAAAATCATATAAATGTAGAATGTTCATTTAGATTAAAATTAAAAAAAATATTTAAAAAAAAAGAAATATTGATAAAACTATTATTCGTATACGTGACTCGATCTGTAGACTTGCAAAATGCAGCGCCACAACCCAACATCCATAACACCAGGCCACACAGACTTCATAGTCAAAAACAGCCTAAGATGCTTAAAATATTTAATCAGTTCTAGTTTGAAAAATAATGAGAATCTGGTCAAATACCACAATGCTAAAAATAGGAATGATATTTGCGCATGTGCGAGATCTCGGAGCATAAAATTTCTTTTAAATTTATAGATTTTCGAAGTAAAATTTTATTTTTGATGTATAAGAATTGGAAAAAAATCATATAACTGTAGAATGTTCATTTAGAATAAAATTTAAAAAATATTAAAAAAAAAAAGAAATGTTTATAAAACTATTATTCGGATACGTGACTCGATCTGAAGACCTGCAAAATGCATCGGCATAACCCATCGTTCAACACACCATTCCACACGGACTTCACAGTTAAAAACAGCCTAAGAAGCTTAAAATATTTAATCAGTTTTAGTTTCAAAAATAATGAGAATATAGTCAAATACTACAATGCTAAAAATAGGAATAATATTTGAGCATGTGCTGGATCTCGGAGCATAAAATTTCTTTTAAATTTATAGATTTTCGAAGTAAAATTTTATTTTTGATGTATAAGATTTTGAAAAAATCATATAAATGTAGAATGTTCATTTAGAATAAAATTAAAAAAATATTTAAAAAAAAGAAATATATATAAAAAATTATTCGTATACGTGACTCGATCTGAAGACCTCCAAAACACAGCACCACAACCCATCGTTCATCCCACCTGGCCACACAGACTTCGCAGTCAAAAACAGCCTAAGATGCTTAAAATATTTAATCAATTCTAGTATGAAAAATAATGAGAATCTGGTCAAATACCACAATGCTAAAAATAGGAATGATATTTGCGCATGTGCGAGATCTCGGAGCATAAAATTTCTTTTAAATTTATAGATTTTCGAAGTAAAATTTTATTTTTGATGTATAAGAATGGAAAAAATCATATAAATATAGAATGTCCATTTAGAATAAAATTAAAAAAATATTTATAAAAAAGAAATATATATAAAAAAATTCTTCGTATGCGTGACTCGATCTGAAGACAAGCAAAATTCAGAGGTATAACCCACCCTTCATCCCACGAGGCCACACGGACTTAACAGTTAAAAACAGCCTAAGAAGCTTAAAATATTAAATCAATTCTAGTTTCAAAAATAATGAGAATCTAGTCAAATACTACAATGCTAAAAATAGGAATAATATTTGAGCATGTGCTGGATCTCGGAGCATAAAATTTCTTTTAAATTTATAGATTTTCGAAGTAGAATTTTATTTTTGATGTTTAATAATTTGAAAAAATCATATAAATGTAGAATGTTCATTAAGAATAAAATTAAAAAAATATTTAAAAAAAAGAAATATTGATAAAACTATTATTCGTATACGTGACTAGATCTGTAGACTTGCAAAATGCAGCGCCACAACCCATCATCCATAACACCAGGCCACACAGACTTCATAGTCAAAAACAGCCTAAGATGCTTAAAATATTTAATCAGTTCTAGTTTGAAAAATAATGAGAATCTGGTCAAATACCACAATGCTAAAAATAGGAATGATATTTGCGCATGTGCGAAATCTCGAAGCATAAAATTTCTTTTAAATTTATAGATTTTCTAAGTAACATTTTATTTTTGATGTATAAGAATTGGAAAGAATCATATAAATGTAGAATGTTCATTTAGAATAAAATTAAAAAAAAATATTTAAAAAAAAAGAAATATTTATAAAACTATTTTTCGGTTACGTGACTCGATCTGAAGACCTACAAAATGCACCGGCATAACCCATCGTTCATCCCACCAGGCCACACGGACTTCATAGTCAAAAACAGCCTAAGATGCTTAAAATATTTAATCATTTCTAGTTTGAAAAATGATTAGAATCTGGTCAAAAACCACAATGCTAAAAATAGGAATGATATTTGCGCATATGCAAATATCGGAGCATAAAATTTCTTTTAAATTTATAGATTTTCGAAGTAAAATTTTATTTTTGATGTATAAGAATTGGAAAATTCATATAAATGTAGAATGTTCATTAAGAATAAAATTAAAAAAAAAATATTTAAAAAAAAAGAAATATTGATAAAACTATTATTCGTAAACGTGACTCGATCTGTAGACTTGCAAAATGCAGCGCCACAACCCAACATCCATAACACCAGGCCACACAGACTTCATAGTCATAAACAGCCTAAGATGCTTAAAATATTTAATCAGTTCTAGTTTGAAAAATAGTGAGAATCTGGTCAAATACCACAATGCTAAAAATAGGAATGATATTTGCGCATGTGCGAGATTTTGGAGCATAAAATTTCTTTTAAATTTATAGATTTTCGAAGTAAAATTTTATTTTTGTTGTATAAGAATTTGAAAAAATCATATTAATGTAGAATGTTCATTTAGAATAAAATTAAAAAAATATTTTAAAAAAAAGAAATATATATAAAAAATTATTCGTATACGTGACTCGATCTGAAGACCTCCAAAATACAGCGCCACAACCCATCGTTCATCCCACCAGGAAACACAGACTTCGCAGTCAAAAACAGCCTAAGATGCGTAAAATATTTAATCAATTCTAGTATGAAAAATAATGAGAATCTGGTCAAATACCACAATGCTAAAAATAGGAATGATATTTGCGCATGTGCGAGATCTCGGAGCATAAAATGTCTTTTAAATTTATAGATTTTCGAAATAAAATTTTATTTTTGATGTATAAGAATTGGAAAAAATCATATAAATGTAGAATGTTCATTTAGAATAAAATAAAAAAAATATTTAAAAAAAAAGAAATATTTATAAAACTATTATTCGGATACGTGACTCGATCTGAAGACCTACAAAATTCTGCGGCATAACCCATCGTTCATCCCACCAGGCCACACAGACTTCACAGTCAAAAACAGAATAAGATGCTTAAATATTTAATCAGTTCTAGTTTGAAAAATAATGAGAATCTGGTAAAATACTACAATGCTAAAAATAGGAATGATATTTGCGCATGTGCGAGATATCGGAGCATAAAATTTCTTTTAAATTTATGGATTTTCGAAAAAAAATTTTATTTTTGATGTTTAAGAATTGGAAAAAAATCATATAAATGTAGAATGTTCATTTAGAATAAAATTAAAAAAAATATTTAAAAAAAGAAATATATATAAAAAAATTATTCGTATACGTGACTCGATCTGAAGACATGCAAAATGCAGCGGCACAAACCATCGTTCATCCTACCAGACCAAACAGAATTCACAGTCAAAAAGAGCCTAAGAAGCTTAAAATATTTAATCAGTTCTAGTTTGAAAAATAATGAGAATCTGGTCAAAGAAAACAATGCTAAAAATAGGAATGATATTTGAGCATGTGCTGATTTTCAGAGCATAAAATTTCTTTTAAATGTATAGATTTTTGAAGTAAAATTTTATTTTTGATGTATAAGAATTGGAAAGAATCATATAAATGTAGAATGTTCATTTAGAATAAAATTAAAAAAAATATTAAAAAAAAAAAAGAAATATTTATAAAACTATTATTCGGTTACGTGACTCGATCTGAAGACCTGCAAAATGCAGCGGCGTAAACCATCGTTCATCCCACCAGGAAACACAGACTTCACAGACAAAAACAGCCTAAGATGCTTAAAATATTTAATCAGTTCTAGTTTGAAAAATAATGAGAATCCTGTCAAATATTACAATGCTAAAAATAGGAATGATATTTGCGCATGTGCGAGATATCGGAGCATAAAATTTCTTTTAAATTTATGGATTTTCGAAGTAAAATTTTATTTTTGATGTTTAAGCATTGGAAAAAAATCATATAAATGTGAAATGTTCATTTAGAATAAAATTAAAAAAAATATTTAAAAAAAAAAGGAAATATTTATAAAACTATTATTCGGTTACGTGACTCGATCTGAAGACCTGCAAAATGCACCGGCATAACCCATCGTTCCTGCCACCAGGCCACACGGACTTCACAGTCAAAAACAGCCTAAGATGCTTAAAATATTTAATCATTTCTAATTTGAAAAATGATGAGAATCTGGTCAAAAACCACAATGCTAAAAATAGGAATGATATTTGCGCATGTGCGAGATCACGGAGAATAAAATTTCTTTTAAATTTATAGATTTTTGAAGTAAAATTTTATTTTTGATGTATAAGAATTGTAAAAATTCACATTAAATGTTGAATTGGCATGAAGAACATTATTGGAAAACAAATATATATAAAGAAAGAAATACATATAAAACTATTATTCGGTTACAATACACGATCTGAAGAGCTCCAAAACGCAGCGCCACAACCCATCGTTCATTCCACAGGTCACCTAGCCCTCGCAGTATGGAACACTCTAAGATTATTAACATAATTAACCATTTCTAGTTTGAAAAATAATGGGAATCTGGTCAAAAAGCACTACGCAAAGAATAGGAATAATTAATGCGCATGTGTGAGATCCCGGTTCTTAATTTTTTTTAAAAATTTATTGATTTTTGAACAAAAAAATTTTCGCTCTTAAACATTCTTTTAAATTTATTTCTATTTCGGAATTAAAATTCATTTTTGAAGTATAATAATTGTGAATATTCATAGTAACTGCTAAAGTAGTACGAAGAAACAATTTAAAAATAATAATAATAATAAAAAATATGTGTAAACAATTTCTTCGGTGTTGAGACTCCAACTGAAGTCTAGCAAAAAGGTTCGATGCAGCCTATAGTTCTCTCTTCCAGACCAGACATGCCTTCTACGCCGAAGTGGTCTAAGATTAATTCTATGTTTATGTATTCCTTGTTTCAACATTAATGGTATTCTGGTAAAAAAAAAAGCATAGTGCTAAGTATATGAATGATTACTGCGCAAAGTCAAGCTCTTCACTCTTAAATTTTCTCTTAAATTTATATGCATTTCCGAATTAATTTTTTTTATGTATAAGAATTGATAAAAATTTTTCTGTATAGTAAAATTCATTGTAACTGCAGAATTACGAAGAAACAAAAATCCAAATAACAAAGAAAAAAGAAAAATGTGTAAACACTTTCTTCGGGGTTGAGAAGTCCAGCTAAAAGGTTTGATGTAGCCTATCCTTCTATCAACCAGATCAAACATCCGTTCAACGCCTGAATGGTCTAAGATTCTTAATATGTTTATCTATTCGTTGCTGCAACATTAATGATATTCTGGTATAAACACATGATTCTAAGTATATGAGTGATTAATTCACATGTGCAAGTTCTTCACATTTAAACTTTCTCTTAAATTTTTATATATTCCGAATTAAATTTTATTTTTCATGTTTAAGAATTGCTAAAATTCATAGTAACTGCTGAAGTGGTACGAAGAAAAACAAATTAAAAAAAATGTGTAAACTCTTTCTTCGGTGTTGAGATCCGAACTGCAGTCTAGCAAAAATGTTCCTACCGTCCTATCCATCAGACCACACATCCCTTCAAAGCCTGAGTGATCGAATATTCTTAATATGTTTATCTATTCCTTGTTTCAACATCAATGGTATTCTGGTATAAAAGGACAGTTCTAAGTATGAAAGAATGAATACTGCGCATGTGCAAGTTCTTCACTCTTGAACATTCTCTTAGATTTATATATATTTCGGAATTAAATTTTATTTTTATAAGATGTGCGAAACTTTATAGTAACTGCTGATATTGTACGAAGCAAAAAAAAAAAAAAAAAAAAAAAATGTGTGAAAAATTAAATCGGTTTTGAGATTCGAAATGAAGGTCATCACAAAGGTTCGATATAGACTAACGTTCTACCCATCAGACCACACTTACCTTCAACGGCTGCAAGGTATAAGATTCTTAATTTTTTTTATCTATTACTTGTTTCCACATTAATGATATTCGGGTATAAAAGCACAATGCTAACTATACAAATGATTCCTGCGCTTGAGCAAGTTCTTCACTCTTATAGTTTCTCTAAAATTTATATATATATTTCGGAGTAAATTTTATTTCATTTATATTATTTATTTTGTTATTTAAAATTTTATCACTTTAACTTTATTTATTTATTTATTTTACAGCCGGACAGGCAAACGCACGTAAGACTATTTGATTATAAATGACTGGGATAACTGCGAAATGGAAATATCCAGAGATATAAGATTCTGAACAGAGATTCAACGGGTGTCACGTAGACGCTATCAAAGGTAAGACCGAATCCAACAACATGTTGTCCCCTTTGTTGTTCCGTACTTTTAGAAGCATGTCAGTGCGATAACTCAAAAACCACAATGACTAAAATATATCAAATTTGGAATGGGATTTTTGACTACAATTGTAATTCTGCGTCATATTTTAGGTTCATCGGTTGATGAAAACGTGCCTAAAACCAAAATTTAATTTCTGCTTACTAAAACCCTGCATTTCAGGGATTCATTGCCAAAGCATCCTCCATAAACTGCACATTAGGAACAATGCTGAACTCACACTAAAGGGTACTATTTTGTAACTTTTTTACGCCAATTTCATGTCTAAGAAAGGTATTATTCCTGAGAATAATACCTTTCTTAGACAATATACGACAAAGGTTTTGGGAGATTACTATCGCTGCTTTTAGAAGTTATTCAAAAATTATTTAATAAAAAATACATTTAAGGCTCATCTACTCAAATTTAATTTCATGGAACTGTGAGTGCCATGTTTATTTTACAAGAACGGAATCATTTCAATTTTCCTTTATATTCAAGAATAGTTCTCTTATGATAAAAAAAATGTCGGTTACATTAAGAATTCCCCTTTAAAAAAAATTCACCAGAAATGCTGGATGGTCTTTGAATTTCGATCCTGTAAATAATTTGCTTAACTCGCAATTTTTTTTCGTAAAATTCTGTTACAGTAGTATTTAAGAAATTAGAATTGAAATATAATGATATATTGAAAGAGTAAATAATGAACGTAAGATTTTTATTTTTAAATTTTCAATCCATATTTTTTTTTACAATATGCAGAGTTTATTACTAATTATATGAAATTTTAAGACGTCACAATATGCTAAAACGGCAACGCATCAAATATTTACCAAAAAAAAAAATGTTTTTAATATTCGAAGGAATTTGAGCAATGACAACGAATAATTTTTGAATAGGTATGCACTGAGCATGGCATATGTTTTCAAAGTGAAACATGGCGCATATTTAAAAATTCCAGTTAAATACCATTATTGATTCCCAACCATATCGGCATTGCAATAAAGAGCAATTGAAAAGTCAATGAGATTGACATTTTACGAAATCTAAATTTTGTATTATACCGAATTATGCTAAGCTTCAAAATAATCTGAACATTAATTGTGCTTAGTTAATAGAATAAATTTTTATCATTGTAACTTTGATTTGCAGTTGTTTAAAAACATAACTATCAAGCACATGAATAAGAACGATTCATAAGCAGAAAAGGAGTTTTAACCAATTTAGGCGACATTTAAGAACTAATAAAAGGTCTAAAAAATTTCTATCATGCAAAGTAAATTACTGAAGAAAATTTGAAGGAATGCCAAGAATTACTACGATCTAGGAATTTCAATATTACGGAAAAAATTATACAATAGCAAATAAGTAAAGAGTTTAATTCACACGGCCATTTTAAACTCATGTTCAATGATAAAGTAATGTTTAATTCGTATTTACTATTAACAAGATGCTTTTATATTTCGTATAAGTAAAACATATTGTAAAAAAATTCAAACTCCAGATTTTGAATCTCTTCGTCGAACATCTCCTCTGAAATCGAAAAATACATTTTTGGGTTTAGTTTAGTTATATTAACGTACCGTTGTAAAGCAATACTAGGGGTATTTTGGGACGGACCTCGTCATTTTGAACCGCTGTCAGATGATGAGAACGACACCTGAGCTGGCTCCCCCTCTCCACGCCACATCACACCAGCGGGAGGACGTTTGGCATGACGGATTTAACGTGCAACAGACCCCCTTACACGACGGTTCTTCGGTGGAATCAGGTCTCGAACCTGAAACCTTACGGCTCACAAGTGAGACTTTACCACCAGGCCAACGCGGAACCTAATACATTTTTGGTAAAGAGCTACCAGTGACAAAGATAGCTGAAAAACGTTTTGAGCTAGAAGGATGAAATTTAGTTTGTTTTTTTACATCAAGTTTGTAGGTATCTATCAAATTGAGAAAATCCATTCAGAGGAAGCGTGCCTGTCCGGCTCTCGAATGAAAGTGATCGCATTAAGCTGCGAAACGAAGAAAGCTCGATGGATAAAATTCTATCCTTATTTTAAACATAGCAGACGCCTATCATATTTGGAGCTAAATCTAACAAGGGAGGGATCGTCTGTCAATATTTTTAATAGCAGGGAAACGCGATGACTCAAAAACGAAACGACTTAAAAATATCACATTTGGTGTGGGATTGTGACTACAATTGCAGTTCTGCCAAATTTAGATCTCATTCGATTGAGAAAACCCATCTAAAACACAAATTCAAATTTGGGGAGACCAAAAGGTGCATTTATCAGCTACCTAAATAAAGGGAAATAAGATTTTTATCGAAAAGATATTTTTCATTTAATAGTAATTTTATTTAATGCAGTACAGCCATTGCTTGATTTTATCTACGACTTCTTTGCTGTTTATAATCTTAGAGAAATTTAAAAAGCAAATAAGAGATATTGATACAATTAAAAAGCTTGTGAAATAAAAACTGAATACTACAAAAATATCAAAAAACTTTATTTACAAAAATATTAAATAAAAACGCTGAAACAAGGTTCTATTTAAAATCGTAAAAAGATGAATGCCACATCAAAAGTTAACATGTATTCAAATAATATATTTCATACAAATAATGCACAAGATATGAAGGAAACTAACATTGCATACATATTAAATACATTCATTTAAAATAAAGATTATACATAAAGATAAAACATTAACAGAAAATGCATGTGAAATATCAAAAGTATATTCAAAGAGAGGGAAAAAATAGACATAAATAACATTTCTAATTGATTTCGACAATACAATTTTTTTCGAATTATTATAAAAATATAAATTTCAAAGAAAATGGTCCAAAAATATATTTAGCAATTAACTTTACTCTTGCGAGTTTCGCAATGTAATTTCTAATTTTTTTACAAGATTTACAAAATGTAAATATTCAGATTGCTATTTTTACATGCTTGTTTCAGATTTATAATAATGAAATACTTATTTCTTGTTCTATAGAGACATCTTGGAATTTTTAAGACTGATAACGATCCACTCCTTTTTAAAAGTTAATTATCATTTTACCGATTTATTTTGTTAAATATCGAATTTTCATGCGTAGCGTCATCTAGCAGCTAGAAATATAGATATCTTGATGCATTAATTTATAATTCATTATTATATTATAAAGACTAAAAATTTACGTGAATCAAAAACAAATTTAAAGCACGTATAAAAAAATGCATATATAAACTTTATTAAATTAATAGCAAAGATAAATGGAATATTAAGTGAATAGAAAATATATATATTAATTTAATTGAATTATTAGTAGAATTTGCGCTTTTATCATTTATTGCATCCATTCTAATCGGTGAAGCATATTAAGTCAGTAATTATAAAACTAGTCAGTGGTATTCTAATGCCATTAAAGTTTCATATGCAAAAAAGCAATCCGTAAATAATTGCGATTTTCCCAACTGCAGTTTTTATAAATTAAGTATTCTTTTAAAGCATATTCATCACCATGTTGATCAGACATGGCGACCAAATGCTTTTTTCTTAATTTGACGGATTCCTGATCGACTGGCTAGCACAGCCATCAGTCATCCTTTACTGGAAAAACAACTAAAAAATGAGCCTTTAAATTCTTGGCACTTTTACATTACATTCTTAAATAAAAATTTGGTATCAATTTCATGACTAAAAACATTATGATTATCAATTGTTATAGTAAACTAAACAGTAAAGAAGATTTCTAATAAAAAAATTTGTAAAGGATGCAACAAATGAAGGAGCGATTTGATGATATTTTTTTGCATAATAAGAATAACTATTAAATTGTAGATGAAATGGAAATTTAAATTTAAATTTTAAAGCCAGAAATGTAAATTATATTGTTAGTTTAT
The DNA here is from genome assembly GCF_947563725.1 of Argiope bruennichi. Taxonomy (NCBI): domain Eukaryota; kingdom Metazoa; phylum Arthropoda; class Arachnida; order Araneae; family Araneidae; genus Argiope; species Argiope bruennichi. Next base: position 22,596,529 of record NC_079156.1, on the reverse strand, counting down.
AATTTTACCATCTTAAAATACATATGGGTCAAGATTTCCACATTCAGGAGGATCGAGATAAGACAATTTTTATCGCAATATACAATTTAATTCAGACAGCATCAAGGTAGGATTTTTTTTGTCACATATGGTAAACATTTCAGATGTCTCAAATTATTTGCAACAATTACATTTCAAAGAATCAATATCATAATTTACAGTTGGAAATAAAAATTCTTATTATTTATTTAAAGCAATCATGTTCCTGATAATACTTCCAACATCTGTTTCTAAATGTTTTTTTTTACAGTTTTTATACATAATATAGAACAATTTGCATGAAAACAATGTAATAAAATATAATGATTCATTTTTGAGGTCGTTCCCTTCTATCACACTCTTTTTCCTAACTTCATATCTAGCTCTTTATACAATTTTCTTCCTATCCATCTACAAAATGTGCGAAGTAGTGCCATTAGTTTTCGTTATCAACTCAGCCAAGAACTAATTCAAATATTATCAACAAATTTTATTTTAAACCATTAATCATTAAGAATTCACTGTGGATATTTGTGATATGAAAAATGATTCATTATTAAAAGCAAATTGCTGCAAGTTTGAGTAACTTTGATTCTTGAAATATGGATGCCAAGTTCTTTAAACTTAAATCTTTAACAATAAGTAAGATAGTCAAACAGGACTGTAATTACTTATCCGACAATTATGCAAATATAAGGAATAATTTCACTACATAAATTACACATTCTTTACAAAGCAATGCAATAATAATTGGGATTTTTACGATACTCTACTATTTCTAGTTTTACAAATCAAATCGGTTAGTAGAATGAAATAAAAAAAATCCCCAATTCTATGAGAAATCGTGAATTTATAGAATATCAATATAACAGCAATAATATACATTATACATTCACAAAATTATCAAAATTCATGACTATTGTTTTATTACAATTTTAAGTGATAGGAACATACGAGCAACAATATACGACAATGGATGAAGTAAATGTAAATATTACAAGTTTCATTGAAAGGTATGAGTCTTTCGGGCACTAGATCTTTCAAAGGGATGAATCTGAATTTTTAAACTTAGAATGCAATAAAAATTAAATTAATTTCATGGAATAAAACTAGAAGTAATTCGAGTTCCAGAACTTATGACTTATGAACTCTTGGAGCTCACGTATAAACTGAGAATATATCCAAAAGTAGATTTGGAGAAAATTTTACTTTAAATAATTTAGAAACAACGATCAAGGAAATATTAAAGTACTATTGAACATGAATTTTCTTTGAGGAATTTTTTTAACAATATCGATTCTTTCCAATATGATCTCTCAATTTAACAACTCATTCCGAGTCTGATCAGCTAAACAGTCTCGTGAGGAAGCTTGAAAATAGATTAAAGCTACAAAAAGAATAAAATATGGAATTTTCAGCATTTTAAGAAAACATATCGAAACAGTCTTATTGAACTGGATTATAGAAAATCTAGTGAATAGATTCGAACAGATTTCGTGTTATTTTAACCAACATTTTTGATTAACAGATTTTAATTAATAATTTTTTTCATGCTATTTAAATGCTAACCATTTTGAATTTGATAATTCATATTAGCAATTTAAAAATACAATATATTTAAAAAGTACCTTATCAGAGCATGAAAAATAGCATTCAACACCAGTCTTTGTAGGTGGGAGGTTGACCATTATTTTTTAGAAAATAATAGTATGAAAGCCGGAGATTTGCTTCAATTTCATGATAAACATCACTTAATGGTTAGTTACAAATTTTAACTACATTTACTATATAGATATTTAGAAAATGGAAATTCCTCCCCAGCTGCGATGTTTCAGATAGAAGCAATGTAAAATTAGATTTTTCAAAAATCAGTGCAAATAGTTCTAAAGAAGGCCAAGTTCCATTTCACTCTCCTGCAAAGTCTCCTTAGTAATAAAACATCTTATAAATTATGCCTCTAGCCACATTTATTCAAGTCCCAAGCTGTCATCTAAAAATACCGTTGGATGTTGTTCCACTGATATCGTATACATGCAAGAACCATGATCTCCAAAACATTGATGTTGATCCAAGATCGTTTCTCAGCAATGTTGAGAGAGGTCCATCTTATTCTAAACTTCTTCGAACAATATCTGAAAAAAAACGAATTAATGCAACTTAAAAATGCATGTATTCGTTTTAATGAGCAAAAAAATAATGATAGCAAAAGTTTCTATTTGCCTAAAGAAACTATGCACAAATTTATATTTAAAAAAAAAAAATCAAATACAAGTTTCAGTACCAATGACTATATTAGAAAATTTATTTCTTCAGACACTTTTTTTCTAGTGGATTTGGATAAGGAATTAAAACATTAAGAAAAGTATACTTTATATTAGAATAAAATTTGTTTAATTTTCTACTAAGCTTCTTACATGATTTTCGTGGACTCTGCATGTGTCAGATCCAAGCAAAAGTAAAATACGGTGGAAGCTTTCAATACTTTACATTATAAATACACAATTTTTTGAAACAACAAATTGTTTCAGTTAATTTTATTTTGGCACTATTGTATTTGAACTTACCAAGTCCCTGAACTTTATAATCATCTTTCTATTCCAGATTCCGATCTTGGAAGTTTGGCCTTGATTCTAGGTTGTCCGGGAACTGAAAAGAGTGTCAGAATCCAAGAAATCAGCAGCAACGAGTGAATCGTTTTCCTGTGTAGCACTATAATCATTACATGGTGGTAATTCTTGCACTTTGTTTCATTGACGTCGTATTTAAGCATAAATACAGAGATACGCAATCAATATTTGAAGAAATGTTCATGGCAAAAGGTTGAAGTAAAAATGTACAATTTAATGGCATTTATTCCACAATTATGTAAATATGCTGAATATTTATTATTTTCAACACCAGCAGGATATATGGCAATTCATGTTTCCTGCAATTCTTTTTTCCCCATTGATTAAATACAATTTCTGTATAAGCAAAAATGTTAACCAATAAGACTCTTTAAAGCAAATGAATGATCTGAAAAAGTGAGATACAACCTACAGATTTCTGAATTATTACTATCTTCATAAAAAGTTTACCTTGCAAGCTGTTAAGAAAAAGGAATGGTACTGTCAAACCGCACTACTTTCAATGTAGTCTGAAATTGACATTGCTTCTTCAACAGTAGAAGTTTATTTTAAGCCTTATTCGTAATCAAATATTCGAAGGAAAATAACTTCCAAAATAAATTCCAGTCAAAGTGTTGTAAAATTTCGTTATAGCTCAATTATTCAGATTTCGGTTCCTGAGATAGAAAATTCAAGATCAAATACTTAAAATTTGAGTGTTCATTCCAACTTGCTTTGTTTCGTCTCCCCGAGTGTTATTTAAAATTTGAATATTCTTTTATTGCTTGGTTCCAGGAAAGTTTTTCTGTTATTTCAGCCAAATTCGATTTTTAATCGCAAGGATTTCATTAAAAGGATCAAAGTACATTTTTTTCCTGCGGATTTCAATATCTGAAAGCTATATAAGCGAGTTGCAATTTTGTTATTCAGAAGCTCAACATGATTTTATAGAACTATCATCTAAATAGCTAGAAATTTCTCGATTTACAAATTCACTTTCGAAGAGATTTATAATTCAAAATTAGGGCTATTGTATGAAGAGATTTAAATTCCTTTCCGAAAAGAGCTTTCTTTTTCCTTGAAGTTTGAAAAGAATTCTCATCATGTACTCATCTTCTTTACTCATTTATCCACAGTGGCTTAAGGATAATTCCACTGATCTACAGCATACCACACAGAAATTACAGAATTCAGAGAAAGCAATTTTTTAAACCTCGACGATCAATTCCAGCTGTGACATTAGGAAATAAATTTTATTTATTCATTCAGACAATCTCAGGATATGATTTTCAGGCATTTAAAAATGTTCGAATCGATAAAATCGGAATAAAAGAGCAATTAGAAAAAAATAAAAGAGAAAGAATGAACAATTTATCAAATGAAAGAATTTCATTCTTGAAATATTTCCCTACAGTTAAAAATTTGACGTATTTTTGTTGATTATAGATAACTTGATGAAAACTTTCAGATACTAATGCATTTAATCCAAGTTAAAAATTGTTACTAATTCAATAATTTAATGATTACTTTTCCGATTCCCATTGTTTTAGCTGCTGTTTTAATGACATAATTTTCCTGAAGAAATTATATTTTTTGTATTTATTATATTTATAAATGTATTCATTATATTTATTGATACTGATATTCGTTTTGCCCTCCCCCCAAGCTTTTTGATTAACTTTATTATGATTTCATTTCGGAATCATTCTAAATAATCTCAAAGGCTTCGTTTTATGCATCTACATTTAAGGGAGATTAATCCTAATTCTGCCTTTGTCGAATTCTATGATTAAAATCATTAAACCTAATCAAAAATATCAAAAAATACTCAGAATGTGTCTTTCTCTGAGATGTACGTATCTGACAAATCCATCCGGTATAAAAGTAATTCAACGTTGATATGCCGAATCATTTGATATAATTATTATTTATTTATGATACGTTAATAAATACATGTTTCTTTTATGATTGGGTTTCGAAATTTTGTCGAATTGAAAAATGGAATGAGGTAAATTGGCTCCTCGTAGAAGCACGATTAATAAACATTACGATATGTAGAAAAAAATATCAGACTGATAATTTTATATTTGAGTGTTATTTCAAGACCATAAAAAAAAATGGGGACAAAACGGAAAGTTAAAGCTATGATTCATTAGATCCTCATTAGTCTGTTCGACTTGACACGATATGAAAGTTATTGTAGATTTATATAAATACATAAAATTGTTTTTTTTTTTAAGTAATTGATACTTTTGAGTATAGGGAAAAATACTTTCTAAAAATGTTTTATAGGGTGAACCAAAACAATCATTAATAAATTTTGATAATATAGATAGAAAGAGTTAGCATGCAGGAAGTAATTTAACGATTCAAAAGTTGGTAATTGCTGCATTTTTTATGTTTATTTTGATGTATTCATAACTAACATTGAAAATTTCCGAGAACAAATTTATTGCATATATTCTGTAATTAGAAAGGGAATACTTAGAAATTAAGATTCCTAAAGTTCTATATCCATTAATGAAATAAAAAGATTAATATATACCAGCCGCCTTTGGCGACCAGCCCGTTCGCCAATCTGAATGTTCGTAAAAATTTTAATTAAATATTTTATGCAATTCCTACTTTAATAGCTTCTTCATCAAAATATTTTAAAACTTCAAATATTGATAGTCATATAATTCCTTCATAATATTATAAACGCCTTTAGTCATAACGTAATATGTATCTCTCTAATTTTCTGTTAGCTCGCATAGAATTTATTTTTAAATTAAAGTGGAAAGGATTAATCTGCAATTAATATAATTATATATTTTACAGAAACAAAGCATTTTTTTATAATATAATTACTAAAAACAAAATCACTGAGCGTTTAAGCATTATAGGCACTAATAAATATCTTTCTTAACTTATGTAATATCTCAAGAATTTGTCAAAATTTTCTCAGATTCATCATGAGCATATCGATTCATTAACAGTGTTTAATTTCAAATGCATCAAAGACTAAGAAAATAAACAGAATCGTTTAAAATAATCGGTCGAAAACAGGTTAAGAAATACTTAAAAAAACGATGAACTTAAAACTATAAGCATATACAAAAAAATATATATAACTTACATGAATACAATTTAATTACAAAAGTATACAACTAACCTAAAAATAATTTTAATCAAGTCCGCATCCGTTGAAAATAGTTGCCAACAATCAGAACACAATGCGCAAGCTAATTTTCAACGCCAGTTATGGTAACGCAAATGCGTGAATTTTTCTATGCCAGTTAGGGTAACGCTATGCAGATTAGAAATTTTTAATTTCCTTAATCCTCTTTTATTTTAATTCAAAAGTACTGTAGAATGAATCTGAAAGATCGATTAATTAACAACGTTTAATTTTAAATGCATCAAACATTAAGAAAATAAACAGAAACGTTTGAAATAATTAGCCGAAAAACGTTAAGCCTATCCTGATTAGAGTGGAGAAAAAGTCTGAATCCTTACTCATTTGGAGATGGAGAAATGAAGTTTTTGGCGAGAAAGTTTAATTAATGATTAAAATTCTAATTAAAATTTCAAAAAAATGGACCCGAGATGCACATTCCAGACCTTCAAGGTATACATGTACCAAATTTGGTAGCTGTAGGTCAAACGTTCTTCCCTGTAGACACACACACACACACACTGAGCTTCATATTAGTATAGATGATTGGGATAAAATGTTTGTGCCAAGCTTGTTAAATTAGAAAATAAATTCACTTGGATATTATTAAAACCTATAGTTTACTGAACACAACTCTAAAATCCTTTTTTTATAATAAATCCTAACTAATCCTGAGATTATCTGAATTTCTATAATAGAAACAAATTTATTTAGTAAAATTGCCAAAAATAAAATCATTCAAATTTATTCTTCATAATAAAAAAAAATTAACGTATTAATCCGAAAACATTTTTTGTAGGAATCTCATTTTCGAAATCAACATAGATACATTGTTAAAGGGATTAAGTTTCAATGAATATATGTTTACCCATACAGAAGGCATATCTGGTAGAAATATCTACCCGAGTCATCATTGAAAGAATGAAATACGCCGAATTCCAATTTTAACAATTAAATATCAAATGAAGATATAATCTGCGAGCACTTTTTTCACATTATCCAAATTTTCAGATCATGCAAGTAAGTGAAAATTCCTTGAAGACATATGAAGGGTGGAGTAAATTTAGCTCTTCGCAAAGAAAATAATTCCACGAAATAAGCTACAATAAACATGCTTTAATTTACAAGAACTTGCCTAACTTAACCATAATACTGTATTTCCCGTATTTCTAATAGTGTATTTCAAACGGCATTGTTTAATTACGATTTACGGACAAGCGATAGTGACTAATTCGCACGCCAACAGCAACTTCTCTCGCACTCCCCACTCAAGAAGCCACTCCTCTCGCACCCCCCACTCAAGAAGCCACTCCTCTCGCACCCCCCACTCAAGAAGCCACTCCTCTCGCACCCCCCACTCAAGAAGCCACTACTCACCCCAAACGAATAATCCTTTCATTACCCACTCCTGCACAGCCCCAACAATTCCAACTCCACACACATACATTACCCACTCCTGCGCGAGCCCCAACAAATCCAACTCCACACACACACATTACCCACTCCTGCGCGAGCCCCAACAATTCCAATTCCACACACACACATTACCCGCTCCTGCGCGAGCCCCAACAATTCCAACTCCACACACACACATTACCCGCTCCTGCGCGAGCCCCAACAATTCCAATTCCGCACACATACATTACCCACTCCTGCAAAGACGCAACAATTCCAACACCACACACATTACCCACTCATGCACGGACCCCACAATTCCAACACCACACACATTACCCACTCATGCACGGACCCCACAATTCCAACACCACACACATTACCCACTCATGCACGGACCCCACAATTCCAACACCACATACATTACCCATTCCGGCACTATAATTATAACATCCCATACATTATCAACACTTCCACTATCCCCGATAAATTCAATGCCACATGCTAGACTCGCATTTCCACGAACCTCATCGTTCCAACATCATATGCATTGCGGACTGAACTCCGATAACCACAATTCCAATACCATAGAATTACACACTCCACTACTACACTAATAGTTCCAATACCAAGACATTACCTAATCCACTACTACATCTACAGTTGCAATGCCACTTGCATTATCCATGCCGCAGCTCCAATAGCATACATTACCTATACTACAACGAGCCGTAGTTTCGTCAGCAAGCCTATTCAGTCATTTCTAGTTTATTAAAGTTTTTACTCATTATCCACTATCAACACCAGTGGTATTCATAGTACCCCCTTCCACGATTCTTAGTCAATGAATCGTACAATTTTTAATCCACGCATTGAAATACAGGACCGAAATTTCACTTACATGCTGCGGGAACAGCGTCACAGTGTGCCATATGCAACTCCAGAAATTAGGCAGCACGATATGAGGGAAGTAGTAACTTGTAGGATTCTATTTTAAAAAATTGTTTTCATCTAAAAAATCTTTATGTGATCGGATAATGACGAATTCTACTGTCTATACCACACAAGTAGAACAAATTTGCAACGAATTATTTGCATATACCAGAAAATCCTAACATATTAAATCTATCAGAGATATCTATCCTCAGTATCTATACATATTGAATTTATAAGAATTGATGCAAAGCGATTGTAACCTCGAAAATTAATAACGGCCAAATTACTTATCAGAAATTCTCGTGTCTTTGTATATAAAATGGCTGTCAAATATGCCTTTTCTTGCTTTTCCAACACTTCCCCCTCCCTTTATCTCCCTGGCAATTCTTTAAAACATGTATTGCTTTGCCAAAAACTGAAATCGCTGTAGGTGAATTATTCAATGAACATATTTTCTACAATATCCTTAATAATGAAGATAAGCATCTTTTCTTTTTTAAAAAGCTGCAAATATTAAAAAGAGATTAGAATTTATACTTCGTTTCTTAGAAAAGGTTACACATTTAGTTTGATGAAAACTGTATCTGTTGTCTATTTCGATTTACTGTAAGTTGTTTTAAAAAAGAAGCCTTATACTCAAATTAAAACCAAAACACGGAGTAAAAAAATATTGGAGATTCATATATTTATGAACATTTTTTACCGGTATAAGCTAATATTTTGATATTCTAGAATCCAATAAATTTCAATTTTAACACTTCGGTTATATGGCACAACGTCGCGGCAAAGTTCAGGATTTAAACAGTAGATAAGTTTTTTACATCAAAAGGGATCCAATTGTAATACTTATTTCCCTGTCCTGCTTTAAAACATGAATGTAATTAATCAGTTTCTTTTCTCCGGAGAAATGTTATCAAATTCCGTTCTTGAAACATTTTCTTTCAAAATTATTAAAGTACGTTTTTTGCTAGAAATCGCTTAGACTAATTTCTACAAATGGAACACCTAATCACAACGAATATGGAATTACGCAATCTTATCTTGATGGAAAGCTGAATAAATCGACTCGGTTTGACAAATAGAATTTAAATCGGAAAATAAGAGTGCAAGACAGTTATGCACAAAAGAATTAACTTCCCAGTTTTAATGAATTAGTACGAAGTCCAAAAATCGTCCAGTCTTGACAGAAATTTATCTTCCAAATTCAACATTTAGCTGAATAGAGTGACGATTTAAAATACTAAATGAAATTAAAAATTTGTCAATAAGATGATTTCATTACCAAGTTCACAGAAATTTATTCCCTGGAAATATGAAATTCTAAGCTTACATTGGATGTCACAGACGCGAGACGAGACATATGTCGATTTTCTTCAGTTTTGTTACTAAAACTCGAAATTGCTCTGTAGTTAACGTCATATCGGATGTAATCAGATCTCCATATGAAATTTTCTAAACAATTTAATGCGATTTGATATCAGATAATCCTTTGCTGATTTTGAGTTCTAAGATCAATAAAATAATTTCAGCAGAAATTAATGAAAGGCGAACAGTAATGATCTATTCATTTTATTCAAAGATGAAACATTTTTCTTTGTGCTTAGAAAGAATGAGTTTTGAAGAAAGACTGGAAATTCAGAATGAGATTGAGAAATCAAGATTTCTCATCACTTTTTGTTAGAAAGGTGAATACAAAGTTGTCTGTTTAGAATTTAATGTTAAAGAAAATGGATAAAATTTGAATTTACTTTTTATCAGTCGATTTACAGTTTAATTACCTTTGTCCAAACATAGAATTTTGACAGTAATTTTTTTCCATTTGACTTATTTTATACGAATTTTTCTAAAAGTGATTGGAAGCATATCAAATTTGTATCCTATTCCTATCCTATAGCTCAGTATAATATTTTGAATTTTATTTCCTTCCTAAAATGCAAAATTATGTTTCATTTTTTTAAATTTCTTAAATTTTAATAATTACTTTTTTGATGAGGGTCTAATATACTGCATCCAAAGAATACATTTAATCTATTACCATATATTCGTGATAAGAATGGGACAATCATCTTGCCTATTAATCAAAACTATAATTATAAACCGTTGGCATTATGAATGAATTTAGAATCCCAATTAAATTGCATCCTATTTGGCTACTTCTATTGGGAATTGGAAATGAAGCTATTTGACAAATTTATTAATTTAAAATTGATTTTGAAAAATCTGCCAAAGTTTATATAATGCATTAACTCATTTACATAATATATTTCTCTGCCGTCGAAAACTCGATATCTTAGACGAAACGTTTTATCTTATAATTTGTTCATTTTTTACCATTTTATAGCTTTTCGAATTGCACGTATTCAGATTTTAACTATTCAAAAATTAAGATGCACTAAAATCACATCACAAGGTAGTCTGAATGAGTAGAAAAGATTTACCACCTAGATGTCTTACAGCCAATTCTGACAAGCAAATATTCTAAAATCATCCGATCTTACTTTATGCAGTAAAGTTCAAATAAAAATGACGTGCTTAAGTAAGCGTCCTGCTCGACATTTTCTTTCATTATCCATTGGTTGTCCTGAACTGGAATAAGAATCAACATCTTGAAAAAATACCAGGATATTCGACGATGGTATGAGCATAACTTGAAATTTCTTGATCTGGACTTGATTACTGGGTATGAAGGATATGTCTCTTATCCGCATTGAGAATTCCTTTTTGGAAAAATTGGAGCTGTAAAGAAAAGACTGTATTAATCATTTGGAAGATAATTTTGGGAATTCGCATGTAAATTAAAAATTTGTATTCTGGCATAGTCTACAAATAAACTGGTAAGTATCTGACATGTTAACCAGATGTTCAGTGCTTTTAAATTTTAACCCGAGGTTCAGTGCTTTCTAAGTAAAATGTCAATAAAATCATCGGAGCAAATTGCTTGAAATGAACAATTTATCTAATCCTCCATTTTTTCCCCCCGAAATTTGTCAGGGAAATGGATTCCGTGCATTGCAGTTCAATCATTTGTCTACTTTTATTATATAAATACACGTTTTGAATATTTTTGCAATTATGCTTTTTTAGTTGCAAGAAGCGAGGTTTTCGTTAGTCGCAACAATTACTTGCCAGATGTGCAGAAAAATGGCTGAAATCAATTTTTAGGAGAGTTATGCACGAACTTTCTAAACGTGTAATTTTCGAAATAAAGATATAACTATAATACAGTACTAGTATTATCAGTCCATTAATAAAAATGAGAGTTATATTAATTTAAAAAAATTATTTTCAATATATACTAGATTTATGTTTTAATTCTATCCATTAGATGGAAAAAATATTTTGTATTAAAATAATAAATTTAAATAAAAATAAAATTATTAATAAGAAATTTGCATTAAAATGGTTTAAATTTTAAACTGAAATTTTGGAACTCGAATTCTCTAAAAGACACTCAAATTATTGCATTTGCGATTTATATAATAAATATAACAATTTTGCAATTTTGGAATTAATTTCTATTTATTTTTGCAAGAGGGCATGGTTAATACACTACAGTTCGTTTCAGTATTTTGAGACCACATTTCGACGGTTCCATTTCATAAAGAGGCGAGACGTGGAAGGATTTTCTGAATTCACCTTTGATCTTAAATTTCCTCTATTAGATAATTAATCAGTTACTTTATCATTAAATGTGAATATCTTTCATTTTTCTTTTCACTCCTACTTCGTTGAATTAAACCCATTCTAACGCATGTGCTAAATCGCGGAGGGTTTTAGAATTCGTTGTCAAACATTACAAAGGTGAAACGCATCCATCAGCAACAGATCGCAAGAGCAAGCGAATCAAATTCCCTTATGGTTTCTACTAAGATCTTAGAGATTTAACAATTATTGATTTACGAAAGGGAATCTTGGGTACCTTTGAATTAATGCATTAGGTGAATGATATACTTATACCTTTGCTTGGAACATAAGAATTTCGATGGTCAAACTTTTTAGAACACGTATTAAAAATAAATAAAAACTAAGATTTGGATCAGGAAATAAGAAACCTTTTAGAATAAGGTAATTTATGAATATTATCTAAAGTATATCTTCAGTACATAAGAACATGCTTACAGTTTCATTTCTGAGTTTTTAGGAACTTACCCATCTTTTCCCTTGCGGCTTTTTTAAAACATTCGATTTTATTACATTCCAGCTTTTAATGACAAACTTCCGTAAATGGATAAACATTCTTCACGATCTGAAAAAAATTAAAATCAGTAAATTACTACGAGTTTAGTTCTAACATCAATAAAATGCTTCAGGAAATAAGCTGCTGCGATATTTAAAAGAAATTAAATCGTAGCAGGAAATTAGTTTTAACTAAAGAGATCAAATCAAAGATATAAATATTAATTATTTAATTCGAGTTTTCACAATATTTAAAAAACGTTTCGTGAAGACTTCATTCCTAAGCAAGGATTCAAATTTGGAATGTTAACTAAAAAGGTTTAAAATCTTTGTATTCAGTTAAAAGCCAATACCATCATTTGAATTTTCATCTAGTTGAAACATTAATACTAGAGTATTTTAAATTTAAATGACACGAGAGAGAAAATATTTGGTTTAGAAGGAAGAATTCGGAACACAATTTATTAAATAAATCAAAAGCATCAAAATTATTTACGGTATGGTTTATATTCACCCTATAGGGCAAGAGACACTTTCTTCAAGTAGCTTCCTTCTATACGATATACCTTAAAGTTTCTTTACACATTAAAAAATAATTAAAAACATTTCCGAGTTATACAATTCAATAAAAGGGTTATGAAGAGATTTTTCTAAATCATCAGTTCCACTCATTTTTATCACTGACACTTGCCTACCGTGTCGCCCATATTAGCGTCACATGAAGTTTCAGTGTAAAATTTGATGTCAGTTGAACACGGCAATATTTAGTTTATATAAATACGTTGTTCACTTGGGAATCGCCTGTGATTCACAAGTATCTATCAGATATTCTCTTTTCTACTTCAATCAAGAGATAGCAACGCTGTAAGCATCTTTCTTGTTCAAGGTCAGAATCAGGCATGAATCGTTGGAAGGAAACTGTTAAATGATCACAATGGATTTTGTAGATATAAAATATCTTCTGTGATATGTTTATGCAGTTTTGATGATTTCTCTTTCATAAATGAAATTCTCATACTAATGTTAATGATTAGTATTTATGAAAATTCAAATATAATGTATTACAGTACCTAGAAAACGCAAATTTTATGCAAGTCAGATATTGCGATTGACAAAGGGTTAAATAAAAGGACTACTGAATGGTTCTTTGTTACCGATATTGCCATTCTCGTTTCGTTACTGGTTTTTTCGCAAGAAACTGAATTGTTCGTGATGTATAGAATTTAGATTTAAAATCGTTATTACTTCCTTTTCATACGCGTAACTGAAACTATCTGTATGATAGCCGTTTTAAAATCGACACAAAATATTTGGGATAACATATCTATTTTTCACATTACTCCATTAAGTACCATATAAAAGCATTTGATTTATTCAAATATACGAGTAAGAAAAGTTTAATAAGAAATATAGCAAGCTAATTAAAAGAAACGTCTTTTTTCTTAAACTTAAAGCGGCAAAATATTTTAACCAAAAATTGAATGCATAATAAAAAGAAAACAATCGAGCATTATCGTATTAAAAATCTAAGTATTTAAACAATTGTAATAGACAGGATACAGCACTATGAATGAAAATAGTGTGTAGCAAAACATGTGAATTTAACTAATGCGTTTATAGCTTCATTAAAAATAGTTCCTCCAGTTAAAATGAAGTGAGAATGAACGTACGATTACCGAAAATTGAGCAGAATTCAGACTAAGTTTTGTTTCCATGCTTGGTTTTGATTCGAATGGACCATAGAAATCGAAAGATTCGAATTTAATCCTAACCATAGTACAGTATTTAAGATTCGATTCGTCAAACGGGATTTTTTAGCATTACCCCTCATTGAATATCGAAATCGTGTTCGCACAAATATTTCATGCCTTCGTAAAACGTGCCATTATATATATCGAAAAATTAAAATAATGATGAGAATTTTTGTCAAAAGGGTAGTACTAAAAAATTACAGAAAATTGCATGTGAGAAAATGAGAAACATTTTTTGGAATAAATTACACTTTACTTTTGATTGCTTTTATATAAAATGCATTGTTACTATGTAAATTATACACATGTTAAAAATCTAAGCCAAATTCAACAAAAGTTTACACATTTATAATTTAAAACAAGAAGAATATTGTTAACTTCTCGTACGAGTCTTTCAGACTGAGAAATTAATTAATATTCTGTCTTTCTTTCCACAACCTTTGGTGAAACTTTTTCTGGAAGGATTTCCACATCTTAAGATTAGAAATTTTACTTTTCCAATGATATCAACCTGAATTTTCCTTCAGTCTTCTTTCAATTTATTAATTTAAAAACATTTAATACAAATCATTTTGAAATAAAGAAATTAAATATTCTTTTTTTTTTTGGATAATATGAGCTAGTTTACCATTATACTTTCATTTTTATACATATATTTACTATTTCATACAAAAGATGTATTTACATAAATATTATACATGAAAGGCCCTTTTTCTCGAGCAATTAAAGGTATAATATAAACTGTTTTTCAATGAAATCTAATTAAAATTTTTAGAAACCCTTTCGTAATGGGCATATTTCACCAAGTGATCGAGTTCCAAAATTGAAACTTACAGGTTGATCGATTTGCAATTTACAAAAGTTTTCTTTGTAAAAGTAACATGACGCATTTTGCATAAAGTACGGCAGCCTATACACACGGTCGATGCAAATTATGAAAGATTATAGGGAAGTTTAAGGGAGAGGAGAAAGCTGATCAAAGAGAAATTCTAATTGAATCTTGAAGAGCCCTAGACCCACTGAAATAAACAAAAACATTTCTACGGGCCGATTCTCCTGTTAATTGGCATTAAATTACAGTTAACTGAAAACCCCAAATTTTAAATTAGTTCTTCTGAAAATTGGAACAATCCAGATAAGGAATTTTATCTTAAATGCTACTTTTACTGCAAAATTTTATTTGAAATTTTTTGGCATTGAAATGTTTAAAATGGTTTGAAAATTCACTTTTAAAACAATTTCAAGGAACCTGTTTCAAGAACTCTTCCAAACCACTGCAGACTGAAATTTTCGTATGTACCTACCTCTGTGATTTTAATAGATTTTAAACATAATATTAAAAAATAAAAAAAAAATCTAGGTTTTTCCATAAATTATTTCGAGTTTAAAATGTAATACTATAGCGATGTGAACCTTTTTCACTAGAAGAATGCTTAGATTTAAAACCGTAGTATGGTCTACAATTTTTCGATATCGCACAATATTTAGTATTTGATTTAAAATCGCCTAGTCAAAATCGTTAAATCAGGTCCTTAAAAACTCGAAAAGCTAATTTGTAATTTCCTGAAAGTTTAGAGAAAAATTTGATCTTGCTGGCGGGTCTCACGCAGTTTTTAAATACACCAAATTTTTTTTAAATGCTTAATAAATACCGTAATTAAAGATGAATAAAGATAACACAACAGTAAAGAATACTACACGAATTCAGAGAAATATTAACGTTACGTTTATGGAAATTAGTATTAGCAAAACCACTCACCCTTTTATTTTTTTCGTTACTGAACTACGCTTTTACAACAGTACTTTTTTCAGTAGCATTGTTTTCGAAACATTATCTGCACACAAGGCTGATATACATCGACTCTGATGGTTTTGCCACTTTCCAAGCATCCAAAGTATACAATAAAGGGTCTTATTCCACCAAGCACAAAGCTGTGTCTTCTGTTAACGTTTCGTTTCGAAGCAGGTGATTCGGAAATAAAAGACCAATGATGTTTACGGTTCCTTTTTGTTCAAGAAAATCTAATTCAGGAATTAACCCTTCCTGTGGCATGATAAAATTTGAGCCGTTTTATTATTTTATTTTCGTTCAACATGTTACTCTCTCGGTTACAGAGCTACTGATTCTTCGTAAATATATGCGGATGCAACTGAGCGCTTTTCTTCTTCTATTCTCACTCGGATACAAGCTGTACGCCCTCTTTTAGCAAAACCTAACGGTTATCAATAATAACGATATGTTTATTCACCCTCATGCAAATATATGCTTCATGGCGCCTTTCAACAGAGATTTGTTAATAATAAAGGACGGTTATTGAACCTTCCTGCATCTCCAGACGCAAATCATTTGAGTCAGTTTCGTACAATCATTCAATCATAATTCTCCTCAAAGAAAGCATCTTTTTAATGCAGCTACCGAAGTATTAATGCCTCATTCAAACTCGTAATAAAACGTTAACGGTGAAGCATTCACTGATAATGAAACATTCAATTCCGAATTGTACATTTTACGGAACAGCTTTCAACGCGTTTGACAAACTTCACAGTCCTGCAGTGACTGACGATTGACGGGAAAATTAAGCTCTGACGCCATCTCCACAGAAATGCCGATACCTAATATTTGAATTTCTTTTTCTCCCTAGCGGCACGCCTCGAATGATCTTCATAAAATAGCAAGCATCTGACATGGAAGGAAGAATCAATACAAGACACAAATAAGATTTAAAAAAAAAGAACTAACGACAAAGAATAAAATCTTATCAAAATTTTCCAAACAAGTAATGATTATTCAGATAGTGTAAACTGTATTTCTTCCTCTATGTAGTCTTTGAAACAAAAAATGAATCGTTATCAGGATGCACGGAGACAGTGAAATTGTCTATTGTTTCTCTTTTTCTTAACAGTCAAAAGTTCAGAAGGCAGAGGAACGAAACCAGCAAGAGTGATCACCCAAACACTTTCTCGCATACTATTTAATAAACTTGAATTTCCATGTGAGACGCGTTTATCCCACCCATTGGAACCAGAATTTTACATAAAATTACAATTGCAGTAACAAAATCATTCGCCACATTTGGTATATTTAAATCACTATGCTTTTGAGTTAAACCGCTTGCATATTTTTGAAAGTGCAGACGACAGAAGATAAGTATCTATACTATACATATTAAATCTAAGAATCGAATTTTATGCATCTAATTCTTTTGCAGTTATCTGGTTAGTTTATACCGGAACCCCCAGACAGACAGACCTCCTCCGAATGGATTTTGCAAAAAATTGGATAGGAATATACTAATTTGGCGTGAAGATTATATACCAAATGACATCCGCTCCGCTCAATGGATTTTTTCACAGGCAGATAAGCGAACAGACAGACAGACAGACAGAAGAATAGAGAGACATAATTATAGATTTTACATGCCCTTGAAAATACAAATCGACAGACGTTCAACCTCTTGTAGGATTAGGCCCAAAATTGGATGACTCTCTTCAATATAGATATTAAATCTGTATATTGAATTTTCTCGGTCGAGCTCTCTTCGTTTTGCAGTTATCGTCAACTTATATTTGTACAGCTGGACAGAAAGCCTTCCTCTGAAAAGAATTTGCTCTAAATTTGATAGAAATCTGCAAATTTGATAAGCCAATACAACATTTGTATAAGCGAATACAACATTTCATCCGTCTAGCTCAAAGCAATTTTTGAGCTATTTTTGTCATAGACGGTCAGACAGACATCTTACACAAATGTGTTTTTTTGAATTCAGGGAGTTTTAAAACGCGGAGACTCATCAAGATTTCGAGTTCGAATTTTTTGACGTGTACAATACTTTTTCTCTACTTAACTACAAGAGAGTAAAAATTCAAGAAGATAACCGGATTCCCCTTCAGACAACTTTCCAGAAAAAGCTAGAAACAGTATGCCAATCAGATTTCGTATGTTCGTGAGGAATGGTAGGAAAGATGATTTGTCATTCTTCCCATGCGAGCTACAAGGAAATAAATAAAAATTTAACAAAAAATGGCATTCTTTGTGTTTTAGTGATAAAGTTTGAGTTTAGGGACATAGCAGGCAGGTTGGAGAATGAATTTCACTTCAATGCGTTATGTATGTTGGGCAGGTGCGTTTTAACCCTTTCTAGGGCCGTGGGAAGTATGCTTCCCACCAAATTTATCAATCTTTGTATGAAATTATGTAGGTTGGCATAAGTTCTGAGATATTTTTTTAGAAAGACAGAGACTTAGATGCTTCAGTTCTTTATCTCAGATCAAATGATGTGTCTTGATTTGTTACTTAATTATTAATTAACCAAATGAATTAATGAATCAAATTAAATTTATCTTATAAGCTAAATGAATTCCTTTTCTTATTCTAATTTCAAGCCTAAGAATATTTTAACATAATATGACTAGAAAAAAATGGCCCTTTAAAAGGTTAAATACATTATTTGAGGGTCAGAGTTTACAAATTGGTGTGGAAATTTGAAGTCTGGTATGCTATGTCAGTTATTGGCGCCATTATTTAATCACTGCTGAAGATTATGAGGATTATTCTAAAATAATATTTATTTGGATCCGAAACGATATTTTGATCTGATGCAACTTAGCAGCAAACTAAATTAAACCAAACAACTACCCGAAAGTGTCATCTACAAAGAATGTAATCTTAAAAGTGAGCAAAATTTGAAGAGAAAAGGACCAGTTGACAACGATTGTAAATGCTGAAATATGTTAACATGACTTCGTTGAATATTTCTAAAGTAGCTAATCATATATCCCAATTTCAATTGATTTCAAATTTAGTAAATGTCTTTTACCTAAATGCTTTTCCATATCATTAATTATTTTACTGATAATGAAGTGCCTGGAAAATGCATCGAATAAAAATTTTTGATATTCTTCTAATCAAGATTGGTATTTGTAGAATATCACATAAACTTATTATCTTATAAAAAATCTTAACAATGATGATCTTTAAGAACTGAATAACAATAAATAATAAAAAGAAGAAGTGACATCTAATTAGGAGGATAGATGTTTTATAGACTTGATATTCCGGTGTTTTCCTTTAAAAACGAGACATTTTCCTTAGTAAAAAGATTCATAGCCAATGAGTACTGTTAATGCTTTTAGCTTTTCTCTATACGGATTTTGGTGGAGGATTTTTAGTCTACTTTTCATGGATTTTGTTAATAACTGGAAGCTATAGTTTTATTTATAATGAAATATAAATAATGCATTAAATCTTTTGGACTTCAGAAATAATAGTTCATTGAATATTTTTGATTATTTTCAGATAGAAATTTATGCATTGTGCAAGGAAAACGATACAACTGCTCGTCATACCTGGCAAACAATTTTAAGGTAGGATTATCAATTAATTACGGATTATTGAAATTTGGAAACGTTGTATCGTGCTATGAAATGGATGACATTGCTAGATTCTCCACTTCAAAACCGGAGTGTTATGATTATGACGCACGTTAAATATATCAATCAAGTAGAAAAATGTAGAAGTCATTAATCAAGTAGAAAAATGAAATAACTATCAAAATCTTAATATGGCTAAAAATGAATTATCTCCAAAGACCTAGATAATTTCACACTGAATTAAACTGCAAACTGGATACTAAATGGATTTTAATAATTTTGAAACTAGATTTTGATGTTGAATCGAAAACAATAGCTACTTATTTCTGACCAAAATGAAAATGAAAATAATCTGGATGAGAGAATTTGAATTTTCAACAGATTCTTGAACTATAAAATTATGAGGCAAAATTTGTATCTAATTACCCCAAAACATTCGAAAAGTGCTGAAATCGAACCTTTCTGTAAGACAATGATACCAAACAGAATGCACATAACAGTGGTCTAAAAAAACGAAATTAGAAACAAAACCCATTTAAAACAAGTATTGCAAGAAGAATGGGGTAAAATATCTTCAGATACCACCAAAAATGGGTCGAGTCACTACCACGACGTTTAAATGCCTTTATAAAAGCCAAAAGACATGCAACTAAATACTGACGCTTTATTTCTATGTGAGATATCAAAAAAATTTAATAGGTGTATTCTCGATTTTTTGAGATAAGAATCTGCATATATTCATTTAAAATTCTTCTGAAACTTTTCAATTAAAAAATTTTTCATTGATTATCCTTTGTTTTAACTTTAAATTAAACCATTTGCTGTGCTTAAAATTAAAAAAAAAACATGTTTGCACTTCTCATTAATGTGTTATTAATATTGAATTTGGTTTTATCAAGTCAAAGTAAGGTGTACTCTCAATTGTTTGATCAAATGCAACTAATGAAGCATAATTGCAAAAATATCCAAAACATGTATTTAAATAATAAAAGTAGACAAATGATTGAACTGCAATGCACGAAATCCATATCCCTGACAAATTTCGTGGGGAAAAAATGGAGGATTCGATAAAATCTGTCTCAATGCTTTCTTTCGGTCATCGAATATTTACTCACGCGTGTTGTGTCAATTTTTCATTTTATATTTTTTGTGTGTGCATTCTCGATGCTGCATAACAAAAAGGAAATATAAAAAAATGAAATATCATGAAAAGTTATTTATTAAGTCTAAATCATTATTATGAAACGATGCTTCGAGTTATAATTTCGAATCTCCTTCAGTATTTATTCTTTAACATTTCTTCATTTTAGATAATTCGGAATGTACAAAACAAAGCTAAATTCAAAAAAAAAAAAAAATATTGGAAAATTTTATATATAAGAAATCATAAATCTAAATTAAATGCTGTTAAGCAGATTTTTGCATTTAAAGCCCTTGTAATGTCGTAACCAAGTTAGTAGTCGTATTTCATGAATAAGCAATTTTAAATGAGCAAGGACAAAAATTTATCTTTCTGAATATTTATTGATAAAATATACAGAAGTTAGACATCTCCAAAGGAAACTACAAGCTTACAGATTTAAAAAAAAATGTCCGTCATAGGATTGAAAAAATGGTTCAGATGTGAGGACTTTCGAAACTTCCAGAATCGAATATTATTTCTTGTAGATCGATGATCACTGACTCATTTTTTCCTGGTGAGAATACTTTAAACATCACAAATCTCAAAGAGAGAGATGCAATTCTCGAAAATCATTGTTTGGTTTTAATTCTCTAACAAGAATCAAGCTGGCGATCCGTCGCAATTATTACTCGAAGGAATATATTTCAACAAACGACTCCCTACTCTGATGAGATGACACAGATTAAACAAATTTACTCCTTTGAAACAGGAATGACGAATGAGTGTTTTAGAAACATATCCTTTTCTTTTGGTGTACATCAGAAAAAAAAATGATGATAATCATGCATGAGACTAAACCGCTTTCCTTTCTTCTCTTTTTCCCTATTCATGAAATTCTGTCTTGCTGCCGAAACTTGGAAAAGAAATCAAAATTCTTCACCAATGTTAATGAGTCTTAAACAATCGAAAAGCGAGGGGTGAGAAGATGTCATCTGACTTTAGTCTTTTTGAGGAAAAAAAACAGAGTTCTTTTATTAGCTTCGGAAAAGAACTGCAGGTTGAATTTTTTTAATGTCTATAAAATTATAGTTTTGAGGCAATGGTTTCATCACACCCTACTCTCACCTTTTTAACAAATTTCTTGTCCTATTTTAAATACTGAAATTTTGTATTACCATCACTGACATAGTGAGAAAGTTTCAGCACTGGACGAAGCGTAAGCGAGTTCTCTATAACAATTTCAAATGGATAAACATATTTTATTTTGGTACCCCACTAAAGCAGCTTCTGTTGGAGCTGAAATCCGGTGTCATATGACATTCGATATCATGTAATATTTCCTGTGAATTCAATACAGGGAACTTTATCAAGCATTAAAAAAAGTTATATTTATCTATTAAATAATTTCAAAATTATATTATTTTCTGTAAAAGTCTGTGGCGTAGAGGAGGGTAAATGACACTTTGTAATCATTTCTCTTTGCCTCTACCCCGTCTGCCTTATCTCATTAGATCTCCGATGTCGCGATGACCTACTGGTAAGAGTAGACTTCGAAATCGGATCTACACCAAATCCCTATCATCATTAGGGTCCTCCTCTCCCCTCCCCCCTAATAAAAGGGAAAATAAGAAGCGTTAAGTTTGTACACTAGTTGATGCAGGTCTTGGTGACATTTTTTTGGCTTAGGTCTAAATTATTTGGTGACTTTTCGCTTGCAGCCGCCAAAAAGTTCCAAATATACTGTTGTGGTAGTTTTCTGCCACAGCAATACATTGCAAGGGTATTTTATGGAAAATAGAAGATTTAGAGGTTAGGAGGCTATTATATTAGATAAGCTGAACTATTTTAATTTATTATCTAAGCAAAAGAAAGAATTATGCATGCAATTAATATAGAAAATATATAAAATCGGGAACAAAAATGGAAAAAATGCCGCTGTGCAACGATGCCTGGTGATATATGCTGGCTGCTTCCTTAGTGAACATCTCTGATGAATAAGATTTGCAAAACATTCAAAACTGTGAACAAGTGGAATGAGAAAGTAAGTAAAATATATACTATAAGTCAGCAACAACTCAAGTTCATAGGGCAGGGAAAAGTTACACATTGCGTCATTACGCTGCCCTAAATAGGTCTGAATATGATCGTTTTTTTCTTAGACGTTCTAAATCAGAATAATATAAATCTTATGTATATTTTTCTTCCGGGAAACGGAAGGTTTCGGAAAGTTAAATAAATTTTCGCACAAAAATCTCTGAAAAATCCACAATTCGAAAATTAAGATGCTTTTTGTATCACAGGTAACCTTTTAAAATCGATTGTGAAATTGCCATAATCGATACTTTATCGTATCTATCTAAAAAATAGTACGAGAGGGGCATAATGATTTCTTAGGAAAGCATCGACGTCCGAACTAGAGTCCCAGTTTAGAGGTTTGAAGCCATCAAATATCCATTGCGTATATGATCCTGATGTTCAGTTTGTATGATCCATTGGCTGGAAGAGGAAGTTTAAAGAACATTTCTAGCAAAGATGACACATTCCCTTTATCTAATCACAATTCGGAATTACGAAGTCTATCCCATACGAAGGTACCGCGATGCTTCAAAATGATGATAGGTTCTGTGATGCATGGTTAACGTTACTAAATTATACAAAAAAAGTATGGTACTGCTCAATCTCGATTATTTACAAAATGAAGAAATAGAATGTGCCAAATTTTCATACGAATTGACTGCCAGATTAGCGGAGGTTCATTAAAAATGTCTTTTTTTTTACCAAAACCTAAGTTCACTCGATAGAGAATATCAAGTCATGTAATATCGCGCAGAAAGATAGCTTATTTGCAATAAATATAATAAACCATGAGTGGTAGCTTATTGTTGTCGTCCCAAGATCACTGACATCAACATGAAGTGGCTTTTTTTTCATTTCTCATTCGTTCTTCTGAAAAATAAAGGAATGCCAAATTATAAAGAACACTCCATTTACAGTTTATCAAATTCTTAAAGCCTTTTAATTCTCATTTTTTAATGGAAAGTTTTAGCGCATAGTTACATCACTCACGTGAAGTTGAATCATAACCTCATTATATTTGAAATTAATATATTTAAAAAAATAAAAGAATTCCATGCAGAACCATTGAACTGAATTTAGTTTAAATCGCTAATAAAGAATAAACCAATGTAACAAAATTTTATAAAGCAGTTTGTTTAGTTCCGTGCAGTTACTTCTATAATTGAGGACTAAATGTTGTAAATACTTAAATGCCTAAAATAGAATATTAGAGAGTGCCTTCTTTAGGGAAATCAGTGCGCAAATTAACAATATAACTAATTTTGTACGTAGAAAACTATCTGGTACCTTCACGATTAACGCATGATGAAAATTTCTGTAAAAGGATTGCTCCTTTTACGCTAATGTAACAAACGTTGTTTGAATTGGGGAACGTTTAAAATTTAAGTCTGGCAGTGGGTTATAGATGTACCCATTAACCTCCTGTTCCCTCTCTACGTCGCCATAGAATATATCGCTCACATATAATCCATTGCACACAGTAAGTATATTCATTACATTTATTTGACAAGCGAAGACGTAAGAGCAGAAGCTGTGGTCTGCCGAACACTATGGGATTTGTTCCCGGTCATTAGGAATGTCGTGTCGACTGAGTCCTACGAAACGCACGAAGAACGACAGTGACGAGACGGTGTCAGAAGTCGAATCGAGACGTTGATCAGAGGGGTGGAATTTCACAGCATTGTACTTGTACAGTTCGGTAAATGCGTTAAAAATTCCCTTTTGCATACGTATGTTTAGAATATGAATTTATTGCAAATGCCTGAGCAGTAATTGTAAGAATTTTCAATGTATTAAAATGCCTTTTTTTAACGTTTAGAATAATTGCAATTTATAGAACATCTTGTAGAGCGGGAAATTTACCTAGAATATAATCCATTGTAAATAAATTGCCCTGTGAATTTGTTTACTAGCATTCACATTACTAGCATAGCTGATAATGTTTACCTCATTGTAAGAAAATCTCTTTGCATACTGTTTTGCAATGAAAGAGCCAACAACAATATTGCCGATTTTGTATTGAAAATTTAATTTCATTACATTTTCATGATCAATAAACCACAATGTGTTGTACGTTAGGTTAATAACTCTACCGTTTTCTAATATAGGTTAATGCATTAGAGCTTAATATTAAATAATGTAATTTGAAGTTGGTTCCTTATTGCGAAACTGCAGTAGGTAAAAAAAAAAAATTTTAGCAGTGAAGTTAGGAAAATGTAATTAGAAAGTGGTGTCGGTAAGTTCTATGAGTTACGATAAATTTAAATTTTGTTTCGAGCCTAGTTGGTTGGCAAATTTCATACTGTTTTTCTTTTTGGTTTCATTGACATTCCACATCAAAATCAGTTAATAAAATTGTTTTGGCTTCAAAAGGTTTATTAAAATAGACTTAAGAATTTTATTTTAAATTGTATATATTTTTATTTATTCCTAATTAATCTTTTAAAATTCTAATGTTTCATATTAATACGTATGTTCTTTTTAAAATTCTAATGTTTCATATTAATACGTATGTTCTTTTTAAAATTCTAATGTTTCATATTTGTAGTAGATCCGTAATTTTCTGTATAAAAATAGAACTATTACGATAAGTTTAAGAATCTCTAAATTTCAAACATGAACATCTACGTAAATTATTTTTCAAATGCCAATATTGGGAAATAATTACATTGGTAAGTAACATTTTAATTTACAGATTTTATATTATTAGTAAATTATTATTTTTCAGTCATAGATTTAGAATTTTATTAACATATATTTATTAAAGCAAATTGTTTAACTTAAGAAATGATTCATAGTCTTCAGGAGTGGTCCTTGTACATAATACTCCTTTTTTTAATTAAACTTTTTAAAATTGGTTATTGTTTCAAATGAAAATATACATAGTTTTCTATAAACATTATTTTATTACACAAGGATATTTTTGCAGTCCGGCCTATTAAACAGAATAGGTAATTTTCAGAAATATTATTTTGAGTATTCAATTTTAATTTCAAAATTGAATTCCTAGTTATGTTTAATTGATAACAAAGTATGCCATCACATATTGGCATACTTTGTAGCTCCTAGTTGGTTCCTAACTTATTTTGTTAAAGACGTTGTTAATTCATTCATTTTTATACTCACATTCATTTTTATTTTTAGAAGAGATAATTTGTTGATACAGAGAATTTGTTATAAATCTACCTGTTTAGTGTAAAAACCACGCATTAATTGTATTCATCTAGCTTGTTATAATTGTGAATTCTTATATTTACATAAGAAGGGCTATAACCCTTCCATCAACAGTTTAAAACTAAAATTTGACACATCTATCCACAAACAATGAAAAAGAACCTAGTTAAAAATATACCAAAATAATTAAATTACTAATCATAATTCTTATACTATTACAGAGTAAGCTTGAAAACGAATAGCCATTTTTCAACCAATTTATATAAAATTCTATGGCTATCAATGTGTTGAGAAAAACTTTTATTTTCTTTTATAAATAAACTTCTTAAAATGATAAACACCAAGTACTTTTAATGCTAAGTATTACCAGAATTTCTCCTATACAATGAAATTGCCATTGGTAAACAGTTATTTGACTACTCTAAATAGATTTAGAGTTAATTGCTTTCTGCGAGTAATACAGATTACATTTCTTAAATTTTTATAGCTTTAATATTAACTCTTGTCACTTGTCGGTAAGGGGATGTACAAAAATTGCATAAAATGAAGTTTACTATGATGCATTATTAATTTAAAATAGATTCAAGGATTTATATCAGCATTTACAGACAGGTGGTTTGAAACAAATTTTTTTTTTGCTTGCACCACGCTAAAATATTGATATATTTACATTTTTACCTACTTTTTGATTTATTAAGACATCTTATATAACTAATATAAATATAGATATGTTGTGATTAATTTTATTAATACTTTTTTTTGTTTTTTCTCTTCCAAAATGGAAATTCTGGAGGCTGTTGCTGCAAGTTACAGAGGTTGCCTCAACTATTGGAGAATTAAAAATAAACACTCCCATTAAAAAGTGCTTCCAGTAAATGCACAAGCTGTTTAAGACGTCCGAAGTCCTCTGGTAACAGAATATTCTACTGAAATATTTATTGATATCACATGAACCCTGGAATCTTGCCTTACTATGGGTGAACTTTTTCAGATGCGAATGGAATGAAAATAGTTGTAAGGTAAATAAATTTACATTTATTCGTTTTCATTTTTTTTCTTTTGCAATTACTAATTGTTTCACTTATATAGTGGAATTTTTTTATGATTCACTTCCATATAACCTGAAGCATTGGATAAACTAAGACTAGGTTTCATAAATCTTGGAAAAAAATGACCCATATTAAGCACGAAACTTTCATTAACATTTTTTTTGTTTGTTTAGTAATGCAAATCCATGCACTTATTTGTGTTTTAATATGAACATTGGGGGTGACAGTTTTATATCCCATAGCAAGAGGCGCAATGGAAAGTTCGAGTCTTGTTAAAATTTAATAAATTTGTTTAATACGTTGACTGCCATGCTGAATTTCTTATGATGCAATTTATATTGGCCCGCCAGTCAAAGATGATCACCACGGCAATCAAAGTGTATACACCTTGATTGCACAATGATACTCATTTCACAACATATTGAAATCATTTGTCGTTTAGAAATCGGATACCAATTCAGAAAAAAGTAAAGAATGCCTGAATAGTTCTGGGTTATACAATGAATAATTCCATTGAATGTTTCATTTTACAGAATCATGATGAAAGTTCTCATATCACTCCTCATTGTAGTAGAGCCCATTTTGTTTGTTTATAATATAAAAATTATAACATTTAAGCTCTATTTCGTAAAAATAAAATGACTGGTTTGCAAATATTGCGAACCCAAAACTCTGACATTGATTCAATGCAACATTTTAATCATTAATACATTTGATTTTGCCTGTAATATTTAAATTAATCTAAAGATTTCACTATTTGGTGGTTTCAGACTTCTAGGGAAAAATCGGAGAAAATGCGTGTATTTATCTAGGTTAGTAAATAAAAAAAAATCAATATTACAAAAAGCTTAAATGGAAGTATGAGATTATGTATTGCTCATGTTCCTTTATCACTCACATAAGGTGTCCGTGTTTGCATAAATATGTATTAAAACCTATGATTTGAAGACATTCTAAGTCATAACTTGTTAGCATGAATGGAATATTCTTTTATACGAAATATTTATTGATAAAGTGACAATTTTTTGCCTAAAAGCAAAAGAAAAAAAAGAAATGAATCCATCATTCTAGACAGAAACATTTAGTGAAACTGCATCTTTATACATTGAAATATCGGCTTTAGAATGCTTAATTTTTTTTCTTTTTCTTTATCATCTCGACAACTTAAAAAAAAAAAAAATCTTTCATATTATTACGGCTCGGTACAAAAATTTCACCTTCTTTTCCCGTTAAAAATCTATAGTGTTTGTTTTTGGCACCATATTGCCAAAATCACAGTATAGTTGATCAGTAAATACAGTTAAAAATCTGCATCAAGTTTTAAACTCAGTCTGTCAAAGGAGTGACGGCCAATCTGTTTGTAAATTTACGAATATGTGAATGAAATGATGTTAAATTCCACCTATATTTACTCGGAGTTCAAAGGGATTTTGGGATGTCATGTAGTCGCCAATGCAGGAGTTTGATGATGATATGATGCAGAAGTTTGGAAAGAAGATTACCTGATCAATTATCACCTGTGTCATCCGATTACAATTTACGGAAAAGAAGAAAAGGTATGATCAAAATCAATCCTATTCTAACTTCAAAGAGGTACATTTATCTGAAGTAGGATGTATTGGATATGTTAATGTAATATCTTATTCAAAGTTGATATAATTAGGAATGTTTAAACTCATGCTACTGTAATATCGTGTGATCACGAGTTCGAATTCTCCAGGGACAATTTATCAATGGAAGATTTAAATTTTCAGCATTTGGTTTACAAATCCTACAAAAAGTTTTGATTTTTAACAGGATAAGGCTTTTATTCTATGAACTCGGAAATTTGATATCTAGAGAATTTAATCAAGTTCTTAAATCAAATGGTAAGCACGTTTCGTATAGAAACTTGAATTTATGTCGCACACGCAAACGAGAACATTTTTTCCAAAATGCTATGATATGAAGTTGTTTTGAAAATTCTATATTTAATTAATTCCTGTAATAACTCGGAATATTTAAGTCGTATTTGTATACGAGCTAAGTGTAAGTTTTTTATTGTTTTTTTGTTTTCTGTTTTCCTTCAAAAACTGGAGATACCTGGATGTCATTGCGAAATTTCACTACTTTTTGTTAAATATAATTGATACATAAATATCTGAGGCACTTGCTTTATTCGTTAAATGTGCTCGATTTGATGATTTTGAGAGAGAATGAATTTTTCAAAGACTTTTCAAAAGATGTTCAAGCACTGAATTATTTAATAGCCATCAGATAAATGATGTCCGGTTTTGTATATCAATCATTTAAGAACACGTCCTTTCATTCGGTTATTTTTTTTGTGAAGGGAGGGGGCAGATTTTTTCTTATCTTTGAAAGGGAAAATCAGGATTTCCAGCATTCTGAACTCGAATGATCTTAGAAGTTAAAGGATTAGTGCAGTTTTTGAAATGAAGTACCCCCAAGAGTGTGAAATAGCGCCATTTACTCGAACTTGCAGCATGTCAGTGAAAGAGCAAAAGAATCATACTGTGCTCTTAGCTCCCTTTATCTTAACCACTGCTTAATGACACTCATTTTGAGTTCCATCAAACTTTAATGCAACCCGAGGTGTCGCATTCCGGTAACTAAATTAAGAAATCGATTTTTTTTTTTTTTTTTTTTTGCAAAAAGGAATTTTAAAATTATTTTAACATTTGATCAATTTTCTTTAAAAAACTTTTGAGTATATTTTTTGTAAAGTTACATTGATATTTATATTTACATTAATATACATTTTAATGCCATTTATGTCTTTAAATGCCATTTTATCAAATTCAAACTAACAGAAAATTCTTAACCCTTTCGGGACGGAAGTTCTCTATCCTAGACGCACGCACGGAATCAACGAAAAATAAAGTTTAAGTCCTAACATCGCCATTTTTTTCTACCTTTTTAGATTATTAGCTCATTAACAATATGAGCACATTTTTCCGCTCACAAATTGCGTTTTTTTTTGTTTTTTGCCATAATAAACCGAAACCAAGGCTTTCCGCAATAAAAAAAGAAGTGCGCGAAATGTATCTAAAAGCTACACAAAATATAACAGAACTGACGGTAAAACCCGAAAATGCTCAGTTACACAGTAATAAAAAAGAAACGCAAATGATTCTATCAAGTGGAAAGTTACACAACCCAGCTCTGTTTATTTACATAAATCTTATCCCCCCCACCCCCACAACAACTGACCAAAGACGGAATAAGAGCAAACTGAAGGTCAAGTTACTAAAACTATATTTTTATTCAAAAGTAATGGACATAGGGAGCCATCTAGTGGCATTTAAAAAATTGTTCCAGTTTAAAAGACACAAAAAGCATCACCGTCACATGAGTTCGATTTCCAGAAATGCACAGGTGGCACGCCCGGCTGTGAGAGACGTTCGTTGGTGATGCATATATGACACACCCATCGCGAAAGGGTTAATACATTTTTCACTTTCGAATCGCCTGTGATTCATAACTATTTATTAGATATTCTCTTATCTACTTCAATCAAGCAAAGTTGTAAGCACCTTTTTAGTAAAAGATTCGAAACGGGTATGAATCATCGCAACGAAATTGCTAAATGATCACAATGTGCAATTTGTGTGAAATTTACTATATATGCGTTATATATAGCAAATTTCATATAAATAGGATACTGCAACTAGTGAGGGCTAAATAAACAATGAATGGTATTTGGTCATCGATACTGCCATTCTCGTTTCATTCTTTTGGAGGAAATTGAAATGTTCTCGATTTGTAGAATTTAAATTTTAAACCATATTACTGCATATTACTATGCATGAAAACAATTTAAATTATGCATCGACATCAAATTGGCTCAAGAAATTTAGGATAATGTATCGAATCTCATTATTATTCAATAGGGACAACATAAAATATTTGATTTATTTAAATATACATCCCCCGGGGGCACCTCGAAATGAGGATGAGAAGCTTCCGGCATGGTGGTTTGTTCTTGCCACTCTGCAGGATAATTGAAAAGGTGGGGGTCTGACTACTCCCATGGATGACTCAACGTACTTCCAATGGGTAAGGTTGTACCGTGGGCGGTGATGGCCTTTAGAACTCAACCACAGATCCTGCCAGTGTTGCTGTAGTGCTGTTCGGTCATTCAATATTTAATATCTGTGTGCCTTCGGACGGGTCAACGTGTCAGTGATATGACTTATTCAAAAATACAAACAAGAAAAGTTGTAAAATAAATATAGAAAGCCAGTTAAGAGAAATGTCATTTTAAAACTAAAAATGACAAAAAAATTTTATATCCACTATTTAATGCACAATAAAAAAACCTTAAAATATGATTATAATATTAAAAATTTAGGTTGAATAGCTTAAACAAGTAATTGTAATGCATTAACAGAATATAGCACATTGAAATCAACAATTGTGTAACAAAACTTGGTAATTTTTCAAAATTTAGAGTTTTATTAAAAAAAAAAAAATTCTTTACTTAAAATGCAATGTATTTAAGTCCCTTAAGACAGATTTAATTCAACCACTGAAATGGAGGCAAGTAAATTTCTGACTAAATATGACAGATGTACGATGACAGCAACCGCTTCAGGTTATGAGAAATTAGCATTTTATGTATAAGAATAAAATTTATATAAAAGAAACAAATATTTAGACCAATTCGAGATCAAAAATTTTATTTTTTTAATTATATCAACTTGATTTTTGTGCAATTTTTTCTTCTGTATTAAATGTTCTAAATACAGGTGGTTATCAAAATAAGGAAAACACCTGTGAAAAAAAGGGACATTTTTGAATGCGCTTGGTAAGCATTAAAATATAATAATACCCACCAGTTTTTTTTATACATAAATAGCAATGCATATATATTTTGGTGGTATGTGTTAACTTTATTGAACTTCTGCAATTCTTGAATTTTTTTCAAAACCGTTAAATGTCGGACCTCTCAGATTTTGAAAGAGGCCAAATTGCAGTAGCCCGTCTAGCTGGAGCAAGTGTGACTGAAACATCCCAACCTTTATGTGTTTTTAGAGGTACGGTGTCTAAGCAACATACACACAACGCTGCAAGACAAGCTCGGCAAAGCAAAATAGTGGGCAGAATCATGAGAAGCTCAGTGAAAGAGACCGACGGGTATTGAAACGAATTGTTAAGTCTGAAAAGTGAACTGCAAAAAAAAAAAAAAAAAGCGATCGCAGAGTTCTATACCCATCTGGATTCTCCAGTGCCAGTGATTACAGTTAGAAGGTACCTTCATAAACAGAACATTTATGGCGGAGCAGCAATTCCCAATAATTTTTCAACACTCTTTAAAAATAAATGCAGTCTAATATGTGCACATGGAAACTTAATTATTATTTCCTTTATTGAGAATTGTACTATCTCTCTGAAAACAAAATTTTCTCTCCTAAAGTCTCCATAAGGTATGTGTTAGTTTGTAGAGTTCGGAGTTCGAATTATTTTGTTGTGCTGAACGAAAATTGCATATCTATAAAATGAAAGAATTTTGTGAAAGTGTCTCAGTAACTACTTTATGAAAAATTAAATTCAAAATTTATTTTGTTTCTTGAGTTTGTTTATTTCAGTATTAGTTTTTTTTATCAATTACATTCCTTTATTTAAAAAAAAAATCTTTATTGCATAGATAAAAAATAATTTTATCTTAATTTCTTAATTGCATAACTTTTGAGGTCTGATACACTTAAACAAGTATTTTAATAGCCATAGAAAATAATAATACAGTAAAGCAACAGTCTATAGGACAATTAGGAGAAAAAATCAGTTGCGAATGAGGGATATTCCTTTCATACACCTTTTTCTACCACGTTGGGTAAACTAACTAAAAATAATAGAAATTCTATTTGTTACTAATATTCCACTAGAAGTTGTTTCTAAAGATTTAATCTAGATGGCAGCATGATGCAGTCAGAATTTGAAATATTTGTTTTTTGAAACCATATAGATGCAAATAAAAATTAAATGGAAAATTCTGTTATTGTTTTAAAATAGTAAAGTTCTAGTTATATTATCTTGAAAAATGTACGTATAAAATTTTAAAAAATGAAAAAGAAATGTAAAATTTAATTTTCCTACTAGAATAATTAGATTGCTATTTTATTTCAATATAATGAATGTTAATGTAATAAAAGTGGAGTTTTTAATATTTTATTAAAATGTAAGTGCTTTCCTACATCGACTGTGCAAAAAGATGGTTTTAATTATTTTACTTTTAACGGATAAAATAACAAATTAAAAGTTTTAAAAGGTTTATATTCTTTAATAGATTAATGTTAAAATATATTGTTGTTGTTAAAATGCACTCTGTCTGATTGGAGGGGGCGATTTCCTGTCATGATAATGGTTTTTTTAAGTGTTTTACCAGCTTCAGTAAAGAAAACAAAGAACATGGAATTAATATCGTTCTTTTCTTATTTAAAGAAGTTATTATTATTCCAAGTTGTCCAATATTAAGTTGTTATGATTATTCCAATAAACTGAAGAAGTACTTGGTTCGCACAAATTTCAATCTATGACGTTTGAACCTCAATTTAATAAAACATGCTTACAACAATATACAAATGCACATTCGAAGTATTATTTTTGAAAATTAATTTTGCTGTAAATTCTCTTCATCAAGCAGTCAATAACTCCATTTTGTTATGTTTCTTATCCACATTTAGTTTTCATAGAAATAGTAAAATGTCTTTGTTGTGTTTTTAAATATTGTACTGTTAAATCAATAAAACAGATACAGAAGATATAATCACTTCAGTTTAGAAAATATTAAAAATTCTATTTCAAATGATAATGTCAAGAATTCAGTACAATTTTGAATCCATTCTTCGGGATATTACGTTACAACGCAATATAGGAGACTGTAGTATGAAATATTAAGTGATATTGTTAAGAGTTTGTAATATTGCCTCTCTGCATAGTTAGTTTCATGAAGCTTTATATAGCTCAAAATGATGCTAAATGGATGCCGGTTTAATGATCTAGTCTTGACAACAAACTTCGTATCAAATTGGCAAAGACTTTGGTAACACAAATCTAGGATCTCGACGGTATCTCTATTAGGACAGCCGTTATGGTGTTTGTTCTGAAAAATGCTATGCCCTGTTCATGAAACTATGCAAAACAGAAGTACACAGACTAGAGTAAGGTAATAGTAATGGTTGAGTTAGATAAAGAAAGACTCTTTTTGGATGTTGTTCGTAATGTAAGAACTCGAAACATAATCTATAGAGATAGAGGAGTAGAGAGATTTAAGTCACTGAGTTAGGCTTAAGTGAGTAATTGAGTAGATTCTGTCTTCCGAGAGCTGATCTCTGAATAATCTGCACTGATACGATTGTTTAATAGCTATTTTCTACATGCGTCCTGCTGTTTACTGCAAATGTTCTTCTGTACGCTTTTGCGGTATTTTTACACTACGTTTTGTGTGGAATAAAGCGCCATTATCCTTTGCTGAGTGTATTAGACTTTTTCACGACATATCCGCAAGTCAAATTTTAACGTAATTTGAGTATTTA
The DNA here is from genome assembly GCF_947563725.1 of Argiope bruennichi. Lineage (NCBI taxonomy): Eukaryota > Metazoa > Arthropoda > Arachnida > Araneae > Araneidae > Argiope > Argiope bruennichi. The sequence continues at coordinate 22,562,163 of NC_079156.1, read as the reverse complement.
CATTCGCAACGTCATTGGTTTTGTTACCTGCGTTTCGTGTTTTTGAGCAGAATAAAGCACTGTTAACCTTTATTAGCCCCATTGGACTTTCCCACCCTATAACCCATAGACGGATATTTGGATTTTCAACAACAATATGTTTAAAGATCATGTCGAAAACTCAAAGAAAATAGCAAACGCCCAGCAGCATTCATGAATGCTCATATGGGTAATTGATTTTTGAGTTGATTAAAAAAGTTGTTACATTATAATATTGGTAGAGTAATTAAACCATACCGTTATTTAGGAACGTCACGATTTTAAATTTAATCTCTTTTTATTACTTTCTAGTATACAAAGCAAGGAGAAACAATATTGTAATTGTCAAAACATTCGAATTCGAGTCTTGTCGAATCTTCAGGTTCCAGACCTCCCCGATCCTCCCCGATACCATTTCTGGTAGTACGTATGCCCAAGCGTGTCATATCTCCCTAAAACCCCTTGAGCTATATGGATGAAATTCGGTGTAAAGCCTTTAGTCAAAATCTGTAATTTATCAAATTTTCGAACGAAATTCATTCGGATGAAGTCTATCTGTCCTATTGTCCGAGAACAAATGAAATCGATATAACTACAAAAGGTAAAGCGTTAGGTAAATAAAATTTAGTACATTGGTGTAGCATCTAAAATGTAGATTATCAAATTATGAACCCTATTCATCCAATGGTTGACTGTACGGCGTTTTGTACTTTCACGTACATGTAAATGCGATAACTGAAAAACACAATGATTTAAATAAATTTGATAATACGTGATCTTGTGATTACTATTGTAGTCCTTAATCTGATTTTAATTTCAGTCAGTTGAGAAAAAAGGTTGATTTTGAAAATATACACTCTGCATTTGGATACTGCATATATTATATATATTACTGCATATATACTTGCATATATTAAAAGCATGAGAAGATATATCACATTCCAAAGACTCTTATTTTGGAACTATTGTTCACCAGTGCCACACAAAGCATTCGTAGCCTTGAGAAAGGTGACGAGGGAGGGGGATAATACATTTATAAGAGAGTGCCTGGTTTCTGTTTCTAGTTTCCCATTATCCAAAAAATGTGGTTCCAACTAGTTCAAAAATTCTTGTTCGATTGTAATAGATTTTAATTCGTCATTAATATAGATTAAATTGTTAAATTAAATCAATTGGAACCAAAGCGTACTCTATCTATCAGAAGCATCTATTTAGCAGACTGCCTCATTTTGGGGGACTGCGGTGGCCTGGTGGTAAGGTCCTGGCTCGAGAGCCATAGGGTTTCAGGTTCGAGACCCGATTCGACTGAAGAACCGTCATTTAAGGGGGACTGTTGCACATTAAATCTTTCCGGGCCAAACGTCCTCAAGCTGGTCTGAAGAGAGGGGTGTCAGCTCAGGTGTCGTCCTCGTCATCTGACCGCGGTTCAAAGTGACGAGGTCCCTCCCAAAATAGCCCTAGTGTTGCTTTACAACGGGACGTTAATATAAGCAAACTGCCTAATTTTTGCTAGTTTAAATGTTTATTTTTTTTTCCTTCATGCATTTTTGTAAACTGCACCTATCTTGAAAATTTTAATTTAAGAAATTGTTCGATGGAAACTCAAAACGCAGTTATATTTTAAACACATCAGTAGCAATTAAATATAAAAGAAAACTTTATGCAAAATTAAAAAGAATACCTTGAAACTCGTTTACGTTTTTAAAAAAAATGAAATTTATATAAAATCAGAACATTTTTTTCCGATGCGAGAGTAAGAAAAATTCATAGGTGTTATATCCGCCTTTGACGATACACTATGCTACCAAAAATTGATTTTGGAAAATGGAAGGAAAAAAAATGATTTCTCCTCAAAACTCCTTTCAGATAGGAGAAAATAACAAGAAAACTGAAATAAATGATGTCTTGAAATATCTTTCAGAAAATGTTTTGGTCATTTTTTATTTCCATTACGCTTCGTTCCGCTCACCGAAGTTGAAAAGTTCTGAAAAGAACACTTTATTTGAAGTTACATTTTAGAAAATCCGTAACCTACCTGCAGCTTTCTTCTTTCGAAGCACGATCAAATCTTAACTCCTGTTCTGAAAAGCGTAAAAATTTCTCTTCCCTTCAAAGCTAAAAAAAAAAAAAAAAAAAACCCTATTTATTTCATTTGAAAAAAAAATCAATTCTGAATATCTTTCAAATTTCTATAAAAAAAAAATCGGATTTTTTTAAATGTAGTGTTTATTAATATTTATTAATGTTTTTATTCTATTCAACATCTGACTTAAATTATCGATTTATTTTTACACGGAGTTAACTTAGATTCGGCGTTTATTCTCTTGTACTAGGAAGAAACATTTGAAATATCTATTGCTTAATACCTGCTTATAATGAAAACTAACGAATATCACATATTAAATCACTTGTTGAGACGCGAAAGTAAAATTATTTTTTATAAAAAAAAATCATCGAAATGGCAGGTTGTACTTAAAAAAAAAATCGCTAAAAAATTAATATTTTTAATGCAAAAGAAGGAATCGTGAGTTTTAAAATATTATGATACATAAATCATTTAATCATCTGCAACTTCTTTTAATTAAAATAAAAAATATCAATCAAACCAAATAAATTTAAATAACTTAATTTTCAGAAAAATAAAAAAAGAAATAATTTTAGTATACTAATAAATGGGTTTTTTAAATGATTTTTATTAATTTTTTTAAAAGAAATACTTAAGAATTTACAATTTAATAAATCTTGACTCGTATGTTCTAATATTTTGGAAGTACTATTCTCAAAATAAGAATATAATTTAACTTACTGAACAACTTAATGATTTTTCGAAAAAACAAACAAACTGAAATTATAAATGTATATGAATTGTTTTAAATTTCGTTATATTATCGGTTATTTTTGGATGAAATAAATTTTAATTATCTTTTTTAAAATTTTTAATGATACATTTTGATTTCTCTTTAATTATGCCGATGTAATTCAGATTTGGAGCATGAATCATTCATTTGCTTTGTTTAAATATTTCTGAAATTCATTGTTGGTTTTTATAGAAACATTTCATGAAATCCATTATTTCTAAATTACAGTTTTGTAACTTTTCCCCAAGTAGTTAATGATTTCCTTCACTTTCCATTTCGAAATCGTTTTCAAAGAATTTTCCGACGTATTCGGTGTTGAGCATATAAAAAAGATCAATAATGAAAATTTCAGCTAGCATATCATTAGTTGATCATTATTTTCTTAAGCTATTTCTAAGCGTTTTCATAAGTTCTTTTTCTTTTTCAACCGTTTTGGGACGGGAGACCTCTATCCTAGACGCACGCATGGGACAGAGAGTACGCGAAAGGAATCATCCTACAGGACGTGGGTTTTGCGTCGCTACGCCTAACTTTGAAACAAAATCACAACAAATAAAGTTTAAGTCCTAACGTCATTATAGTTGCTACCTTTTTAGATTAATTCATAATACGAGCAAACACATTCTTCCTCTGACAAATCGTATTTTTTTTTCGCCATAATTTTTCCGTAATAAATAGAGAAATGCGCGAAATGTATACGAAAGTTACGCGAAATACAACAGAACTGACGGTAAAACCCAAAAAGACCAGTTACGGTTACACAGTAATAACGAAAAAAGAAAAGAATTCGGTTGGAGATCAAAAACCAGAATGACTATCAAATGGAAGGTTACACAACCCAGCTCAGTTTATTTACATCACTCTTACACCCCCCCCCCTCTCCTCCACAGCAGCTAATGAGTAAAAAATCAAAAGCTGAATATGAGTAAGTTTAAAGTCAGGATACTAAAACTATATTTCAAAAGTATTGGACACAGGGAGCCATCTAGTGTCTTTTAAAAATTGTTCCAGCTTAAAAGGCACATGCCTCACCGTGCAAATTCTATATTTGAGGGACTGTTTTTGTTTCAGATGAGAGATGCAGAATGTAAAATGAGCTATCGCCAAGAATTTTCTTGATTTACATCCTACATGCATCGTTTGAAAACAAACTGGCAAGCCAGGATAATATTAACGCTGCCGTTTGGGCCGCGTTAGTAGTGACAGAATTAAATACAACGGCGCTTTTATGCTCATAATGACTCGTCAACCCATATGAAATACAAACTGGATGATATTTGAAACTTGCATTCTTTAAATTCTTCCTTCATTTATTTATTTTTATTTAACTTCTTCCAAACTTTTTTGTTTGATTTGTAATTCTCTTTGCTTTTATATTTGTGAAAATTTTTAAGAATCAGAAAGGGTAGAATAGCGATAATTACGGACTCTAACGTAATAAAGATCGTTGACACTTTTTTACTTTCTTCGTATATACTTGATATACTTCGTATATATATATATATATATATATATATATATATATATATATATATATATATATATACTTCGTATATAGAGAAATCGTATATTGTAATCATTAAAAAAAAATCGAACTCGATACGTTGATGAATCTCCGTTCTTTACAACTCCTTGATTTCGAAAAATACATTTTCGGAAAGTGCCGGTCTGTCTATCTGTGAGAAAGGTAATTCATAAAACTTTTGAGCTAGGCGAATGAAATTTGGTATATGATCTTCAATCAACTTTACCGAGTTCTATATAATTTTGAATAAAATCTGTTCTGAGGTAGTTCATCTATTCGAATATAACTTAACAAGATAACTGTAAAACGAAGAGTGCTAGATAAATAAAACTCTGTGTACATATTTAGCATTTATAAACATTTATCAAATTTTGAACCCTATCCAACAACGGATTGTCTGTCGGCCTGTACGTTCAGAAGCATGTCAGCGCGATAATTCAAAAACGCAATGGCTTATATATATTAAATTTAGTATGAGATTTAGTATAGATTTAACATATATAGTGTAGATACCTATCAAGTTTTAAGAAATATTCAACAAAGAGTTGACCTTCCGTCTGTTTGTATTTTATAAAAAATGCAAACATGATTACTTAAAAACAAATTGATTTAAATATATCACATCTGATTTTTTTTATGACTACAATTGTTTTTTTTAATCAAATTTGGGTTTTAATTAAATGGGAAAAACACACTAATTCTTCCTTATTGGAGAGTATACTAGAACGTTTTGGAGAGATTTCCCCCTAGTAAGTTAGAATTTCCAAATCATCGATCCGAATATGTGAATCAATTTTTATACGACAAGTGTATTTGTTTGTAAGCTATCGAATTGTCAGAATGATAACTATACCGAAATCGACAAGTTGACGAAATAAATTCTCACAGTGCTTCTAATCAATAAACTATACTTTCGTATCGCGATGTTACTTCTACACCTGATGTTTTCAGAACCGTGTGAATGAGATGAAAGATTTTTGCATTTCTCAATTACAATATCAAAGAGAAATCTCTGAAAGCGGAAGAAGTCTCTGCTAAGGCGCATTCAAAATCCTAATGAATAAAATTGAAATCTTTTAAACTAATGCCATTCGGAGACAGGAAGTATCAACACGCCGTCAGGGCAGGCGGATATCGGAATGTATGGAATGCAGAGTCTTATTCAGTCGTCTGAAATCTTCTCTTGAAGTATCTGAGAAGTTCATTCTGTGGTTGAGGGTTTCATTTGAAATTCCTATCAAAAATTTTTATCTCAAAATAAATTCCATTTCTCTTTTGATTCAAAGTTCAAACTTTGAATGGAATTCCTGAAGATGCGTTTTCTGCCATTTTCATCTATTCTCTTGTAAAGAATCGTTTTAGAATAATTTTTTTGATGCTGGTTTCATATTAGTATTCATTTTTTATGCACTTTTGATTAGCTTTCATTTTTAAATCGCATCCATATCAATCTTTCGATTCAAAGTCAAAACTTTGATTGGAATTCCTGTACAATCATTTCCACGTACAATCTTATAAAAAAATTAAAAAGCTTTAGATGATAATTTTATATCAGCATTCATTTTTTATACTCTTTTTACTAGCTTTAATTCTTAAATTGCATCAATGAGAATTTTTTGATTCAGTATTCAAATATTGAATGGAGTTTCTTAAGGTGAGATGCCTGCCATTTTCATGTACTTTCTTGTAAACATAAATATTAACTTTAGAGAATAATGTTTTGATGCTGGTTTCATAATAGCATTCATTATTTTATACGCTTTTTTATTAGCTTTCATTCTTAAATCGCATCTATACGTATCTTTTGATTCAAAATAAAAAATTTGAATGGAATTCTTGAAGATGAATGACTGCAATTTTCATGTATTCTCTTGTAAAAAAAAAAAAAATGTTCAAAGCTTTAGAGAATAACTTTTGATGCTGGTTTCATATTCGCCTTGCATTTTTACCCTTGTTACTTTCTTGTATACGAATTGTGCAAAAAGTATTGTAATCGTCAGGAAATTCGAATTCGAAAACATTGATGAATCCTTTCGTATCAGATATTTTGAGTACAAAAAGCACATTTAGGGAATTATGCCTATCTGTTGCTCTGCCTTTATTAAAAAATTACAAAAAAATTGATTTGAGCTACACAAATTAAATTTATGATATGGTCCCTTCATAAAATTTGTAAGTTTTTTCAAACCTTGAACGAAATCCATTCAGAATTCTGAATGCCTATCTATCCCTATATAAGTTAAGGGGACAGTTAAGAAAAGATGAGATCTAGATGAATCTGAACTTTAGATATGTTTCAAATTTAAAATGAAATTCATAAAGAAGTAGATCGTCTTCGGGTCTGTTATTTTATAAGCATATAAATGGGATAACTAAAAACGCAGTAATTTAAATATATGAAATTTGATATGTGATTATGTAACTACAATTGCAATTCTATGTCAAATCTTGATTTTTATAAGTAAGGAGCTTCTAGAAGGGACGGATTTGTGTATTGATCCCTTCCCTAGGGATTAATCACCAAAACATTGGCAAATATTGCACACTAATTAGCTTTTTGTAACTATTATTCGCGTTAAATTCTCTAATAAATTATTCCCATTCATTAAAGAATATTTGAGAAAGTTTCAGGGAGACTACTCCCGGTTTCAAAATGTCTTTTCAAATCTTCAAATTCAATCAAAAATCACGTTTTTATTTTTTAAAATTTGTATTTACATGATAAAAATGTATCGATGTTTCCCACTTAAGTGGTTTTCAAGTTCGAAAAATAATCTGATAGTAAAATATATTAGGAAATGTGGAGATTTTGATTATAGTCAAAATGGTCCGCCATGGAGGGTATACCGCAGATGGAATGAAAAGCTTCCGGCATGGTGGTTGGCTTTTGGTGGGTGCAGAAATGGCTTGGGGTCTGGTACCTCCTACCTATGACGGGACTAACCTTCTACAAGAGGAGCAATATCGTGGTAAGCAATGGACCTTAGGACTCAACCATAATTTCTACCTATCCAATTGCAATTTCCGGGCATTTAGAATTTTCCGTATACCTCAGAGAGGGTTGGAGTAGCCGGTTATGTTTATGTTCAAGATGATTTTAAAAGAATACTACGATATTGTGTACCTCTGAAAGTTATCCTCTTGTAAATATAATAGTAAAATTTCCATCATCTCTTTAATATAAAGGTTTGTGGTACTTTCTGAAACGGCCCGAAAGTTATTTGATTTAAAAATTGAAAGTTGATTAAAACTCGCATTGCACATCTTTATTTCTCGTATATAAAGTAGAAAGAAATTATTGTAATCATAGAAAAATTTGAACTTGAGATTTTGACGAATCTCTACGTTTTAAATGACCCTGTGCTCGAAAAACTTATTCCAAAACTGTTTGTCTGTCTTTGACAAAGATAACTAAACGCTTTGGTCTAGATGAATGGAATTCGGTATACCGTACATTTCTATCAAACTTTGAGCCAAATCCATTCAGAAGTTTGTATGTCCACCTGTTTGAATACAAATTAACATGATAATTACAAAATAAAGAGCGATAGATAGATAAAATTAGGTAAGCAAATTTAAATCTGTAATGAAGATGCCTATAAAATTTCAACATATAAACGTGATGATTCAAAAACGCAATGACATAAATATATCAAATTGGGTACGCGTTTTTGTAACTACAAGTGTGATTCTTTGTCGAATTTACGTTTCATTCATTTGGGAAAAGGCTCCTAAAACACCAATTCAATTTTCGAATAATATATCAGAAATGAATCGTACAGAAACTATAAATTCTATAAACGCTATAAATTCAGTAAAAACGTCTAAATTCGCACCGAAGTTTTATGTTTCTCTACTATTTTACACCAATGCTATTCTGCATTGAAGACGTTTGCTGAGGTAATTTATTAAAAAGTAAGCCAGAGAGTTCTGAGATCATTTCCGTTGGTTTCATTTGTTTTAACTCGAGATTTAAATTACTTCGAATACTAATAGAAATAATGGCATATTGAATAAAAGTCATACATTCTATTCAATTGCGTACAACAGAAATAAAGATAAAAACCTCCATTTTGCTGAGATCATCTGCTTTTTCATTAAAATAATTCTGTTTCCAAACTTTTAACTGAGAATTTTTTCATTTCGGTTGATATATTATTAAATAACTATTATTAAGTTTATTTTTTTACGAAAGCAATTCAATGAATGATGGCTTACGTTAGAAATACAGGAATATCTTTCAAGCGAATTTAATAATGCACACGAAAGATTCGAATCGATCAAATTTCAGAGAATATCGATATTTTCTGAAGCAATTGACTGCTCAGCTAATTATTTTTAAAAATTTATTTCCCTTTCTACTTTAATGAATTCGAGAAGTCAACGACAAAAATGATTTAGCAGAAATTTTGATTTTAATGAATTTATTCATCAGTTTTTATCTGTAAGACGTAGTGATTATCCATTTGGAAATGACTAAGCCTATTTCTCGCTCGATTAAACTTTGACGCTTATTTCATGGTTTCCGTTTTTCTTTCTTTTTATTTACTTTTCTTCTTCTATCTTAGAGAATGGAGGTTTTGAAAAGCCTTATTCAGTCATTTCAGCTTAACTGAATTAAAGGCAACTATAACAAAGTCCATTGAAGCAATATGAAATGTGTCCGTAAATTGATTTTTTTTTTTACATTTGACTATTTTGCCGTTCGACAATATGTAATAAGAGCGATTTTTGTGCAACGTACGTAAACGGATATTTTTTTATAAATAGATACGTCGAAGAAAAAAAGGCCAACGTATTTTCTTAATATTATTTTATTTCTCTTTTAAAGAGGCATATTGGACACGCCCTGATGGTAGATGTTGAATATACAAATGCTTTTCTTACTTAACACTTTAAAGGGCCATTTTTTCTAGTCATATTAAGTTAAAATATTTTTAGGCTTGAAATTAGAATAAGAAAAGGGATTCATTTAGCTTATTAGATAAATTTAATTTGATTAATTAATTTGGTTAATTAATAATTAAGTAACAAATCAAGACACGTCATTTTGTCTGAGATAAAGAACTGAAGCATCTGAAGTTTCTGATTTACTAAGAAAATGTGTCAGAACCTATGCCAACCTACATAATTTCATACAAAGGTTGATAAATTTGATGGGAAACATACTTCCCACGGCCCTAGAAACGGTTAAGAAAAAGCTGCAACTTTTAAAATCGTATTTGAGCATATTATAATACATATATCAAAATAGGAGAAAGATTAAGTAATAATGAGGAAAATAAGTAAAATTGTTGAATCTAAAATGAACGATACATTTGAGTGCAAACAGATAATAGTACTACTAACAATTTTACACAGAAATCAGTTGCAGCATGAGGATACCAGCTTTGTTTTATAATTTATAAAAGTCAAAATCTTTGGAAGGAGTTGTTTTTTCACAAAACATTTTCTTCTTTTAAAGAACCACTAAGAAAAAGCTTTCCTTTTTAAAACATTATTTTTCTAAGAGCACCTTCTTCTTTCAATATGATTGTTCTAAGAACAACCTTTTTATATTGTTGCCATTCACAGTCTCCATAAAGTGATAAAAACAAAGATTATATGGTAGAAGTTATATTTCTGTTCCAATAGCAACTGCGAATACATTTTCAGGCATCTATACAACAAATATCAAGATCAGGGATTTGTATTCAAAAAGGATCCTTCATTTCAGCAAGAGCAAATTTTTTTTTGAGGAGCGTAGCATTTTCCTTAGTTGCTGTACAAAATTCTTTCCCAGCCCACGCCTTTTTTTGTCATATACGAAGAATAGAGAAAGTATAGACATTGTCAAAAAATTCGATCTCGAAATTTTAACGAATCTCCTCATTTTAGATCTCCCAAAGTTCGAAAAAACAGTTTTGATTTTATGTCTGTCTATCCAGTTGTCTATCTGTCTTCTCGTCTGTTTGTGACAGAAATGCTTTGAGTTAAACGGATGGAATTTGGTATATGCTCTTTACTTCAAATTAGTAGATTTCGATCCGATTTCGAGCAAAATCCATTTCGTGGAAGTCTGTCTCTCTGGTTGTTCAAATATAAGTTAACACGATAATTACAAAACGAAGAGAGGTGGATGAATAAAAACAGATTGATATCTATAAAGTAGACACCTGCCCTATTTTGATCCAAATTCAACCTGGGGTTGCCTGTCTGTATATCTGTGCTTTCAGAAACATGTAAATACAATGGCTCAGAGCCGTAATCTATATCTATACTTATAATAAAGCTCAATGTGTGTGTGTGTGTGTTGGCGCTCTACAGGCCAGACCGTTTGACATACAGCTATCAAATTTGGTACATGTATACCTTGGAGGTTGGGAATGTGCACCTGGGGTTTCTTTTTTCGAATTTTTAATTAGAATTTTAATTATTAATTAAAAACTAACTTTGTCGCCAAAAAAATCTTCCATTTTTCCCACCGCCAACTTTTCCGCCAAAAAAATCTTCCATTATCCCCAGCGCCAAACGAGAAAGGCTTCAGTTATTTTTTCTCCCAACAGTAATGAGGCTAGGGTTAAAATTTTTCGGCGGATTATTTCAATCGGTTCTGTTTATTTTCTTAATGTTTGATGCACTTAAAATTAAACATTGTTAATGAATCAATCTTTCAGATTCATTCTGAAGTACTTTTGAATTAAAATAAAACAGAATAAAGGAAATTAAAAATTTCTAATCCGCATAGCGTTACCCCAACTGGCGTAGAAAAAATCACGTATTTGCGTTACGTAACCGGCGAAGAAAATTCACGCATGCGCATTCTGTTCTGATTGTTGCCATGGCAACGTTATCAATGGACGATTTAAATTATTTTTGGGTTAGTTGCATGCTTTTGTAAGTAAATTGTATTTATGTTAGTTATATATTTTTTGTATATGCTTATAGTTTTAAGTACATCGTTTTTTAAGTAGTTTTTTTAAAACCTGTTTTCAACCGTTTATTTTAAGCGATTCGTTTTATTTTCTTAGTGTTTGATGCATTTAAATTTAAACATTGTTAATGAATCGATCTGCTCATAATGAATCTAAGAAAATTTTGTTGACCAACTCTTGAGATATTACATAAATTTAAAAAGATATTCTTTAGTGCCCATAAAGTTTAAACGCTGAGTGACTCTATTTTCAGTAATCAGATTATAAAAAAATGCTTTGTTTCAGTAAAAAATATTATTATATTAATTGAAGATAAATTCTTTCCACTTTAATTTAAAGCATAAATTCTACCGTTTTCAACCGTTTATTTTAAACGATTCGTTTTATTTTCTTAGTGTTTGATGCATTTAAATTTAAACATTGTTAATTAATCGATCTGCTCATAATGAATCTAAGAAAATTTTGTTGACCAACTCTTGAGATATTACATAAATTTAAAAAGATATTCTTTAGTGCCCATAAAGTTTAAACGCTGAGTGACTCTATTTTCAGTAATCAGATTATAAAAAAATGCTTTGTTTCAGTAAAAAATATTATTATATTAATTGAAGATAAATTCTTTCCACTTTAATTTAAAGCATAAATTCTACGGGTGCTAACAGAAAATGAGAGAGATACATATTACGTTATGACTGAAGGCCTTTATAATATTATGAATGAATTATATGATAATCAAAATTTGAAGTTTTAAAATATTTTGATGAAGAAGCTATTAAAGTAGAAATTGCATAAAATATTTAATTATTAAAATTTTAACGAACATTAAGATTGGCGAACCGGCTGGTCGCCAAAGGCGGCTAGTGATTAAATAAATTGAATTTGATGTATGATTTTGTAACCAACTGAGTTCTGTGCCAAATTTTCATTCTACTAAGTTGATCGAAACGCGTCTAAATTCGGTTTTCAGATATTATCAACCGCATACTAAGTATTAAGCGCCAAAAAAACTCTCAAATTATAACATGATAGATTAGGTAAAAAACAAAGATTAAGATTTCCTAATTGTTGTATACCAATGCCGAGCTAGGTGTTCTCTATTGTATTCAAGGTCCATATTTTTTTTTTTTTTTTTTTTTTTTTTGCTGGAGGTAGGGAATAACACTTTTATTAGAGATTATGAGAGAAAGTTTTGCGATGATGATGTCTTATCATAGAGCGAGGAGGCAGTAGTATCTTTGTGCAAGAGGTTTCAACAGTGGAAGACGGGACTCTCATTCTAAGACGAAATGATGACTCTTTCACACGCTGTGATGCTAACGAGATCCGATGGGAAAGCGAATCATTATTAACCTCATAAAATGAGAAAAATCCTAAATTTCAGGTGTAATTCTTGCAAAATTGTGTTACTTTTGTAAAACTGTTTAGAACCTACCTATCATTAAAAAGAGAAATAATAGATGAGAATAGATGCAGAATTTGTCTGAATTATTTTATTTTTAATAAAGGATACATAAAAAACATATTATAATTAAACTAGAATATATTTTAATGCGTTTTTAACAAATAGATGAATTGCACTTGTTTACATATATCATTTTAGACAAAATAGCTAAATTTAATTTGCTGTAATAACTTTTGAGATTTGTATCTGTACGTTTTAATGAGCAAAATATTCCTATCACAGAGAATAATATTGGTGTGTGAATTGTTTGGAACTTTAAAATGTGGATAATCAGGAATAAATGGAGAGTTGAAGGTTGCTTTTCTATAGTTCATCAAACGTTTAAGAAAGAACCTAGAAACTGGTATCTTTATTTAGAGCCGCAGTGGCCTGGTGGTAAGGTCTCTGCCCCTGAGCAGTACAGTTTCAGGTTCGAGACCCGATTCCACCGAAGAACCGTCGTGTAAGGGGGTCTCTTGCACGCTAAATCCGTCAGGGCCAAACGTCCTCCCGCTGGTGTGGTGTAGAGAGGGGTGTACCAACTGAGGTGTCGTCCTCGTCATCTGACAGCGGTACAAAATTACGAGATCCGTCCCAAAATAGCTCTAGTGTTGCTTTACAACGCTCTAAATTCGTTAATATAACTAAATTAAACTAAACTTTATATATAACAAAGAGGAATGTGTGTTTATATTTTCGTGTGTTAGTATGCCTTTGTGTGTTTGCTCTCTGCACAACAGACCTTTAGAATTAAAGTTCCCAAACTTAGCATATGCACACTTTGGATGACAAAATATGAAGCTAGGAGAGATTCTTTTGAAATTTTAATTAGAATTTTATTTAAAAATGAAGCGAAAGTTTGGCACTGTTTCCCAAGAACTCCCAAAAATATTATGGTACAAAAATGATTTTTACAGTATCTTAATCATTAGTCAAAAAATTATCTTTTTAAGTACACTAATTTTTTGCCATGTTTTTTTTATTTTTAATTAATTTTTTAAATGATTAAGCATATTTTACAACGATAATTGTTAAAATGAAATCCAAACTATTTGCATTGTTCAGACCGATATTTCACTTATCTTTTTTGTTATGATCAGAATATGAATAGTTGACTTATTTTTTCATATTGAGTATATTTCAGTATAAGGTATGTTTTTAATACATTTTCTAATATTTTTTATACTTAAAATAAGATTTAAATTCAGAATCAATCAATGAAGGAAAAATTTTTAAGGGTCTCTTGTTTAAAATATTATAACCTTTGTGTTTTTAAATAATGTGTTATATATCTATCAAGATTTGAAATCCAAAAACATTTTGCTGGTGAATCAATTGAAATTTTTAGTGAATCTGTTCAAACCAACTGGTCATCAAAGGCAGCTAGTATTCTGTAAAATAAGCAGATCCCATCATAAATGTGTAAGCAAAAGCAATATTTGTTTAAGTTTCTAAAAACTAGTATAAATAAAGAGGCGAAAGAGTAAACATAACCATTCTATTTTTAAAACTTTTTAAGTACATTTTATTTATTTAGATTCATTTACCAGGATATGCCAATTTTAAGGTTTTCGCTACAATTATTCATTCGTTACTCCAGACTTTTACTGTACTTACATTTCACATTAACAGCAACAAAAAAAAACTACCTATTGAAATGATCAAATATATATCATTTCAAATGTGCCTGTAATAATAACGAAAAAGAATAAATCACAACAGGTGGTGCTCTTTTTTAAATCCAAACAAACTTTAACAACTTTAATTATTTTTGTAATACATAAAAAATATATATATAGAGAGAAGTGACCTTTCAACCGAACTGTGTGTAAATTTCCAGTCGGTAAAAATAAAGCGAAGGTAATCTGAAAAGAAAAATGCAGCAGATGGCCGTTCCCGAAATGGGTAAATAATTTCCCCGACGACCTTAATCTGGTGTCTGACTGGATGGTTGTCTGTTTGGTGAGACGTCATGCTAGGAAGAACGGAACATTTCATAGTTTGGGGATAAAAAAAAATTTACTCTTAAGTGTGATGAATGATACCTTTGTATAATCCATTTTGTCTGACATATGTAATTTTTTCCTCACTTACGTTTTATATAATGTCATTTTAATATTCCATTTGTCGGTAGCGTCATTTCTCCGCAGTGTAATTTCTGAAATAGGAAACACACGAAAAGAAAGTATTTGAAGGGACAAAATATTCTACCCCAATGCTTTAGACGAGTATGAATTCAAAATTTTTTTTTGTATATATAGAATATAAATTATTATTGATGTCAATCACTCAGTGAAAGAGAAAACTTTAAAATGTATGGGAGATATGGCGGAAATATAATTGAGACGTTTATCGAATTTTGGACTCGTATCATTCCGTCTAAAGCAGATATCCTTTTCTTAATCCAATTAATTTTCTTTACTGTTCTGTAAAACTGCGATATAAAGAACAAGCATGTTTTCCAAACGTGATGTTTTATTGACGTAAAGCTAAGATATTCTGTAACGCTTTATGTAGTTGCATGTATTGATTAGTGTCGAGCTTTAGTAGGAAGCAATCATTTAAATAGTTCCATAATTACAATCATTTAAACAATTGTGACTTAACAATATTATAATCATTATTAATTGTTTAAAATGGAAGTTAACAGTTTAGATTGGGGCAGAGTAGGAATTGTGCTATACTTTTCCAAATTAATTTAAGTGAATGCTATAAAATAACAGGACAAAAGTAATTACGGAAGTCATCTAGCATATCTATTATGTTATGCTGTTATATCCTTAAGATCGGGAAGTGGAATTAATTATTAAATTGACTCAGCACCTTCATATTGAGAATGAAAAGACACTACAAGGCGATTATAAATGAATATCAAAACATTGCAGTTCTTTTAAAAGAAAACAAAGTACAACCTTGTTTTTCATCGGAAATCAAGATTAACAAGTGACAGATTAAATTCAACACAGTTATAAGAGTTTAATGCGAGTCCCCATATATATACGAAGGATATCACTGCAATACTTTCCACAATTTTTCCGGCATGCCCGGCGTGAAGTTTTGAAAGAATGGATATATGAGAGTAAGGCGGTACTTGATTATTTTTAATGGGGTGCATTAAGCTGCAAGTGTTTCTTCCCTCCACCCCATTACCAACTGAGATTGACGAACTTAATGCATACATATCTGCAGACTTACAAAGCAATCGTTCAGAAATGCTAAGATTGAAAATAATTATCATTTTGATTTGATATCGTTTTCATTCTATGGGATGATTATTATAAACTCTTAGAACTGTGTTAATTTTAAATTTCCAACTTTTTTTTTTTTGTAATTGCCATCGGAAAACAAGGTTATTGTTTCGTTTTCATTTAATATCCCTACAAAGTTATTCATCTATTATAACCCTGTATTAAAAACTTCATATTTACAATAAAAGCTTCTCTAAATATATCGGCTTGTGCAAATATCACATTTTTTATATTTATCAATTACAATAGATAACACTGTTATTTCGGTTAATTTAATAAGGAATTATAGAATATCATTAATGGTGTATCTTTTATATATGGAATATGACTTTATATTTCAAAGAAATGAATTCGTCTTAGAAGTAATGATATAGAAACGCAATAATTCATTTAGGAAAGAAGAAATTCTTTTTCAAAAGAATAACACATATTAATTACAAAAGGAGCGAATTTATTCACGGAGAGAAAATTATTTCTCAAGTTATTTAAAATTTACCTTTCAAATCCATTAGTGACCTTTCATCATGAAAAGCCATTTAGAACTTAATGCATTATCTTTAATTTCTGCAATGGAAAGGACATATCTTGCCGGCCTCTTGGCTTAGGCGTAGCGTGTCTTTCCCGTGATCTGGGCGTCTCGGATACGGGTCCTGATTCGGGCATGGTTGCTCTTCCTCTGTGTTCTATCTGTGAGGTATGTGATTGAGACCCCCCCCCCCCCTCCTCCGGTAAAAAGAGAACAAACAGATACAAAATGTATCTGTCTGCATATATTAAATATCTTTGGTATCAATAAGCCTGTTTAGTACGAGAGGGGGGTCTAATCAATCAAATTAAGAAAGTCATTTATAACTTTATTTAGCTTAATATTTCATGAATTTGTGTAGTATTATGTATAAATGTAATGAAGTGGATTAACTTGAACACACAGTTTTGTGATAAAATAATTACACATCCTATTTAACATGCTGTGTTACATCGTTATATTCTTTACATTTTCTTTATAATGTATACAAATGGCATACATAAATATTGTAATAAACCACAAGAGCTTGACGGATTTTTACATTTCAGAGCTCCTCGATTGCGAAAAGACTTTTAAACTGCATCTGCCATTTTGTGAAACGATAACTTAAAACCACTTTAATCTAGACAGATGGAGTTTGGTTTGTGATTTTTATATCTAATTTGGAGATTTCTGTCTAATTTTGAAAGAAATAGATTGCGAAGGAAAGTGTCTGTCACCATTCCAATGCTCGATAATTCCAAATTGCAAACAGCTTTATTGATAAAATTTAGGTCTGAAGTTTCGTCTTAAAGAATTATCTAAAGTCTAGACCCATATCAAATTTGAAGTAAAAACCGTGTAAGAATCGACTGTCTGTTTTCTTGTACTTTTCCGGGCATGTAAACTCAATAATTCGAAAACTCAATGAATTAGATAAATGAAATTTGATTTGTAATCTGGATATTGAAATTCTTGTTCTGAGTCTAGCTTTGGTTTTTGATCGGTAGAAAAATGTCTCCTGAAATATATATTCGTTTTATTTTACTGTATTACGAAGCTTGTAATTTTAAAATGTGGGATTCTAAAAATAAAAATCTGAGCATTTGTCATGCTTACTGTTTTACCCAAGGTCAGTGATTTTATCCCGGATAGGAGGAGTGAAAAATTTTTATTAGAGAGTGTGCGTGGGTAGTTTTGAGAAGACTACCCACGCAGTTTCCTTTTGTTAATTACATAACGTTTTCAAAATTTAATTTTTTTTCGATGCTATAACATGAGAATATATTGTTCTATTCGTTTATGTATTAACTTAATCATATAAATTTATCAAACTTAAATTTCTGAAATTTCTTTCTCTCTCTAAACTTTTTTTTGTGAGTCAAGCCATCGAATGGCAACTTCATTTATCAGAATGTTTTTAAATCGAAATTTATCGACAAATAAATAAACTGTTTGAGTAGAAATTACGAAACAATTCTGAATTTTCAGGTTCCCATTTTGAGACCAAAATATTTCGGGCTATGGACACGATTTTATTGGAGAGTAAATGCATATAGATCTAGAGCTCCTTAAATATATCATAAGAGAACAAATGTTTGTAATTAGAATTTGAGGAAGAATTTTTTTAAATGGATAATCCATCACGCGATCATATTTATAAAGGGCATCGTGGGAAATCCGGAGAATATAGTCTGATTAAAAAAAAAAAGGCAACGCAATTAAATCTAAAATTTGTAAAACTGTTATTTCTATACGACTTGCTTTCTTTCACGTACATTTTCCCTCTCAGCAAAGCCACCTCGTCTGTATGTGGGTGAAGGTCAAGTCAAGTTGAAAGTAGTATATTCATTTAATTTGAATTCCTTTCATAAAAATGTGGTTTATTGATTTAAATTAAAACATTTATTAAATTAACATTTATTTTTCGTTTTATCAAAAATAAATATAATATGCAATTTTAATTGTTTATCTATTCTATTCTAATATTTGCAATTTTAAATAGATATTTTAATTTATAACTAAGTTTAGAAATGAAATTTTTAATTCCATATCAGAACAACCATACTTGGGCAATCTAAGCTCTTTCTAATATTACATCATAAAACATTAACAACTTAAAAATAATAAAATAAATTAGCCGATGAGTCTATTCATCTGATAGCAATTACGTTTAACCCTTTGCATTTGGAAAAGTAATTCAATGTATATTTATTCACTTTAGACAAGGATTTGTACATTGCTTCGAAATATATAATATATAGGTTAAAATTTATTTTCCCCGAAATAATTTCCACGTCTTCTTACCATAATGTAGGTATTTTTAACAGTCAAAATTAAAATAAATAAAACGTCAAAATGATTCACCATTTTGAATGGCGAGTGAGATTCACCATCCGCGTGCAAAAGAACAATTTAATTTTGAAGCTATGCGGTATCCTTTTGGGACGTATAATTTCACTTCAAACTATTGCCAGATATTGAAGAATCATAGCTATTGAGGAATTCTACCCAAATGAATTTATACACAGCTGTTAGGACTTATACACAGGATGTCTAGACATATTTAATTCATCCAGACCCGTTTAAAAGGTAAGTCTTTCGAAGGATTTATTTTAAATCACGATTTTTCTAAAAATTAGCCTTTTTCTTATTATACATTTGGCAAAACATGATTCATTTTATAGGATATATTCTTTTTTAAAAGTTAATCATTTGTTCAATAGTAACTTACGCTCTCAGTTCTAAATCTACCTGGTCAGTACTCATTACAATCACAACAATAACTGACAAAATGCATCAGAGACTTCTTCATATCTTCCATAAAATTTTACAGCAAAATCCTGTTTATAATTTTATAGTTTATTTGACAAAACAAGAAAAATGTTTTAATCATAATATTAATAAAAACTGGTCATGACTTTTCTAGTAATTTTTTCCTGAATAAGACGCCTTTTCTTTGCTGGCAAATTTACAGCAATTGTTGTCTTTAATGCTTTTAAGTTAAAAATCATTAAATATTTTTGCAGCTTTTTTCTGTTATATTGTTGAAAGTTTCCAAGACAGCGTTCGCATGTCATTTATCTTTTCTTTTTGTCTCTTTATTTGTCCCCAATTAAAGGATTCTTTATAAAAATGCAAGAACTCACTGATGCATTTCATCTTTGAATTATCATATAAAAACAATTAAATGTAAAAATACTAATTAATAATGGATAAAAATAACTTAATAATAGTCGGCTTATAAGATAATCAGCCATGATTTTTCTTAGACACATTCAGGCGTTATATATTTTTTAGTTATCCGATTTTATTTGTCCTTTACATTTCTTTATCCTAAACTTTTTAGCCTTAAATTTATAAATCTGAGTTATTTTAGACATTTGAGATTTTATTTATGATTATTCACTTCCTTTTAAAAAAAATAGGTTATTTTAAGGTTCTTGAAATAAAATAAGAAAAACGTATTTACTATGAACCGATATGAATCTGCATATTATTTTATTTATTTTCAGAAAGGATGAAAAGTAATTTTTTAAATAAAAAGAAAACCAAACCAAATATAATATAGAATGTTTTAAGATATAATCTCCATGAAAGTTAATTTTACATTTATGAAATAAATGTTTGAGAGCTTTTCTACTCAAATTACATTAAAAAGAGAATTCAACTCATAGAAACAAAAAGGGTAAGAGAAATTCCACTTTACGCCGAATATTTTGAAAGAATTTTGCATAGGTATTAGATTTTGAAACGTATTCTATATTCAAATATATTGAAAAATTCTATGAAAATAGGATTTTCTCTATGCTTTAAAGAAATAAATCTCGTTTTTCAACTTTCGTATTGTCAAAAGCAGCTGATGTTACTGAATAGTTTAAAAGAAAAAAAAATTAGCTTGATTTTATTGCAGCTTTAAAATGTATAACAATGTACGATATTTAATATTGATTATTCCCTTTATCCGGCACGTTTTAACATTATAATGTTTATGGGTTGGACGGATGTTGTGAGATGATACAGTAATCATTTGAACAAGCTGCGATGCAGAGTAGGGGAACTAGAAAAAACCAAATTTAGGTAATAGTTACTTCTGCGACTTGTTGAAAGAGATCTTAAAACTCTCATAATATTTTTATTTAAATTAATATAATTCAATAATTTTGAAATATATAGTTGTACAAATATTTTGATAACACTTTATCTTAATTTTTTTAGTGATCTCAGTTTTATTATCAAAGAGTGTTTCTCTTTAATTTTAAATTTTTAAAAGCAAATAATAATTATTTTTTACTTATATTTCATAATAAAAGGTTAATGTTAAATATATTGATAGAATTAAATAATACATTTCATAGAATTAAATTAAAGCGAAACAAGCACTTACTTATTTCCAACAGACAATTTACAATTGTAAAATTTTATCAAATAATATACTCAGATAAATTAAACTACTTTGACTTCTGTGGGTACTGATAATAAAAATAAACAAAGAAAAAAAATTATTAGTGATCATAGCGAAAAAAAAAATGTCACGAGTAAAATGTTTTCTTACATTAATCTATAAGCGTAGAAAGTTTAATGTTTCTATCGAACTAATATATTAAAAAGCAAATTTATTGTTTTAGATAATTTTTGTGTGTATTTATGTATGTTTAATTGAAAAAAAAATACTAAAAATACTGAAGAACCATGTATATCGACTTAAAGCATTTCGAATTTAAAGTTTGAATATGCTTTAAATTCATTTCTACATACAATGCGTTTAAGAATCTGGTGTATTCTGATTTTACACAGTATATTAAATACTCGATGATTTTTTGTACTTTTAAATTTGAGATACATTCGCTTAAATATAAGATGAAAGTTATTCTGATAAAGTATCTTCAGTGTATTGAATTATAAACTATGGTAAAAAAAAAAAAAAAAAAAAAAGCAGCGAACTACATATAAAACGCATTTTTTTGAACTTTCATGGATTGGCACATAACTGTATGGATTTACATTTGAATTTGTCTTTTTAAACTAACTATTTGTTAAATTATAACAATTTTTTATTCTTCCAATTTATTGTAGATCTCTGTATGTAAATATTAACTAAAGAGGAGGATTATATAAGGACGATTATTAAAATTCAATTAATATGTAAAAACGAATATTACTTCTATTTATAATTTAACTGAATTTAAATTTATATATAGAATTTCCTATGTGCAAGTTGTTTTAGAAAACTGCTAAAAAAGATATAATACAAAAACAATTTTTTAAAAGTATTATTATATTTTTTGATAATTTTCTTCAAATTAATATACCCAATCAACAATTGTTTTTTATATAAACTATTGATCTTCTGTTTAAAAGTTTTTTCTTTTATCGTTCTTCCAAACTTCTTCTAATGTGTTCCGGAAACATTTCTTAGCTTGTATTTTTGTTCTTCAACAGCAAAAAAATATATTGTTGTAAAGTTTTATATAAATTTTCTTTTTAAATAAACATAAAACACCATAAAATTATTTAGAGAATAAAACCTACATATGAGAATTTAACGTAAGAATATTTCAAAATATCACTGTTGTTTAACGGCGAAGTATCCAGTGATTTTCTTATTTAAAAATCGTCTACATCTATTCAATTATTATTTTAAAACTTGAAAAATTAAAAAAAAAAAAGAAACCTGCATGGAATAGCAGAAATAATTTGATTTTCATCATGCAATAAAAATATTTCTTGTTGGATAATTTGTTCCGAAGTTATTGCAAATAAGGGTAAAATGTCGAATAATTTTTAATTAATTGAATATTTAATTAATCTTTTTAAACAATGAAAATTTAGCAATATGTTTTTTATTGTCTAAAATAATAAGTGTGCAAAGGTTTGCTTAGTTCCTTTTATGATTATTTGGTTTGGTTCTCCAAAAAGATTTAATCTATTTTAATTGGTTTGATTCATTAATTTTTATTTCAAATTTGATTATTTTTTGGATTGAATTGTTTTATTTGAATGTGTTTTTTATTAGTTGCTTACATACATTTTTAAATTTAAGGTTCCAAAAAAAATTTAAACGAGAAAAGATTGTTTGATTTGAATTAACATGAAAATAAATTCATTTAAAAATGAGAGATAAATGCAGATAAATGATTAATATGATGCTTAATTTTATAAGTAAAACAATTGTTTTACCTGTCCCTTTATGTACCAGACTTATGGAAATTATTTCTTTCAATACAAAAACTCTTCATATCGATGCAATTGTCTTCATTTTTAGTTTATGAAGGCAACTTTATCAGCTTCCTTTAGACTCCGAATTCAATTTCCGAAGCGATTAAATCGGCTAACAATAGACCATCAATTAAATGTCCTGCAGCAAGCTATAAAATAGAGTTTGGAGACATAACCGGATATTTTTAGAAATGCCGACGAATAACTTAATAAGAGGAAATGCGATACGTACAGCATTGAAAAGAAGGCATAAAAGTGTTAAACATCATCAGAATAATCAAGCAAACTTCAATACTAACCAAGGAATAAATAAATAAGAAAATTTCTAAAAATTTCATTTTCTGTATTACACATATATATATTATGTAATACAGCAAACGAAAAAGTTTTAATGAAAAATGTGGGAAACATATTAAGGATCACAAAAGTGAGATTTTTTATATAAATAATATTGAAATATTAATTAGATTCTATTATTGTATTAGATTGTAGATTGTATGTAATTAGAAATATTAATTAGAATATTAATGCTTATAAGTAAGTACTGTGCTATTAGTCGAAATTCTCGAAAAGAGGAAAAATTTGTTTCTAAAAGTTATTTTCTATGATTTCAAATTCAGTAAAAAAATAAAGAATAAAAGTCTTGTCTTGTGGCAATTGATTCTTGGAAAATATTCAGTAATAATTTTCGTGACTAACAATTATTGAAAAATAAATTCCTGCTTAATAATAGAAAACGATGTTAGTTTCAAATTTAGAATAATCCGATATATAAATTTAAATACTTGTTTGTTTAGTTTCGCAATGTCAATGTAATATTTGTCTGTTAAACTTTTTGTACAAAAGAAGTGGAATTATGACATTTCGTTGCCCATCGGATCATGAAATTTCGAAAATAAGCTAGACGAAGGAAATTTGATACCAAGTTGGAATAACAAATTATGCCCTGATATGGCAAAAATAACAGTGGAAATTATTTAAAAATATTCTTAAATATTAAGTAAAATTAATTATTTCTTACTTAAAATTTCTTTATTAAAATAAACGTAATAAAATCTACTGATATTACCTGTTTAGGAAATAATTATTAAACTATTCAAAATTAGTTAAATCATATGGTTGATTTAAATTATGCAGATATCATCTTTATGTAGCATAGGACTTAATCATTATAATGATTTAGCCACCACTGTCCATATGTTCTAGACATATGCTAGGTATCAGTTTTATTTTGGCAGCCATTACACATCTTGAAGAAGAAAAATGATTGATTGTGGCTACGTCACGTGAAAAAGCCAGAGTTTGATAGCGTGATCAATTCTGGGACTGTATATTCTATTACTGGAGAAGGCATTTTTACTGCCTCTTACAGACCCTCGGGGGGGGCACCTCGAAATGAGGATGAGATGCTTCCGGCATGGTGGTTGGATCTCGCCACCCTGGAGGGTACACTAATAGGTGGGGGATCTGGCTCCTCCCATCGATGACGGGACGTACTTCCTTCGGGGAATGTTGTACCGTGGCCGGTGACGGCCCTTAGGACTCAACCACAGTTCCCGCCAATTGCTGTCGCGGCGGTCCGGTCATTCAGTTTTATGGTTTAAATCCGTGTGCCTTAGAGCGGGTCGGAGAGTTAGATGGTTGACTTACTGCCTCTTATAAGGGTCCTGGGAGGCACTTACGAAAGAGGGATGAGCCTCAGGCTTGGTGGTTGGTTCTCGCCACTCTAGTGGGAACAGAAACGGAATGATATTGGCTACCCCCTACCGATGAGAAGACGTACCTCCTACGGGAGACGTTGTACCGTGGCCGTTCAGACTCAATCAAAATTCTTGTCAATACAGTTGTGGTTTTCCAAATATTTAGATAAATCGAAATACTTTCAGTAGGGGCTGAGTGGCTTTTGTGGTTACTATCTCATTAAAGTATATAAAAAGAAAATATTATTAATGTCAAAAAGTTTTGAAATAGATATTTCAACAAAATTCCACGTTTCAGACTTTCAATTCGAAAAATATATTTTCGGAAACTAAGGCTTTCTGCCTGTCTATGGTTCCGATAATTGCAAAACGTTTGAACTACATGTATAAAATTTGGGTTCGTCGCTTTTACACTAAATTTGAAGGCATCTATCAAATTGTGAACGAAATCCATACATAAGAATTTTGTCTGTATTTATGCTCGATTGCAAGTGATAACTTCGAAACACAAGAGTTAGATGAATCAAATTTGGTTCATATATTTAGCCTGATAAGTATAGATCAATCAAATTTTAAAACAAATTGATGTAAGTACAACCATCGGTCGGTTTGTACTTTTGCATGGATGCAAAAAGCAATCGCTCATAATCGCAATGGCTTAGATAAATAAAATTTGGTTTATGATTTTTATTAACTAAATATATAGTTGCACGTCGAGTGTTCGTTTCAATTGGTCGAAACACCCCACTAGTATTAATGTATATACTCTGTTCTCTTCACTGTATTGAGAGACACGGAACATTCATTTGCAAGAGTCTGAAAATAGACATTTGATCACTGAAGCATTCCGGCCTTGCTCAAAGTCCACAGTTTTTATGTTGTGGAGAGCTCATAATATCCTTAGTTAGGAGTATCAGAGATAGTTGTTGGAGGCCAATTCCAGCTGCTTTCCTTCTTTCTAAAACCACTTCTTTAAATTAGCCATTTAGTCTCAGGTATTTGCAAAATTTCTACAGCAGAAATAGCAAAAGTTAAAAACTCTATAATTTAATATATCATATTTAAAAAAATTAGCCTATTTGCTGCAATGTGTCTTAAAATTATCCTATAAATTTATGTATAGCATTAAAAAAAGTTATGGCTGAAATGCATTTAAACAAACCATATTGAAACTAGAGGTGATGAAAACATTACTTTTGAAAAAAATCCTTTAAATAATTAAACAATTATTTTAAGAAAGTTGGAAAATCCGACCCTTAAAATCTCATTAGATTCAAATTATTCACTTTTAAATATCAAGTTCAAAATTTTATGAATTACTTCACTAAAGTATTAAAATGGTGATGCTTTAAAAATCAATCTTAAATCGAAAATATTATAATTTTTATTCTGATTCTGTTTCATTTCTATTTAAAATGAAGGCAATTAAAGCTGTTAATCATAAAGTTTGGGTTTTAAATGTTTAGTAATGGATGATGGAATGAGTGGTAAAACATGGGATGCTGCAAAATTGAAAAAAGATTCTGCATTAACCAAAGGATAAATTATACTAAATAAGATAATAGAGCCATTATTAATTTCATTTTAACTAAGGGATTCAGGGATTCGCAGGGAAAAAGCTATTTTCTGATAATATGAATTTCTAATTGGTATATGAAAATTAATTTTATTAAAGAAATATTTATTTGTTTACAACTCTTCTTCAACAAAATATTTTTTTTAGAAAAGCCCAGTTAAATGTCTTTAATGTGCCAGACATTTTATGAACCATTATTTAGGTCTACGGGAGGGTTTTGCTGTTATTTTTATACAACGGAAAAAGACATATAAAATGATTCAATGCAGTTTGTATTGGACAAGTTGAAGTTATAGATTTCACCACTCGTTTTGTCACCAATTTTGAGCAAGTGGCAGTTGGTTTCGCTATGTGTCAGACAAGAGTCAAAGTCAATTTGCTTCAAAAGTTGGAGTGAAACATAAGTTTTCTTGATAGCAATAAAGATTTTTCTTTTTATTTCTTAAATGCCTTGGAAGAAACATGAAAGAAAAATGAAGCTTTGAGTACACAAAGAAGGTATAAACAGCAATTTTTCTGTAAAATAGTAAAATCAAAGGAAGAAAAACACTCCAAGATATTAGAAACTTCCCTTTTTTTAAATCATTTTATATACATATATATAAACATAAAATTAGTTATTAAAATGTGTTAATTGCTTTGATATCCCCTTTTTCTGAAAATTAAAATTTCATTTTTCTCAATTCATGACGTAAAAAATGGTTTTATGTGCTCCAAAATTCCTAATAGATTAATATTTTTTAATCCTATTTTTTAAGAGCAGCATAATATCTTTATTCTATATAACATGAATAATGCTTATTTGAAATATTTGTCTAATGCCATAGTTGAGCTTAATCAGATATTACTTAAAATTATTTTTTACAACCATTTCACCGAACAAGCTTCAAATTTCTTCTTAACTAAACGACTGAAAGAATTTCAAATACGAATATTGTTAACATAATAAAGGCATTATTTACTTTCTCGTCGAGCTGGCCTCAAATTTCAACTTAAACAACCTATTGAATTAATTATAACTTACAGATTAAAAAAAAAATGTTAAAGCTTGATTTATTTTCCTTTATTTCACCAAAAGACATGTAAAAGAAATCGTTTTATTTATTTATGAAATACAAAATCCACGAATAATTTTCGATGACATAAACCTAATAATGACTCAACTATAAATTAACATTCTTCAAAAATAACCATTAATGGAATGTTTCAAACTGATAAAAAGAATAAATAAAGCGTTTGCAATTTCAAAATGAATTTAAACAATATGTACGATAGCTGATATAATAATGTTATGAAAGATAGGTAATTAATAAATAATATTAGAGAGTAGCAAAAATGATGTCGAATGAATGAGGCCCATATTTGGGGACAAAAATAAAAGATCCTGAATATTCGAGAATCTCGGTGATAGCTTCATTCAGATTCAAGTCATGCTGTTGGTGTAGAACATTCGGTACATTGTCATAAATACTATTAAAATTAAAGAGACTCAGTTTGTAAATTTATGCGAGTCGAGAGATGTGTGTATCTGAAGTGAGCTTAAGTGAGAAGTTGAATGAAATATCTCTTTAGACACATGATCTTCTGCAATTTTCTTTGGGATTTTTTATTATATCGATGGTTTAATAATGATTTGCTATTTTTGTGCTGCTTTTTATTGCGAGAGTTGATATTGTGTACGCTCCAGGCGTGTTTTCCTATTGTTTATTCGTATTTACTTGTAGAATAAAACGCTGCTATCCTTACTAAACCTGTTGGACATTTCAGTGCCCGGACGGATCTTTTTGGAACAAATCGTTTTATGACGCAAATATTATTACACTATTGAAAAAGCATCTATTTTTTAAAATTAAAAACACTTCAATATGATTATTCTTTGCATTATATCTGTAATAATTCAAATCTATGGCGGAAATATCTTCCAGTTGCCAGCACAATTTTTTTCATTTCGGATGTTTACTCAAAAGTTATGTGTTTTTCTTTGCTTTCTTCAAACAACTGAAGAAATTGCAGTAGTTGACCAATAAGATTTAGTTCTAGTATATGCAGGTCTATAAAATTCAGCTTTGTTACATTGGGCTATAAAATCCTCCCGTGTTTTATGCTTACTAGAACAATAAACTGCCACCGACGGATAGGTATAAATTTTCCTAGAATAAATTTCGCTTCAAAATCTGATGAAAGAAATTTCGTGACATGGAAAAATAAGGCGGGAAAAATCAGAAATAATTCTCGAAAACGAACTTATTTCTAAAAACATGATTAATTGTTTAATACTATTTTTATTTCAGGAGTATATTAATTCATAGTGAAAAAAATTAATTTAAATAATCCCAGTTTTTAAAAATTGACCTTTATTAATGTACTAGTCGCTTAAAGGGACCAACTGTTATATTTGACATCATATGGTTATATTTGATACCTTGGTTATATTTGGCAGCATATAAATCACTTTTTATACCTCCATGCTCATGATTACTACATTTGTTTAACTTTAAAGCCGTATTATTTTAATTGTCTTAAATAAATTATGTTTTTTATGTACATGAACCTTTTTTAATATAGACAGTCCCATGTATCGATAATATAGACAGTTCATGTATCCTTCTAAATTTCCGGATATTGTAACTTCACTTTATTATTTGTTTTGTAAACTACACAGATATAAAATAAAATAATATTTCTTTAGCTTTCAACAATGAAAGAGAATCATGTGATTACGTATTTGATAAATCGATGAAAACGATTTGAATTTAATGGAAATTTTACCTAATTTCAATAATGGTGAAAATCAGGCAAACGCATCTAAGAAATTTTTAAAATTCTAGAAAAATTCACATAACTATTAAAATGCTATTCTTAAAGAAATTTTCTTAAATTTTGATAAATATATAAAATTTATTTTTGTATTGTAATATTTTTGGAAGAAAATAAAATTTATTTTTGTACTGTAATATTTTACGAAGTTATCGCGGCAAAATGTTGGCGTTTTTCTTAATTATTAACTAATGGAAATTCTAAGTTTAACTTTTTAAAAAATGCTCCGAGGTGCACTTTCCAACCCTTCGGGATATGCACGTGCCAAATTTGTATGTCAAAACACACACACACCTTTATTATTAGTATAGATTAATTAAATTTTGAAATATTAACTGTTCCATTGTTATGAAGAACACACAACTGTTCAGTTAAACTCTTTATTATAACTCATCAAGAAGTGAGTAAAAATCCAATTAAAAAAATCCCATTTTTAGAACACGAAACAAAATACATTAAATAAAAATTTAAGAAATGAGGTTATCTGTAGAAAATTTCTTTGCGATCATTTAAAATCTTTTCTGTTGTTCGATTGTACGCATTTTCTAGAAATTTGTTACAATAAAACTTTAGAGAAGAAAATGTGATCACTAACTTATCTGAAGTGATATTTTTTTTATCTTATTTATTCTATGAAAGAGCTCAAATTCTACGAAAGCCCGTTAGCATATAGAGTTTTATGTTATTCTTCCGAAATTTATAAGCAGGAAAATATTCAGAAATCTCAGTAAACATAAAATATAAGTCTCTATCCTCATAGTTTACATTTTTGTATGCTCCAAACTTCATTGTAAACGCAAAATTGGTACTAGGGATGGATTTTTGCTGGAGGACGGATCCAAAGTTTGATTTAAATGTACCATGCCTGACGGGAGCTATCGGTGTTTTCTTGGGAAAAAAAAACAAAAAACGAAATATATTTATTCTTATACCCATTTCGTTTTTATGTAGGAATGCAGAATTTATAGAATCCTTCAGAAATAAAAACTATAATAAAACACAGAACTTTTAGAATTATTTAACTAAAAACTCCACAGCATTTAAGGAAATACATGTTATAAATGTGGATTTTTTTAAAAAAGTTTCTCCTAAAAAGAACTCGCTGGAAAATTGTTATTATTCACGGTGTACATCAAAGATACAGAAGAGAAAAATAATTCTTCCTTTTTTCTTTCTTAGCAAATACAGATCAAAGTATATCGGATAAGATCATATATTATGGTGTCGCTTTTTTTCTTATCTGAAATTCATTTAAGTTATATAGTTAAAATAAATCTTAAATCTTTTCCTTTGTAGGAAAATTAGCATTATAAAATTATCTGCTTTCCTAAAGATAGAAGTTCGCTATACTAGGGGTTATACTAAAATTTATACTACATAGATGAGAATAGAAATGTAAAATGAAAATATTTAAAAATTAAGAATCAAGCATTCTAAATGTAGTGTTTATAATAAAAAAATAAAACATTTTAATCCCTTGCAAAATCGACTCTGACTCGTCATTTTGAAGTATGCATCATTTACACAAAGTCGGTCTAGTAATTTTTATAAAACCCGTGTAACAGCAAAAACTCTCACGTTAAAATTTAGGAATTATAACAAATATTTAACCATATTTTTGCGCTACATATATGTATAATTAGTTTTAGGACTGCAAAAGGTTACGCTTATATTGTTCAGTTACATTCATAAATAAAGCTTTTTACACCATATTTAATTTTAAAAATACTATACTCAGTTTTATTTGAAAAGATCAGATTTTTAAGCCTTTATTTCTAATAAACAGCAATAGAGGGAGATGAGTTCTAAGTACTATTCTATGCATTGATCTTCTATTCGATTATTTTACAATTCGATGTTACAGATCTTGAGGAATAGCAGGCATAGGTTTTAATTTTTCATACCATACTGTTGTTGGCTGCGAAATTCTAATCTTCCTCTGCTTGTAGATTTCCTAGAATTACGTTCGAAACATTTGACATGCATGAACAGTCATTGCTTTTCCTTTTGCAGATGAAACCAATTTCTATATACTATTTGTTGCAGAGCTTAGTATGTTTTTAATGAGGTGGCTCTTTATTGAACTTATAATGGAATGCAAGTTGCAATGCAGTAATGAATTCATTCACTCTTTGCATACTGCGGCATGCAAAACAGCTGAAGACTTTTCCTAGGGTGTTGGCTTTTTCTTATAACAGAGGTGTCTGTTCAAAATGAGGCAGTTTTCCCAAAGTTAATGATTCTAAGTTCCGCATCGAGATAATCTTTGATTAAATAGTAAACTTTAATGGTGATTTTAAAACATTTAAATGTAACAGCAAAAGCTTTGCTATTCATTTCAGTTATTTCTTTTTTATAAATATATTTTATAGTCCCAGTAAGTGTTACACGTAGTCAAAGAATCTATTCTGTTTAGTTCAAGGGAGACAAGTATCTTAACATATTGTATTACAGCGCACGGAAGGCCTGGATATTTTTGAGCGTTCTAGAAACATGCTTGGCAAGCAATGGGAGGCGCATTTTTAATTTGCATTTGATTTTATATTTACATAAATTATTCTTAAATATATACAAGTATTTATCATATAAGATTATTTTTACATTTTAAAGAGCTGTTTAGCAGTCCAAAAATTGGAAATTTGTAAGGCCTGCATCAGGCCTTACAAACAGGCCAAACTAAAACACGAACTTTGAAATAAACAAATTTTTCAATAATAAAACATTTTATAAAGTACGGTAAACGATTGGCACAGATCTACCGACGTACTGGCTATACTGACCGATTGTTTCCACTTGCTAGGAATTTCGGCCTTCGGTTATTTTGTTAATCATTTGACATAAGAATGTGTAATCGTTAGCCTGGTAATGTAACAAAAATATTTGTCCCTAGTTGATTATGCATTTATTCAGCCGTAAAAAAAAAACACATGAAAACGACATATCCCGTGAATCGGCCACAACTTTAGGCCAGCTAAAATCGAGCTGAATCTCATTATCCAAATACAATGTGTTAATACTTGATATATAAAGATCAGAGGAAAAAGAAGGAGCTCGTTTTGTTGAAGAATGTTGTATTTAGATTCATCAATAATACTGGAATTTTGTTTGACATGGGTATAAAATGAGTTTTTGGTAGGAAGGAGCGTTGTTTCTGCTGACATATTAGTTTTGACTTAAATAAAATATTTGTTTTAAAATCGAAATTTCAATGGAAACTTGATACGCATACGATTCAATAAATACATCCAACAGAACTTCCATAAATTTCCTTTAATATAAATATTTAATATTTCAACTTACTTTGAGATATTTTTATTGAATAATGGAATAAGTAAACAGAGAACATAATTTCAAATAAAACTTTTCGTAAGCATGATTTACACTTCTGTATCCTGAAGTGAATTTTAAATAGGAAATTTTCAGAAACTATGCACACACCCCTCCCTTGCCTTTTTTTCAATTAGAATATCAAAGAGGGTTTTCCAGAAATAAAAATAAAAAGCTTCATTTTAGGTAAATTCAGAATCCTACTGAATAAAATCGAAATCTTTTAAATTGATGCCATTCGAAGATGGAAATATTCACTTCATAAGCGTAGGCGGATAGCGGAAAGTATGGAAAGCAGATTCCTATTCACTCTTCTAAAGTCTTCCCTCAAACTATTTGAAAAGTCCATTTTGTGGTTGGTGCTTTCATCTGAATTTCTTATCAAGGATTTTTATCCCAAAAATAAATCTCTTCCACTCGAATCTTTTGAATTCAGATAAATACCTTCGAAAAGATTTTCAGTAGATTCGACGCTGTGATTCTTTTGTATACCGCTACAAGAAAAATTACTTTCGTTGACGTAAGTTCCTTTTTCGATGTTGTTGCCAGTAATTGCTCTTCTTTTTCTTTCATTTGTCCATATTCGTTTGCTTGCGAATATTCTCTGATAGCTATTTTTGAAGTGAAGTAAAGTAGAAAATAAATCTGTCCTACAACTCTATTTGTGTCGTCATTTCTCATAAATGTCAGTTTCGACTTTCACATGTGTTATTTTGAAGCATTCCATCTAATAACATTGCATAAATATTATTTTTGTTGGGAAATGTCATCATTTGGAAGTCTTAAGAATACTGTGTTCGAAATGAATAATTTAAATCAGGTTTAGAAATTAATTGAGAAAGTTACCATTATAATGTATAATGATAGTCTCTCCTGTCTGTTTGCATTTCAATTTTAATAGTTACCGAAAGTATAATTATAATAATTTACATTCAGTATTTGATATTTTATACTTGAACAAGAAATGACACTTTGAAAATCTTAATCTTTTATGACTTGAGTTTTATAAAATAGTTCCAAAACATTCTATTTTTTAATTACTTTTTACTTTCTTATATATTAAGAAATTAAAAAGTAATTATAATCGTGAAAAAAAGCGAACTTTTGAGAACCTTCACATTTCAGATCTCTGACTTCGAAAAACTAATTTTTGGAATTAAGTCTCTTTGTCTGTCTGTCTGTTTGGGAACAAGATAACTGAAAAACGTTTTGAGCAAAATATATGAAATTTGGTTCATAAAGACCAAATTTGTAGATCTCTGTCAGATTTTGAGCAAAATTCGTTTAGAAGAAATCTGTCTGTCATGTTGCTTGATTACAGCTGACCTCAATAGATACAAAAGTTAAACAAGTAGGTAAATAAAATTTGGTGAAAGTGTTTAGTATCTAAAATATAGATTATTATTAAATTTCGAGTTGAATCTTTCAAATAGTTGGCCATTTGTTGGTCTGTACTTGCGTATGAATGACTCATAAATGCAATGACTTAAATCAATGAAATTCGATGTGAGATCTTATGACTGCAACAGAAATTCCGTTTCATATTTTGTTTTCCTTTGATCAGGAAAAAGGAGACCAAAATGATGTATTTACTTTCACTAAAATTTCTTACATATAACTTAATGTTCATGATTTCTCCAAAATAATATTTTTAAGCATCAAATTGTGAGAGATATCAATGTAGTATAGTAGCCAAACATATGCTCTCTTCATTTTGTGTATGAGTCACTCTAACACACTCATGTTCCATGACATCATAGTGTTTTTAAAAATGTAAATACAAGGATAATCTAACTTTTGCAGTACAGCAATTTAATTTTCTTTTCTTCATGTTAATTACATAGATAATAGACGGAATCTTTCCTTTATAGTTTCCAATAATGGAAGAATATCACGTGATTACAATGGGGGAACAATGAATATGTTTTAAACTTTAATCGTATAATCAAATCTATTATTAAAATATCATTCAAAATATATTATTCAATAAATGCTAAAAGTCAAAAAACGTTACATGCAGTTAATTTGACATCATTAAAAAGATTTTTTTTTAATTTTTAGATGGCTTAAATATCAGTTTTGGCTGGATAATATTTTTGAGAATTAATTGTGGTAAGATGCCAAAATTTCGCCTTATTTTTAAATATTTAAATTCTAATATAAATTTAGTAAACACCATTCCAAAGTGACATTCCGACCTTCTAAAATACATCTATTCCAAATTTGTAAGTTTTTGATGCAATGGCTTGTATTATAGAACACCTACACATGCATTCATCTGTGTTATTTAAATAAAATTCAGTGATTAACTGCCTGAATCATAATTACAGTCAAAGGGATTCAGACCGATTTGTATCGTTTATTAACGCTGTATCATTTCCTTAACAAAGTTAATTACACGATAGATAACTGTTCTCTTCGGATTATGCTTTTGATATAGATTGATTACGAAGGGATTACCAATGTATTTTCAGTTTCCAGAAAGTCCCTATTTTCCATTTGCAACTAATTTAATTCTTGGAGAGATAATTAGAATTTCTCGTATATACGCAGCATGTATTGAATTACTATGTTTACATTATGTGATGCTATACTCCGGATTAAACACAGGGATTTCAGTCATACTGTTTACTGCAACTTTACATGTTCAAACCTAAAGTGTATATTTCTAAGAAATTAACAAAATTGTAAAGAAATATTTTCAACAATAAATAAATAATGTTTGTTTATTTGTGTGTGTCGGTTGAATTCATATAGTTAACACCAGAAAATACAAGCTACCAAATTTGTTACTGATATAATTTAGAGTAGAAAAATGTACATCTGAGAGCAACTTTTGAATTTTTTTATTAAAATTTTTGTTCTTTGAAAATCAAAGTTTTTATGCTCTCTCATCATTTAATTTCCGGAAATATTATCACATTAAACGATTATTGCTCATCTGAAAATTCAAACCGTTGTCTTTAAAATGGAATCAGTTTAGTATAAGTGCAATTTCTTAATTTTGACATTTAAAAAAATCATAAAATTTCTAATATCATTTTTTTTTCATTGTTACAATGAAATTTAAACCCTTTTCATTGTTTCGACAATTTTTTAATCGTGTGATATTCTTCTGTGATATTATGATGAGTGATATTCTTCTACTAGCAGTCTCTAGCGACCAGGTTTGTTCGCCTAGAATAAGCACTTTTCATTCAGTTATGTCATAGAATTCTTATTTATTTCATGAAATGACTGCTCATGATTTCATAAACGTTTTAAGAGATAACTTATCAGATTTCATAAAATAATAGATTTCGTCCATAACGATACAAGTTATAGACATTAAACATCTGGCGATGGCTCAGAATCTTACATTCTCAAGGCATTCTGTTTGATGTTAGAATCGTGATTTCAGTTCCATTTCTTTCCTTTAACTGAATGGAGGTTTGGGTAATAGCGCGATCCCGTTTCCAAGAATTTAAAAAAATATTTTCCAACTCCATTAATAAACGTTGAATTAAACACAGATCTTAAAGTATTCACTCTAATAATCTGAAAAGCTGGTATGACGGTTTCGTTTACGTTTGATTGATGCCTTTCGATAATAAATAATAACGCTAATTTCGTGTACCATAACATCTTATATAAATATATAAATTGGTGAACACTAAGAAAATAAGACTTCGCTTATTATATGCGCAGTTCACAAAAAGAGTAAGTAAAAGAAAGAAAAGAAAAGAATCTACCAAGATTTTATTTTTCGAATATATCTTGAAAGTGAAAGGGGGTGGAGAGGATAAGTCATTTGACCATTAATGACATATTTAAGGGTCATAAGTTTTCATACGAAATAAAAAATTTCGAAATCAATAAAATGGCTGTGGTTTTGGGACTGTACCAAAGTTTTATTTCTGGTCAATGTACCATTTTGAGATTTTTCTTGAAAGAAGTGGATGGGGAGGTAAATGTACTTGGAGCTATTTGATTAATTAGTTTGGTTAATAGACTTAATTAATGTACTTGGTAATTAGCTAATTTCAAATCGTGCCGAAACGCCAAGAAAGTGGATTTGTTTGGAGAATTTCAGATGACGCCAAATTCACCAAGATTTATTACATATAAGATTTTGCCAAAATGTTTGCATAAAATAAGAAGACATCCAGCCAAGTTTATCTTGGGGGTCCTAAGCTTTTCTATAAAATAAAAACTAGTAAAAACTGCTCGCTAGTTCAGAATTTTTTTCCTTGGTTTTAGCAGTAATTTTTATGCATAGATTAAAATTAGAGAAACATATTATAATTCTGTGGAAATATTTTTAAATATTTATTAGAATTGGAGATAAAATTTAATTGCAATTAATTTTACATAACAGAAAAGTAATTTTTCAATTCTATGAGGATATAAATATAATTTCAGTGCAATAATTATTTCAGAAATTGTCGGAAAAATTGTGTTTTATTAAAGTTTTAAAAAGTCTGTAAATAGTTAAAATTGCTTTCTCTAAATTACAGTAGAGTACAGTTTATTAAGTTTAAATATCCTGTCTTATCCACTGACGATACAAACACAATTCCATTTTCTTTCATTAGCTGTAGTGTGTTTAGACGATAATTTATTTTATGAAACAAACACAATAAGTATTAACATTGGAAGAAATAAAATCATTAGGTTGTTTGATTTTGAATTAAAGCTTTTCCCTGGTGTAGATTACGTTGCGTTGCTGTAGTTAAAAGTAACAAATAAGTAATAGTAATTTTACCACAAACTCTCTATTACTGAAATATTCTGGAAACTATTGTATGTGTGGAAAAATCCAGTGAATAATGCAACTTAATTTTTAAAATTATACTCTGATACTTACAACTTATTTGCAGTTTCTTTGAGAAACACTTATAGTTCGTGAGAGTGTGGTATATAATAATTTGAAAACAGCAAACGATATTTTCGAGATTCTTTTTGGCGCAAGATTAATTAATTAAAAGTAAGAAATCAAACGATAAATTAGTAGCGCCATCTGAAGATGACATGATGTCACTGTATTGAAATGCCGAACACTTGACGTTCCAATTCACGCAGAAACATTTCTTTACAAGCATCAGTCTTCGCAGATTAGGTAATAATTTCAATAGGCTTGGTCAAGGACAAAAATAATTACAGCATTCACTTCCTTTAAGCCTAGAATCCAAGTTGTTAAAAGAAGTAGCATTAAATAAATCTCTTTCTCTGCTTTTGAAATGTTCAGCAGTTTAAAAATGCATCTGGGTTCATTCGATATAATTTGGGAACTGAATTTTATATTCCTTTGCTGTCACAGTCAGTGAATTTTTGTGCTAATAGAGTCAGGGTTTCATTTTAAATTTAACTGAATATGTCACCTGACACAAAAGTCGTATTATCAGACAGGCAAAGTAGAAAACTGCCAAGAGACTCATTAGTTGTAGTAAGATTTTGATATTTTGTGAAATTTTCAAAGTATGTCATTTTATGCTTTCATTTGATTTATAAAGGTCATACAGTCAAATTTATTAAAATGCAAATTATGATCTTTAAAATATATGAATATTATTCTTCGGAATTTCTTCATGTTCGTAAAATTGCTTGCAGATTTGAATAGTCCAAAACTGTTACGGTTGGTGTTGTAATTTTTTTTTTTTTTTTTTTTTTTTTGCATTTTGTTTTAAATTATTTTTAAATTAATTTTCTGCATGCGAGATACTGAAATGACCTCTATTGAAGCAACTCCACAACTGAATGTTTCATTATTTCAGTTTGTATGTTAGAAATAATATAATATAAAAATAATATTGAACACAATTAAATAAATAATAAATAAAAATTACTTAATAGATAATAATTATAATTATTATTGTTAATTTATAATATTTATGATTATTATAAATATTTATAATTATTACTTGAAGGTTCCTTAGGTCTTTATGAATATTAAATAAAACTTAATCAAAAATATTTTGTTTTGGACACTGGGGACAGGAAATTCGATGCCTAAGGGCCCCTACAAGTCTTTATCCGGCCCTGTTCTACACCTGTTGAGCTGGCATTCACGTTGTATTGGGAAATAACGTCCTTTTTATTAACTTGCAAGATGCGTATTGCATTACAAACTTTAATCAAAACGGCGCAATTAATGTATATCGCATGAGCAAGGACTTCATTGGAGATTTATACAGAAGGTATTTTACTAGTGAATGTACAAATTTCTGAAAGGAGTCCTGTATAAATTTTTCTAAGACGGTTTGGAATCATACAGCTATGAAGAATATAGGGATGTTACCAACGTGCATTATCATTCTCTTCAAAGGGTTGTTTCCCCACAAAAAAATCAGTAGAATATTGGTCATCGCACAGAAAACGACCAATATTCTACTGAGACATTGTGAAATGTTACAACTGGACATGCGTATAATACTTGTATTGAATTATTATGTATATGATAGAGAACTTCTTATATTAACTGAAAAGAGTAAAACTATTATTCTTGATATTTCATGCTCTTCGATCGTTATAAACGTTAAATAATCTTTTCGAGTTGAAATAAAATAATCTACCTAATAATATTTTATAGAAACAAGATTGTAACTTGAAAGTTAAATGAAAAGATCCTTCAGCTTACTACATTAAAGTGAAGGTATTTTATGTTAAGCATTTTTCTGCAATTTCTTTTAAATCTAATAATTCATTCATTTATAATTCATTAAAAAATATCATAAAATCATGAAATCGATTCTTTAGCAAATTTATTTTTAGCTGGCCTTCCATATCTAAGAAATTAATCTCAATTTAACTGATGGATCAGTTTTGAAATATTTAAAAATATTATTTAGTCATCTTAAAGCCACAAATGCACAAAATTTAAAAAAAAATCTTACACATAAAAAAAAAAATGTGGCATAAGAAATGTAGATAAGAGACACAAAATATAATGGAAATTACGGCAATGAAACCAATTAAATGCCACGAAATCCTAACAGAAACCATCCCGTGCCTCATTTTTAATTATTTTTAAGAAACGACTCGTTCTGCTCTTCATCACTATTTTTGCCTATAAATAACATTGCTATTAATTTTATTTAATAAATCTCACAGTCGCATATTTTAAAAGGTTTTAATTACTTAATTGCATTATGATTTCCAATAAAAATAGCTATTTTAGGACCTTAATTTCCTTAATTTTTTTATTTACTTCAGCTATCTAACAACATTTTTCAAATTAATTTAATTAATTTTAATTGAGATTCTATATCTCCAAAGATATTTTCTGGTTTATTTGCCCAGGTATTTGAGCTAATTAATGTCAGAGCATTTAAGCGAATCATCACGAAATATTTCAAATCAGAGATGATTAAGTATGGGAATTTTTAATAGAATTAATTGATTAAAAGATGTATAATTAAAGAGTCATTTTATGCTTATGCGCTTAGTATAATTGTGTTTACTTCTAACAAAAACTCGATCTTCAACATTTTACTCATCAGATTTTAAAATTCTATCGAACAGAGTTTCTTCTAATAAATTTATATTTTTAACTATATTTAATTTGGCTTGTTAAAAGATGGAAGTAACTTTTAAAGATGGAATTGGGTGATGAAATTATTACTCTGAGTCTGATAAATTAAATGTTTCATATTTGCATATTTTAGTGGTTTCAATCACTATTTAAATACTTGTAGAAGTTTAATTGCTAATTAATTCATTACCTAATAATTAAATTTCTTGTAGGCGTCTACTGCTGATAACGAATATGAGAAAAAATGTATTTATAGATTCATAACACTTA
Source organism: Argiope bruennichi (assembly GCF_947563725.1). Classification (NCBI taxonomy): domain Eukaryota; kingdom Metazoa; phylum Arthropoda; class Arachnida; order Araneae; family Araneidae; genus Argiope; species Argiope bruennichi. The sequence continues at coordinate 22,522,235 of NC_079156.1, read as the reverse complement.
AAATAATTAAAATTTAATAATTATTTAATAAAAATGATTCCCTTGAAAATGTCTGTTTTTTAAGAGAACACTAATAAAAACAGGTTTTATTAAATCTAATTTTTTTTTTAATTTTTTGATTCGTAATTTCTTAAGTTATACAAAAGTGTTTGACAAATTACAAAGAGCTTATTCAATCACATTTGTTACTCAGGAATTCTTTTTTCCACAGCAAAAATATTTTTCCTCTGCTATTAAGAAATTGAAAAAACCTCCTCTTAGAGCTAATAATTGATAATTAAGGTCTAAAAAAAGTCTGCCTATCTAAATTATTTATATTATTTGCTTTTTTGGCCAATTTCTTCAGACATATTTTTCTTCTAACGCTTTTTTTCTAAAACGTTAGTTTTTTAACACCTTGTGCTTGCAATTAATATACTAATATCGCAATTTTTTTTCTGATGTTTCTAATCTTACGGGAAGATAACCTTTTCCCATGAGTTCATAATATTATAATAATACATCTCTTATGTAGTTAAATTCATAATTCACTTTTTAACGCAGAAGGTCTTAGACAGACAGATTGATAGAAAATAAGCTTCTAATGGCAAATATATAAAAAAAGAATGTATCTTCTAAAAAGAATTTATAGTTGCTTAAATTGATTGTTTCTTTCAGAATCAGTTTGCGTTATATTTAAATTAATTAAACTTATATAAATTATTTATTTATTTCACAATTTCTATATCAGTTTCTTTTCAATTGACTGTCTCAAATTTATGTTTTAATAATTCTAATCAAAATTAATAAAAATTTTATATATAAGGAGAGTACAATAATTGAATTATTTACTCTCTAACATAAATATTTCTTTCTTCAGAAGCTTGTATCATTTTTTTTTTTAAATTTCAAAATAAATTAGTCGAACATAAATTCCAAAACAAGAAAAAGAACATGTTTAAATTAGATATCAGGATATAAAATTATGCCTTTATTTCTAAAAATAAAAGCAATTTATTTAAAGTTCTCTCTTTTATGAAATTCATTTTTTTTCTTCTTTTTAGCTTCTTTCGTGTTTGCCATTCCGAACGGAAAAAATGACTCAATTAAATAAAATATTTTTGAAGTTTTGTAATTTATTATGTGGCAACTACGCCATTGAAGATGAAATAATAGATATGACCATTATTTAAGTATTTGTTTTAATATTAACATAGAATTCAGGTGTAATTTTATTTTATACATTTTTTGAAAATATTCATTATGCAATTTTGAAGTCGCGCATCTTACGAATTAAAGCAAACTTATAACATTTTGTTAAAATTAATTATTTCTAACTGGTTTATTCAATTTTAATTAAGAAGTTTTTGCTATTAACTAAAAACTTTTTAACGAATGTATATACAAGTTAAAAAAAATTTGAATTTTATATTATTTTGCAAATCAGCATTTAATTACTAATTCTTCATTTTGCATGACTGAATGGAAAAGGTTCTTAAGAAATAATCTGAAGAAATCTTAAATCCAGATATTTTTTTCTATCAAATTAATTAAAAACTTCTGCGATTTGGAATCAGCAATACAACTACTGAAGTTGCGATTCAAATTATTCGAAACTTTAATTAAAATAAGAAACTTCTTTATACATCAGTGCATTTCAATAAAAATATAAAATAGTTTTTATTATTTCAAGAAAATATTTCTGTTGTGCTATTTTTGTTACCACGATTTTAAAATTTCTCAGAATGAAGTATCGCTTATAATACTCAGAAGCGTTTTCGAGAAAAACTATAGTTTATTTGAAACTTTCTTTGTTAGAAAAAAGTGCTTTTATTTAGCTGTAACATTAATCGATACTTATTTATTAACTTAATGTTTAAAAGTATTGCGCATAATAATTGAAACAGAATAAAGAATAATAAATTTGAAATAGCAAATATGTTTTGTCGGCGTACTTTATTACTTATTTCCATATAATTATTTGTCTTGTATTATTGTTTTTGTGAAATTGCGTATGAAGTACAAATAGCTGAAGGTTTTTGCTCATAAAAAAGTAATTGAGCAGAAATCGTATCTAATAAAGCCATGACAACACCTATTTGCTATTCCATCACAAAATGCAAATATAAAGAGCGTGTTTTTCCTGTTGCAAACTTAATAAACGAGCGAAGTAGTGCCAACTGAAGCAATTTTGATTTGGCATTACAATTTTAAAATAACTTACATTTAATTTTACAATTATGTGAAAAAAGAAATTGATAAAAATAAAATCAACTTTATAAATATTATTGAGCTTAAAAGGATTAGCCCTTAATATATTTTATTTTCGATTTCAATAAACTGTTTAGACTGTGGTTAATTTTTATCATGGTAGAGCATCACCCCTTTTCACGTCTTTTACATATAGCACCTAAACGGCCCCAATGAATGTAAAAATAGCTACAATTATATAGCCTATTTTTTGTTGAGAGTCTTGCAGAGTAAAGAGAATATTACATACACATTGGAAAAAGTACCTGTTCCTCAAAATGGAATTTTTTTCAAAATTCTGCTGTAAGGATCCTATATTTCATTTGTCTAGCTAGTTCTCATTTTTGAATTAGCGTGTTTCTATACAAATAGATAGGTACATATCCATGTAGTCAATTCAGAGAGTTATTTTATTCGATTTCATGCTGAGCTTCAGTTTCGATAATAAAACATGTGTCAAATTTAAGCCTTTTAAATCTTTAAATGTTTGATGGATTCATGTAAAAGTAGATGGATGGTTATGCAAATTATAAAGAAAGGTTTTCTTAGGCTAGAAACATTTAATGACATCTACACACAGAATATTTCAATAATCAATTTTGCAGTAATAAAACTTCCTCATAAGAAGCTAAAATCGTTGGCTTCAATTCGAATTGCTTAAAGATGATTAGCATTTTGAGATCAAATTATCTTTGAAGGCATGCCATGTCAGTTCAGCAGACAATCTTTCAGAACCAGACTTAGGATGTAGTTTAGCTCCTAGTTTGGTGAAAACTTTGAAAAGCCCATTCCTTATAGAATGAAACATTCCTTTACCTATTGTAACCTTTGATCTTACTAACAATGACTTTCTCATGAAAGAGCTTCATGTAAAATCATTCTAATTTCTAATGTATTTTTGATTTTTTTTTTTAGTTTCCTTAGATAAGCAACATTTAATTATATCTACATGTGGAAGGATTATATCATTTTGATCTAAAATTGTTTGGAATCACTTAAATCTGATTAGCTTCTTGAGATCAAATATGACTGGATGCACGTCAGTTTAATAAGATGGAAAATCTGTTTAAGGAAGTGGTTGCTCTTTATGCAATCGGACATTTTTGCGCCAATTGACAAATAATGGTGATTTGTTTGTACTTATTAACAATGATATAGAAATGATTACAAAAATCCATACCATACCATAAAAAATACTTGTCCAACTTTAAGCGACTGAATTTTTAAAATTTTATTTTGATGCTTATTTTATTCTGGATATCATTTTTCCATTTTTTACTGTAGTAATAATGATTCTACAATAATATGAACTTTTTGATTATGTTCATTAAGTAGAAAAATATTGTTTCTGAAATTTTATGATAACGCTAAAAATTCAAATTCCTAAAATCTTCATAAATATCAAAGTATGCATATGTATTTCTATTATGTAAAACCCCCAGAAGAAGCGGTCCTCATGAAATTTTCTCGCATATTTTCCAATTAATGGTCTAAAACCCCTACTCTAACCCTAAACCCCCCTTATAAAATTATGGATCTTCGGAAAGACAATGAATGCCTTGCATGTCATTGGCGAACAAGTGTCAGGAAATATAGATATTTTGCTTGAGTCTACCAGTTTCAATGAATCTATCCAGCAGATATGCATTTTTGGCGGCTTTCTTTTGAAAATTTGAAACTTGGATATGTTTGTAATCACCAGATCTCAAATCGAATGCTGATTTTTAAATCGCTTACTTACATATGAACGTGCAAAGCGACATAATACGAATCCCTTAAGATACTTAGTTCAAAATGTAATAAATATTAACTGTTTGAATGTTAAATCTGTGTACCAGTTTTTCTCTGTCTTGCCCATTACGCTCTGCAGTTAGCGAGTTCACATACACTACTTCAAAAGGCTGGGATAGCCTGGTTGGAAGGGCGTTGGATTCGCGTCCCTTGGGCTATGAGTTCGAACCCCGCTGGCCGAGGACTCCTGCGCGTATAAATCTGTTGTGATCACAAAGTCCTTCATGTTGAGAGTAATACCACCGGGGGTGCTGGATCAGGGGTGGTCGTTCTCTGATTCAGTTCAAAATTACGATCTGTGGTTGAGTGAGTGAAATGCATGAATGAAGTCCGCCCCGTAAAAGAGTTGTGACGTGTGTGTAGCTAAGTTGTTCTCTTGGCCTAGATGGCGCTACTGAAAAAACAAGAGACGTACCCTTCGCTTAAAACCACAAATGACTTCTTAAAGTCAGTAGGCTTGTTTAGACAAGAGCTATTAGAAACAATAACAACACTATTACAACAAGACAGATAGACTTACTCTGAACGGATTCCGTTCAAAATTTGATAGAAATGTGCAAATTTGGTCTAAAGTCTATAAACCAATGATAATTTGTTTAACTCAAGGAGTTTTGGAATTCGTATTCACAGGCAGATAAACATAATGCCAAAAATGTAGCTTTCGAATTCTGAGAGCTCTCAAACGAGATGGTTTTTGCCAAATTCTTCTTTCAAATATTTTTTCTATATTTGGAATACGAGGAAGTGAAAATCGATGTAAATATTTCAAGAAGTCCAATTAGAACTTGAGAAATTGTAAAGTGTTCAGATGATTGCATAAAAGTAATATTTGGCACAGTTTTGAATACGGTTTTAAAAAAAGAAACTGAATAATGAAAATTTATTACTTAAAAGTATTTAAAATGGTTTTCATATATGATAATATAAGCATTGGCTTTATAGATTTTAATTGCAAATATTTTAATATGTCCTATTTTTCAGTGCTAATTTGATTTTGTCTTTTCATAAGTTATAATTAATACTGAATTTTAGCATTCCATTTTTATTGTGATAACCAATTATAAGATGTAATAACATGAGTAGCTGTTGAAATACAAACTTTTAAGGTGAGAATGAGTTACGTCATCACATACCTTGCCGACATACCTCAGGTGGTCAAATGTAATTAACAATCTGTTTCAAGCTGGAACAGTACTCAGCTTTTTTTAAGTGTTATCCAGTCCTCCTTTACCAAAACTCCAGAAAAGAATAAAAAAATAAAATTTAAATTTATTTAAACCATCTTTACAAAAATGTATTTTCTGACTAAACTTTTCACTTACTCTGTTAAGATTATGCAAAACACCTAAAAGCGCAAATTAATAATGTTTATTTCATTTCATTAAAATAACAACGTTACAGATTTTGTAATTGCTTTACAAATGAGCAATGTTATTTAAACACTATTTTCCCAAGTCAATTACTGGGATTCTTTAAATGATTAGAATTTTCTTATTTTAACACAAGTGCACTTAAAATTTGAAATTAGTTGCTATGAAGTACTCTGATTTAACCCTCCTGCCGGCGGCTTTCAGATTGCTATCCTTACCGAAAGCGGCACGCCGAAATAACAGGTTCAACCTTAAAAATGTCGCGGTTTGGTCAAAAGGATTGCTTTCCCCTTTTGCGGTCAGTTCAGCGCTGCAGGTGGGAAGTGATTAGCAAATTTCATGCTGTGAGTAGCAGATGTTTCTTATCGTAGTCTTTCGATTTCTAAGAGCATTTTTCTTTCAGTGCTTAGGAAGAGATTGACAATAACATCGATTGAAAATGCGGAAATGTGATTGGTTTTTTCAGAGGTTTTTCGATTATTTTATAAAGCAATACATAAAATTTATGTTAGGAATAAGTTATTATCATGTTTATTTTGATACTAGTCTAGTTTTTATAAATTGAAAGTTCTCGTCTAATATTTTTTTCATTGCAATATGTTTCGCAAATTATTTTATTCCGTAGTACTGTGAAATTATTTCTCGACATTACGTGCAAGCGATTTAATTTTTAAACAAAAACCTTTCAGCGCATTGCCAATTTATTTTAATATTTTAAAATGCGTGTTTAAAACATTAAGTAACACTACGTTATAACTTTGTTTCTTCAGTATTCAAAAAAATAATTGTGTAATTAGGGAATTTCATGCGATGTTTCACTTTCAAATATATCGATTTTCAGTATTTATCTGCATGATTAAAATTTTATAATTAAATATACTTTACAATATTTAATTGGAAAAGCTAATTGGCCAGTTATTCAGTAATGCTGAAATAACTGGTCGATGCGCCTTATGACTGTAACAAATAAAAATAATTGTCAAAATATTTCTTTGTAATATTCATGATACAAATTTGGCATGGAAAAATGACTCAAATAATACAGATTATTTAGACTCATAATTAACCATTTGCAACTGGAATTTTTTTAATACCTTCAAATCAAGTTCCTACAGAATATTAAGTACTGTTTTAAAATAAATTACAATTTTTGAAAAATCTCAGTTTTAAGTTTTTCGGGTTAGAATCAAAGCTCTTACTATTTTGCAATCGGATAACGACAAACCGTGGGGTAAACGAATCATTAAAAAGAAAAATCTGAATTTAAAAGCTTTGCAAATATAATTGCATTGATCTTTTTTACTTATTACTTTTACATTATTTATTGCTTTCGGTGATCAGAACATGTGTTACGTCGAGGTTACTAGCCAATATAAAAATTTTAATTAAATGTTTTCTTCAGCAAAACATCTTGAAATTTCAAATTTTGATAGTCATATAATTCATACTATTGCAGACTCATTGTACCATTCTGTATTGCAGATTTTTTTAATTTTCTGTCAGCTCCTTGACAGTAATTCCTTAATTTAAAACGGGAGTGAATAAACTTCAATTAATGCAAAACCTGTTTTGTTGAAACCAATCAGGATTATTAAATTTCTAAATACAGGGAATAGAATCATTCAGCAATAAAGTTTTATGTATATACTGAATATTTCTTTTTAATTTTTGAAATGACTCGGATGATTTCTCATATCTCTTATTCAATAAAAATTTCCAAAAATTCCTTCTTATTCTGTAATAATTTTGAAAGTTATGATGGAATACACTTCAAAATCTCATTTTATTTTTAATTCATAATTTTTAAAAATTTTCAGAAGTAAAAAACATTTTACACATTTTTATTTCCTAAGATGCATATTCCACTAAGATATATATGGAAGCTCTAATAGACGCCACGCACAAACATTCGTCAAAGTTAATAATAAAGATGGACGAGTGTGTGTGTCATTATTTGTCTTGTTGTATTGGTACTTTTCAGACCAGACAATTTTAAATAGAATTACCAAAATCTACACCTACATACTTTGGACAGTGGGAATCATTTCTTTAAAATTTTAATTAACCCTTTCAAGGGACAAGGGAAGTATGCTCATCACCAAATTCAACAATTTTTGAATAAAGTTATGTAAGTTGGCATAAATTCTTATGAATTTTTCAATAAGGTTTCAATTGTAGGTTAGAGGTTTCAATTGTTCATCTCAAATAAAATGAAGTATCTTGATTTATTTCTTAGTTATTAATTGGAAAAATTAATTAATAAATCAGATTAAATTGATCTAATAAGTTGAATGAATTACTTTTCCTAGGCCAATCTTAATTTTAAAAACATTTTACTCCAACATGACTAGAAAAAAAAGGCCCTTTAAAGGGTTAATAAAAATTATTAAAATTTTTAAGTTCATTCGAAAATATCACAGTAGAAAAATAATTTGTACATTAATTGTGAATTCAAATTTTTTTATCAATGATGCGAAATTTTGTGTCATGTAATTTTCCCACTTTTAATTAAATTAAAAATTTTTTAGCATATTTTAAAAATATATTTTATTTTTGAATTGAAACTAAACGTTTTCATTGTTATCCCTATATTTCATTCCGGCCTTTTACCCATTGATGATGATTTAGTTAAAAGGTTAAAAAGATCTAAGCTAAAAGCAAAGGGGTAAAAATTTCTTTACTGAAATAAATAAACCATGTGGCTGAAGAGAATGCTCCATAATTAGCATCTCAATAAATAAGACACTAAAAGTTCAAGATCTTAATTTTACCTCAAAGAATGAATTTTCTTGGTGATACATTCAAATGTATAAATGACACGTATAAATTATATTAGAATAATTTCGTATTTTATCGCTGATAAATGGTAAAATTTTAAATAATTTTTAATTAACAGAAGTTTTAATTAAAATTTTGAAAATTTCATCTCGAGGTGAACATTTACAGTTTTCTAATTATTTAATGGCGAAGTGTGTTCGCTCTAAGTCAAACAGTTTGATCTGGAGATCGCCAATACGAACATTCATATTCATTATAATTAGAGATATTCGCTACTTTAATAGAAATATTCGCAAGCGACCTTCATGTCTGACACCCTTGTTCAAACTAGTTCTGTTTTTAAAAAGTGAAAATGTGAGGCTAAAGGTTATTAAGAACATAGAATTTCAAATTACATGGAAGTGGGAGTTTCTGAATTTTTTTTACTCTCGTGATCAAAAATAAAATAAAAACAAAAATCATATCCCATCTTGTTTCTTAAAAATCACATCCAGTGAACTCGAACTGACCAAACAGGAGAAGAAAATAGTTTAAATGCCAGTTGTACGCATTAAAAAATTTTTAAATGCTAACATATGAGATAAAATTAGATCAAGGAGTTAAAATAATGGCAACAATTTTAAAATTATTAATTCTCACATTTAACTCACACATTCACTCACTTTCAAGTGGATTAAATTACTCAGCATTATTAGTAAAAATGTCAGTTTAAACCAGTTTCATATAAACAGAATCGTGCGATGTATATATAAGATTGTACTGTGAAATAAGATTAATATTTCGATACAAAAAATAGAACCTGTAAAAACTGCGCTTATATTAACTTTGAAAATATTATTAAAAACCAGAGGAAAAATATAAAAACAATGAAACTTATATCTCTACAATGCTTACATTTTTGTTCGAATTCGTCAAAGAGTGTGAAGTTCTATAAGGTTTAAAGAATGAAACAAATATTCAATTTTCATATATAGTTTATTACGTTATAAAAGTAAGGATTTAATGTAACGAATACTAATCTTTCCGAAAAATCGCACTTTAATATATTGGTTCTATATATCTCCCCGTTTTGAAATACACTTATTAATGAATACTAAAAAAATAATAATAATAATAATAATAATTCATTAAAAGTTAAAAAGTTTCGTTCGTTAAGTAAATTCTGTAAATAAGTTTAGTGTCTTATTTTCAAAAATAAGTTGCATAAGCAATGTCAATTCTAAAATCCTTAAATGAAAGCACGCTATAAAAAAGAAACTTGTCAAATTTTAATTTTATATTTTTTATTTATTTTTTACATTAACTATTTTCTTATGCTAGAAAGCTTTAAAATCTTATGTTTCAAATTATTAATAATAATACATTTATGTATGTATTCATTCCAGGTATATATTTTCATACGTTCAATTTTATTCTCGTTATTTAAATTTCATTTTGGATACGTAATTATTATCAAAATCTCAAAAGTAACGTCTCAGAACGTAAGCGAGATTTTAAAAGGCTTAAAAGGGCGCGAGCAGGAAGACATCAATCATATCGTCCACTGATAACGATTCACTTTTCCTTATCTCACATTCCCTTCTCATTATCTCACAGCTTGAGATTGGGGGTAGGGAAAAACTGGAACCCGTAAAAATACGGGCAGTGACAGTTTTAGGGGAGTTTTTGTTTCCGTCTATAGACGGGTCCGCCGTTTTGAAGGGAGAAAATATTCCGTCTTTTTCCGGGTTTGCCGCTTTGAGGGTTAATAAAAATATGCAGTGACGAAGCTTTTATTATATACAGCAACAGATAGTCTTTATCCAAACTATTGAGAATTTTCTAAATGAAAACGACTGCCTTAAATGAATTTGTCCACTTGAATTACTTTGCATCATTATTTTCATCAATGAATGGGAAATAAAACAATAAATATATTTGTTCCTTATAATACGGTGCATTAAAATGATGAAAAAAATTGAAATTTTTAGTGGAGAAAATAATTTAATTGCCCTAGATTGCCGAAAGCACAACGATTTCTATTTAAGTCAATTAGTTTTAAAATCTGCTTTTACCGATTAGGCTTACAGGAGGCACCGAACATGCATGTAAACTTGATGGCACTATTAATGTTATTTAAGTACTATTTTGTAGAAATTTGTGTTCAATAATCGAGTTTTCAACTCAATACTGAAGAAAGATAAATCCGTACTGTAGTTGTTTTGTAGCGAGTATATTGTAAACCAACAGAATCTTGAATGAGTGCCTTAACGAATTGTTTCATTTGATTTTGAAGTTTTAATTGAAGCGATAGGAGAATTATTTCTGTGAAATAGAATTTGCCTCATACATTCATTGTCCCCATAATAAGTATTTCTCTAAACAATATTTTTCACTTTCTTCAGATATATGCGAGCATTCTATTTTTTCAAGAACAAATGAGATAGAGGTACGTAGAAATGAATAGAAATGGAGCATTTAAAAATATTAACACGTCTTCTATTTTAATGAAGCTGAAAAGAAAATTTATAAACAAAGATAAAAATCGTTTTTTTTAATTTTGTTTATGTTATTATAAATATTCGTTTTAGATTTTATGAAATTATTTTCACTTTTCTCTTAAGAAAATTTACTTTCAAACATTTATACAAAAGTATTTGGTTATTATAAAAAATAAAACTTTATTTCTCAACGAATTTTTTTAAAGCAAGTTCAAATTCATACAAAGAAATATTTTTTCGAATAAAATGTAATCACACAGTGTTTTACTTCCTTGTAACGAAATCATTTTGTATTATGCGATTGTTGAGCATCTTTTTAATCCTGCAGCTTGCAAAGTAATAACAATAATAATAATAAATAAATAAATAAAATAAAATAACGTAGTGTCTAACTCAGCATAAGAAGATAAACAATAAGATTTTAGGTACGTTCCGTATCACTTATTTGAAAACAAACACTAAATAATTTCCATTTACTTAAATAATTCCTGCCGTTTTTTTTCATATGCATTCCTCATAAATGAATGCTTTGAATCAACGTGGATTATAAAAACTTCATTGTACTCGTGCATAACTATTAAATCAAGATATTCCGAACACTTTGTGAAAAGTATCATTCATCTCAATTTAATAATCATGTTTAAATATAAAATAAATCACCTGTCCCTTTTTTTAAACGCACTATTAAGATTTTTATTGCATTGAAAATGACATTTTAATTGAAAATAAGCTTAACGAGACTAAAACTGTTTTTCCAATCACTGGCATTCATTTTACATTTATTTTTAACTTGAAGCTATTTTAACTTGTATGCAAGGTTTAGTTCAAAAGCGATATTATTTTAATTGGATTAAAGAAGTCACATCATTAGAAAGGATCATGTCAGTGAATTGTTAAAACTTGAATTCGGGATTTCAGAAATGAATGGATTTAAGAAAAAATTTTCTTGTTTCAAAATTCAATTGCCTTTTATATCCGTGTTTTTAATTTCAATTCAGAATATTCTGTTATTCAATAAGGTGATGCTCAAATGATAGGCAATATTTAACAATTTTCTTTACTTTCATATAAAAAAATCTATAAGAAACCTCAAAACAATTTTTCGAGGTTGTTTAGTTAGTAAAGTCTCTCATTTGTTGATTGATGATTCTTTTCTAGCACATTTCATGTAGGTAATATTTGGATTTGTTCTATGCCGGAAAAAGTGCAAAGCCAGACTATTTCTAAAGATATGTATGGCAGTAACAGTATTACATTTGTCTCAAGTGTGTAAACTTTTTCTTAGGAAAATGACTGCTCGACATGAAAAAGAAAGGTAAAAACATCGATAGTTTTTTTGGGGTTTTTTTTTGAAAATGGGAATACGAAATAATAATACTGCTTCACTTTGCAATGTTCATCTTTAGACCATTTGATGGGACATTTAGGAATAAAATTACGTGCCAACGTTTGTGGCAGTGTTATGAATAACCGATTCCTCACCCCATCTATAAATCTGAAATACATTGTTATTACTTTCTTTCTATACTAAATATACACAGAGAAATTATTGAAATCGTTAAAAAACTCAAAGAGTTGACGAATCTGCATATTCCAGATTTCCATGTGTCCGAAAAGCATTTTTTAAAAAAAATTATGCCTGTGTATCTGTTTCTGATATCAATAACATTTTTTTTTATGATAGGATCGGCTTTTTTGAGTCAGAAAAATGTTTTGAGCTGGACGAATGAAATTCGGCAAATGCACTGAAGTACTTATATATTTGTAAATTACTGGCAAGTTTTGAGCGAAATACTTTTCAGCAAAAGTATGTCTGTATACCTGTCCAAGATCGTCTAAACTCGATAACTAAAAGAAGGTTAAAAAACACAGAATAGGTAAGATGTGGAACAAAGATTTGGTATCTAAAAGGTAGACCCAAAAACTAAAATAATTTAATTTCTAAGGGGTTATGCTTTACACTAATGCAAATGCAGTAATCCAAATATACAATGTCTAATAAATAAATATAATCTGTATGTGATCATATGGCTGACATTTCAATATATGTCAAATTTTGTCTCAATCCGTAGAAAAAATAGCTGTTCAAAATTTATATTCAATTTTCTGGTACTTGTGTATTAACCAGGAGCCAGCAATGAATCGCTCAAAACATTGCCAAAGAACGTTGACTATATTCAATAAAAGCGTTAAACTCACGCTAAAAATCAATATGCCGTAAATGTTGCTCGTTAGTTCTTTACAATAAATGCACATGAACATAATCTCTTTACTTATAAAACGAAGCACATAATACCCATGTATATCACTCTGAAAATGAAATTAGTAGGATTCTCGGCCTTGCCCAAGAACCACAATTTTATGTGGGAGTGTGGGGGACAACATTTTTATTGAAGAGCATGGAAGAAAATTTAAGAGGAGGGAAGCACTCCTTTAGTTGTAATGATATGAAACTGCCTGTAAGAGGTATGCTCGATGACATGTAGGAAAAACGTGATTTTTTACATAAACTAACAACTTATTATAATTTTTTAACGATTTGTTACAACATTTTTTTTCTTATTTTAAATTTAGCATTTGATTTCAAATTAATATTCTAAAAACATATTAATTTATTTGTCAGAAATTAAGGAATAAAAATAACAATCTTTCACTGTATTGAATATATTATTTAATATGTTAGGTGGCTTTGTTAATTAATAGATTCCACTGAATAATAGATAATAGTGCCGGATAGTAATAATAATAATATATAATAATGCCACAGAATTAACATATGTCAAAAATCAAGGAATAACAATTAAAATCTTTCACTATATTGAATATATTATTTAATATGCTCGGTGGCTTTGTTAATGCCATAAAAAGTTCATATTCTTTCGATACTTAGCTTTCAGAGAAGGAGAAAAGCAAATATTCGATTAAATGATTGTAGAATTAATCCAAATCCTATAAATTTCATATGAATAAAAAAAAAAATGTTTGCGAATTTTGTCTAGACAATGTTTGAGCAGTTGTCAAAATTAAAGAATAAATTTGCATGGTAAATAAGTTGACATGAATATTAAAAAATGAAGGTGCAAAGGACATATGAGGGAGTGATATTTCAGATGGTTATTAACAATAAAGACGGCGTTTTATTTCATTTTTAATTAATTTTTAATAATTTTTAATTCTGAATTCTACATTCTCATTCTCTGGCATGTATATGGGCCAATTTTGACAGCTTTATATCTTGATCTGTTCATTGGAGAATTATCGACCACTGGGGTGGTGGTTTCTACAAATAATAAAAACACACGCATTATTTTATTATTAGAAGAAGTGATAATGACCTGACTTGCGATGGTTGCAAATAAGAATGGTGCAAAAAAAAAAAAAAATTCTTAATCCCATAGATTTCAAAACGGGACGCAGATCTTGTATTTCATTAACATGAAGAAAAAGCAAAAGACAATTTTTTCCCTTCTTAAAATCCAGCTTTAAAAAGTTTCTTTAAGTTTAAACACTTTCACAAGTAAAATAATAAATAAATATCAAAGTCTTTCAGGTTTGAAAACGAAAGCATTATACGATGGCAAGAAAATAAAAATAATAAAAAATCTTGAATGATAAAGTGAAGTTTTTGTGGTAAAATCTGAAATATCCATAAACATTACTCTTCAAGAAAGCTAATAAGATTTAAAAATGTTGTTATTATCTCAAAATTTTCATAAGCCTTAGAAAACACGCTTCTTTTAAAATTATTCTGCGTTCATTATTTAGTAAACGTTTGCTAATAAAAGAAACATAATCATTTTATTTTACCTTTTTAAACGATATTGTGACACAAACGTGTTTTTTTAAACCTCAAAAAGTTTCATATACCCTTGAAAAATGTAAAGATTCATCATTTAAAATATTAATTGTATTCTGTAAAGCAAAAATGTTCATCGTATTCTTGGTACAGAACAAACAAGCTTACTACTCAGCAAAGAAGCAAAATTGTAAATTAAATTCTGTGAAAATGAAAGAAAAATCCACATTAAAAATAAATTTGAGCTATTTTATTTATCAAACTGAATAGCTTTCTAAACTCTAGCACACACTTTTGTACGTTATTTCAGGCATTTTCAATTACATTAAGCGTTTTTGATACATTTTATGTGAAAAGCGTTTCGCAAAATTATTTTACCTTGAATGCTTTTTACTGATAATATTAAGTAATGGAGAAATAAATTGCGTTTAGTTGTACTGAATTCTTTAAGAAATTGTGATATACGATATAATCTTCACAAAATCTTCTAATGTTACGATTCGCAAGCTGTATTTATAAGAATACCTTCATAATAAAAGTGCTTTTAATAATCTTTTATCTAAGGTTTTTTTAACCATTGTATGCGTATATCTCCATCGGTCGCCTGTTTGTTTTAATAGTATTAATGTCATTTCTATTTTGAAGAAACACTCATGCTAATTAGGGTTGTAATCCCTTAAATTGGTCAGAAGTGGGAATAGAAACTGAGAATGCAACCTCTTCTCCACACATCCACTTTGGCAGGACGTATACCAATCAGTAGATTTTGCATGCATCCGATTAGAATTAGAAAATCTACTGACCAGAAATTAAGACCTTACAACCAGGTCACTTCTATCTTCATTATAGCTATAAAAATGGATTCCCAAATGTAAATATAATAAAACAAATCAATCCCTTTAATGTGCGTGATGTGTGTTAAAATTATTAAAGGAGTGATGGCCCGACAATACCTGCACTTAATCAAATTGCTGTTTTGTGAAAAGATCGCTCACACCCATTTGAAATGGCAAAACATGTCTCTTTCTCAAGCTACGACTCTGAATAATTTTCTGTATTGCCTAGCGGAATGGTAGACAACGCAAAGTATTCTATGGATTCTTGAAAAACAACTCTATCTGCGTGACTGATATCGGAATAGAGAATGGATCCTTTGCCCTTCTTGTCATGGTGTGTTATCTCTCAATGACGAATATTTTACAATACATCTTGCATTCATGACTTGAAGTAATGTAATTGCTCCATTCCATTATATCTGAGGATTTAATTTCATTTCCACTTGAAAACATCATTTAAAGATTCCAGTTATGAGAGTAATACTAAATTTTTTTGGGTCAGCTTACGGTGAATAAATTGAATGTTAATGATTTTGTCGATAGTAAATATTTTGATGAATTATTTCTTCGGTCTTTTGGATGCAGATGCTATGGTATTATTATATTTTTTGACTCATATAATGTACCATTTAGCAGTATTTTTTTAAATGTACAAGAGAAAGAAAGACAAATTAAAATACCCAAAGAACAAGTTAACTGCAACTTTGAAGCACATAATAATTAACTTTAACATATTAAAATGCCCAATGAACTAATTAACTATACATAATAAAGTTAAAAAAAATCCAGTGAGAGTGGTCTGCCGAAAACTATCTTGCATATTCTCATAAAAATGTTATCCCTCCCCCTCATAAATTTGTGAACCTTGGGAAGACGGCGAATGACTTGTATGGAATTGTTTAACAGTAATTAGAATTATTAATCTTTGAAGTGAAAACCTTATTACTGAATCTACATGAGACAATTTTTTTGGCGACCAATCTGACATAAAAGTAAGACAGAAATACCGGACAATTGAATGTTTATTTCAGACATCTTTTTTTTCCGACTGATTGAAACTAAAATGGGACAGAGAACTACAACTGCAGTCACAAGATTCCTTGCCAGATTTCATTTACTTGAGTCATGGCTGTTTCGAATGATTGAGTTTACATTTTTGCAAAAGCGCAGATCGGAAAATGATCAATGAGTTGGCAGATTTCGTTCAAAATTTGATAAGAAAATACTTTTTGGATGTTAAACATATTCGCCAAATTTCATATATCTACATCTTTACATTTTAGCCATCATATTTACTTGTACTTGGATAGCCGAATAGAGAGACTTCCTCTGAAATAATTCCAATCAAAATTTAGCATACTTATAAACGTAGTGAAAACAGTATAAACCAAATTTCACCTGTCTAGTTCAAAATAATAAATATTCAATGAACGGCATTTTTTGCACCTATTGGATGCAGATTCTACGGTAATATAATGCAGTTAAGGTAAATGTGATTAATCTAGTGATCATAATCACATCTAAACATATTGGTGATTATGAATATTTATAGATACATAATCCCCAATTTATTACAGTACCGTAACATATATATGCAGTTGAAGTAAATGTAATTAATCTGGGGATTATTCATAATCACCTCTATACTTAGTGGTGATTATAAACAATTACATATACATAATCCCCAATTTATTACAGTCACCGTAACATGTATACTTCTAACTTGCAATGGGTAATCTAATGTACTTTTTAGAATATACAAAAACAAAGAGAAAATAAATTGAAAATATTCAATGAACGAATCAACCAGACAAATATAATTTGGAAAATTTAAGGATATAAAAATTAAATGTGACTTTTAAATTTGAATGCTATATCATTCGTGTTCTTTTAATCCCAAATTTATATGAAAGATTTCCGTGTTTTTCCCCCCTTTCTTTTTCGTTGTATCGTTTCCGAGGCGGTTTTATGCATTTCTCTACCCGAGACAATAAATATTCTGAAGTATTTCTTTTAATAAATAGGCAATTTAGTTTCACGTTTTAGCTCTTTTTTTGATAAGATGAATGATATATTTCAGTGAATAACTTTTTTGTATTTTAAAATCTTAATAATTTTCTATAATCTTAATAATGTTTTGATTTATTAATTTTTTTAGCCCGTATACCATAATTAAATTAATAAAATTCTTAAAATATTAATCAAAATATTTAATTAAAGATTTCCTTACTCACAATCATAAACATTTAATTACTATAAAAGCTTATAAGAATAATAAATTTCAAACAAATAAAGAAATTATTTGGTAGATAGGTTATGTAAAAGGTTATTATTTTACACAACCTGTCAGGTAAAATATAACATAACAAAAAATTGAAATTATAAAATTATTAAAAAATACAGCAAATAAATAATTAAAATTCGAATGTATTACAAAACAAAATTCTTATTCTCTAATTTTTGGTACACTGAAAGCATTAATTATGATAAACAATCAAGCAATAAATTATAAACTACAAAAAGAGAATTCATAAATAGTTTATAATTATGTGAATTAAATTTTGATACATAAAAAAAGTATTAAAAAATTTGCAGTTTTGCATTGAATGCTTTGTATCTCATTTAACTGCTTCGAAAATATTAGACAGAATGATTTTGTAAACATGATATTTAATTTAGTTTATTTATTAATATTGTTTGTCATATCTAATTATGGAGCTCATATTTAAGCAAATCACATCACACAAATGAATAACAAATGAACTGCCTTTGATGCTTTTTCATGAAAATTAATCAAACTTACCAACTAATTAATTGAAGAAACATAAATTTATGAAATAGTTTTCTTGGAAAAAGATATAAGACGTGGTTTACCAGAAGTCGGATTTTTCCTCTTAATGACTACGAAAAGATTTGAATTTCTAAGATGTATTCGAAAATTCTTCGTTAGAATCATGAACAGACATTTTTGTAGTTCGAACAGAAAGGCAGAAAGCTGGAAGGGAGGCGTTGCGAAAGTATTTTAAACTTTTAGTATTTTAGTTAAAGTAAAATTTTGAAGATAAAGCATTTTTAGATTCAACATATGGAGAGTTAGCATGAGAAAATAAGAGCAGCACGCGCAGCTCCTAAAAAATTCTGAAGTGAAGTGAGTTCAGTGAATAGAAAATAATAATTTTTAGAACACGGAAAATTTTAAATTTCTCTCTCTCTCTTAATATATATATATATATATATATATATATATATATATATATATATCATTATGAAAATTGTGATATAGATTATTCTTTGCATTTTAGGAAAAAAATATAGTGCTAAGAAAAATCTATATCACAATTTTCAATATTGAATATATATATATATATATATATATTCAATATTGAAAATTGTGATATAGATTTTTCTTAGCACTATATTTTTTTCCTAAAATGCAAAGAATAATCTATATCACAATTTTCAATACTGATTATATCATATAGCAAATATAGTTTTCATATAGAAGCTATCAAAGGCTCATAAGAACTGAGCATGAAATCTAACATTAATTTAAAAAATATCTAAATTCTATTTAATCTAGTTATATTATTTTTTATGCATTTATCAGTTATATCACTAATTGGCTCTTAAGATTCAACTATAATTCCTATCTATGCTATCGCAGCGGCGTCCTCTCATTCAAATTTTTCCACGTGTCTTCAGGTGGATCGGAATAATCGTATGTGGTTACATTTTTAATAAATACCTCATAACATATCTAATACTGTAATAAAAATTACTTTGCAGAAAATTATAAACATTATATCAAAATTAATATTCTTAACTCTAAAATCCCTTACTACCCTTTCATGGCCTAAGAATTAAGTAAAATTCGAGATTCAAAATCTACTTATTTCAAGGTCCGTCGCAAAATAGCGTTAGTATTGCTTTAAAAAGAAACATTAATGTGAATAAACTAAACTAAAGAGAAAACCTATTTGAGATAATAATAGTATAATTTATGCAATATAAATAACGTTTTTAGTATGATGATATTTTTAATGCAAAAAATTTTAAAGATTTAACTAACCTGTTTTAAATCTGAGTTATTCTATTACTAAAAGTAAGAAAACACTTTGTATAGTTATGTTTATATAACAGAGAAAATAATGCTTAGAATTTTAAATCGGTGAAAAAAAATTGTACGATAAAATTCTGAAATTCATCATGTTAAATTAATTAATTTAGATTAATTAAAGTATCAAAAAATCAATTCAAGATGGGCATGCCCCTTCCCAAAGTAAACGTGTGCCAAATTTATAACTTTAAATCTAATGGTCTAATTTATAGTTCTCCAACCGATAGAAAATTGGCACAAAATTAGTTTTTTGAATTAGTACAGATAATGGTACAATGGGAATTATATACCGCATATCTTTCACTGAAAAAGAATAATAAGGACATAATTGTTTTAAAATTTAAAAAGCAAAAGTTTTAATGAAATTTTGTTGAACCAGGTGAGAAAATTTGATACATTATATCTTTAAAAAGCTTTAAAAAGTTCAAAAAGGAAATTCAACCAATTGTTCGCATGGAAATATTTATACGTTAAAAAATACAAAGCAGGTATATATTTCTTTGAACTCGTAATACTGAAGTTCAAGGTAAAACATATGCAAATCACTTAAGCCATTAAAACGAGTCGCATCCAAAATAATAATGAGAAAATGATATGCATTACTTCTTACCTCACAGACATAAAATTTTTAAATTGCACTAACTTGGAACATAATCCCTTTTCACTTAATCAAATCAATTATGTACATAACTCCTTAGGGCCCCAAACCGTGTAAACTTATTTTGTGACATTTTAAAGTAGTCCATTTTTAAGAGAACAATTTTTAGCCGTTTAAAAAAATTTAACTCGAATTGGTTTTTCAGGTTGAAAATACGATTGTTCTCTACTTTTTCCCCCACACTTGAATAACGTCATTAAAATTTTAAGAGAGTAAAAAACTTATTTAAAAAAAACTTATTTTCTTCGAAATGCAAATGATTCATACATGAATTCGACTTTGCCTAGTAATGAAGCCCATGATATTTGTTCTGTTTTTCTCACTCTTGTTACGCCACTGGGAAATGGTGGATTTGTTACGTCACTGAATAGGAATCTCAAAGGATTCAATTCTGTCCTATTCATTATTTAAAGCACAAAAATAGACTGAAGAAATGAACGAATTCCGAATTATCAATTTCTTTCGCGCTTTAAGGACTAAAATCCGAAGACCAAATGCCTTTGACGGATAAGCTTCTTACCATTCTTGCACCTCCAGGCAGTCGTTCAAACGATAAAGTCATCCAAGGTAAGCTGTCCTAGTACTCACAAAAGTAATCTTTAAATTATTCACTAGTGAGGTCATGAAAGAAAGTTTTTGACGCAAAAATTTCACATGCATTTTTACTTTATCCTTTAAGAAGTATATAAAGAGAAAGTAATCTATATTTAAAATTTCAAACTCCATATTTTCACAAATCTTTATATTTCAGACCACCCTGAGTACGAAAAGAACATTTTTGGAATGATGTCTGTCTGTATGTGAACATTATAACTCAAAATTGCTTTGATCTAAGTGGATGAACTTAAGTATTGGGTTTTTACACTAAACTTTTAGATTTTCGTTGAATTTTAAATGAAATCCAGTCAAAGAAAGTTTCTCTTTCCTGTTTTACAAATACAAGCGGGCGCAAAAAACGTACGAACAAAACGTATTGAATGACACAGTTAAAATTTATCACACATGTTTAGCATCTAATATGTAGATCTATATCAGATTTGGAAATAAATCTGTGAAGATGTTGACCGTCTTTCTATCTGTACTTTGCGTGCAAAATCGCCATGACTTCATTAAAAGAAATAGGGTGTGTTATCTTTTGATTACAGTCTTATTTTCGTAACAAAAATTTGCTTCCAACCCGTTCGAAAAAAAGGCTTCCACAATATACATACCTGGTTTTCTGGTATTCAAGTATAAGTATTAAATTCTTACTAGAGATTAATCATCAAAAATATCGCCAATGACTTTCAGCTAATAGATTGTTTCGTGATTGTCATTAGTCGGTGGCATTTGTAAGCATGCCATACTAATGCATATATATGCCATAATATATACAATACCATAGTAAGTACCATGTTTTTTGCATTAAAAAATATACAACTCTCATGAACGGCCTCTATGAAAATAAAAATGAGTACCCTCTTGACGTTCACGGCTTTGTCCAAAATCTACGGTTAATACGAGGGAGAGGAAGACGATACATTTATTAGATAATATCTGAGAAAACTCTCCTCCTTTTAGTAAGAATATACAAAAATAATACTTAACTGTTTTCACAGCATTTAGGCTATTACCTTCATGAAGATCTGCTTTCTGTCAATATTATCCATTCATATGAGCATTCCAAAATTTTCATAAATCCTTAATTCTGGATATTAAAATTTTAAAAAAAATCCAAAATTACCCTTTTTAAGTCGCAACGAATATCATAAGAAACAGTGACTAGAAATATTGGAAAGTACGAAGTATTAAAAATAAATAAAAATATAATCCCTTTTATCAATGCTTTGAAAAAGATATATCCACATATTATTTTTAAATCTTCAAATCAAAGCAAAATTGTTTAAAATCGTGAAGTATTCTAAGCAATTATTTTATAAAGTCATAAAGAATTTTAATCAAAAAATATCCCAAACATCCAATATAAAAAATTTAAATAAGTTTTAATGATTATTATAGTGTAAAATTTTTTTTATCTGAGCCTTACGTTTTCAGGGATTTTATTTTATTTTCGAGTTATGTTTTGTTTTGGTTTATAATCCTGATTTTTGATAAAACAATTATTTCCTCCTTTTAATAACTGATAAGAGCAAATAAAAAAAAATCTTCTTTGAATTATTTTCCCGAGAAATTCCAAACTGAAATGGCAAATAAACCTAAATAAAATTACTATATAAAATATTTTTATGCTGGCATCATTTACACATTAGAAGTATCTTCATACTGTATATTATACACTTTAAGTTCTCTAATCTAAAAAGTATAATAAATATTTTTCATTAAAATGTTTTTAAAAACCAATTTTATGATAACATTTTGGAAGTTTTAAATATAAATAAGCTAAATTTTCTGAGAAACATTTTTGCATTCTAACTAACCCTTAATCCTGTAATTGAGGTTCATATATCACATATTGTAATTTGAGAACAGAACTAGCTTTTCTAATCAAGTAACATCAATTAAACGTTTTGACAAATTTGACATAAGACATTTTGATATAATACTGACAATAAAGGACATTATAATGTCATTCATAAACGCCTCCTAATCGATATAATAAATATAGATGACTATCTTTTCGTGCAGGAAATTCATAATAGTTCCACTGGATATCAAAAGAAATAAATTCGCACTGTTCCTCTCGATTTAAACTTTTAAATCTAAATCATGACAAGCCAGGAATTTGTAACTATTCTTCCTCAAATTCCGG
The DNA here is from genome assembly GCF_947563725.1 of Argiope bruennichi. Lineage (NCBI taxonomy): Eukaryota > Metazoa > Arthropoda > Arachnida > Araneae > Araneidae > Argiope > Argiope bruennichi. The sequence continues at coordinate 22,499,431 of NC_079156.1, read as the reverse complement.
TTTTAATTTCAATATCGAAAGTATTATTAAATATGTTTTTCCAAGTGGAAATGTATGCTTACTTTTAAGAGTTAAAAAAAGTATTCATTGAGTTATATTTAGAGAGGATATCCTGCATACACACGTTCGCGCGGACGCACGCACGTACGCATATATACAGTACACACATTCAAATATGTCTACACACACCTATACATACATACACACACATACGTATATTAAACTAAATAACATTTTCCGAACTTAAGAGCCTCGGTTAAGTTAACTTTAAATACGGAGAAAACAATTTGCCAGATTAGAAAGTGGATTTTCATTTTCCTGGAAGGTGATTTCGTGTCTGACCTTAGTACTCGTTTTACTATTCGTAATGTCCTGTCATTCAGATGCTCCAAGTAGTCTAGAACCAAAAGTTTTTTTTTGCAATTTTATTAAAATTAAAATTATTTTGTAAAACTAATAGTTATAAGTTTTATCCAATCTTTTAATGCAACAAAACACTTTGTTTCAACTGTAAGTCAAATTTAAATTCATGTGTGTATGTATAGACTCAGTGCTACAATTAAGAATCAACTACAAAATTTATATTTTAAGATATAGCTGTTTTCGTAAAATATAACAGAAAATTTGAAAATAATACATAGTTATTTATTGAAAATAATTATTCTGTAATGCAACATGTGTGGTTTGGGCTCCTTTTTACATAGTGTGCTGTACGTGCAGGTATAAATAGAAAGAATGAACTCGGAATCTAAGCAGCTATTTAGAGACTAGGTTCTATCAAGCCATTAAAAAAAAAAAGAAGTTATTTTTAGAAAAATATTTTGATGCATAATGAAGTGAAATGTTATTTTTTCAACACAGTTTTCACCATTGTTGAAGAATTTATCATAGCGTGCAGAAGATTTCGTATGCTCTTGTCGTAGAGAGATGCCGCTTGTAGTGAAATTTGAAGAAAATGCATTGACAGTTTCTTAAAGACGACTCTTCGGATCTTCTTAATCTTCTCTTCAACTTTCGTAAGCAAGTCACCATCACTAATCAGAGACGGACAACCACTTATTTCTTCATCATGGAAATTTTCCTGATCTTCATTTAACTTCGCGCTCACATCCTTATCCCCTAATCATTCACCACGTTTTCTCCTACACGAAATTATTTATGAATTTCAATTGGTTTATTGGATGATCTAACGAAACTAGCATGCAGTGGGATATTCAAAATTGTTAGCATTTTGAAAGCTTAACATATCGCCGACATAATTTTCAAGAATAAAAAAAATAGTTTTCTTATTTCTTAATAAATTTTCTATGTAAGCTCGCATGCCTGTTACGAACGCAGCGCTTCAGCGGTGAAAACAGGAAACGAGCTTAATTTCTGGATAACAAATATTTAAAGTAGCAGTTGGTTCCGGATTGTGTAATTGCTTTTGCACACGGAAAATATTTCCTTTACATCGGAAATACTGATATTTTAAAATCAAAATGGAGTATTTTCTGTATTATCTTACACTTGCTTTTTGAAGTCTTTTTGACAAATACGATCATATTGCAAACATATGATTCATTTTCAGTTCTGTAGATTTTTTTCTTCTTTACTATCTTTATCTATATATTTATTTTCTTTTATACAACAGAGAATGACAGTAGTACTAAAAAATTTAGTAAAAACAAATACAGCACTATAAAACTCGACCTTTTTATATATTTTGCTAAAAAGTTTTCTCTTACGCCTTTATTCTTTGTAGCAAAATAAATCATTCACCAAACGGTAGATGTAAAAATCAAGATATAAATTTCTTCATAACTCTGTGCAAAGAAATGTATGCGACTAAAAATAAAGTGGATGTCAACAGAATGACATTTTATTTCAAAAAACATTGGCGCAGAGAAATATTTTAAACTTTTATTTTCTTTATGCAAAATTATTCAAAGAGAAATTATTATAATATTTATAATCGTCAAAATTATTATAAAATAAATTATTATTATCGTCAAAAAATTCAAACTCGAATTTTTGATGAATCTCTACGTCTTAGACATTTCTAAATCCAAAAAAAAAAAAAAAAAAAAAAAAACATTTTTGGAATCATATTTTTGTCTATTTGCGAGCAGATAAGTAAAAAAAAGCGTTGAGCTTTTTGTGAGCGAAAAAACTTTTCGCACGCATATAAAAGCAGTAACTCAAAAGCACAATGATTTAAATAAATAAAATTTGGTATGTGGTTTTGTGACTTAAATTGTAGTTCTTTGTAAAATTTCGATTTCGATCGCACCAAAAAGATGTCCAAAATAAGTATTTGATTTTCGGGTACTTGTATGTTAATGGCATACGAGGGATTGATCTTAAAAGAATTTTCAGAGATCATACGATAGACTCAGTAAAAATGCTAGAATCACACCAAAGATCTATATTTCTGTCAATGCAATGCACGATATCTTCAGCTTTCACAAAAGTCCACAATGTTAAGCAGGGGAGAAAAATATCATCTTAGTGTGGGTGAAAATTTTGGAAAAACAATTTTTCTGGTTCCAATTACTGAGAAAGTCAATTTTATTTTAGTTAAGCTAGCTACATTAACGATTGTTTAATAACTACAAGAGAGTTTTTTAAGTTCAAATCTAATAATTTGGAGCCATCATACCTGGACAACTATGATTCCACTAATTGGAAAACTTAGATGCCATCTAATTCTGAAAACTCCCACGATAAATCAATGAATATTAAAAATGGAAACTAAATATTTAAATCCTTTTTATAAGCTATATGCATAAACAAATTAATGAAAAAAAATTCATTAAAAAGGCCATAAATTACATTAATTATCTTTTAAAATAAAATATAATTTGTATGTAAAGAAAAGTAAGTATCTGAAAGAAATAATGATTTCAAATCTCTTGACTGAAAGATTGTAACATTATAATATTTAAAGTTTGATTCGTTTCTCTTGTCTGGTTTCATTGCATCAGCCGTTGCATTTTGTGCCCAACGATTTATTATACATCCTGCAATTTACAGAAAGATGCGACATCTTCACCGATAGCAGATCAGAGTAATGTGCTTTTTCCCAACATCAGTGAAAGGTACGTAGGAATATGAGGCACTGACGGGGGTCGAAGTGAAAGAGTGCTGCAAATTCCCGGAGATCGACGACGTAGAAGAGTGCCTAATGCGGTAAATGATGATTTATTTGAATTTCTTTGTTGTAAAAACTAAGTCAAATATCAAATATTAACTAAGTAAAATATAATTAAATGTATATCAAATATTATTTTAATAAAGAGAATGTAAGTGAAATAAGATGTATATGCTACAGTGAAAATCCGAAATCAGTCAAAGCGCATTTTAACTAACAGCGCTAGGGTGAACACGAATTAACTAGGAAGAAACGTTCTAACTGACAGCGCTAGGATGAACCCATTTTATTCGTGTTTTGACTGTTTATTAGACAATACCATTTGTATCTATCCAAAATTATTGTAATAAACTAATTTTAGTAAAACAGTGTTTGAGAAAAGAGCCTATTATTGAAGGGAAAAAAACTTTATTTAAATATTTTTTATCACTTTATAGTTATTACAAATTACTTATTTCAACAAGGCAAACTACTGTGACACTTAAAACTGCAAAGAGAATCATTTTTCATACAGAAACATTTCTTTGAAGAAAATCTTTTTCACAAGATCTGCAGAAGAACCCTTGTCCAGTTCTTACATCTATTTTTCTTGCTGCTGTTCACAGCGAAATGTCCTGATTCGGTACTAATTCTAAAGTCAAAAACTAGAGAAGATTGATTCTCCCTAGCGCTGTCAGTTAGAATGCGTTTTTTTTAATTAATACGGGTTCTCCTTAGCGCTGTTAGTTAAAACACATTTTACTTATTTAATTTGGGTTTTTACTGTAATATATAAAAATCCCTCTTAGTTATTGATTGGAATGGTTTTAACTATCAACACCTCCTCAATATCAGAAAGAATAGCAGCCTCCCGTCTTATAAAAACGCTTTATAATTCTAGTTTTTTTTCTTGAGTCCTTTTAGGCAAAGACTTTTAAACAATGTAGTTAATAAATTATTGTCCTACCCCTAAATAAAACCAGTAATAATATATAATCATTCATTCAGTAACTAATTTAATTTATTTTTAAAAGAAGTAATTGTATTATATATGACATATTTTGAATTATATCAAAGTAATACATTATTTATCAATAATATTTCATTCAGGACTTTTTTTAAAGAAAATGTTTTGACTGCCATGCTTAAATGTTAAAAAAAAAATATCTCGTGTGATTGAGAGATTGAATACTGACATATGCTGGGTTTTTTTGCGTTCTAACAGCTGAATAGATTTTTTATCAGTTTATTTTGACTGATTTTTTATAATATTTCAAATACCATCCATTAAATAGTTAAATGAATTTTTTTGCAAAATTTGCATGCAACAAATTCAAACTTTCTAAAAGCAAAAACTATTATTCATGCCCTTGAATCATTCTGGCTCCTATATTATTTTGCATCTGAAGTTGATGTTCTAGAAATATAAAGATTTACTTTTAACCCATTTGTCACTTAATCTATCTAAGTTGATTTCGTTATATATATTATGTGATTAGAAGTATTCTTATACTTTTGGATGTACGCATTTTCTTTCAATCTTCTAAAAAAGCAAGGTTGAACTGTTTTTGAATTTGTAAAAAATACCATAAAAATGAAGTCGTACTTTATTACAAAGATTCTATGACGAAAGAATTAAGAAGCTGACCAGAAATTAATGAAGATAAATTTGATTCTGACTAAATCTTTTTTACAGAAAGCGTATAATGATACGGAAATTCAAGTAATGATTTAAGTAAAGCTGGACAATACTTGCAAGATTTTTTTTTGTAAAATTAGTAAGAATATTCCAGATGAGAATTTTTTTTAAAAACATAATTCCCTAACTTTCCGCAAGTTTTTGTATGCTAAAAAAAATTGCAAAATATTATAAAAAGCTTATGACACACTAGTATTAAAATATTATATTGAAATGTGAAGTTTATTCTTTAAATATTCTTCGAAGTTTGGAAAATACGTCTTTATTGCGCATGCACGAAATATAGCATGTTTTTACTTTCATAATTAGTAAGTTCAAGTTTCATAATTAGTACTTTCATAATTTAATAAGTTTTATAAAAATATAGAATTGTATTAAATGTTCTTTCATTGTTTTACATTAAGTACTTTTATATTTTAAGATTAAATAGCAGCAAATTAAACATCACAAATAACAAAAAGTTATGTAATTCTTCATTTATCGCACAAACCTTGTTTCTAACTTTGCTTAGCTTGATTTACAATATAATTAAAGGCCTCCTAACACTTTTATGCTTTGTTTATCCTGTGAATATATCAATTGCTATTATGATATAGAGCTATCTTCTGTTGCAAAGACAACAGGTATTCTATGAGGAAAGCTATCCCTGTCATCGAGGTGTGAAAAATGTTTGAAAAATTTCTGCAATAACTTTAGCAAAAGAAAAATAAATACCAATAATGTGGCCGTTGTTATATCGCTCGAGTTCAATGTTCCAATTCGTCTCTTAAGCTTTCTACGGGATTGATATAGGAACTCAGAACCGAAGTCTAATTTTTCAAGATTTATATCAGTAAACCAGTTTTTTTTTGTCACTGCTAGTACTTTGCGAACAGAAATAGAATGGACTGATACGGAGGGTGGCTATTATTTTATGTTTAGCAGTTAAAATTTATTTGCTAAGAAAACTCATTTTTTCTTTAAAATTTTACGGAATTAACTTCACATTAAAAATTCTTTTAGTAATAGTTTTTCAAGTTTTGTATTCTTTAAATGTGAATATTCTGCATTTTATAAGCAAAAAACGAGTGAAAAAAAACATTTAAATTTTCGAGATTTTTGCGTGGTATGCCTGTAATTTTAATTCCCATTTTTATTAAATGTATATAAATGTTGACTGCGTTAAATTAAACCATTGCTATGATATAATTCAAATCATTATCGGCTTTCAATGAAACAGAGGATCCAAAATAATGTTCATCTTCATCAATTTTTGGATGGTCCCGTAATTTCCCTTTTCACTGATCTTTTTCACGAAACGTGAGTTCAAATGTACTTTTTACGTGATAGAAGTTCAAAGACATTTTTCCCAGTTTTTCGAGAAAAATTCGAAAATATGCATAAATTCGAAATTGTCTGGATACTTTTGATCATTTAATGTATCCTTTAGATCAAATAGTATTCTCATTTAAAATTCTGGATTACTTTTAGGGAAATTGATTCATACTCTAATTTGTTTTAATAATTTAGATAAAATCATCTTATTGTCCTTGTTTTGTTGCGATAAAATATAAATCTTTCAGAAATTTCGACTTTAGAATTGATTTTTCTGTCGAAATATTTAAAGTTTGAAATTTTAAAAATTGCTTTAAACATTTTTTTAAATGCTTCTTCTAAAACAATTTTTAATATTTGTTGATCAAAGTTTTTTGAAGAATTATCTTAATGAACTTAATGGAATAAAACAATCAAATTTGAATCCCTAAATTAATTTTGAGAAAAAAAGATATTTCAAAAATATTGGTGTGTTTTTTTAGAAAATATGAGGGTTTTTTTTTCACTTTCACTACTTTTCCAAATTTTCTTAATCAATACTTTTGAAAAATCGATGACTAATTGTATTAAGTTGATATTTTTGAGTTTACAGAAAACATTTTAAAAAGCTTGAATGAAATATGTTTAACTTTAGTATTTTATAGCAGACATAATGAATTGATAATGTATTATTAATATATAGAAAGCAATATATTTTTTAGCAAAGCAGAGGTTGATATATATTAATAACACTATTAAAGAAATAAATAAATATAATTTCTGTTGATGGTAAGCTATTTTCTAAATAAAACTGATTAAACTTTCAAGTAAAGTTCATGAGCAACAACACGAATGAAGCTATACTTCCAATAGCAATAAATTTACTCAGTACTTATTAATGCATTATTTATATACAGATAAGCAATAAATATTTCAGAAAAGTATGTAAAGGTTGTCTGCTAAAGGACATCACCCATGTATACATTTTTAAGGCTTGAACAACACTGACAAAATGCTGTCATAACTCAGATTGCATACTTTTAAAGTTATTATGATTGCATTATCCCCTTTCTTCCTAATTTTTTAAATGACTGCTATTTTTCCAAATATCGAAAGGAAATTCATATAAAATTGAAATGAAACTTCACTGTGAAAAAATGCTCGAGAGAATGAAGATGTTGCCACTTATAATTTAGAAATAAGTGCTAGTAACATCATAAAAATATATTATTTGTAATTTAAAATCAAACATGATCGTAAAAAATAATCTAAAACTGCATTTTACAGCTTCGGAGTTTACGACTTTCGGATTTTAACACAGACATCCAGTTAACACAGCAGCAGACAGGATTTTTTTTAATTAGTTTTTTTCCATCTTCTAGATGGCATAAAATGAAAATAAATACAGTGTTGGATGGAAAAAGGAATTCAAATATTTTGGCAAAAACGTTTTTACCAAACAATGTCGAAAAATGCCATTTTCAATTTAGATAGTTGTTGTACAATGATAAAGCTGTTAAATGAAGAAAAAAAATTATTATTTCTATAGAAGAAAAGCTATTTTTGAAAATGGATGGATATTTTTATGAAATCCTATTCTTTGTCAATGGATGATATTCAACAAGATAAACATTGGGGAACCGCTTTATTCATCAAAAAATAAATAGACTCGTTAAAATATAAACTATGAAGTACAGGTAACAAAAATGCATCCGATATGAGTAAAAAGAGCACGCGGACTACAAATTGTTGAATACGAAAATGATAAGTAATAGAATCCAGATAAAATAAACATCCAGGTATCAAAATTTCGATTACTGACGTAACCTTCTCGTTTTACATAATTTCTTGCCACGCCACCGCATGACATGCAATTTTCAAAAAAAAAAAAAAAAAAAAAAATCTTTAAATATCAGTTTCTAATAGAGGTAGGGTCAAAATTCTAGCATTTTACAGAATCTCCTTTTTGGTTGTTGAAGCCTCCAAATGTAGGTCTCACTTTTTGGCGATGAGATTCATTTTTCAAAAAGACAATATTACTTATTCGTAATAATATGCGCGGATAAATAGTAAGTATACACTTGTTAGATTAAACTTAATCAAAGCAAGTAAACTAATTTTTGAGCAATTTTACTTTGCTTATGTCATATTATAAACTTAATGGAAATTTAATTGAACAAACCTTTTGATCACATCTCGAGTCTAATCTTTTTCATCTGTTTATGATGCACTTTGATGTGTGGAAAATAGAAATTTGAGAAAACGTTGAATGACAAAAATATTTCGTATTGTTTTCCAAAACACAGAAGGAGGGGGAAATATTCAGAGGGTCTTTTAAAAATTAAAAAAAAATCTAGATCCGTTTTATTTATATGTATACTCAAGACTCTATTCAAAATACGAAATTGACAAAAAGGAATTGATTTTTGTTCGAGGATTGTTCTAAAATCTTGGGCAAATATATTCGAATTGCAGATAACTTTTGGCGTTTTCTAGCATGAAAACAGAATATTTTTTTTTTTTTTTTGAATTTTTGATTTATGCTAAAACACGGGACCATTGAATTTACGGAATCTTTTTTTTATTAATAACTCTTAAATGCATACAATAAAAAATTACAGAACATTACAAATCAAATTCTTCTAACTAGAAGTGTCAAATATTCAGTGAATGTAGACACATATATTTTTGAATTTTTTAAAAGGTTTTTAAAGATAATTTTCATGATTTTCGAAGTAATATCAAAGATATAAGGAAAGAAAAAAAGAAGACTTTTCATCAGAATTATGTATATCAAAAAATATACTCCTGAGTATATCAAATAAAATTATCTATTGCTACCGTCTGTCATTTTTTTCTAACTAAAATATATCTATGGTTTATAAAATTGTAAAATAAAGCTTATAGCTTCCGTTTGTTGTCTATGTACATTATAAGGCTTATGGAAAAGATAACAAATCCTTTCATGAGAGAACTGTGAGAGAAGATAAAAACTACCATTGTACAGAAAATAAAAATTATGGAAGCTTTCATTATTCTCTTTGGGAATTCAGCCATTTTGTTGAAAATAATGGCTACCATTATTTCTGGGAGAAAGAGGGGTATTTTCAGATCTACTTACAAATTGATGAAATGATATGAGTGTTAGAATGAAAAATACTGGAAAATTATGTTATCTTCTTGGAAAAATTCTATGATAGTCTTTAATAAATAAATATTTTTTTTGCATTATGGGCATTAATATTTCTTGCTGTTATTTCAACCTAAATGAATAATTCATTGGAAAAATATAACTATAGACTTTGAATACCTAAACAAAAAAAAAAAAAAACATTAGGATTTTCTTTATATTTGTAGTCATTTTACCGGATAATCTATTGAAATTGTGTCCCTTTCTAGGAAGTAAATAATATATATCATCATTTTAGTTATTACCCACTTTTTCTTATATCGCTAATACTATCTGAAAATAATTTTTCATATATAAATAATACATATTAAGAAAACATAAAAGTAGCAATGAATATTTTGATAAATCTTCGTGTCATAGATCTCCATATATACAAAAAAGGTTTTTTTGCAAGTATATGGAGGTGAGAACTCAAAAATGTTACGATATTGATAGATGAAATTTGGCATGTGTAATCAGGCTAAAATTGTTCTATCACAGTTTGGATAGAGTGCTTTTACACCAAAACATCCGTTTGTTATGCACAGTTATTAAGATTTAAAACTAATAAAAGTTTTTAGTTAATTTCCTGCTTAGTGGCCCGAAACAACTATTTAATTTTCTTATTCGGATTTAGGCACATAATTTTGTCTTCAGACAAACTAATATAATTTAATTTTTCTAACAAGATAATTAATCCTATTTTTGCTTAGTCGGATATCCGCACTTGCTTTGTCTCCAAAAAAATTGAAATAATTTAATTTTTTCCCGAAAAATATAGTTTTTATGGTATTTTATTCTTTCTTTATTTATTAATCAGAAGTTCGATCCTACAGCTATTTGTTACTGGCCGGTAAAAATCTATGAGCATCTATTTTTAAACCCACCCTATTTGATAAGGTTTCAATGAGCGGTTTATTCTGAATGCGAAAATCTGAATAAAACGATTAAGTATCTGATAATAACCGTTTAAAAGGTTTATCGATTTAAACTGCAAAATTCATCTCTCTCGATTCGGACAATATTATTTAACTAATCGTTTTTGACGACCAGCTGGTTCACTGAATTCAGTGGCTACGAAAAATTTCAATCGAATGTTTTGTGGGTAGCTTAGTCTTAATAATTATTGTCAGCAAAGTATATTTTAAAATTTTCCCAAATCGTACTATTATGGAAAACTAATATAGTTCAGTGTGGTATACATCTTTCAGTTTTTCTGTTTATTTCAGCAACAATTTTAAAGGGAAGTGATTAAATTTCAATGAATTTCGAAGCAAGTCAGTTGAATCTAAGTACTTCCATATTAAATATAAGTGCAAGGAACACTGTAAAAATAAAGAAATCAATTTAGAGAGTAATAGAGAAAAACACTAAAAGGGAATGTTTTATTGAAAAACATTATAGAAACAAAATAGAAAAAAAATATTTATGGGAAAATAAAAGAAAATTTTGGGAAAAATAGAAAAAAAAAACTGCAAAGAAGAAAATTAAGGGAAGAATTGTTAAAAGAATTGAAGGGAGAATTAGAGAAAAATTACTTAGAAATAGTATGGTATAAGGAAAATGCAGGGAAAACAATTTGGGGGTCGATAGGGAAAAATTAGAGAAAACTAGAGAAAAAATTATTTAAAGTAGGGAAAAATTTAGGAAAAAATGTAGGGGAAATTCAGGAAGAATAGGGGAAAATATTTAGGAATAAAAGGGAAAATGCTTTAGGGAAAAAATAAGAGAAAAATAATTGAAAAATTCAAGAAAAATTGAAAAAAAAATTAGGCAGAAAAATAGAGAAAAAATCATGGGGAATCAGGAGAAATACTTTAATGAAAATCCCATTAATATTCGGTAAAGAATTATGATCGTTAGGCGAGACTCCAGTGTACTTGAAAACAAATACAGAGGCTCGTATAAAGAGAACGGTTATGTGCTGAATAAGATTTAATTGTACTATACGGTTCATTCAATATTAGACGAAATTAAACGAATTCAAATGTAACTCTAATTTATAACTAAGCACATTTTTTATAAGAAGCTTCCTTTTATTGAAATTTAAATTTTATAGCTCAAAAATTAACAAAGGTTAAGTATAAATTTGGATTTATAGATAAATATGTATTTGCAGATAAGTTTAGATTGGTTTTCTGAAATAAATAAATAAAAAAACTGCCAATCGAGTTTTTTGAAAACAGGTTGCAATATGAATAAAAACAGTTTTAATCAATTTTATCAGCAACTCTTTTTATCACTTACTAACGTAGAATTATTATTAATTATCCACTAATTTGATGGATACTCTGGACTTTTATCAGAATCGGAGCTTTTCCATTAATCGAATTTTCTCTAAAATAATGTACATTTTTACTACCGAGATGTATCCTTTTCTCGCTAGATGGCGCAGGTAGAGCCGTCTCTGAATGAACCGCCAGTTTCCGATTTTCTCCAAGTTGAGCATTTCAGTTTGTATCCAGATATAGTAGAGCGCCGAATCTCACCTGGGGAGAAGTTTTCGCGCGCCTTACCGCTTTGCAAGAACAGTTTTGTTTCCAACGTTTTCCAGTAGATTTAAAAAAATTCGTTAAAAAAGGTTTATTTTATTCTTTTTTTTTGTAATTTTTAATAATTATTTGGTAGAAGTAAATGTCAATTTTTCTACTGTAACAGATTTTACCGGATATTTATTGCTCATCAACTTTTTTTTAAAGGTAAGTAAGATTTAAGCTCTTTTATTTGTTCTAGGACTTTTGGTTTATTGAAGATAGTAATTTTTTTTAATTAAAAATGCAATATGGAAATTTTTTCTAATCACTAATTATTTTCAATTTCAAAAATGTGTTGAATATGAAAAATTATTTTCTACATTATAATTATTATCAAAAAATTATTTTACATGAATAACCTTTTTTGTTTAGCTTTTTAAATGATAATATGTTGGATAAAAGTTCATTTTTGTGTATCATATTTAATATTTCATTAGTTATTAAAATTTTTTTAAATTCAGACATAATAATTATTGCTGGTTATATATAAAAATGCATCAAATTTACTATAAGAATAACAAGAATTCAACAAAATATTAAAATGTTTTCCATTGATTTCATTTATTACTGAAAAGCGAATCTGTTTCTTTTTTTGAAGTTTTACGAAATACAAATGATTTCTTTATTTAAAAATATTCAATTTACATCTTCATGAAATGTCGATTCTTACGAAACATTTTCACTTTCTCTTATATTTTTTTTAAATAATTTATAAATTTTTAATATATTTAATATTTTTATAATAAAATGTAATATTTCATAAAATAATTTTTACTAAAACTAGATTTTAATTTTTAAGAAACGATAAATATTTAATGTAGCTGATTAAAATTATGCAGAAATTCCAATTACAAAATATTTAATGCTATCCATTTAGGGTATAAATAAATTTGATTATTAAGCTATAAAAATTTCTCGAAGAAATTTCAGCATAAAAATTTTATAGACTGTTTTTTAATATGATACAATTTTATTTTTTATTTGATTTATTATTAATATATCAATGTCTCAAATTCATTTGAGATTTCTTTCTTTGATTTTTAAGAGATTTTTCAAATTCTCAATCTCTTAATTTCGATACAAAAGATCTTATTTTTTCTCCGTGGAAGTGATTTCTTTATTTTAAAATAAGTGCAAAATTTATTAACATATTAAATTTCTTGAGGTATTTGTAATCTCTTATATCGCTAAATTATTGAATTCTAATTTATTGGTATTTTAATAATTTAATTGGTTGAATTCTGAATATATTAATTGGTTAAATTTATTTATTAATCAATACTAACATTGATTTGTTAAGCTATTGATTTTGCAGGAGAGCGAATAAAATCACAAATCACAAAACTTTACTTTATGTTAATTCCAGCTGTAGTTTAATACATTCTAAATAGGATGTATTATTCCTTATTTAAAAATATTTAGTGATCGCGATTTTGAATTACACAACTATTTAGATAAGCTCCAGTTAATTTCATTTAACAGAATGCTTTTAGAATACAATCCATTTTTTTCAAAAATTTAATTCTTAAATTATTTGGTGTAAACTCTGATGTTTCTCTTTTGTAGTTGGCATCCAATTTGTTTGTAGTGATATAGTAACGATATAGTGATTAGTTTGTAATGATCGGTTTTGCTGCTTATAATATTATGGTCTAACATAGCTGATATACATATTAAAATTATAAATTAAAGTATTTTTAACAATGCAGTGTCGAACTCCAATCACTGCTGATGCAATATTTGCAAATAGATGAAAATATTTTTTCGATGTTGTGAGTGATCTATAATTTTTAGTATAAACCGTTAAATGAACTCACTAGTCTGCGGAAGTCATGGGATACAGTAGTAAAAAAAAGTTCCAACTCACGACATCGTGAATGCGTTGTCGTATAGTAGAAACAGTTGTGTGAGACACTAGAAGATGAACAGTAGTTCTTGTTATTAAAAATGATTGCTTTAATACTCAATGAAAACAAAAAGTTAAATATTTAAACGAATCTGATTTTTAAAATTACGTTCATTTTCTGACTTTAATGTTTGAGGAAGTAATCATATAATTAATAAATGTACGTAGCACCTTGGAATGTGTCTTACTTGCATAGCTTGCAACAAATGCCAAAATTATTATTTTTTTTACTTTTTATTTTATCTATTTATACTGGGAGTATATATAATATTTGTTGGAAAATGCGTGGCTAAAAAGCCTTTTGCTAATAATACGGTTTTTAAAGAAAGCATGCTATCAACATAATTTACATTATGTATATTGTCATCCAACTTTACTTTTCCACATACTTTTTCTATATTCACTATTTGATATTTCTCTGTTTTTATCTTTTATATGGTTTCACTGTTTGGCTTTCCAAAAATGAGCCGTATTACCATTTAATGAGGCGACTACCGCCTCTAGATTTTTATCCTTTGGTGGCTTCTGATTTTCCTTGATGGTTTTCCTATCGGGTGGTTTGCTTCCCGGCGGCATGCCAAATTTCTCTTATTTGGCCTGAGCTTGGATGGTTCTCCTATATTATCATAAGATGCATTTGAATATACAATTATTTCGTCTATTCATGTTATGATTGGCAACATTTATATTTAATATTTTTCATTTCAATTTCATGAAGTAAGATTAGATAAATAATATTTACCCTTTGTTTCATCAAATTCGATACCTAAAATTAAACTTTTAATTAAGTGTATCAAATATTCTTGAACCTGAAAAAAATTCTTATTTATAGGTCTTTATCTGCCAATGCGCTAGTATAAATAGATAATTGAAAATCAACGAGCTAAATGCGTTTTCCTTACACCAAAATCGTAGAGATTAGGAAATTGTTGTTCAAAATAATAATGAAAAATATTGTTTTACCTTAAGATATAGTTTAAGTCTTTAATCATTATTCCAAAGTTTTTGGTTAATAGGAGATCAATATTTATAAATGTTTTAAAAAATACATGGTCGCTCCGTGCAAAGAAAATAATAAATGAATTTATTAACACTTTTATCTATTGTAGTATTGATAGTTTTTGCATAGAGGCCTAAATTAAATCATTAGAGAAAATGAATCAGATTACATTAAGCATTACATTAAAATTTGTATTTCTTAAAGAAAAAAGCAGAACATTTGTATTTTAAATGCTGAGTTTTACATTAGAATTGATACCATCATGATCTAAAAACTATTTATTTAATATATTTTTAAATTCATATATTATTATGCGTAAAGCAAGAGTAGTTCAAAAATGATACAAAAAAATTAAATCAATTACTTGTAAATGATCATAACCAAATAAATTCAAAATAGCCATCTGATCGTTTCACCCAAGTTATTAAATTTATCACATAGTTATTTCATGTGGAACAAGTGTTTATTAAGAAAGAAATTTGAAAATAAATTTAATAATTTTTAATTTAATGGAAAATAAAGTAAATTTTATCATTATTTTCCCCTTAATAGCTTGAAACAAAGTACTAAAACCATTTTTACAGCACTTCAAAAATTAAAAAATAATTTCTCAATGACAAAAATTTTATTTCAATACATTTTTTAAAATTTTAATAATTTTTTTTTCCTAGATTAGTTTCGAACATAATTTTGTAAAAATATTTTTCCTTTATATTATTAAGTGCAACAAAAATAATGGAATCGTAAACAATTAGTGTGAACATTTTAGCAGATAAATCGGAAATTAATATTAAATTTTTCATTTAAATTTTAGCTAATATTTTAACAAATTTCAGATCATATAGTGTTTTAGAAATATATTTTTAAGCTAATATTCTTTCTTTAAATTTCATGATGTAACTTTCTTTACGCATGTCTTTTTTTTTTTTTTTTTTTTTGTAAATTAATACTTAAATAAATAAATTCTTAATTATAATTCTAAAATAAAAATCACAATAAATGACTGAAATATATTATTTTTGAATCATATATGTATATTTTTATTTTAATAGTTTCATGACCTTTTCGTGCGCCGATAAAATGTAGGACATTTGAAAGGCAACAAAATAAGCATTTGAAATAAGCATTATGAAGTGAGCAATAAACAATAAATTTGAATTAAGCATAGCATATATAACATCCAATCAATTAAAAAATGCCAGTAAATTCAGTTTATAGATAAAAGAAAATAATATATCGATGCAAACCAAAAATATGTAAATTTCTAGCTTGCACAATCACCTTGAGTATCATTGAATATTATAAATAGATGGAAAAACATCATATGATTGCAAAATTAATCTCACGAATATAACAAGAGTAAAAAAAAATTGTATCTTATTAGATTTATTCTGCATTGTGTTAGTAATTTTTTTTTAAATATATTGCAACATATTAAGAAAAGGCAAACATCGTCTTCTATCATCGTTATTGTTGTTTTAAGTATATGCATTTTGTAAGAATCGGGCTCTAAAAAACAATGAAAAAAACCAAATGTTTTTTCTTAAGCGTATCCAATGAGAATATTTTTGTTGGACTATAAACATTAATCTGCGGTATTATTATTCCATTATATTTTGCCAGATTACGAACATAGGTATAATTCAAGTTTTTTTCAGTTACATTGTTTTCAGCAATACGATGAAACTCACTCAAAGAGCATGATTCACTTCCACTAACTCGTAATTCGAAATGCCCGTTGAACGAAACAATTTGTCCCATCACAAAATGTAAATGAATCCATGTGAAATAATGAAATGCATTCCATTCCGAAAAAAAATATTCTTGAACAATATTATAGTCATGTAATTCGTAATTTATAATTCATCCTTTTTTTATAGAAGAAAATAATGGAAATGGTGAACATGAATTTAGTAATATATAGAGATACATTTTTTTTTTAAGATTTAGTAATAATAGAGAATGAAATAAAATGGAGAATATGAATGTAATTTACAAGAAATAATGAAATATAAAAACGAATCGAATACTCCAATATTTGTCCTTAGCTATTCGTGCTATTTTATATAAGAAAATAGTGGAAACGGAGAATATGAATTTAGTAATATATAGAGATACATTTTTTAAGATTTAGTAATATTAGAGAATGAAATAAAATGGAGAATACGAATATAATTTACAAGAAATAATGAAATGGGGAAATAAATGGAATGCTATAATATTTGTCTTTAGCTACGTTTCAACATTTGATGAAAACGAGACGCAATATTAACGTTAAATTTTCTTCAAACGAACTCCCAATACAGACTGATATAAGCCAATTATCCAGCATGTAATGTCACAGTGTCTCTTCGATACTTGTTCAGCGAAACCTTGCTCGCTAAGCGAGTTATTATTATTATTAATATTTTTTTTTAACATTTTATTGTTCTTCTTATGAGAAGTGCTCGATTTGTAATTTTGGTAAGACCACTTTCACTGTTTTTATTCTGTGGTCATTATCCCAATATCTTAAATGATATGCATGAATTTTAGTCCTTTCTTAATTAAAATGCACATCTTGTATGGCTACCTTGCGCAGCTGAATACTTTGAATTAGAATCCACCGCTTGAATTAGTCGAAAAATATAGAATTTCTTGGACAAGTTCTATTTAAAAGGCAAATTAAATTCAAAAAATATAATCGAGTCTAGTCTGCTTTTCTTATTAAGGAAAGCTCTGTTTTTTATTTTAGCCTGGAATAGAGTGAAATCAGATAAGTGAAAAGAAAAAAAAGAAAGAAAGAAAAAGGAAAGAAGACAGAATTCCTTTATCTGTGGGATTAAAATCCCCACTTGAATAATCTTATAAGAAAACTCATCTCATAAGAAAAATGGGTGGTATTTGAAAGAATGTTTGCCACCCACGTTTTAATAAAACACGGTGACTTTTGTATTCCCCTTTCTACAATCTCAAACAATACAAATAATATCTCAAACAATTTGATAAATTTGATGAAATGAAGTTTTTTTTTTTTTTTAATTTTATGGAAACGTATGATAACTGAATATTTAAATTCATAGTAGAAATAACAGACTGAGGTGTGTCTCCACTTTAGACATTTTGATATTCTCATATTCTTCTATAAAAGGGTATCAATTACAAATTTTATTAAAACGTATAATATTAAAATGATGTTCTTATTGAAACCATTCTGAATGTTCCAAAAGATTATCAATGTTTATAAAATTGGCTCTACCACTGACATTTTATATGCATTGGTTTATTTTTATTTTTGTTTATTTTGTATTTTTTTTTCTTAGTGATTGTTTTAAAATTATTTTCTGAAGAGAGCAGCTTTTTCATCATCTAACAAAAAAGAAAGCATATTCGAATCTTTTGTAAGAATTATTGCATTATTATAAATTTTGAAGCATCGTTATTGTGTTCTGATTTGATTGTTTCAGATGTGACATTCTGTTCTATATTTATGTCATGCAATTTGTAGAAAAATCACCAAACCTATTAACTTATTAAAGCATTAATTAGTAAAAAACCACAAACCCTAAAATTTCTTTTTCTTAGTTTTACCATATATATGTAAGCATATAATTCTTAAAGCAGAAGGCAGGTTCGAAGACATAGAAGACACATTTTACATTTTTAAAATTCATTTTAATCCCTCCCGGGATCGCAATTTATTTACAAGCAGGCGCGGACAGAACACGTCTACAACAGAGCGGAACAAAAGCAGAAGTAAAGAAGGAGCGAAACAAATGATCACTAGTCTTATATAACATTGGATTCCCGGCCACGTGTCAATCCAATACTCGTGTTGACCATGGAATAAAGGCACCGATGGGATCACTTTCACTAGGCACGTGGAACTGATGGCGCATTATTTTTATAAGGCTTCAGTTGAATTAATTAAACAGAAAGTGGAATTGTATCAGGAAATAAGAGAATATTTTAGAATGACTTTGATATGGACTGAATTAGGCAAAAATTAAGGAAATTAATTTGGATTAAATTAGATATTAAAATATCATTACATATATATATATATATATATATATATATATATATATATATATATATATATATATATATATATATATATATATATATATATATATACAGTGGTGGCCAAAAGTGTGGACATTTTTTGAAAGTTTCATGTTTTTCAATTTTGCGTGCTTGTAGAATATATTAATTTTCACTTAAATACAAATGTTTATATATCAAATTGAAGGTAATTTATTGTAAAATTTAATAAAAAAAACAGTATTACAATATCTGTATTACAAAAAAAAGTTACGCTCATTTTAGTAAGATCTATCTTAGATTTGCATTTTTTTAAAGTGATACTTACACAATCAGTACTTAGTAGGATAACCCTTATTTTTTTAAGACAGCTTCACAGCGTCTTTTCATCGAGTGAACGAGTGTTTGGAGTTCATCTTTCGTAATCACATGGTGTCAAGAATCAATTATAGATTCAATAAGTTGTCTTTTATTGGAGGGACGTTTTTTTCGTACAAGAATTTTCAAACGTTGCCGCAAATTTTCAATTGGATTGAGATTCAATTCAATTGTTTCCTGGCCATGGTAATACATCTATGCCTTTATTTTGAAACCATGCTTTGCATACTTTTGCTGTGTGGCATGGAGCTGAATTCTGCTGAAAAATAAATGGTGATTTGTTGGGGAAGAAATCCCTGATGGAAAAATATCAATTTTGGTTCCAGGATAGTTTCGATGTATTTTTTGGCATTCAGGATGCCATCAATCACTTGAATTCGGCCCACACTATCTGCAGAAATACATGCCCAAATCATGGCATTTGTTGTAGTTTTTATAGTTGCTTGAATGCAATCAGGATGAAGTCCTTCACCTACTCTACGTCTCACATATTTTCTACCATCACTACCAAAGAGCGATATTTTAGTCTCATCGCTCCAGATTACTTGCTTTCATTGATTTTCTGACCATTTAATGTGTTCTTTTCACTTAACTCGTTTTTCGCGTTGCTTTTGATTTAAATATGGTTTTTTCCTTGGAATTTTAGCTTGTAGTCTAAATCCTGATAACCTTCTTCTTATTGTTCTTGAACTTACTGCAATACCCGCTGCATTCATTTAACATCTAATGGCATCTGATGAAATTTTGCTATCTTGAAGGCATAGCCGTTTAATTTTTCTATCAGCAGTAGCACTTGTGCACTTTTTTTGGCCTGATTTGGCCTGATTTTCCACTGATTTCGTTTTTTCATAACGTAAACAGAACTTTCGTACACCAGAACAAGTCACTGAACCACCAACTTGTCTTGCAATTTCAGCATAAGAGAGGACAATTTCTCTCAATATGACAATTCGGCTTCTTTTTGTAGATGTCCAATCAGTTCTTCTTCTTGGTGACATTGTTTAAAATTAGTTTAATTAGAAAAAAGGACTTAAAATATTCAAAAACAGCAATACTCTATTTAATTGTACTTGTATGCATCATTCCGCAAAATATTTCCACAACAATAACTATTTTACATACCAAATAACCTAAACTATAGTTACATACATTTGATGGGGTCCTCAGAACAGTGTTTGTGATTGGCTAGTACGCTTTTATTGCAAAACACGTCATTATTCAAAACGATTTGTGTTTGTTTGTTCTACTAAAATGAGCGTAGCTTTTTTTGTAATACAGATATTATAATACTGTTATTGTTATTAAATTCTACAATAAATTACCTTCAATTTGATATATAAACATTTGTATTTAAGTGAAAATTAATATATTCTACAAGCACGCAAAGTTGAAAAACATGAAACTTTCAAAAAATGTCCACACTTTTGGCCACCACTGTATATATATATATATATATATATATATATATATATATATATATATATATATATATATATATATATATATATATATATATATATATATATATATATATATATATATATATATATATATATATATATATAATGTAAACATAATTTTGCAGATGTGTGGTCAAACGTGGCTTTGGAATCAACTTTAATTAATTTTATGTGGGTGGCATTTTATATAGAAGGGATAAGCGATAAGACAATGCGTCATTCTGTGTTGTAACACAAGTTTGGATTTGTCCCTTCAGTCATTTTACTATGAGATACTGATAGGGATTTTTTCCCCGGCTCAACATAAGCAAGGAAAATTAAATGCATTTTAAAAGGTACAGGTGGTGCATTAAAGGCACAGGTGTTAAAAACTTTTATCCTTTCTCACCCGGCGTGAGAATTGTTAAGCGCATATTAGGAATATAAATAAAAAGTGGGAATTGATTCAGGAAATAAGAGAACAATTTAGAATGAAGCTAACATGGGCTAACTTTAAAATATATATACATGAATTTTTGTTTGTTCGTAATTTATGCACTGCCGTACCGTTCATCCGATTGCGATGACTTGTTTAACTTATTGCTTGCATTTGCGTTAAGGTTATAGGCATATCATATATAATATATATTTGATATGCCGTTATCATATATAATATATAAAAATGCCCTGAAGTACCGTTGTTCATCCGATTGCGGACTGATCACACATTCAAGCACACGCACGCACGCACATACACGCACACGCGCGCACATATATAGACTTCCTTAAGGCATTTGAATAATAAAGTCAAGAAATAGAATAAATATTATTTATACATCATTCAATTTCAATTAATGCATTCATTGTCGCCAAGAAAATACATATCATTCTTTCTATCATTCCCAATTAAACCAGATAGTTATTTCAAATGATATTTCTAAAATTATTTCTTCTGCTGCAGTAACGCGCCGGGTACCAGCTAGTATATATATATATATATATATATATATATATATATATATATATATATATATAACTTCTAATTCTCATTCTAATCATTCGAACTGTGGCTTCATTGTAAGCTTAAATTCTGTATTGAACGGAATATTATTTTTCTCTAGGAATCAATATGATGTGATGACAATTTTTTTTTCAAAAATTATACAAGCTCAGAATATTTTTTTTTTCATTGCCTCTGTTTTCTGCCTTCCTTTCTCACCATGACTTGGACAAAATTATTTTAACAAAAGTTAAAATTTAGATTATTTCTGTTAAATCATGAAAACTAAAATTCGTTAAAGATCTATCACAATAGTTCCTAACAAGCATATTTTATATAAAACAGGGCAAAATAAGAAGCAGTCGCTGAGTTTTATTTTTATTATTTTTTTACGCTTTTTATTCTTTTTTTTCAACTTTTCATTCTTATTCTTTTATTTTATTGATGCAGTCCGATGTTTAAATTTTATCAAAATTTCTTTGTATCAATCCATGGCGAGAGCGGAACGGTGGGATTATATAGTTTCAGAAGGAAATTATTGATCTCAGCGTTTTGATATCGCGGGAAAGTGAATAGCTGTAGTTAAAGTTACAGTAATATTTATAAGAAAATGGCAAAATCTTTGGGATAGTAAAAACATTGCATCTTCTGTTAGTAAAATCATGAAAACTATTAAATTGCAATCACTCTCGTGAAGAAATCCTGTTTGTTTTCTGGCATGGTCCATTCCCTTCTTTTCTTCACCATTTCCATATATTATTAGATTATTATCCTAGTAGCCCACAAATACTGTACAATATATTGTTTGACATTAATCAATGTTCACAATATTAATAATGAGGAAGATTGATTTATATCATATAATATCGAACAATATTGTGCAACAGGTTGTACTACCTGGCTATTGCTCGTGTGGAGAAGTCGGCAATCCCATTTACGTGTGGTGAAAGCTTATAAGCCAGTTAACAGCTACGCTGCACGGGCAATTGCTTTTGTATTGTGGTCATGTTACTTGGCTGCGAACCACTAGGCCCCAGGTTCTATCCTCGCTCCATACCAATTCGCTACATACTTCGCTACATCCTGCCCTTCTACTCTTTCATGGCACCTCCAAAAATCATTATCCTCACTAGAAAGTCATTGGTACATAAGACTTAATAATACATCTTCCAAAAAGAATCATAAACTTGATTAGATTCCTAATTGATCATGGAGAATTATTACAATTAGATTAATCTTATGAATTTCCCATGCATTATTTAAAACACCTCTCAATCTATCCATATATCCTTAAACCTCTTCAAGCACCTGCATTTTTATAATTGTTTTAATATTTCACTCATACTGTGCATTATAATGTTCATTCATCCATTTTATTGTAATGCCGTGTTTTTAATTCTAGTGTTTGTCATTATTTTGTGTTACATTTTTTCGCTTTTTATCATTTGTCTTTACCATTGATTGCAATGTAATTATTCTTTTTGTTTAATAAAGCCCACTTACATCTATAGCAAACCGGAAAGGGGCCACATGAGCTATAGAAACAGAGATGTGGTGTTAATTTAAAATTACAGTTAAGACATTTTAGGAAGGAATTTATTTTAAGAGCGTAGCTAATTTGAAATTATATATATATATATATATATATATATATATATATATATATATATATATATATATATATATATATATATACATACTATAAAGGATAATAATCATTCTTCCTTTTTCGTATTGTCTGACGACCTACTGTTCTATTCTCCGAGAATTAAATAAGTACTCCTGGAATAACTTCAGCTGTAGGAAGTCATCCGAAAACGGCTATTGTATTTGTGGATCGGTCTTTGAAACTCTTTCATCTTCAGGTGATTACCTCGTGGCAGTCTCTTCATTGATTCTTGTAATGAGACTGCTCTGGTCAAGAACTTTTCCACCAGACAACACCGCTCTGATTTCACAGATTCATACTTCGAAGGCATACTATTAAATATTATCTGGAAAATTGGAATAGCTCGATTTAAGGTCATAATGGAAAGCTTCATTCATCAAATAAAGCTCATTAGTTACTATATCTCAAAGAGTGAAGTCTCGAGAGTACTCTTAATCTTTTTTAGCAGGAATCTATTACATAAAGTATGAGTTGTTTCAGCCGGTATTGGATCTGTTTTGCAAGTACACGGTGAGGAATCCTTTGTTTTTATTTGCTTTTTGCTTTCAGTAGCTATGAAGATGAAATTTCGTAGTCTGGCACTTAGCACTCATTAATTGATTCAAAATCTCCTTCTTGCGATTGTAAAAAACAGCTATTCAAATTCTTCACAAGTCTTGTTATTTCGCGTTGCAATTGCCCGTAATTGTCTTCGGAATGTTTCTGTTTCTGTTCCTGTTATTTTCTTCAAAGATAGTCAACCTTCTGTTAGATATGTTTTAAAATTTGATACGTGTCTACGCTTTCGATGTTAAATCTGTGTACTGAATTTTATCCATCTAGCTCTATTTGTTTTGTAGTTATCGTGTAAGTTTATATTTGAACAACCTGACAGACAGACTTCATTTGAATGGATTTGGCTCAAAATTTGTTAACAATCTACAGATTTAGTATAAGACCGTATACCAAATTCCATCTGTCTAGCTCAAAGTGTTTTTGGGTTAGCTTTCTTATGGATACTTTTCATAAAATATGTTTTCCGGAGTTAGGGAGATCTAAGATGTGAAGATTTGTCAGAATCTTGAGTTGGAATTTTTATGTTTATAATATTTTCTCTAAATCTTGTATACGAGAAAATAAAAAACAACATTAAAAGTATTTTTTCAAAGATGTAAGTTTTACTGTCGAATTGTTCCTCAGAATTCCAACATATTTAATACATTTATTTGCGTACAGTTAGAATGGGGTGTACCCAAGGATGTTTTTAACCCTTCTTTGCATGATTTCTTCTTCTATTTTTGTGAAATAAATCAAGATGATATAGATCATGCTCTAGATCAAAAGAAAAAAGCTTTAAAAAATCCTAGTATAAATATTTAATATAAAATAATTAAAAACAGTATGATGGAAATGTCCATCATCATGCAAATTTACATAAGCTCAGTACAAAATAAAAAAAAAATATATATCCTGTCTCATTTTTATTCCTGATGATAATTAAAAAACAATTATTATTTTCATTTAGACACAAATTAGTTATAAAAATCATTCAAGAAATAACATGTTTTTTACAACTACAAGAAACAGTTAAATGACTATTTCAATCCCGTTATAATGTTTCTGACTTATGATTTTTTTTGACAGCTGCGTTCCTTATTACTCAATAGCCGTGAAAAAAAAATCCCAGCAACAACTCATTTACAGTACACTTGTTTTGTGTACAATTTGTTTTTTCAGTTAATGTTATAATGTAAATTTCCCTCATCATGCAAGAAGGGTTAATAATATCGGGTTTTCAATGCTTCCTAGTCGTTTGTTGCACTCTTTGTTATGAGCTTTATGTGATAATTAATATAGTTAATTTCCGCCGACTTGCATCATTATTCCTCAAATTTCATGAAACTAGCAAAAGCAGGTTGATTCTGTATTTAATATTCCCACTAAGCAGAACGGGAATATACATATGGGGAAATAAAATAATTAATCATTTGGAGTGGCTCCCTTGATACGTCTCGCTCACTTTCTAATAAAAGAGTTACCACCGCACCCATTTCCACTCTCGCGTACGAAATTGTACATTTTAAGCAAGGACGTGAAAACCACGTGGGGTTATTCTCACTTTCTTGCATACGAAGGACCGCGGTGGCCTAGTGGTAAGGTCTCGATTTCGGAACAGGAGGGTTTCTGGTTCGAGACCCGATTCCACCGAAAAATCGTAGTGTAAGCGGGGGCTCCCACTGGTGTGGTGTAGAAGTTTGAAGGGTGGGGGATGCCACCTCATGTGTCGTTTTCATCATCTGAACGCGGTTCAAAACTACGACGTCGGTTCCAAAATAGCCCTAGTGTTGCTTTAAAACGGGACTTTAATCTAATTAAACTAAATTAAACTTATCTAGCATACGAACTATAGATAAAGTGTTGTAATCGTCATAAAATTCGTATTCGAGATTTTGAAGAATCTGCACGTTTTAAACTTTTCTGAATTTCAAAAATTCATATTTGAAAAATAACCCTTTTTAACTCAAAAACGCTAGGAGCTAGACGGTTGAAATTTCGTTTGTGATTTTTACACCAAATCTGTATATCTGTGTAAAGTTCTGATAATTTAGATCATCGAGAACATACGAATATATAAAATTTCAATGCTCTCATATACAGAAAAATTTAAAAAAAATCGATTATAAAAAGGTATAAACTAACAATTTTACAAAAATGAGACATTTCAAGTTAAATAAAAGTTTTACAACGAAATGGCATTTTTTACTTTTAAATGGTAAGCATGTGCTAGTCCGAAATCGCCGGATCTGTCATTACAGGGTTAAAATTAAATAGTTTTTTTTTTAATTACATAGGTATTCATTCAGATAATTAAGACCTCTATGACAATGTTTTTTCATGATTTTCATATATTTTCTATTTTATTATTAAGAAATTGAATATACTTTTCCTAAACCATATTATAAAAATATTCCTTATGTAATCCTCCTTCCTTATATAACATTTTCCTAAACCATATATAAAACATATGTTTCCTATGGAAGCATTCTTCAGTGTCTAGATCAATTATTGTTTGTCAATCTGCCATCAGCAAGGGAATCGGGATTTCAAACACACGTCAGCTTCTAAATTCCTACCTGCCATCGAAGACGGAAGGTGCATATTCTCGCCTGCTTTTATAATATAGATTTCAAGATTTTTAAAAAAAATCTTTTTGTTATGCGAAATAGTATTATAATCATAAAAATATCCTCGCTGAGATTTTGATATATTTTGACATTTCAGATTTCTACTTTGAAATAAAATATTTTTGAAATCATTCCTATTCTTAGGAGAGATTTCTGTACATGAACCGAATCATTCAAAAATCAAACAAGTAGATGGATGTCTTTTGACATATGTCTTTACAACATTAATGTTTGTAATAAAATTTTGGATTAACTCTATTGAGGGAAAAGATACCTTTTCAAGCTATATGATATTATAATGGCAGGGAAAAAAATCCATTATAGAAAAAAATGGAGCTGTTTAAAAAAAACTCCATATTTATAGAACAATTTTCTGACCCTTATGTTTCAAATAAGATTTGAAAAGATATTATAAGTATATTTAATAACGGCATCTGCTCGAGCTTTCTTACTGGCATCTAAAAGAAAATATTAAGCAATTATTTTATTTGCATGCCATTTCTTCAATAGCGCCCATTGAAATTTTTTTGTGCCAAATATTGTAGCTATAATTAATAATTCGAATGTGCACTTGAATTGGATTTTTTTTTCTTTTTTACACGCAAAGTATGGGGACCGCAGTTGGTTGGTAATAAAATCACAGCTACGGGCTGGACATTGGCAATTCGAAATCTGAATAACGGGAAACCCAAAACGCTGCGTTAGCGTCTGGTGCAGGCTAAATCTGTTGTGGTCATACGTCTTCTCTCTAAAGTGACCCGGAACCTCGAAGAGGGACGTGCCAACTCCTGTGTCATCCTCGTCATTAGGTCGTAGCTCAACAAGGTGGGAGTTTTAATATCCTAGACAATTCACACTCTGAGGCTTCTCTTTTAATAAGATGGTAAATTGAGGTTTATATTTCGGTAAATCTTTAACTTATTAATGATTTATTCTAGATAGATTTTTTTTGTGAGGATAAGTTTCTGTTAGAGGCTACAGTGGCTTGGTGGTAAAATCTAGGCTTCCGTACCGGAAGGTTCCAAGCTCGAAACCCGATTTCACAGAAGAACAGTGACGTAAGTGAATCTGGCTAATATTAAATCCATCGGCTCATATTAATTCCACGCCACACTGGCGGGTTCCAAATGTCCTCCCTCTGGTGTGGTGTGGAAGTTTAAAGATGATGGTACCAGTTCAGGTGTCATCATTGTCATTTGACCTCAGTTCAAAATTACTAGGTCCATCCGGAAATATCTCTAATATTGCTTTAAAGTGGGTCATTAATATAACTAAACTAAAATAACGCATTTGGTTTCTTCAATCTATTGTGTTTTCGGACTACCTGCATCTACTTTTGTATTTTATATTAATAAAACAGGTACTTGATTTTATAAATATTTTAATAACTTAGTGTGCGTAATGAAATATGTATGAAATCTACCAAATTATAAGTAGAATATAATTAACAATTATTGAGTAGAATATAATTAACAATTATTGAGTAGAATATAATTAACAATTATTGAGTAGAATATAATTAACAATTATTGAGTAGAATATAATTAACAATTATTGAGTAGAATATAACTACCATTATAATAGAATTATAGTAGACTTATAAAGCCATAATATTATTGTAATCTTTTATCATTTATAAACTTTTATTTTTTTACAAACTTACTGATTTGTCAGTTCGGATAATAAATTTTTTTTATTTTTTTATTTATCTTTTTCAATCCTTTCTCAACTTAGACAATTGCCTATCCTCTATTGAAAAGGACCATTCTATAATAAATAGTCTTAGTATTTTTCAGAAATGGACACCCGTATAATTAAAATGGAAATTAAACTGCATATTGATTATTACATTATTTAATTATCAGAGGACGTTAGTAATAATTTGGTAAATAATCCTTCTAATTTCTTTTTAAGATGCCTGCCTACATTGAACATTTGACAGGTGGCTAAACTATCGATATTAATTCTGTGTACCGAATTTTATCTATCTAGTTCTCTTCATTTTGTAGTTATCGTGTTCAATTACATTCGAACAGCCGAATTGACGTACTTCCTCTGTGCAGAGTTTTCTCAAAATATGTTACAAAATCTGTAAATTTGGTATCAAGACTATATACCAAATGTCATATGTCTGGCTAGAAACGTTTTTGAATTGTCTTTGTCACAATGTTTTTCGAACTCAAAAAAGTTCTAAAACGTCGAAATTCGTCAAGATCCCGAATCGGGATTTTTTGACGATTACTGTACTTTTTCTTTACTATGTATAGGAGAATGTAAAAATGATAAAAAATATAAACCGAATGCGGTATTATACAGTAAATTCCGGCTGTAGACAGACATCCGATTAACATAGCAGTAGACAGTAGTTTTTTAATGAGCAACAGTTTGGCTTTTAGATAACATAAAATAAAAATAAAAAAAATTGGAAAGAAATTGTTTTTTCAACACTCTTTTAACCCTTTTTAGGGCCCTGGGAAGTATGCTTCCCACCAAATTTATCAATCTTTGTATGAAATTATATTGGTTGCCATAAGTTCTGACAATTTTTTAATAAGTCAGAACTTATGGTAATTAATTAACCAAATTAATTAATTAATCAAATTAAATTTATCTAATAAGCTAAATGTATCCCTTTCCTTATTCTAATTTCGGGCCTAAAAATATTTTAACATAATATGACTAGAAAAAAATGGCCCTTTAAATGCTTAATAAAAGTTTTGAAAAAAAAAATGGTCTATATGGTCTAAAAATATCATTTGCAACGTAGGCAGTCACCTTCATTGTCTTTAAAATAATAGTAAACAGAAAAGCTTCTAGTCATTTTTCGCTCCAAATTGTTTCTATTTATATGAATAAAATATGCAGCAAAATCATTCTGCTTTGAACAAATCCAGCGCGAGTCCCTGGACTTCATGAATGGGCTTATCTCTCTACGTTTACATAACGGGTTGTTGATTTAGACGGTTTTAACTCATCAATTAGCACGGCCGATGCGCAAAGAGAGGATATCGCCGGCAGGGTGTTAACAGCCTCTTTGTATCTTTATCGTTTGCCGGAAGCGATGAAAAATCAGCCCTTAATGAAAGTCATTCCCTTTCTTTTTTTTCTTCCAAATGCATTAAATTCCTTAGATAAAATACTTATTCTAAACTTCCGAAGTGTTTGAAATGATCTCGAAAACTTAATGTAGCGCGAAGATCTGCTCACATATTAAAGCGTTAAATTGGAAATCTTAGAAAGTAAACGAAGCCATTTTAGAATGTGATATTTGCTTGTATATTGGATGATCGCTCAACATAATTAATTCTTTAAAAATGGTGCTCATTACCCTAATTGTTCGTTAAGCGATTATCGATTGATGTTCGATATTTGATGGGAATTTGTTAAGGAAATATGAAAAGGTTCATTCTACTTTGAATGTTTTTTCTTATTAAAGAAAGCGTTTGAGCGTAGGTGTTTCTGAGTTAACCAGGCAGATCTATCATATTTAAGGAATGGAATTTGGTATCGAAGTAGTCATAAAGGTGACTCTGTTCATTTAGAAGACCAAATATAAAAAAAATAATTTTAAAAAATTATTTGTTATGTGTTGCTTTGGATAATTTTTCACACTTATTTGCCCATAGGAGGGTCGCGGTGCCTGGTGGTAAGGTCTCGGCTTTGGAACCAGAGGGCTTCAGATGTTCGAGAGCTGATTTCATCGAAGTACTGTCGTGTGCAAGTTAAATACGTCGGGTTCAAACGTCCACCCGCTGGTGTGGTGTGGAGAAGGGGTGCCAGCGGTTCAAAATTGCGAGGTCCATCTCAAAATAACCGTAGTGTTGCTTTAAAACGGGACTTTAATAATATAACTTACTTGCCCATAGGAGGGTTTCTTAAAAAGTAGAAAAAATAAAAGTGGGAGAGGTCTTTCAAAACCTTTCTTACACACTCTCTAATAATCTCTACTAATTTCAGAGAACGCTTTACATGGCACTGGTGTACAATAGTTACTAAATATTAACTTTTATATTTAGTATTTTTACTGAGTCTCTCATGCCATCCTTGGAGAGTTATTTGGCTAATAAACACCGGAATGCGTTAATAGTATTCGACAATTGAATTTGTGTTTTAGACACGTTTTGCACACCCGATTGAAAAAAAAAAATTGACACACAACTACAATTGCAGTCATAAAATCACAAATCAAATCTCACATAAGGAAATTATTGTGTTTTTGAATTATCGCATTTACATGATTCTGAAAGTACAGACCTACAGACAGTCAATTCGTAGGTGAATTTAGATGAAAATTTGAGCATTGTCTACACTATAGATGTTAAATCTGTGTACCGAATTTTGTATATCTGTAGTTCCTTTCTTTTGTAATTATCGTGTTGTATTCGAACAGCCAGATTTCCTCTATAGAGATTTTACTCAAAATTTGATAGAAATTTTCAAGTTTGAGTGTAAAGACAATATAACAAATTTCAACCGTCCCGTTCAAAGCGTTTTTAAATTACTTTTGTAACAGACAGATAGGCAGATATTATCGAGATACGTGTTTTTCGAACTCAGAGAAATCTGAAACGTGGGGATTCGTCAGAATCTGGAGTTCAAATTCTTTCATGATTCTTTCATTTATATATACTACGTATACGAAAAATTTAAAAATAAAACTTATGCATCGTCTTGGAAAGCAAGAATTTATTGCATAGAAGAAATTTGTTTTGTTTCTCTGTTTAATTTACTAGCTTTTGGAAAAATGTTAATAATAGTCACTTTTACTAAACGATTTTAAAACTGAAATCCTTTTTACTAAACGATTTTAAATGATTATTCTAACTTTTCTCTCTAATCGAAAATGATCAAAAGGCCTATATTTATCGATTTTTAAATGCTTTCTAGTGAGATTATTTTAGTTAACCCGGTGGGAAAAGTTTGACTTTTTCGCTAATTTGGCAAAGTGCCAAATTAGGAAGCTAAGACTTGTGAAATTTGTCTACTGTTCTCTTTCTTTTTTACTTTCTCGCGTATGAAGTATCGAAAAAGTATTGTTACAGTAAAAAAAAATCAAAACCTAAAATTTGACGAATTTTAACATTTTAGACCTCTCTGTTTCGAAAAACACATTTTAAGAAAATTCTTCTGTGACAAAGAAATGTGAAGATTTGATACAGATAGAGGAAACATGATGAAGGGTTCACTTTTGTGCATGTAGTCTTTGAACAAAATTTGTAGATTTTTGATAAATTTTAATGAAATCCATTCATAGGAAATTCGCCCATCTGTTTGTCCAACTCCTATAAAATAACTTAATAACTGCAAAAATTAAAGATGGATAAAATTTGATGCACAATTTAACATCTAAAGTTTGCATCAAATCATATAATATTTTGAATCAAATTCATCCGTGGGTTAACGAACTCTATACTCGATTGATTATATATTGTCAATAAAACCAAAACAATGACTTGGATTCATGACATTTTGTAAACGAACTTGGTATTAGAATTATTATTCGGTTTCGAGTTTTGTTTTCAATCGATTGACGAAAAAAAAAAACCTGTTTTCTTCAATATAATACGTAGTACAAATGGCTCGTATGCAAGGTACGGAAAATCCGAGCACTTGTGTCATTAACAGCTTATTGAAGAGTGTGCTAGAAAATTTCGAGGACAAAACTGTCACTAAGTTATTTTATTTTGAAAAACAGTTGTATGCCCTTTCTTGTTGAATATATATGAGAAATAAAGCTTCGCCGTGAAAAAACAAAATTTTTATATCAATGCAATTATGAAGCAAAAAATGTTTGAACTCATAAATTCGGTTCTAGATGTCCCGTATAGTGGGATTCACTAAATGACAAAATCTTTCTCCTACGTTGTATGAGAGTCCACAATATATTTTGCCCCTTTTGATGCAAACTGAGTTTAGCGGGAGGGGTCTTCCCGAAACATTCTCGCACATTCCATAATAAAGATATATTAATCCCCACCCCTTCCTTGTTTAAAATTTTTGGTTTGGGAAATTTTGTGAACGCCAGGAATGCTTTGATTTTTATTTCTAGAATACCGAACATGAGCATTTTGTGCTGCGAAGAAAGTCGAGTAGGCATTTGGATGTCTTTTTCTATCAATTAAAATCAAAATTTGACTCAGAATTACAAATGATATTTAAGTTATACTTGTCTGATGGTATACAACTTTGATTTTGAAGTCGCGATCTTGATTTTTAGAAAAATGATACTAAATATATTATACCATTTTCGGTCAGATGACTTTAAATTATGCTTAACATATAAAAGCACTATACCTGCAATATTTTTATAGTTTCATAATAGGAAGTTCGTGGGAGAAATTAAAGAATTTTAAATGAAACTTTAAAAAAAATTGTAATAGCTAGTTGGATAGGTCTCCCCACCCCTTAGAAATAACGGCTTTCGAGCATTCTTTCTGTAATGAAAATGAATTTGTGTTTTTAAAAACGTTTTTCCCCAACTGATTGAAACTAAAATTTGATACAGAAACTTCAACTACAGTCATAAATCACATACAAAATTTCATATATTAAAGCCATTACGTTTTCGTGTTATCGCGTTACATGGTTCTGATAATAGATTGGTAGATGTTCAACCGATTTGGCTCGAAATTTCGTACGTTTTTACACTATAAATGTTATATCTGTACACTGAATTTTATCCATAAAGCTCTCTTCCTTTTGTAGTTATAATGTAAACTTATATTCGAACTATCGGACAGACAGACTGACCTCCTCAGAATAGATTTTGCTGAAAATTTGTTAGACATCTACCAATTTGGAAACATCATGTATTCATATATATTTTTCAAACTCAGGGAATTCTAAGACGTGGATATTTGTCAATATCTCGAGTTTGAATTTTTTTTAATGATTACAATATTTTTTCTATAATTCTTATACAAGGAAATATAAAATAGTGCAGTCATTTTCTTAATTGCTCTTTTCTAATAAGTAATATTTCCAGTAATATTAGAACCGCATTATTTTAAGGGTAGAGTTCCTGTTGCGGGTTTGAAAGAGGATTTCACCAAAGAATTAAGAAATCGACCTTCGTGACCTGTTCTAAAGGTTGGTGGGATGAAAAATCTTTGAGAATATGTTGCTGGATGTTCTGAGCATGGTTCAAAATTCCGACAAAAAAGATTGGTAACATGTAAGGGCAAAACAAACATTGATAATGATTGTCTTAATTCAGAGATACTATTAAGATAACCAGCGGGATTAAAAAAACTGTTTCGCCAACTCTGTAAGAAATTTGTCATTAAAGAGAATACCTTACACGTCACTAACGTACAATAGTTGCGAAATATTAACTTCGAATGGCGGGAATTCAACAGTTTTACTGAATATATCGAGTGATGGCGATATATCTGGCGATTAATCCTTGGCATGCTGTTAATAATTTCCAAAAATTAAATTTGTGCTTTAGACGCGTTTTTCTCTACCGATTGAAACAAAAATTTAGCACAAAATTGTTCTTGTAGTCAGAAATTCTCATACCAATTTTGATATTATATAATATTTTACGAATTTGATACTACACAATATAATGTTTAAGTCATTGAGTCTTTGAATTATCACATTTACTTATTTTGGAAAGTATAGACCTACAGACAGTCAACCCATCGTTGGATTGGTTTAAAATGTGTCAGGTGTTTGCAAGCATAGATGTTACATCTGTGTACCGAATCTTATCTATCTAGATTTCTTCGAACGAACCGAACTTAAATCTGAACAGATTTTATTCAAAATTCGACAGAAACATGCAAATATGGTATAATGACCGTATATCAAATTTCAACAATCTAGCTCAAATCGTTTTTGATTTATCGTTGTCACAGACACACAGATGGACATTTTCCAAAAATGTGTATTTCGAACATAGGGAGGTCTAAAACAAGAAGATTCGTCAAAATCTCATTTTTTTTATTTTTTTTTTTACGATTTTTATACTTTCTCTGCACTACATATAAGAGAAAGAAAAAATTCAAATTTTTGTAAGGGAGTGGAACATTTTAAAAATTCTTTTAAGGTTAACGGAAATTAAAGGTGATTAAATTAATGTAAAAGGAAGGTATCAATAGTATTTGAATACAATTTATTAATCATAAATTTTATTACTCTAAAACTAAATTATTTTATCGATCATTAAAAGTGATTACTAAAGTACTGGCTCATGTAATTTTATTTAAAATTAATTTAATAATTCTCATTCAGAATTTATATTTTTCAATTCACATTTTATTTTTTCTCATAATACTATTTGACTGATTTAAAATTTAGACATTGCTTTTATACTCAAAGGCAGAAGTATACCATATTTTAAAAATAACGGTCCAAGACCTTGATGATGATGCCACAGCAAAAGAAATGATTGCGAGAATTTCCAGTGCACTTGTTTATTGCTTTTATAGACAGCAGACGAGTTTGAACGCATGTTTACGACTGCATCGTTATTCATCGAGATTTTAATTAAATGATGAGGTCATGAAGTTAATTAATGACTGCATCTACCAATTTAACGAGATGACGTGGATGCGATGCCACTGATTTTTAGACTCTGAGTCAGCAAATAATCGCTTAGTTATTATATTCATTAATTAAAAAAATAATGGCTGTTCTTATTTATATTCTCAATTATTTATTTATTTTCTGAAATAGCTTCTGTAAGAAAGGAATATAGC
Source organism: Argiope bruennichi (assembly GCF_947563725.1). Lineage (NCBI taxonomy): Eukaryota > Metazoa > Arthropoda > Arachnida > Araneae > Araneidae > Argiope > Argiope bruennichi. The sequence continues at coordinate 22,464,340 of NC_079156.1, read as the reverse complement.
AATCGTACACATGAAAATTAAAATCAACTGACCAGAAGGGCGTTTATAGGAGTATGTGTATGTAATGGTTTTCAAGGTCGTTTATTTGCAATGTTGGATTTCAAATAATTGCTGAATTGCGCTTCATCAGTAATAAGCATAGATCAGCTCGCGTATATGACTCACTGACGCCATTTTTGGCCAAAAATACGTTTTTGCGATCTTGTCATTTGTCACCAGAACACGTTAATACCATGTTAGATTTAACCCTATTATTTAAAAAATGCAATAAAAATTAATTGTGTAAAAAAAGAGACGTATTTAAGTCGGGAGGGGATGCTGCCAATAGCCAGAAATTACCATTTATAGCCAAATTTGGAACAACCGTATCCTCGAGCAAAATTATAAGGGAACCATTTATTTTACTTTTATCATTAAGCTTATTTTTATTGTTTGTTCGAATATGTTTTTGGAAATCTTTTTTTTTATATGATTATGTTGGAACTATAAGAATTGCAGAAGTCTATAAACAGCCGTTTGAAACATTGGTAAGACTTCGAGTAAGTATCCGATTTTACACCAAGGACAGCAAAATCCATAGCTTCGTCTAAAGCATACCATCTGGGATAGATATAAAAAATTATAACAAACGGATTTTAAGGATAAAATAAAAATTATCAGTATAATATTTGAGGAGAAATCACCATTAAATATTATACTTCGGCGAACGAACATTATTCTTTAGTCTGGCCGATATATCGAGCCTATTATTTTAGAAAGACTTCTTGATTTAGGCTTCATACCCTGGCAGATATTTCATGTGCAATATTGTGGGGTGGAAAATTCATTTGACAATTATGCACCTTATGTCTTTCTAATTATATATCAGAATGAAAAATAAAATCTTTATGTGTATTTATATGTATACGTATATGTATGTGTGAGAGTGAGAAGCACAATTTTGCTGATGCGTGAGACCGAAAAGAAGACAAATTTGTAGTTAACTTCAGTTTATTATTCGTGGGGAGTAAAGTTTGTACATTAAAATAAAATTTAAACACATCTATTCACACCAAAACACAACTTCAAAATGTTTGAAATTTTCACTTCTGATAGGGACTTTATTGTCAACATCGATTTAGGAAAGGGAATCTTAGGTATTTTTGAAAATAATTCTTAGAGATTTTTATCTCTTTGTTTGTAGCTTGAGAATTGCAATAGTTATAAGTTTTTTATAGCACGTGTTAGAAATAATTAAATAAAAAAGTGGGAATTGGATCTGAAATAAGAGAAAATTTTATAATAAAATGATATGAGCTAATTTAAGATAAAAAATACGAAAATAATAAAGATTTAAATTAGAGTAAGATATATCATTACATATATATAATGTACTATATGATAATAACATTATATGGTGTAACATTATTAACTCTTTTACTTTGCATGTAAATAGAAGTAATGACTAAAATATTTTTTTGACAGATTATTCTCTTGAAATGCAATTATTAAAAATATAATTTAGTTATGAAGTATATGAAAACATTTTAGTTTCTCTTTAATATTTTCAATTTTTTATGTTCTTATATCTATTTATTAAACTAAAGTTTTATAACATGTATTTGCGCTTAATTGTAACTCTTTAAAAACCGTTTTAATGAAATTTCTTAGATCAAAAAGAAGAGCCATAAAAAATGAAACTGCTGTCTTATGTATGTGAATGGATAGAGAAATCTCAAAGCATATCTACTTCTACGTGTTTCAAGATCGTAACAATCTGTCATTAATCGTGTATATAGGAAGGAAAAAAAAAAGAGTTGTCTTTGAAAAGGTTGTCGTTAAAATGACACTTGAGGAAAAGAGGGTTCTCGCAAAAACTTTGAAGGGCCGAAAACTTGTTCCTTTGAAGTGGTAAAACCTCTTTATGTACTTTTTGTTTTAGCTGAGACCGCAAAAATGGACTTGAATCTGTTGGATAAAAACTGATTGAAGTTGAAGAAAGAAAAAGAAATATTGAGAACATCACTAGAGTTGTTTCATTATTTGAAAATATTAAAATGAAAGATTAAAAATATTTAAGACGATACCCATTTGGTATTAAATGTTAAAATACATTGGATTTCAATTTTTATGTAAACTTATGAAAATCTTTAAAAAAATAGAAAATGTTAACTTTAAATGATGAATATCAATTCGAGACAGTTGGTGGAAATGATGTGTTGATAATTTTTATAATAGTTCCAAAATGTTGTTTTTATCTTCCAATTTATCCCTCTGTTTTTAAAATTTCTTGTTATTTTATTAATTTCTTTCTGTATTTTTTTCATATTTTTTTTCTCAAGTGAAATAGATGTTTTTTTATTCTTAAAAGAAACAATTTATGACCCTCTGATACATGTCAAATTCCCCACATCACTTTACTTTTAAAATTAGTTTCCCAACTTGTAGAAGGGAAGAAAAAACCGCATAACATCACATCATTATGCATGATATCACACATAGTCCAGTTTCTCTTCCATGATGTGACTTGACCTAAATAGCTTCTTTTCTGTTCTATATTCTATAGATTTTCTTTTATTTTGATGCGCAAAAAATTTCAAAACTTCTTTAAAGACTAAATGGATATATATATATATATATATATATATATATATATATATATATATATATTTAAATTGTAATGTTTTAACCAAAATTTGATTTTTATCTTCTATTGCGATTTTATAACTCCATAGCAACATTGAATAAAATATTACTTTCCTACTGGCCAGAGTTAGAAAAATTCGTGTATAGACTTCGTGAAATGCAGCACTTTTAACTTGTTTTAATCTGTGTTAATAACACAGATGAATGTGTGTATGCGCTCGCGCATTGGCGGTTTACCCAACTTGGTATACTTTTGGTGAAAATGTGCAACACAGAACAATTATTTAGATTATGATTACAATTGCGATTATTTAGATTAATTATTATGATTTGCACAAAAGAGAATTTCACACTATTTAAAAAAACTAAAAATTGTCTTTTTAATAATATCAAGTTAATAGTCTAACGAATTTTTGCAAAATTTCGACAATTTTGTAAAAACTTTTTTTTATAGAATTTTCAACAGCAGATTACAGCGTTGCCTTGAATTTGAAATAGTTTTCTTGGTATCATTAACTATCTGATCACCTGATTTTTTTTCCATTAATTAAAAACAAAGAAGAAGGATTGAGGTTAAAGAGGAAGGATTTTGTTTAACAATTGTGTAGTTTTGAGAGACTTACAAAAAAGTAAAGTTACAATACTACGAAATCTATAAGAGAGATGAACTGCACATTTATACATTTAGAAGCATCTTGATGTCATGGGAATAGTCTCCATTAAAACGTTTCATGTGCAGAGTGAGGGAGCGCATACAGGACAATTAGAGCAACGTATTAAATTTCTGGCAGTTTCACTGTATATTGGGCAAGAAGTTATATCTAAACGATTTAAATGAAATTAAAGATAACAAGTTAACGAATGATAATTTGGTATAGCGACTTTACACTACATTTCTATGCTTCTATCATATTTTAAGCTAATTTTGAGTAGTATGTGCAGCTATAGGCCGGAATAACCTGGTTGGTACAGCGTTGGATTCGCGTCCCTTAGGTTGCGAGTTCGAATCCCGCCGGCAGATGATTCCCCGCTTGGTGGCTAACGCGCGTATAAATCTGTCGTGGTCGCAAAGTTCTCCATGTCGAGAGTAATACCACTGGGGGTACTGGATCAGGGGTGAACGTTCTCTGATTCAGGTCTAAATTACGATCTGTGGAAGAAATGCGTGAATGAAGTCCACGCCGTAAAAAGGGTTGTGACGTGCGTGTAGCTAAGTCGTTTTCTTGGCCCTAGATGGCGCTACTATAAAAATAAGAGATGCTCCCCCACCGGCTAAAAATCGCTGTCTTCGTAACAGCGGGCTTGTCCAATAATGCAAGTGACATAAGAAACAACAACATCATGAACAGCTGTTCGAATATAAGCCCACTTGATAACTTCAAAATGAAGAGACATAGATAAAATTCAGTACACATTTTTAACATCTATAGAGAAGAAATCTCTCTCATTCTGAGCCAAACGAATAAGAGATTGAACATCTATCGGCCTGCACTTTCAGAACCATATAAACGCTATTAACTCGAAAATGCATTAACTTATGTAACTGAAATTTTGAAAGTATTCTTGTGATTACAATAATAGTTCTGTGACAAATTTATTTTCAATCAGTTGGAAAAAAAAGGCGTTCAAAATACACATTCAACTTTCGGCTATGTTTGTCTTAACCGTATGTTAGAGATTGAAGGTACAAAAAAGGTCCGAAATAAAAGATTGGATTAGATTCAATTAAACTTATTTCACTCCTGAAATCAACATTTATAACTGTCAGTCACAGTTGTCACACAAGGCATTCATTCTCTAAGGTCTATGCTGTCCATATGGGGGGAAGGGAAGGAATATAACAGCTTTATCAGAGTATGCCAGAAAGTTCTGGGGTGACCACTTCCGCTAGTTTTTTAGAAACTATTATATACTTTAATTACAGTTAAATAATTCACTGAACGTTTTAATCCATCTTTCTTTTTTAATGAGTCTTTTTGTCTTTCTCTTTCCAAATCTATCTTGTAATGAGTTAGAAATGTATAACATTACCATAGTATCTGATCCAGCAAACCGAAGAAATAGGTCATCAAAATATGAATTGTCTACAATAGCGCTAATCATTCGCCATAAACTAAATCTTAAGGTCGTAAAACATAAATATTATTTGTATGCTTGGAAGCTGGAAATGGTGTTTTCAATTGGAAATGAAATTACTTCATAGGATACAATAGAATGCATTACTTCAAGCCGTAAATGCAAGATGTAATGAAAAAATGTTCGAAAGAACACATCGTGACAAGAACTATAAAGGATCCATTCCCTATTCCCATGGCTGTCACGCATATAGGGTAGTTTTTCAAGAATGCATAGAATATTTTCCTCTCACAACCATTCAACTAGGCAATACTGACAATTATTAAGAGTCGCAGTATGAGAAGGAGATGTGTTTGCCATTTCAAATAAGTGCAAACTCTTTTTTCACTGAATAGCAATTTGAATAAGTGTAAGTATTGTCAGGACCATCAATACTTTAATTATTTTAACACACATCACATTTTATGGACTATTTTGAATTTTTATATTTACATTGCAACTCCGTTTTTATAGCTCTAATGAAAATACAAGTGACCTGAATGTAAGGTCTTGGTTTCGATTCAGAAAACATTTTTTTAATTCAAATCTGATGTATGCAAAATTTATTCGTAGATACGCATCCTGCTAATGTAGAAATTTGGAGAGGAGGATTCTAACTCAGCTGCTGTTCTGATCACCTTACCAGAGCACAAAACGAAAAGATTCTTCCTAATAACATTTGCGCTTTTTTTAACAGAAAGGAATATCATTAAATCATTAAACCAAGCCAGATACCGATGACCATATATACACATATACTGTGGCTAAAAAATTCAAAATAAAAGATTATTAAAAGCAGGTCTAGTTTTATTATGAAGGTATTCTTATAGTGTCTACCTGCAAATCGTAATATTAAACTATTAATTCACATTAAACTGACTACTTTGCAATATTATGTTTACATTTGGAACTCCGTTTTTTATGTCTTAATGAGGCACCAGTGACCTAGTTGCAAGGTTTGGGTTTTAAACAATAAATTTCCTGGTTTAATGCACTCAAAATTCGCTAGTGAGTAAAACATTCTGCTGACAGGGACATTTATGAAAGATGATGCTCATTCAGCTTCTCTTCTCCCCATTTGACCATTGTCCAAACTGACGAGATTCATTCCTAATTACCATTTGTGTTTCTTCAAAACAAAAAGTGTTATTTATATTATTAAAATGAACCGGTTGTTAATGATGACACATAATAGTACACTGTGATTAAGATAATTGAATATCGAAGAATGATAAAAGCAGATCTTGTTTTATTATGGATGCATTCCTACAGAGAATATTAAAGGATTTTACGATCGCGTAGCTCATATTACTTAAACAATGAAGTGCAGCTTAATGCAACTTTTTCTCTTTTATTGGCAACAGGTCACCAATTGCATTGGGTGACCTGTTTCGCTGGGAATATTGGTTATATTTAATTTTATTTAAATGGTATAGACAAAACTTCATGTTCATGATTCAGCGAAATTATCAGACATTAATGTTATGTTATTTCAAGTGTCTTACATACGCTTTGTCTATTATCTACCTAAAACTTCCTAATGGAGATTTATCCTATGACATTACAGCTGTATTAAAAACGTAAATGTTCGGTTAATCTATCTTCTAAATTTAACGGTATTTTACCTTCATTTTATTTTATCTGTCTTGCGAACTATACAGATACTAAGTAAAATTCTTCTTTTTTACCTTTTAAAATTGGGAGGAATGACGCGATAAGTGGAATGATGACAAAATAAAAAACAATTTGAACTTCAAGGCAACAAATGTAATCTATTATTGGAAATTAGGAAAAATTATATTTAAAGAAAATTGCCAAAATTCAGTAAAAATATTTCACGATTATTAAATTTGTATAAATCAATAGACGAATTTTAAAATTATGTAGGAGTGTAAAAATAATTTCTGTCTATAATTTTCTCCAAGTTGTTAAAATTGACCTTAATTTTTAATTACTTAAAATTCTAATAATTTTAAAAAAATTAATTAGGAGGTGCACATTCCCAACCTCCAAGGTTTGTTATACATATGCCAAATTTGGTAACTATTTTTCAAAAGTTCTAGAGTGCCAAGACACACGCATGCATGCACGCACGCACACACACACACAACACACACACGCGCACATCTTTATTTTTAGCATAGATTATCGCCAAAGCTCATTCAATATAAAATATTTTGCTAAATACTAAGAAATAAATTGTTACTTGATATAAACCATATCAAATGGGCTTAAATAAACAGAAAATGTTTAAAATAATACCCAAAAGAGGACGCTTTTAAAAAGCTATTCAATTTGATATATAAAGTACATCCAAATTCTTTTTGTGTGAACTTTTATTTTCTCGAAGTTTAATTTAAAATTGCATTTCTTTGTTGAGATATGTGCATACCAAAATCCGATGAAAATTGCTGCTATAAAAACAAAAGCAGTTTTTTTTTTTTTTTTTTTTTTTTTTTTACAATGACGAATATTTTAATCTTTCAAGAGTATATAAAATCTTTTTGCCATTTTTTTTAAAGCACTTTTGTGTTTCAGTATAAGAATCCACCTGCTTAATACGGTGAGAGATTAAAACAGTAATGTTCTTTTTTATTGCAGTAGTTTAGAAGAAAATGAAAAACAAACAAACAAAATATAATAATTTAAAGGGAAATGTATTTTTTCCCATTTGGGAAACGAAATGTGGCAGAGGTTTATGAAAATCCCGGCAAACTGCAGTGTTTTTAGACCTTATTAGCTTTCTTAAAGTGCAACATTTATGAATAATTTGGAACTTACCCCAAACGCTCGCTTTATTATTCAAATTATTTTTTTATTTTTTTGTTTATGTATAATGCTTTTGCTTAGAAACATGAACAATTTTATTATTTACATGTTTTTGGAATTATGAAAAGATTAAAATTTAAAATAAAGTTATTAAAGCTGAATATTAGAAGGCATTATTTTACTTTGACCACTAGAGATATTAGTAATTTTTTTTCATTTAAATTATTTAGATATAGCTTTGTGGCTATGTCTCCTTTAAATTGTCAGAAATTAATATCGCGTTATTTTAATTACCTTATATATGTTCTGGTCATTGTATACATGATCCTTTTTAACGGAGACCCATCCCAATGATGTTATATTGTTAATGAAACTGTGAATGTAAAGCTCTTCTTTCTTTTAAATTTTGTAGTATTGGAATATTTCACTTATTTATTTGTCCTATAAACTATACAAATCTAAGATAAATCTTTTTTTCATGAAGGAAATAAAGTCAAGTGATCATATATTTAATGGAACAATTGAAAACAATTTGAAATTAAATGCTCTGTTGTTGGAAATGAAAAGAAAAAATATTTTTTAAAATTATTAAATTTCAGGAAAAATTTAGGACTAATAAATTAACAGCATTAAAAAATGCAATTTTTAAAATTTCAGAAAGGTGCAGAATTTATTTTTGTGCCATAATATGTTTCAGAAGTTATCGCAAGAAAACACCACAATTCAGTTAAACTTTTAATTAAAATTTCAAGGTATATATTTTTAAAGGATATATGGGCCAAATGTAACAGTTATAAGTCGAAAATTCTGGCCTTCTGACTGCCAACAAGCAAATTATTTATATCTTTACATTCTTTCATTACAAGTAGAGATATCCAAACTCATTTTAATGATTAGCTTTTGAGTGTTCGTGAACGTTGTGAAAAGCGAAGATCCAAATGCAAGGAAAATAAACTTTGAGACTTACTTAAACTTTTAAACTTATGTTATATATTTACATCTAATGTGTGCTACAAATATGTTTTGGGTACTTCTGTTGTTGTTGTTTATAATGGCACTTGCCATGGACAAGCTCGCAAGTCAGTGATTTTAAGCTGAGAAAGTGCGTCTCTTGTTTTAGTAGCGCCAACTAATGCCAAGAGTACGTCTTAGTTACTCACGCATCACCTTTTATAAAATGATAAATGAAATTTTTTCTAGTATAATAAAAATGATAGCAGTTGCAGTTTAATGTTTATCATAATATTGATTTAAAAAAATAATAAATATTTCCTTCGGGTCAAATAATATTTAGCAATAAATATAAATAGCATATTTTAATGATAAATTAGAAAAAAGAGAGAAATAGTATTTGCAGGAATGGAAAGAATAGAATTTTATAGAAGGAGAGAAATTATATATGTTTGACAGATCAGAATATATGCCAAAAAGTACAATAAGGAAAAGGTAGATATCCTATTTAATCATGATGTAACTGTAAAAACATAAATTATAATTATTTTTTGAATTTTATACAAAAATTGAAAAGTTATTACTATTCTTACAGTTCATATCTATGAATGTAAAATGTTGGCGTTGGCTGTTGTACTATTCTAAATTTTATCATTGTGGCCATAACGATAAAAGCTCAGCATTTGTTCAGTTTCAATTCATTTTCAAATGCATAATTTAAAATACCAATATTTCGAACTTTATTCGGTTTTATTGACTGATAAGGATATAAGAGACTCCTGTATAGGTAGAATTGTATTATGTTCAACCTTTAATTCAATGTTTGAATAATTTGAAAATTCATCACTTAGAATATAATCTGATATCATTCATTCCCGCATTATATCCCGGATATTTGATTCCATTTCCTTTCCAAATCGGCTTATGCAGGATGTATTAAGAGGATTTGTCGTATCATAAGTTTAATATAGCCAAGATTATGGATTAGAAATGAAAGCTGTCTTGAGCCATGCTTTTCGCACCACTGCGGTCTGAGCTCACCAGCTGTTTCTTAATCAAACAAATGCTTCTATTTCAGTAAACCTTTGCCAAATGCAAGGCGTATGGCATTAAGACATTGCATCCATGTCAAAATCATGTTGTGAAAAGTTCACTTTTTATGTGAAATATGCGTTAAGTATAGTTCAAATTAAAACATCAAATATAATTGAAACAGATCTAAATATTGCTGTTTAATAAGAAGGTAAACCAAAAAATCAATTTTTTTCCAAAAGCTTGTGATTTTTTAATGAAATGAGAAATGATACAACTTTTTAATGGTTTTCCGTTGAAAGAGCATTTTTTCAATGCCTTCATTAACTCCTTTTTTTTTATCAAGTTAGATTGAATCTTCCGTTACAGAAATGCATTGTTTCACAGGTGCAATTAAGAATACATGAATTTGAAGATGTGTACGAATTATGTAATTTTTATATCGAATTACAGTACCTTGAATTATTTAATTTTAATTGGAAAGTGGACGGTTGAAATTTAGTATATGGACTGTAAGCAAAATTTGTAGTTTTTACAAAATGTTGAGCAAAATCCGTTCAGAGGAAGTCGATTCGTCCATCTGCACGAATATAAGTTAACACGGTAACTACAAAAGGAACAGAGCAAGGTGAATGAAATTCGGTACACAGATTTAACATCTAAATGAAGACAACTCTCAAATTGTACGCGAAATTGAATGAGAATTTAACATTCTGCGCCTGCCTGTACATTCAGAAGCAAGTAAACACGATCACTCGAAAAGGTATTGATTCAAATATGATATGTCATTTTTATGTTGATAATTGTAATTCTATGTCACATGTTGGTTTCAATCAGCTGAAAAAACGCGTCTAAAACACAAATTCGATTTTTGACTGAATTCGACTATTAACTGAATGTCAGGAATTTATCGACAAATAACTCGCCAAGTATCAAGTTAATTACAAGTTAAATTCGCGCCAAAGATTAATATTTTGTGACTATTGTACGAAAATACCATGCAAGACGTTATCTAGAATAAAAATTTTACTAGTGAGAATGCGAGAAAATGTTGATGGATCTAACCTCCTTGGTTTTTTCACATGCCAGCCAATACATTCTTAAACCGTAATGTTATATTACTATGCTTTGCTCTGAGATATTTAAAAATTTAGTCTCGCATTTTCAGTTTAAACTTTTCTGAACTCAGGGTTTTACGTAAATAGTCTTTTGCATTTAAGAGCCTATGTGATTGACGTTTTCCGCTTTATGTTTGTCAAAAACTGCTCAATAATGCACCTTTCAAAGTTTGCGCAAAACGAAAGATGCTATGGATAGACGGATCCATGCTATATTATGCAGCTACATAACTTCGCTTGTCATCTAAACATATTTGTCATATAATTGTGAAATTGCAACTGACTGTCATAATATTTCTAAATGTTTGTTGATCGAAGTTGAACTCTTATCCTTTGCACAAAAAACATTGAATCAATACTTAAAGATATTTGTAAGAAGAGGGAAAAACTATGATGAAATGTCAAGTTCTACTTGGTTTATTTCTCGTGATTAAAAAGTATAATAACAAACGATAACTAAACGAAATTCCATGAATGTTCGTAATGTTAGATAGTGGCTCTGATGAGATGAACTTTGTTATTCCAAACATTCAAGATACTACTGTATTCTTCATATTTCCTGAAATCACAAAAATGACAAAAATTTGGCACAGAATGGAAAATAAAATGTGTTTTTGGTGGGGTCAGTTTTCTAACCTTAAATCCGATTGATCCGAAGGTTCAATCACGAGACCACAGGATATCATTTCCAAACTTTAATTAATCTGATTAACAGATACTCCTTCTGATAACGTCAAACTTTATTTGTGAGATTTTAATAGTATTTATCTGCGTTTTCTCTTTTATTATGCCAGATAATTGAGATAGATGCATTCATCAGTTTGAAAATCTCGACATTCTTTCTGGCGATTAAAATTCTAATTCAGCCTGCAAACCGATGCATATGGAAGATAAAGTCGACTAATAATGATAATAAAGTATGGAACAACTTCTATAATTAAGATGCTGCGCATTCATATGTTTATTGCCGTTACTCATGTCTGTGGTATATCAAATTAGATTCCCTTCGCTAACCTGCGTTATCATTACTCATGCCTGTGGTATATCCTTATTATTTTACTAGACACAAAATAAACACCTGAAAATTTTCAGATAAATCTCAAATGATTAATGGCATCCCATATTAAGTAAGTGCATAAGAAATTTTTCGTGTTTGTGTATATTGTCATAAAGAAAATACAATTTTAGGAAATAAATTAGCACATTTTAAAAGGAGAATTGGCTATACCCCCCCCCCCCCAAAAAAAAAACTTAGTACACACCTTGTATGGCTCCAAGTTGTAATTTTTAACGATAAATATATTCAGAAGAACAAATTAAAAGAAAAAAAACTAATAAAAAGGGAATAAAAATGAAAAAAATTTATTTAACTTTTTTTTTAAAAATTTCTGCATAATTTGTTGATGTTAAAAACAGTCAAAATTAGGACTTGGAAAAAAAAAAAAAACCTTTTAAGCCTTTAACTTCTTAAGCTATTTCAGCAATAGAAAAACTTATATGCAAAAGTTATTCATCTTAATTCGGTTAATTAAATTTATTTTTGTACTTTCATTATTAAGGAAGTCATTAAAAAAAATGAAAATTTCAACTCTCCATCATTTCCAGCCCTTTTGGTCCAGATGTCCGATTTACGAATTCATCCAAAATTTTTATATTTTATGCAACATATTCCATATTACCTTCATAACCAGATAACCATGGGTAAAACATTGTACACATGTATATATACTTGTGTGTGCGCGTGTGTGTTATCTCTTGTATCCTATATCACCATTGTAATCAATAGTTTCTTTGTAATGTATCTAATTCCTCTCGGCAAGCTAGAAAGAAAAAATAATCCTTATCATCTAAATTATTATTTTCAAATTCTTTTCAATCCTTAAACAAAAACAATTTAGAATCATATATTGAAACGTCCATAGATACTGATTTTAATGTTATCGCACAATTCAATATTTGTTGCAAAATAAATAATATTAAGTTAATATATGTCATAAAAATAATAGGAAAAGAGTTTTATTTATATTACTAGCCGCCTTTGGCGACCAGCCGGTTCGCCAATCTTAATGTTCGTTTAAATTTTAATAATTAAATAAGTTGAACCGGAGTTTAACCCCCTTCTTCGCCAAGTTGCGATAACGCGCCAAAGCTGGCAATCTTTATTATGCACTATTATTGAACATCTGCTCCTTTGCTTTTGAACATTTCGCAAGGCCGTTGTTGGCGATTTTTAAAAATTTCGCCAAGCAGGGGGTTAAACTCCGGTCTTACCATTAAATATTTTACGCAATTCCAACTTTAATAGATTCTTCAGCAAAATATTTTAAAACTTCAAATTTTGATTGTCATATAATTCACTCATAATATTATAAAGGCCTTCAGTCATAACTGATATGTATCTCTCTAATTTTCTGCTACTCCTCGTAGAATTTATGATTTAAATTAAAGTGTTAATGATTAATCTGCAATTAATATAATAATATTTTTTACTGAAGCAAAGCATTTTTTTAATAATATGATTACTGATAATAGAGTCACTGAGCCCTAAAGAATATCTTTCTTAATTTATGTAATATCTCAAGAATTTGTCAACAAAATTTTCTCAGATTCATCATGAACAGATCGATTCATTAACAATGTTTCATTTTAAATGCATCAAACACTAAGAAAATAAAATGAATCGTTTAAAATAATCGGTCGAAAACAGGTTAAAAAAAACTACTTAAAAAACGATGTACTTAAAACTATAAACATATACAAAAAAATATATAACTAACATAAATACAATTTAATTACAAAAGCATGCAACTAACCTAAAAATAATTTAAATCATTGAAAACAGGTTAAAAAAACTACTTAAAAAACGATGTATTTAAAACTATAAGCATATACAAAAAATATATAACTAACATAAATACAATTTACTTACAAAAGCATGCAACTAACCTAAAAATAATTTAAATCATCCGTTGATAATGGTTGTCATGGCAACAATCAGAACACAATGTGCTTGCGTGAATTTTCTTCGCCAGTTAAGGTAAATCAAATGCGTGAATTTTTCTACGCCAGTTTGGTAACGCTATGCAGATTATACATTTTTAATTCCCTTTATTCTGTGTTATTTTAATTCAAAAACACTGAATCCATGTTTCAGAATGAATCTGAAACATGGATTATTTAACAATGTTTAATTTTAAGTGCATAAAACATTAAGAAAATAAACAGAGTCGTTTGAAATAATCCGCCGAAAAATGTTAAACCTAGCCTCATTACTGTTGGGAGAAAGAAAAAAACTGAAGCCTTACTCATTTGGCGGTGGGAGAAATGGAAGATTTTTTTGGCGGAAAAATTGGCGGTGGGAAAAATGGAAGATTTTTTTGGCGGGAAAGTTAGTTTTTAATTAATAATTAAAATTCTAATTAAAATTTCAAAAAAAGGGACCCCAGGTGCACATTCCCGAACTTTATACATGTACCAAATTTGGTAGCTGTATGTCAAATGACCTGGCCTGTAGAGCGCCAACACACACACACACATTGAGCTTTATTATAAGTATATAGATAACTATAGCAGAGAAAAGCTTTCTTATCAGAGAAGAGGTTTGGAATCATAGGGATGAACAGAAGGCCATCAGAGGCAACCAACATGTACATTGAGTACAAGGCCAGGTTAAGTCATCTAAGATCCCATTATGCAGACCCCTTTTCCCCCACAGATTTTTTTTGCATTTGATATTTTGATTGATTTCAATTCTCTATATAAGTAAATTTAAATAGGAAAATATGATAAATTAAGAAAACATTTAATTGTGGGTTCTTTTAGAATGAATTGGTTTCAGTATTTAGCATGGAAAGGCATAATACATATTAAAATAAATAATAAAAAAAACTTTTGAGCATTGTTTAAATACTATTTAATTATAAAATGGGCATATGTTAAATTATAAAGCAACACATTTTTTAAAGCTTTTAAATAACATAATATAAAACTTTTAAAAAATAATTACCTTTATTGGAAATAATATTTTAACATTCAAAGGATAGTCGATTTTATTTGAATTTTATTTTGAATTCAAGGCTCTTATAAATTAAATAGAAACATGGAATCGATATTTTCAAACATTATCGCAAATAATATATCGAAATTTTGAGACTTCCTAATTTTGGGGATACATAGACAATAGCTCATTCCGTCACAGCTATCAGTATTATTATTGTCAAAATTAAAATTTATAAGCATATCCTTTAAAATTTATAATCTACAAATCTGTTTTTATATTCTATATATAAAATTTCTTTTGCCGATGAAGGCGTTTTTTTTTCAGACATATAAATGGAATTATTTGATCAAAATATCATCGTTAGAGTAATTTTAACAAGATGAAGCAGTCCGTAGATGTCAAAAGATAAAGCCCTTATCAATATTTTTGATCTTATTTTTACAAGGCTCTAATTATTCATTTATTTTTGCAAGAAATTAATGAAGCATTTCGCTAGTTCAGAGATCAAAACTGTAACAGAACTGAAAATAAGTGACTGGACAGCTCCAAAAAAATTGCATTAACTTCCTAAGCTGCAATTACTCCACAATGTGTCGACAAAAGTTCTTAACTATTTGGGCAAATGTCAAGGTAGTTAAGCCTTAACTTCTTTTCTCGGTCCAGTGTCACTTTTTTGTATAGTTCGGGCATCAAGACGGGATATCTAAAATCCTCTCTGTCTATTTTGTAAGCACTTTCATGCCGCTGAAAAAGAATATTCATAATGAATTTATAATATATATCGGATCAACTTTTTAATAATATAACATAAAAATAACAAACAGAAAGAAATTGTAGATATTTTTTTTCTTTGTTGCTTTGTTCATTGATGAAAAGAATATTAATAAAAATTTAAAAAGCTAAATCTCTGCAATATAAACTCTTTAAATTTAATACAAACTCGATTAATTTAATACAAACTCAAAAATATTAAAGTATTACATTTTTGTCTCAACTAATCGACATTTTGTTTTCAACTAATCGATGCTCAGATTTTATGTTTGTAATTTGAAATATTAATTGTATTTTGAAACAATTTAATTAAAATACTATGTGATAATAAAACATTCAATGATTAGAAAAAAAAGTATTAGAAAATAAACATTGATTATCATGCCGTAAAATTTTTACTATGGAATTGTCGGATTTTTTTTTTTAATTCAACAGTAGCGCAACTAACAGAGGATTAAAGATTTTACGTTTGATTATAATACAAATGGCGTCAACGAAGAGAAAAATTCACCAAGTTTTTGGGTTCCATAATTTCAGTTACTTTATATGATACTGGAAAAGATAGAGTGTTTGCAACTCGGTTGGATGTATTAATATATATTAAAATGAACTCAAAATGAGGGTTTACACTTAGGGTTATGGATGTTGTATTTAGTATGACAGCCGCAATATTGGACAACACATGACTAAAACTTGAAGATCACCTCGACATTCTTGGAGATATCGTGGCTGCTCACATTGTAATTTATTGGTGTACGTGATTTTAGTAAAAAAATTAATGAACGTCTTTGCAGTATATTGAAACAACCTTGCGGCAAATTATAATAGTTTTTATTAACATTTTTTGTAATCTGTGAATAATTTTATGACCCCCTGCATACTTATATATAGTGCTTATTGTCTTGTCTTATCTTGTTTTCTTATTGACTCGCTTATTGTATAGAATCAAGGAAGCAAATAATTATGAAGACTAGGGAAGGGGAAGTCGCCAGAGGATGACGAAATTGTTACGATATTGATCGAAAAAAAAATCTAGATGAAAGTAAAGAAGTTGCGAAGTTTTTATTGGTCTATAAAAAGAACAACAATTTGTATTGGCATGATGGATGCATTTTCTTTCTGCATGGTAGAAAAAAAAAGCCCAGTATTATATCACTCGGGATATGAAACGATAAAAAAGAATTTTGATTTCCTTTTATATGCAAATCAGAGCTAAATCTTGTTGCTGACTTTCTAATACTTTTGTTTTATAAAAAAATACTTTTTTTTTATCACATCATATTCCTTTTGAAATACGTCTTGATTGTTGAGGGTTATATAACTTAATACCTGACAAGTAAAAAGTTACGATTCAGTTGTCAGCTTCCATTTGCTAATTATACAAATAATAATTCGGTGTTTAATTCTTAATAGCCGTATTATCATTTTGATTGTAGTGAGTGCGTCTTTTCAAGTTATATATATATATATTAATTATATTTTTGAAAATTTATATTTTATAAATATAAATTTGAATGTCTTTCTTTTTCATTTCTTCCAACTTTACCTCCTTTTTTAGTTGTATGATTTTACCTACACATCATATAATTTACAATAGATTTTTTTTTCAACCTCCATTCTATTTTTCATAATTTATTTTTAATGAGAATAATTATGGTTAAACAATATATATCAAATCAGAATAGATAATTAAAGTTTTGAACTCAGAGTGCAATTAGGCATTGAAACCAGAGGAAGTGGTCGCCCCAGAACTTTCTCGCATACTCTCTAATAAACTTGTCACGCCAGAGAACGCTTTGCATAGTACTAGTGTTCAGTAGTTACGAAATATCAATCTTTGGGGGTGAATTTAGCATTTTCAGTGAATCTATCGTGGCGATTGTTTTGGCGATTAATCCCTAACATGCTTTAATAGTATTCTAAAATTGAATTTTGTTTTTTGGAGACGCTTTTCTCAATCGATTGAAATAAAGATCTGACACCAAACTGCAATTGTAGTCAAAAACTTCCATACCTAATTTGATACATTTAAATTGCGCTTTTTAACTATCGTAAGCTGAAAGTAAAGACTGACGGATAGTCAGCCCATAGTTGGTTTCGGCTCAGACTTTGATTGGTTTCTACACTATAAATATTAAATCTGTGTTTGGAATCTTATCTATCTAGCTGTCTTAGTTTTATTGTTGTTTTGTTAATATATATATTCTAACTGCCGGAGAGTCGGATTTCTTAACAGATTGTAAACAAAATTTGATAAAAATCTGCAGATTTGGTATAAAGACCGTATACCAAATTTCAACTATCTTAAACTAGTTTAAAGCGTTTTTGAGTTATGCTTTTTCACACACAGATGAGCAGACTGACATTTAAAAAAAAAGGTATTTTTCGAACCCAGAAAGGTCTGAATTGTAGAGAACGTAAGACGTGTCGAATGTAATGGTTGATGGATCAAAATCTCGAGTTCGAATTTTTTGACAATTACTATACTTTTCCTATATTACATATACGATAAAGTATAAAAAGCTTGACGATTCAACTAGAAAATGACGATTGAGTGTTTTCGGCATATGCAATTACGTTTCTCACACGACTATGCCACCACTAGTGCTGGATTTATCATCTAAATAAGAAGAGGTTAATAATTTTAAATATAAAAATTATAGAGAAATTTAAAATAGTTTACTCAGCGGCCAAATTATCAAATAACTGAGATACAAAGATTATAATAGTTTAAACCGTTAATGAAAAACATACCTGCATGTAACACATTCCATTATCTTACGCTTTGTGCTTCTCGCTACATTAATCACCATGGAAACCAATGTCCGATAACAAAATTTGCAACTGTCAAACGGTTTGAATGAGACGTGATGGTTGGAGTTAGCCATTTCTGGAGCGGTCGAAAACGAATTAACGGTTAAAAGGTACGGATTGAATCTGGAAACAGACAATTTCGTAGGCTATAGTTACTGTGGTTTCAATTCTACAATTCTAGAAATGCACTGCGGAAATTGAAACCGTTGCTGAGTAAATTAACGTCTGCTGTGTAAGTTGTAGGGCTGTAGAAGCCATTGATTCTTGAACATAACTCCTCCCTACATCAGAGCGGCATATGGAATTCCAGAATTCGGTGAAATATTTGCTCTGATTCAACCAACCTTACGACGTAAACATCACGAATTGTATAGTGGCACTTGGCATTAAATGCATGCACTCGATTCTCAGAGGGCGTTAGTTACATTTCAAGATGGATATGGGACACGGAATTGTGTCTCGTTTGGAATGACACAGCAATTTGAAATTCGAACGAAATATCTTGTAGATTAATTTTCGAGTTTTTTCCACGTGATTCTTCAAAGGATTAAATTAGAAATAACAGGTTTAAATTTAAATCTAAATGAAAACAACATTTTTCAAACACATAGACTGGAAGTTTTCATTTGAGTCCAATTTTGATCAATTTTGAATTATAACTTATACTAATTTTGCTTTTTGTAATATTGAAAACCATTTGCTGTTCTAAATAATTATTCACTTTTCATTTATTTCTTCTATAAAATAATTCTAGTACTTATATTAGGAATTTAACTAAGTTTTTGAGGGTTTTTAACAGTATTGAAATTTTGCTTTATTTAAGGGAACTGGAATGATTTTCGAAATGAAAATTGCCAATTCCTTAATTGTAAATAAAAGGGGAGGGGTTGCAAGCAAAATTTAATATCGGATAGAAAATTTAAAAATATAGAATGAATAATTTTTATTATATATAATCGAAAATATTAGTTTCTCAAAGTTTTTGATTTTTAATGACAAATCGAATATGATCTGTGATGTGATAATTTTCATGTATTTAATCATCAATAGGTTCACTCAGAAAATAAAATTCTAAATAAAATCATTCCAAAATTAACAAAATACACGAGGATAAGTTTAATAATTAGGGAATTTATTTTTATTTAAATATGCCAATCATAAGAATTTCAAACGAAGAAAAAGTAATAAATGCAGCGTAACTTGAAAATTTAAACACAATTAATATTTTACATGATAAATATCCTGTAAAGAATACTAATGTTATGCAGAAAAAAGTAAAAATAGGCTTAAAAGATGCATAACGCCTGCAACTACTGTTGTTTAAAATTTCCTGTAATTATATTGATCAGAATGTGCTCTACTCGTACCGAAATTTAAAAAAAAAAAAAAAAGTGTTTCGAGAAAAAGCCAAAAAGAACAAAAACTATAATATTCTGTTACTGGGACTCTGTTAAATTCAAATAATTTATAAATAAAGTTTAATTTATAAAATTTGAAATTCATATAAATTATATATTTCTGTAATTAGTGAAATACCCCTTTTTTACATTAAAATTGAGATATTAATTTTTAAAAGAACTAGTTCCAATAGTAACATTTTTTACAATTTGTTTTTACATTACAAATTTCTGTTATTATCATTTGCAGTTGTCATGGTAACTATATACACATCCTTTAGGTTCGAATCGTTTACGATAGTCCGCGTCGCTAGAGAAATCTAATATAATGTATTGATGAATTTTTTTTAACTCTAATAGTTTATTCTAAACTATTTCAGATTTCTTTTCATTTTTCGCGAGTTTATAAATAAGTTCATCAATGTGTTAATAAAAACTTTTTTTAACCTAATCAATACGACATAGACATTAAGCTGTTTTAGCCAAATTTTCATAATCCATGAATGAATAATTTTACAAACTTAATGTAAAATAACTCAACATGCAAGTACTTTAATATATTTTTACTATAATATCACATGAATTGAGAACATTACTTTTATTTATAACCATACCATTTGCAGAAAAAAAAAGGTAAAATTATTAAAAGAAATTATTTATAAATGCTGTTATTTTTATAATATAAATAAATCCTTAATAAAGAAATCATTTTCATGTTTGAATTTTTTGAAATATAAGTTTCTCAGTAAAATGCTCAAGAGAGTAGTTTTTAGTGAATTATTAATAATCTTTTTTGAATATCCCTCTCTGCTCTTTATTAAATATAAAACTAATAAAATAAAATACAAAAAAAATTACTTCTGTATCAATTACCAAATTTATAGATTTCTTTCCTCTTTACGAAGCAAATTTCTGCAAAAATAAAAAGTGTTTTAATAATTCAAATTTTATTTAACGCCGATAATTATTAGAAAAATTACATATAGAAATATTAAACCAGGATTTTTATCAGTTACATAGCCAATTCAATTTTTATGTGAAAATTATTAATTTTATTTTCTCTATTTGTATTTACAATACAAATTTCTGATATTATCATTTGCATTTGTCATGGTAATTATATGCACATCTTTTTAATAATGTAATACACCTGCAAACGTTTCTGCAATGATAATGCAAATTTACAAGGCAGATTTTTTTCCATTTTATTAGAATTTACTATGAAATGGATATTTTAAATTTCAATTTAACTTTGTTGTTTGAATTTCAAATGCTACATTTATTATCGTCGGATATACTTTCTAATTGTATAGTGATGTGGAAATATCGATAGAAAATGGCGGTTCAAGTGTTATGGGCGATATTTGTCTACAATCAAAATTTTGAAGGTCTTTCCCAATAACCATTCATGCAGATACTAAATGATACATTAATCAGTGAAGTTAAATCGATCGACCCATTTGAGATTGTTGCGTTGAATTATTCGTTTTGATACAGTGAAAAAGGTATTTTTTAGACAAAACAAAATTGTTTCGGATTATTGCAACGATAACAACTCTACCACCAACCACAATCCGCAATTTAGCTTCGCCTTAATAAATACAGTTCATACCAGGATCCTAAAATTAGCATTTTTCGGCGATTGCATTCCTCTAAAAGGTAATATGTAGAAAAATGTGCAGTTATCACTTTTTTGAATACAGCAAATAATCTTGAGTTCACCCAACTGCGAAATGTAAACAGCTCCTCTTTTCATCTTTCCTTCCACCCCTTTTTTGCCGAAATAAACGCGTCCTGACGCATGCGCAAAAGCGTAAAGGATCTCCGAATCCAAAAATAAGCAGTAAATCTTAGCATGAACGTGGCATTGATACATGATCCAAAATATTGTTGTCAAGATTCTACTACCAAGGTTCCGTAGGCCTAATATAGGATTTAAATTTTTTTGTAAGTATTTAAAATAATTGATAAATTTTATTTGTCTTTTTTACTATGAATACAGCTATTCTTGTCTGCAATGCGAATCGGAAATAAAAATCGATTTAAAGAATAAAAGGTTTTAAGATTATTGATAGATATTTATACATCTATTGGCGAACGAATTATTAATAATTTGTTTAAAATCTGTTAATGGTCTGTTGGCAATAGACAAGATGCAAGATAGACTTGAGAAATCGTTTACTGGCGGCAGTCAATGTTAGAGAATTAATTCTTATTTTGTTATCACTACAATTTATTAACAACCAAATGTATATTTTTATCTCCTGAAATAATTAATTGCATATAGTCCTAATTTAATCGTCATTATTATCCCAGTAATATACATATATATCGTTTAATATAATATATTAAACAATATTCGCAGTATTGTATAATATAACTCAATATCTTGGTCCATGCTTTGATATCTGGTTGAAGGATGCGATCCTTCTACAAATAATTCCTTTTAAACAATAAAATCCATGCAAAGAAAATAGTTACTATCTTAGCAGTAACGTTTTTTTTAAATTTCTTATCATTCTAAAGTTTGTAGAAATTAAAAAAAAAAAAAAAAAACGCGCCATTCCCCAATCGCGAAGACTTTGCATGCGTTGCGCGAAATACTTGGATGCTGAGGTCAGGTGAATTGTGCAAACCGGATAAACATCGTTTCGAAGCCTACATTCCCATCATGTCTATTGTTCGCGTTTGTTGAAATCTATGCTTACAGAAGACATTGAAATTGTCTAATCCGTCAATCCGAACTGAAGGCCCTCTGCCCAACAAAGTATTCAGCAGGCAGGCTCGAAATGAGTTGCGTGTGAAATATGATTGGCATCGTAATACTAATCTGCATCCCTTATTGTGATTGTGCCTGAATTATGCATAGTAAACGCATAGATGTTATGGAATCGAGAAGATAGTAATTTCGTGAATTGGATCTTAAACGGTGTTTCTAATTTAGATGCGCATTTCTCAAGGGATCTTAATCTTCTGAGAAAGGTAAAGGGACAAGGATGATAGTTTTGATATAGAGGTTGCTCATATGCTGAGATTATAATAGATTTTGACTCACAAAGGAATTGAAGCTAGCATCTTTTTATACAGGTGTTCGGTAAAATCCTTTTAACCTCTTAAAATTCAAATAGTTGTCTCGTATAGCTAAGGAAGTAACGTGTACCTGTATTAAAATGACTGTCCGGAATTTTTTAAGAATTATGACTTTACACTTAGGGAGAAATAAGGAAATTTCAAAAATAACACAAGAAATAAAGGAGATCAGTCAAAAAACATAATAAAAATATGCGTTATATCACAATAAAAACGGAAAAAATTGTGGATTTATCTGTAAAATTGAGGGAGATATCAGCGATTAAAATTATGAATTTTCCGTGATTTGAAAAAGGATTCGTCCTAAATTGAAAAATGTATTATCTGTTATTATCTTCTTTCTGATTGCTTTTTTCAGAATATTTTTCTTATTTTTGCTTATTTTCTTCGTCACTTCACTTTCACTCCGCCGTTGCTTAATAAGAAAAAGCTGTGTGATAATATCGGAGAATACATTTTTTTTGTATTTTATACGTTATTAGGAATTCATTTTATTGCTATTTAATATTTTTCTTGTGTTTTATTGTTCAATGCAAATTTTATAAATTACAGATGGCATCTATACAAAGTTTCATGCTTTAATGAAATGAGTAGAGTTCTTAAGGTTAAAAAGCTGGGAATATTTCTTTAAAAAGATAAATTGTAAAAATTGAGCTGTATTTAAAAAAAAATAAACCTGAATAAATAAAACCTATTTTTCATTACTATAAAATATTCACAAATGATTGACGCGGTTGGTCGATGGGCTTATTGGTGAAAATTATGTCTGACAAGGAAAACTATTTTTTATTCGTAAAATGTTTATGCTATATATGCACTTTTAACAGCGATTTGAATTCTTCTAAAATCACCCTTTAAAAGTTAGATGATTCTCCCAATTTAATAACGAAATTATTTTTTTCTCCTATGTTTTACGTAATACAGAAAATTATTAAAAAAAAACATTTATAAATACTTATAAATCTCAGAAGATGGTGCTCTTTATTTTAATGCAATAACGAACATATAATTTCTCGTCAAGTAAATGCATAAAATTTTTTTAAAAATAATACTTTAAGAACATGCTATAAAATTTTTATTACTACACTGGATTTTTTTTTTTACTATTGAATATTTTGTTTTCAATTTTCTTAAAGATAATTAGTATATGAATTTTACATTAAGCTAGTAGGTTTGCATTTTTCTTTTTTCATGAATATAAATATATTTTCATGTTTTTAATTTAAAAGGAGATTCACAAATTAAATTCAATCTATATGTAAAATAATAAATTTTAATATTGCATTTATTAATTTTTTGTAAATTAAAATGTTTCTATTAACTGATTAATAATTATTGTATAAAATATGTAAATGGCATTTAATATTTAAACATTTTCGGTTATTAATATATATACTTTTTGAAACTGGGAAGCATACTATGTTAAAAACTATTTAGTTCCATAATTGTTCCTCTAATTAAAAAAGGTATTCATGTACGTTATTTAATTTTACTTTAAATCTATTGTAAGAAATGAAAATTTCTTCTATACAAATGCTAATTTTTTTTTTTCACTTAAAGCCTTTTTTTTAATACTTTTTAATAATTTAACAATGTTTTTAATTACAAAAGAATATAATTCATATTGCTGAATACTTTATATGAATACATATGTTATTAAACTAAAGTAGCTTTTCTCCTTATAATATGATAAAAAGCTAAGTAAAAGCCTAATGATAAATTACTTTTAGAAATTAGTTTCAAGCATTTTAATATAACAATTAGGGTTTTCTTTTAATTTGTTATAGTTCTAAGTTAATATGTTAAATATGAGAATTATTAAAAAATTCTACAATCATTTGAAAACGGATTTTTAATAAAATTCAAAAGGACATTTAAGTTTTGCTCTGAAAATGCTCAATTTTATATTTCTGAATTATAAGGTTTTTCACATTTTTTTCAAATAATGAGCCTCTAATGCAACAGTTTTATATGCTTTCGGTAAAACTTAAGATTAAATATATGCCGTTGCGAAATTTACACCAATCGATCACCATTTTAAATTACTAGTTTTTATTTGAAATTCAATCAGTTTTCATTTTCCTGGAATAAAATTAAGGTTTTCTGCGTTGCCTCATTTGGCGGATTATAGCTTGAAAGGGGAGGAATAATCAAGTTTAGTGAACGTGCTGTAATCTTCATGTCTAACCTGGTACTTATTATTATGCTAGTCTGTAGCTGGAATGTAAAGCGGATTCGCAACTTTATAAAACAGTTTTACACGGACTTTCAAATGTAAGTTTACTTTAAATGTATTTTAACTATTAAGCAAAATTGTTTGTGTTGTTCAACTTGGTAACTGAGAAGTTAAATCTGTTTTGAAACTAAATATTATTGAATACTAATGCACTTTTATTCATTTTTTTTTGTTATAAAAATGTTTTAATAACGTAAGCAATTAAAATTACAAAGATAAATAATATATTGAGTTTATGAAATCTTCATTTATCTTGTGTTTTGGCGCAACAGAAAACATTAATTTTCGATTTCCGGTTGTACCTCCCTGAAATCCTATATACGTTTGAGCAAATATTTACATAAAAAAGGTTGAAAGGAAACGGTTTTTAAAATTTTTATATTCAACGATCATAACTAGTATCATATAAAGTTATTTTAATGCATGAAATTAAAGTTTTGTAATAAATACGTTTGCATTATTTTACTGATAATTGCTATTTGAAAATGTGTAAAGGAAATTCGATAAAATTTATGGAAAAGATTATTTAAGCATTTAAAACTTTATACTTCCACAATCAAATCTTTTTTCAGTTGAAGTTTAACATTCGAAAAATATTTATTTAGGGATTTCAATTTATGGGAACAATTTGATAGAAATATCGAGTTAAGGCAGGACTTCCATATAGTGAAACCATTGTTATGATTAATAATATTTAATACTTTATTTTTGTAATTAAACTATTGTTTTGAAATATATTAAATCAATTTCATTTGATTTTATATAGTTAATGTTTCAGTGTCAAGAATATGCGGTGCACCCTTAATGTCGCATTAGCCAGCGACATTTTTTTTTTTTATAATTTTCAGTTTATTGACAATTGTTTTGACATAACATTCTTTGCTTAGTTTTAGTTAAGTGCAATTTAAGTTTAATTCGAAGTCATGTGAATTTTTTAAACTAGTCAAATGATAGTTCAGTGAAATGTGTAGTCAAAATCAAAATTTTAAAAATAAAAAATAAATAAAACCTTACTTCCCACTAACATTTAATAAAAATTTACCTTTTTATATTCTGAATTCTTCTAGAACTATAGTAATAATGTAATAAAGATTTGAATGTTTTGCAGTTTATTGTAAAATGTCAAGAAAAATCATTGAATATTAATATTTTTTTTTAAATCTTCTATATATAAAAGAATATCAATTATCCGAAACCCAGTAATATATTTCGAACCCAATTATCTAAGCTAAGTATAATCGAAAGGAAAATAATTTTAAGTAAAGAAAATAGCTTTCTGAGTCTTTGAAGAGATTGATGTATTTGACTCGACTGAATAATTGACGCCAAAAGCAACTGAATATACTCATAGATAGTAGTTTATGATTCTACCACTGTGTGCGGTATTGCGCGAATGGCAGAAAGGTTAAATGAAAGTCAGCATGCCGACTTCGTTATTTTTCCCTCTTTCCGATTCATCTAACATGCTTCAGAAATGCTTTGTAGATATTCTAAACGAAATTCGAAGTGGTTCTTCAACAATAATTCTTAGTGTATGACTTTAAGCTCAATAGTATCTTGAAAATATATTTCAAACTTTCCCATTGACATATCAACTATAACTAAAGCAGCAGTTAAAAATCAAATGATCAAAATATTGCGAAAAATTGTTTTTGTAC
Organism: Argiope bruennichi; assembly: GCF_947563725.1. NCBI lineage: Eukaryota > Metazoa > Arthropoda > Arachnida > Araneae > Araneidae > Argiope > Argiope bruennichi. The sequence continues at coordinate 22,437,764 of NC_079156.1, read as the reverse complement.
AATGTTAACATCAAAATGTCATGTAAAATTAGCCAAAACATTTTATTGATGATGTATGTTTACAAAAATTAGCTACTTAGTATATTATCAAAATGCTGCAAATATTCGTTGTGTACTTTTTCACAAAATATCACAAGTCGATATTTTGTAATTGCTATATATTGTCATAAGATGTCATTATTCGAGTATATAGTTCTAGGATATTGTAAAAGTTCTATATTTCTGACTCTCCCCACTCGTCTTTCTCTGTGGGCGCAAGCGCGAATGTGTGGTCTTTTTACCTATATTTTTACACAGCATATATATGTTATCTATAAAACTGGCTATTTTGAAAGCGGCATGAAAAAAATGGCTTCACTTTGAAAAGGGTTTTCAAGTAAATAATTTCAACAAATTCAAAATTAATATATTTTTTTAACATTTACAATTTTAAAATTGGTTGTGAACTAGTATTTCAGTTTGAAATTATTTTCTGCAAATTTGAAATTTGTTTACAATTAATATTTTAATTATGACTCTTGATTGCTCAAACAATTATATATATCACGATTATTGGTTATCTTAAACAATTTATCGTAATTTGTGGATATCTGGAATAAATTTAAGACTTTATGATGACCTTCGCCTTTGAAATAATCTTGTAGGGCGTTTCAATTCAATGAACCGTTTCGTTTTAAAAGGAAATGAAAATATTAAGTTTCTATTGCATTAGAAAAAACATTTTAAAAATATTTATTATCTCTTCTTGATTTATTAAATATTTCTATATTTCTATTCTTGATTTAACTGAAATAATCTAATCCAAACTAATATATAGTATGCAATTTTTTTTTCTTCTAATGAACGAATTGAAGGTCAAATTATAAATCATGACATCTTCAGCTCCATTTTTTTTTTTTTTTTTTTGAAAAATGCGCTGAGAAACACGAGGCAATCGGAATGTATTCTGAACTTGATGTGTTTTTCAAATTTTACCAGCTGGAGTGGCTTACACCAAATTTTCTAGCATACTCTAATAAAGATGTTATCTTAGTGAATACCTTTTGTATCATTGGCATATGTTACTTTGGCGAGAATTTAGTTTTTTTTTTGTCAGAATCTATTCGTGTGATACTTGGAGGGTTTTTTGGTGATTAATCCTTGCGATTAATGGCATTCTAAAATCAAATTTTGGTTCCAGACACTTTCTTCCAACCGATTGAAACAAAAATTTGACACAGAACACTTAGTCACAAAATGACCTACCAAACTTGATATATTTAAATCACTGCGCTTTTGATTTGTAGCTTTCGCATGCTTCTGTGAAAGTACAGATTAATAGACAATCACTCCTCTTCGTGAATTATGCTCAAAATTTGGGACATGTCTATACTAAAATGTCAAATCTATGTACAGAATTTTATTTGACTAGCTCTCTTAACTTTGCAGTTATCTTGCTAACTTACATTCGAACAGACGAATAGACTTGCTCAGAATAGATTTTGCTCAAAATTTGTTAGAAATCTTCGAAATTGATACAAGGACCGTATACCAAATTTCATCTTTCTTATTCAAAAAATTTTAGTGTTATCTTTGTTAGAGATAGACAGACGGACACTTTGAAAAAATGTTCTATTTAAACCCAGGGTGGTTTGAATTGTAGAGGTTCGCCAAATTCGCGTTTTTCATTTTTTTTTAAAGATAAGTTTTCTATATTTCGCGTACGAAAATGCAAAAAATATAATCTGAAATAAAATGCTTCCTTTTACAATGTAATAAAAATATCCATAAAATTCAATGGCTTTTATGATGGATATCCGTTGGATCCATAAAATGATCCGATACTTTACAAGATATTCATCCTTGCATTAATGTTACTATGATTTAAATAGAATATGAAAGTGGACAAAAATTACTATTTTTAGTACCCTTTGATTTTTACATTTATTGAAGTGCTCCGTTGGATGTATAAAGATCTTCGAAGCAACCCATATTCTTTGTAATGTGTATGGAGAAGAAGCAATGCTTCAAAATACAAAACGCCATTTAAAGAAAATCAAAGTAAAGGTCATCAAACTTTTTCTGCTCAGGACAAGAGGAATTTAATAACATTTATTTAAAAAAAAAAAAAAAAAAAAAAAAAAAACTTCAAATTTATTATCTTATTAATTTTGACCAAAATCAATAAAAAAACTTAATTTGAACAAAATATTAACCAACTTTAAAATGCATGCGAAAAGTATGCTATTAAACTAACATTAGTTCATGATTAAGAAAATCTCAGGAGAAACTTCTAAAACTGTGTAAAATAAATAAGATGAAAAAATGGAATGAATAATTTTTCCTCAGGAGCTACAAATCAGCTACAAAGAGATTTTCATTCAAGATATTTTTATCAAGAACTATATACAGTTTTATTTAATAAACACTGGTTACTCAATTGTTTTAATTCCAATAAAATTGAAGATAGATAATATTGTTGAATCATAATTATGACAATACACTCATGATTTGATCTTCTGATTTTATAAGTTAATTTTATGAATTGGAGATTTTACTTCCAGGAGACCAATGAGATTTAATTTAATTCTTGAATGCATTCAGAGAGCTAACGTACATGAAAAACGCAGGGTGTCCTCTTTGAAAAACAGCTTTTCTGCTATTTTTTTACTTCTTAATCAGGTAAAAAAACAGAAAAACAGCAATCGTCAAAAACTTCGGCCTCATGATTACGATTAATATCAACGTTTTAAAACTCCTCAAGTTTGAAAAACACTTTTTGAAATTTTCTTTGAATATGGTAATTCATACTGCTTAGGAAAGAGAAGAAAAACTTTTGAGAAATTTGGTACGCGCTGTTTATATCAAATTTGTAGATTTCTATAAAATATTGAAAGAAATTTATTCAAAAGAAGTTTTTCTATCTGTAAGGTAAGTACAGAAGGAAGAAACTACAAAAGCAAGAAAGTAAATAAAATTTAGAACACAGATTTAATATCTAAAATGTAGACACTAATCAAATTTTAAAATAAATTAATTAAGGAATATTGTTTTGGTTGAGGCGGTTTGAGGCTCGAAATCGCGTAGGCATTGAATAAAGCATAAATGGCAATTTTCATCTTTTAATCACATATATTTTTTAACCTGCTTTTACCAGTATTGCATTATTATGTATGCTTCTTTGAATCAGACGCGTTTTTAAAAGGTTGATCGGCTTTTACCATATTGCTTTATTATTAGGTATGCTTCTTTGACAGCAAATGCAATTTTAAAAAGGTTGATTTAGAACTTTGACTTTAAAGCTGTTATTTCCTCTCAACATCGGTACAGATCCCAAACTTTATTTACCAGAGAGAGGGGAGGATAGAGAAATCTTGTGATTGTTTCAAACTGGTTAATGACTTAAAAAATAATAATGTTCTCACATGATAACTTGGAATTTGCGACCATAGATTTCATTTTAATTTTTCTCCAATTTTTTAATTTCTTTCTCTTTTTTATAATTTAATTGTGCAAGAGCCATTCCTTGACCCTACTGAGACAGGCTAGAAATTAAAACTATATTTGTTTAAAAGCCAATAGTTCCAAATTTTTGAAACAGATATAAAAACGGCTTAGTATTAAAAGTCGAGGAAGCGTCAATAATAACGTAAAAGTGCAGATATGATTAAATTGAAGAATTAAATACAATGGACTTTAAAAATTAAAAAAAATGATCATGAGGGACTTTGCCAATCGGTATCAACAGATAAGCAGGAATTGTTTGAAGTATTGCAACTTTTGAGGATTTAAGAACAGATATTTAGAGAGAAAATAAATATTAAAATAACAGTCACGATGTGCTGATACAGGCGCTTATTCTTCCATTAGCAAATGCCGATTCGTTTGTCAGGTTGGCTGCTGTGCTAGAACAGTATAATTTTTTCAATTTTTCAAGGAGTCAATTTTTTGTTAACCTTTAACTACATCAAGTTTTTTTATTTCGCGATTCCACTGGATTTGCTAATTTGAATAAAAGGCATTCTTGATACATTGTCTAAGGTCTCATGGAGGGGTGTGCATTTTGCAAAATTATGCCGACTTGATGGCCTTGTCTTGTTTTTCATTTCCACTTATATTCACATGAGGTAGGACCCAACAAAATAAAACGGTGAAGTTTGTAATAAAAGTTTAAATCCAGCTTGTGTTTATGATGGTTAAAATGATTTATAAGACTTAAATAAGGGAAATATGATATGCGCTTAAATTACTAAAATTAAGACATATTCTTTACATTATGAAGCAGGAGACGCTTTTTTTTGCGTTTTTGAACATAAACTCTGGATACTTGCAGCATTCCTGGTGTATCTGAAGGTCCACGATTTTTATACAGGCAGAAGAGGAAAAACACTTAAGGGAATGTGGAAAAAATTTTCCGAGAGACCACTTCCACTCATTTAAAACTGCGATAATCTGGTATTGTCATCTCGGATCGATTTTGAAACCCAAAAATCATGGTTTTGGGTTTCTAAAGATTTAATGCTTAAATATTGTCATGCCGTGTATGTCTTATTAAATCCTCTTTATTGTGCGGATCAAATTCTTGGGAAGCCTGATTAAAAGCTCAGGTATTTTCCTTGTCAACTGACAGAAGTTTGAAATAACCAGGTTCGTCCCAAGTTGCCTCTCATGTTGCTTTAAAATGAAGTATTATTGTTTATTTATAGAATTGAACATAGTTTCCCAAAATTAAGCTCAATCCATTGTTTTTTAACAAATTATCAAATTTGATTCATTTCATGATTGTAAATATAGAATTTTGTAATCCATGTTTTCATATTTGTATTTACACTCTGACCTCCTTGAGTTTTGAAATTTTGTGCACAACTATTTTGTACAATTCGATATAACATTTTTTTTTTAATTTTCATATGTTAAAAATTGTTCAATTTAATTACATTTTGATTCCAAATGCGTGGCGCCACCTAGTAGACAATTTAAGAAAATTATTTTAAAATTATATATTCATATTAATGAATTTCAGAAATAAAGTTTTTTAAAAATTAAAATTTTTTGCATGCTATTAAGTGTTTTATTTAAAAAAATAATTTTAATATTAATTTTTTATTTAAAAATTGAAAATTTTTGATAGTTTTCAGTAACCTAAAAACCCAATAAGTAATAAATGCATTATAAAGGAATATATTAAAAGCTTCTGAAAACATTTTTAAATTAGAATATGTGTCCATATGAATTATTGGAGTTATTGGAGTTTAAGGAAAATAAAAAATAGAAACAAAGGAATTGAAATTTTTTGGTTGAATAATTAAGAGCATGAAAATGGTTGACTAATCAAGAATTCTTGGGGTAGACAGAATCATCTAGAGTATTGGAAGGGTAATCACGAGCCATTAGAAACTAAGGAACCAATAGTGACCTGGGCATGGAGAATGGATATTTGAGTCATTTTTCTTCCATTCCCCAACGAATTCAAGAAATAAAAATAAACTTAATAGTTTTGGAGGAATAATTCTAAAGAATAGAATTCTCTTCACCTGCTGATTAGGATTCAAACTAAATATCAGGAGTTTATTCCCTTTACTTTCATGCAATAGACGAAATAGAATTTTTTTTTCAAGCAACTTATTTAATACAGTCTTTATAATAGATGCAAAGTTCAGAATAACAGACTTGAGAATGAGGGGCGTACTATTTTCAAATTTTGAATTTTCCATTTATTTAAAGTTTCGAATTGAACTTTTAATAAGTCACCAAATCTGTAACTAATGCTCAGTTTCACTTGTTAATATCTTAATCAGTATCTTCAAATGCTTATGACCCATTTTACAAATAAAATGGCCTATAAAGAGAGTAGAATAAAAAATTTCGTATAATTAATATCCAGGATATAAAAAAAAATGAAATTTTGGTCAAAATTGAGCAGATATTTTCAACAGTTAAACCGGTGGGAGTGGTCTCCCTAAATCTTTCTCGCATACTGTCGAATAAAGGTATTATTCCAGAGAACGACTTGCACGTCATTGGCGTAGAATTGTTAATAATAGCAACCTTTGGCGTGAATTTACCATTTTTACGGAATCTATCGGATGACCCATGCAAGTTTTTAAGGCGATTAATTCTTTATAAGCAGTTAAAATCGAAATTGGATTTTAACTTCATTTTCCCCATCCGATTGAGAAAAAAAATGATGCAAAACTACACTTGTTACAAAATTGTATATCAAATTTGTTACATTTTAATCTTCTTATTTTTGAGTAATTGTATTTGCATGTTTCTGAAAGTACAAGCAGACAGACGATTTAGATTTTGTTGGATTTGGCTCACAATTTGAGAGGTGTCTACATTATTGGTCGTAAATAATACCGAATTTTATTTACTTAGCGCTCTCCATTTAAAGCTTGTTTCAGTTTTTTTGTCACAGATAGACATATTTTCCAAAAATGTGTTTTCCGACCTCGAGGTAGTCTAAAATGTAAAATTCATCAATTTCAAGTTTTTTTTTATTTGAAAATTTCAATACTTGCTCTATATTTCGTATACGAGTAAGGAAAAAAATATATATTATAGAAGTTTTCCGCTTTTGTCTTGGCCTAATACTTAATTTCAAAACATTTATAAATGGACTTGTAGTTCCGGCTAAAGTTATTTAAAATAGTGAACGAGTAATATTTTTGAATCAATAAACGAATTTTTCAAACAGTTAAAAAAATCTAACTTTTTATATGTCCCCGCCCCTTTTTAACAATCCTATTTAATGAATAGACCTGATACGGCGATCTTTGGGGGGGAAAAAACTATTCTGCGACTAAAATTTACCAATTTATGAAAACAAACTCCCCATTTTAAGAGCTTTTTAATGTTAAATTCAAGCATCAAGGGAGATTTTAAGGCATCGATGAAAAACTGAAATCATGAACAGTGTTATGTTTATATATTGTTTAGAAAACGTAAATTGTATATGGTCCCCATTTAGGGTAGACATCTATAATTTGGTCAGTATTAATCATAAAACAATGAGATCTTCTTATTGTTTATTTTAGAATATCTAAAAGTTTTTAAATGAGTGAAGGCCCAAGGGTGAACAAAACGTTGAAGAAGAACAATCCCATTTATTTAATTTTATTTTGTACATTTTTATGTAACTTCTTTTCGTGCACGTAAAGAAGAAATTTTGCAGATTTGTGTTATTCATTGATAATGCATTATTTTAATATTTATATAACTTCATTATCAGGTCTATTTTTTAAATTTTTTATTCCATACGGATGAATCCATCTGGCAGTGAATTTCAGTAAAACAATTTGAGCTCAAAGTTCAGTATTATTTATAATAATGTATCAAAGACTAGACCCTAGAAAATAAGTTAAAATGATTAAACATGTTTGTACATTAATAGATATTAAATTTAGAAATCCCAGTTAATAAGATCATAATATTAATGTAAGCACGCTTTGAAATAAATGTTAAAATTATTAATTGAGGAACAAAATTCATATTTATTTAGTTTTGAAAAATGAATTTTTTTCGTAATTCTCATCTTTATTTTTGCATGATGGTATATGTAGCAGTACTTAATTAGACAAAGTTATTTCTAATTTGAAAAGTGTAACGCATCTAAACATGGAAATTTCAAACCCATATAAATATCAAAAACAAAGTGTGCATGGCAGTATAAAATTATTGCTTCATCGTAAGTGCATCTACACCCAAACAGTAGTGTTTTAGAGCTCAAGATAATAAAGAGAGCTTTCAAGTCAAAGATAAAAGGATGCGTATTTCGAGAAGCTTGGGGTTTTTTTTTTTCATTAAAAAATTGCCTGTCGGCGATAAGTAAAGTATTTTATCATTGTGTCACTAAAAAAGTTTTATTTTTTTTCTCCGGAATATTTTTAATAGATGTAGTTTTATCTTTGCTTCTAAAAATATCATAAATAGATGACTTGTAAAAGTGGTTTGAGATCTGTTTGTTACTAGTTATTATTGTAGGTTTACCCTGATCAAAATTAGAGTAAGAAACTCTTTGATAAGATAATTATCAGCTATTTTAAATATTTTTTTCTTTTTTTTCAATTTAATTTTATTCTTTACAATCCAATTGTACTTACCGTTAGAAATATTGTTTAAATAGCATTTATAACTTCAACTATATTACACACACACACACACACACACACACACACACACACACACACACACACACACACACACACACACATTGAGTTTTATATAAGTATAGATTAGAGATATTCTTTATTATCGATGCCAGTCAGATGAGATTTTTCTATAGAAATTCTTTCCCCTAGTAAACCTTTTCTTAAAATGCAATTCTCTCGTAAGTAATGTTTGATTTTTACTAAAGAAAAGAAAATACAGAAAAACTTTTTTTTAATTAGATGTAGTTTTTGCCATTTTTTTAAAGATTGAATCATCAATTAAGTTTAGAAAAAAGAGCACTTGGCCATTTATTTACTTTCCTTGGGCATTATAGAATCTTATTTTTTAATCTTTAAAAAAAGTACTGTATCTTCAAGACTTGTGAAAAAAAATCTTGAAGCCTTACACGTGCAATAGCTTTTATACAATTTCCAACCCGCAGCTAAAAGAACAAAAATAATAATATAAAACTTACTAAGTGTTTCAACGCTTAGGACGAGGATATACTATTTCTTTTTTAAAATGTGATAGCTGATGTGAAGTGAAAAAACTAATTAACAGTGTTTCTAAGTCACTACGGATGAGTGTACTTTGTTCGATGCAAGGAAACGTATCAACTTTCTCCCAAGTAACTTCAGGCAAGTAAGAAATATAAAAGTTTTTTTACTGCCTAGATTGAATGTGTGATCATAATTCTTAAACTTAATTGAAAGTTCAGATAAATGAAGAGGATAGTTTTATTTTTAATATACATAAAACATTTTTAAAAAAATTGTTCTTATTTTACAAAAGTTAGCATAATTTTGATGTAATTAATTGCTTATTTAATTTCGACAAAAGTTGATTTTCATTAATTTGTTTTTAGAGTGTAAAACAATTAATTCGTTAACTTATCTTTTTTCATATCGAGATACTTAAAAATTTCTAAATTGCAGGGAAAAAAAAATTAAGGTTAAATTGATATTCCTCTCTATGTATGGCATAGATTTCAATATTATTTTTAACCTTATCAGATCGCAGCCTTATTAGAGAAACATAAACACAAATGTTACTTGAAAAAAAATATCCATAATAAAATGCATCTTATCGGAATTGAAAGTAAAGTATATGCAAACCTTTTCAGGCTGTGATATTGAGAGAAAATATCATGAAAAAGAATAATTTTGATATGAATTTAATTAATTACAATAACGAATAGAATTTCACAGGTAAAAAATCGTCTGAATCTTCTAATTAAAATTTAATTAATTCACTTTAAGAAACTTCATTTCTATGATTTAATACTTGATTAAAAGGTGATATTGATTGCTTTGTCTGTTATGTTCTTAACATGCATAATACATAACCGAAAAATTGAACAAAAAAGTTTAATATTTATAAAATTCTTCTGAATAATTTTTTTCCGAAAAAATTAATCCTTTATTTGTAATTTTTAAAAGGAGTTTGTATTGTTTTTCTTTGAATTTTCACAAACCAATTTTTATAGAATTTAGCTGAAGTAAATTTTGCTTATTATTATTAAGATGAATTAAATTTAATGATGTTTCAACCAAGCAAGTTTCTTTCAATTATATTCAATGCAAGGATCATTAAATTTAATTACATTAGTTTATTTAAGATCTATACGACAGGTCATAGAATAGCTTTGATAGTAATTCTTAGTTAAAACCGATTGAGGACTTATGTAGTAAGAATTTTAAAAGAAGAAATAAGCTAATTACTTTTGCTTAGTTTATTTAACCATTAAAATAACCACTAAATAAAATACCAGAATAATCAAATCTGTAAAATGTTTCTTGCAAATAATTAAATTTAATTAAATATTCAATAAAAAGGGAAAATGAAGTTCTGAATAAAATATGCTTTTAATTTACGATGAAATTATTTTTCTGGGATATTCATATTTCATGTGCCTTTAATACCACTATATTTTTGGAGATGTTAGAAAATTGCATACTTTTTTGAAAAAATATATTTCAGACAGTTTAATTGCGTATAAATCTTCAGCATGAGATTCACAATGAAGTTATTTTGTTATTTGATTTCCTTTTGAAAAAAGCTGAGTTATTATCATGTGAGAACATGTTGTTTTGGTTAGGGAGTTTTGATTCTCGAAATCGCGTAGGCAATGAATATTGAAGGTTGAAATCGCGTAGGCAATGAATAAAGCATAAATGGCCACTTTCATCCTCATCGTTTAATCGCATATATTTTTTTACTTGCTTTTACCAGTAATTATTATGTATGCTTCTTTGACAGCAGGTGCATTTTTAAAAGGTTGACGTAGAACTGTGACATCATAGCTGTTATTTCGTCTCAAAATCGGTCGAGCTCCAAAACTTTGTTTGCCAGCTAGAAAAATTGAAAATGAAAATTTAAAAAATTATCATTATAGAGAGGGATAGAGACCGATTGAGAAGTCTAGTGATTGTTTCAAACCGGTTTAAATTGGTTTAAACCTTACTTACTTACTTTTGTATACTTTTGACTCAAATGATAACTTGAAATTTGCGATCGTAGATTTCATTTTATTGGATAATTTTTTAAAAAGAACATTTAAGTTATTTCTTAAAAGTTCAAATGTATTTTCTAGTACTTGGAGTATTTTATAATAAAGACTTATTAAATGAAATCGTTTAAATATTTTACTGGAGAAATTAAACATTGAAGAATCACTGATTGTATTTAATAATTATTAAGTATTAAATTACATCTGAACATTTTTTACACCTTGTCGTTCAAATATACAGAGAATCTACTCTAATCTTGAATAAATAGTTACAGATTATTTCGACTGTTTCAGATAAGCATATACTTCCTATTTGAAAAAATGATAAAATATATGTAACAAATTTAATTTGCACTGAGCCAATAAATATATTTTCGAAAAATTAGAGTATATAAATTATTATTGAAGAAAGTCCTCTTAGTCATTCTTTTGACTCAATTACATTTAAAACAAAATTTTTTTTAAAAAAAATATTCTCTACTCTGCGACGAAAGCTAATGGTATGATGTAATCTTTGAATATCACTATTTTAGAACATTTTAATGCTTTCTCGTGAAAAGTTCGACTATCAACAGTTGGCGCTTCCTCTAGGCAGTTATTGATTTGACTCTAAAATAATAGTATTCAAATTTTCATAACTATGCCACTTTTGGTCTCCCTAGAGTCTAACATTTTTTCTCCTGGTAAATAAATCCAACAATATTTTATTAAATCAATTTTAAGAAGGATGGCTTAAGATATGAGGCAAAATATCTTTTCAACATTATATTTCATGTTTGAATTTACATATTTTTACATCCTTAAGATAATTTTAAAAAAAATTAAGATTGTGTCTATGTTAAACGGTTTAGAAATTGATTATATTGATTCGCATTTAGTAATGGACGACGCAATTTTCTGGGAGCATTGCCAAATAAAGTTATAAAATTTATAAATTATATAAATTACAATATATTAGGATAAAATGAGCATTTCGTTAATTGTAATTTGTAAATTTTTTTGCTGTTTCCTTGCACTTACTTTTTTATTATATTATTTACGCTCGCAAAGATCGGTTTAAATAAATGTTTGTACAAACATGGATATGGTACATATAATCATGATTTACGATTCACAATAAGTAAAAGTATATGCATTTTTATAAAAAATAGTCTATGTAAATCAATAACATGTTCATTAAAGCGTGTTGAAATATAAAAGTAAATTGACTAGTTAAATCCTCTGTGCCTAGGGCCGAAAAATATCTGAATTCACATTTGAATTTGGTCACGATTAGAGTTTATTTCAAGTATATAGCATTTAACTTGGGGTATAACATATCGAAAGCCACTTCAAAGAAAGTTATTTTCTAATTTCCAGGAGCAATTCCTACTAGCTTTTTGATTTTCAAACTTTTGAAGAAAAATACCAATGTGTGAAGTTTCTATCTGAATAAGAAAAACACTTTCTAACAACATTAGTCCCCATCCAGGAAATCCGGCGAAGTTTGAGAATAAGAGATTAAAAAAAATCGCCTTACACGGTTAAAATCTCCCATCTGAACCGAGTTTGTCCGCTGGCCAGACAGTGAAATGACCGTGGGTCCCGGAGGCGGCAATATATCAACAAAAGAACCGTTGAAATTCAAGTCCATTTTCGCTGTTCTTTGTCAAGCCAGAACTACTTAGGTTACGGATTTTATTACTTGGCTTCTGACATACTAAGGAAGGAAATAACACGTCTGCGGCTTCTTGTTGCTTTATTTCAGCGTGGGTGCGACGTTCTTCCTGGATCAGTGGTCACTTCCGGGAATTGAAACTTATTCTTTACTGCAAAAAAATATATATAGTGGAAAACTTTTTTTTCAACAGTTGTTTTAAGGCTGCCTTATTGCATTATAATAGTTGTTTCTAGATGTTCCGAAAGAAAGATGTATCGAATGAAGCACCAAAGAATTGCCATAGTTATAGTTTCAAAAGGACATTGACCCTTTTTGTTTCAAAAGTATTTTTTAAATGAAATATGTGGCAAACTACTTTAATATTGTAATTATGAAAGTAATTTTTAGATAAATGGCAAAAAAAGAAATGTATAAAATTGGAAATGAATTCCTTTTGCTTTTTACTACTTATTTTTCATAAAAATAGAAATGAACGTATTTGACTGTTTTACTTTTTGCTTTTCGTTTGTAAATGGAAGTCCATTTTACTTTCTTGTAAATAAAGTATAGAGAATCATTGTAATCGTCAAAAAATTCGAAACTGAAAAATGGACGAATTTCTACGTTTTATACTTCCCTGATTTCAAAAAAACATTTTTTCGGAAGATGTCTGTCAATTTGTGTGTCTGTGACAAAGATGGCTCTAAAATAGATGAATGATAGCTTTGAAATAGATGAAGGATTCTAAGTAAAAGTATATTTCAGAATTTATAAAAAATCGAATTCATTTGTTACTGGGTGATAGAACTAATTTAACTTTTAAGTTTAACTTTTTTGCATACAGATATATGGGCAGAAGGGGTATATGGAAGCACAAGCAAAATAATTAAATGTTGGAAAAAAAAAACTGAACCATTGTCGAAAAATAGAAACGTGCAAAATTTCTGCTATTCTATAGATACTTATTATTTACTATAACCAGAGGGAGTGATTTCCACAAAATAATTTCTCGTCTATACACTAATAAATTTGTCATGCCAGAAAACATCTTACTGGGCGTGCAATAGTTAGGAAGTATTAACATTTGGCGTGAATTTCGTGTTCTTACTAAATCTACTGTGTCATTCTTGGCGAGTTTTTTGGCGATTAATCCAGACACGCGGTTAATAATAACCGAAAAACTTCTGCTTTAAACACGTTAAGGCGACACAATACCTCAAATTTTTCTTTTCAATTTTAATGTTAAAAAATATTTTTTTCTTTTATTTTATGCAAAATAGTATTCTCTAACTCTTCTAATTTTTTAAAAAATTTAAAAATTTAATTTTTTTGTAAATTTTGAGCTTTTTTAAAACCCTAAGGCATTTTTAAATATGAAGATTTTTCACCAATTTTTTTTCAGGTTCCTATTAGTATGCTACATAGAACTTAGTATGGATTTCCTCCTGCTAGCATTATTTAATATTTCATATTTTTTTTTATTGTAAAAAGACAAACTGAAAAATGTAGACAATCTGACTTTGGACCTTTTTTAAAAAATTACTATACACCTTAAAGCTAATTCCGTACAAAGTTTTATAAAACATATATTTTCGAACATCCAAAAAAAATCACACTTCTATCTCCCTTCAAGAAAGCCTTAGAAAATGCAACATATAAGCAAAATCGTAACATGGAGCAAAATGCAGTTAAAGTTTTGATTCATATAAATCATAATATAAAATCTATCCAATTTTCCTGTAACGTTTAAGAAATGTGATTCAAGTTATTCTAAATTGCTTAAAGTTAAAAAATCGAAAAATTTATTGAAACAAAATATTATATTTGTGTATTGAAGATATAAAAAAAATAACGAAAGATCAAAGCTTTACAAATCTTTATCATACACCTTTAAAATAATTAATATGCATATCAAAATTGATTGAATGTGTATTTCTGCCATTTTGCTTGCTAATTCTGGCATTCCGCTTGCTCGATGTAATAACTTTTGAGTATTTACTCCAAATGACACTGTGGAGAGTCTCGCTGGAGTTTTGTCATGCAGAGAATACTTCACTCGAATAGCTCATTTGATGCAAGCCTTTGGTAAATTGGCAATATTTTGGTCGAATGAGTTTCTTTTATAGGTGTTTGAAAAATGGGAGTGGCGTATTATTCTCAACACACAAGTTTAATATTCCTAATTTGTGCATTGCACACCAAATACACGAGTTGCTCCACGAAACGATTTTTTAAAATAAGTTTTATTTATTTAATCAACAATGAAGAAAATTCGAATTTCTGTAATAACATTTTAAAACGTTCAGGTACGAAATTAATTTTTACACCATTTAAAAGAATACAAATTCATCTCTTCAATAATGCATTTGGTTCTTCAGTAATTCTTTTGTTCTTCCACTTTATTAAAAAACAATAATTCTAAGTATGATTTACAATAGTAATTATCATTCCAAATTTAAATCTATATATATTTCACTTTTTCATAATTTTTTTTATTCCTTTATTTAATTTAAAATCATTATATCTCAAGTTTTTTCCTTCATTCCTAAAAAAATGAGTTGTAGTAAATGATTTTTTTTTCTCTTTTTAGTATTAGGGTTTTTTTTTTTTTTTGTACGATCTTAAGCATATGGTAATTTTTATCTTAGGATTATATTTACCGTTTTATACTCATAAGGAATAGGGAAATACAAATTTATAAATAAATTTTTATAACCTCTGTTTTAGTATTTTTCACTAAACATTTCATAAAATAATGGCAGTTCATATTTTAAAGAATTTGAAGCTATACATTTTCATTATTTGTAAAAGTTTTATAATTATATTAAATATATAATTTCTATTCATTTAATGTAGTATTGAAATAACTAGAATAATGCGCGACTTGAATAGTTAAAACTCTATATTTAATAATAAATTTTTACGTCAATAATTTAACATTTTTAGTTATTATATAGCCAATGCCTGCAATTATGATTTTTTCTAATGAATTATAATCATATGTTAATTTATATTTTATAATTTAATTGGGCATGAAATTTATATATTTTATGTAGATTTAAATGCCATGACTGATTTTCTTTAAATTTTTCTTTATGCATTTATGCATTTAATTAGAAGTTCATTTGTTTAAATCGTTTAAACTAATCTTTTAAATGAATTAAAGCAGTCTCAAAATATAGATAAAATTTTTGATTAACAATTTATTTTATTGATGCCATCTTAAATCAATACATAATTCTACTTTTTATAATATCTGTATTAAATGCTTTTACTACTAAGGAAATTTACTCTGTATCGCCTGGTTAAATATTATATATACATATTTAATCTGGTTATATATTTTACCTTTTTAATGAAATTCGAAATTCCTTATTTAAAGAAATTCTTATTTATGTAGTACTAGTCACTTCAGGCATTAGTTGGTTTGTTGGGGATACGGGTTATTTTTAATTGAAATTTTATACACTTAGTTTAATAATAAATCTTGTGGTGAAATGAAAGTCATTATGATCCGCTCAATGGAAGCAAGATGACGTATTTTTTGGGAACAAATTTTTTAATGATCATATTTTACGCAAAACAAGCACAAACGCAAAAGACAAGACATTAACGCGCGCACACCTTAACAGAACAGCATCTCATCTCAATTTTATTTACAATCGCAATGCATTATGGGATGCGTACCTAATCAGGCATCGCCATCTATTATCAAAAGAGAAGATAGAGCGATGCAACTGCTACATTCTTTAACATCATCATGATTTCATTTTCAATTAACGAGAGCGTCATTGCTTATTTTTTATACACGGATGGACGGCTCTCTATATGTTTCGTTCTTAAATATTCAAAAATAAGCATTTTATAAATTATCCTTTATATGTAGTTCTACTCGTCCCAGGCCCCAGCTGGTTTGTTTGCCAGGGTAACTGCTAATGTTTGATTTTTGTCAAATCGTTTAGATGTCCACGATTCCGCCAAATTGTCTGCCGATATGGTTTTCTTTATATTACTTGAGTTTTCTTTAGTATGTACACGAACCGTTCTAAAGTAGACTAGTCGCATAACATCATGGAGGTATTAAAGTAAATGTGATGTTTTTCTATCTTATAAATACCGTGTATTGCGATGTCATTTTTTATCCCTCTTATAAACCACACAGATATTAAACAGAATCCTTCTTCTTTAACTTTCAACAACAGAAAAAAAAAAGTACTAAGCAGACAGTTGGTTGAATAGTGGAAACGGTTTGAACTTCAAAACAAAAATGTAATATATTGTTGGAATTTAAGTAAAATAATATTTTTAAAAAATTATAAAATTCAAAACAAAGTCGCAATTTATTAAAAAGACGAATTTCTTTTAAAATTTGGAAGCGTTGCAAAATTTATTTTTGTGTGCAATATTTTCAGAAGTTATTACGAAAAAAATAACGTTTAATTATTTTAATTAAAATTTCAAAAAAAAATCCACATTCCTACTCTCCAAAGTATAAATGCGATAAATTTGGAACCTGTGCGTCAAACGGTTTGGCCTGTAGAGCGCCCTGACATGCACACAAAAGCATTCATATCTCTCATTAAAATAGATTGATAGAATGAACAGAAACGAAAAATATTGATTATCTATATTTATTTCTCTAATATTTTAAAACATATACGAATCTATTTGAATAAAATGTTTCAATTTTTACAAATAGTATATAATTGAATTTGTAAAATATTTATAAAGTGAAAGGTTATTATATTTTGTTATGGTTGAAGATTAAATTTAATTATTTTTGCAATGCAAGATAGCATTCCAAGTACAACTAGAAACATTGTGCGCATTTCATGTAATACATATTTTCATAAATAATCATCAAAGCGTCTAATTTAATATTCGCTAATTGATTAAATAAAAGCACTTGAAAGCTTAACAATCCATCCATGTTCCGTTCTATCAAAAGAATATTTAAATGAATTAAGCTGTGAATTTTCTTAAATTAATTGGTAGTGTATTTCTCAAATGCTTATTATAAGAAGCAATTCAAATACCAGCTGAATTAATGAAATGTCTATACATTCATAAAATTCCGCAGGGAACTAATTAAAATGAATGAATTCGCAATATTTAATTAATGAATGAAAATACTGAATTCGAAATACCTTTGACATTCAAAATGAAATAATAAAATTAATATTCATAGCCTTGCTTTATTTCTTAGGAGAAAATTTGCAATTTAACTTCGGATTATTGAAGTTTTACAAAAATTGTTGGAAGTTTTCATGATAATTAGCAAAAGAATGTAATATTTAAAATCATTTTACACATTTTTAAATAACTTTTTAAAATTTATTTAAAAATCCTTATTAAAACGGTCGAGTAAAACAATACTTAATTGCAAAATTTCATGGAAGATTTAGTTCTATAACTTAATAGATTTAAAAAAAACTATATTGATAAAAATTAACTTATAGAAGATAAAACGAAACGAATGCTAAATTCGATTTTACAGTTTTTATAAAACTTAATAATCGACTAATTAAATAGGCTCTTCTTGAGAGACAATGCTTAATATTTAAATCGCACAAATAATAATTTTTGGACATTTGGAATCCGTATATGTAGTTTCATTTTATTGCTTAGTCATCTCATTTAATGAGATTTTTAATTTCATTATTTGTAATATTTTAAGGTAATTAAGCCAGAGAAAATGATTCAGCTTTTATGTTTATATTGGATACATGCATTCATATATGAAGAACGCCTATATGAAAGACACACCTACAATTTGCGCATAATGTTAGCGTTTAACAATGGTTTTTTTTTAATGCATACTGTTTTAAACCTGAAAAAGAAAAACGCTTGAATAAATTAATACAAAATTTATTTAATTTTGAAACAGAAAAATGTGGGCAATTATGTTGTTAAAAATAGCAAATCTGGACGAATTAGAAATAAAAATTGAGCCATTGTACCGAATTTTAATAAAAATAAGTGATAGTGTGTATATATAGTTGTTTCCAAACGCATGTACTCTAAACAAAAAAGCAAATTTCTAGACAACTAAATGTATTTCAAGTAGGAGACTTGTCTCTTAACTTTGCAAAGAACCTTAAACCTACCCTTCACAAGGGTTCATACCAGAATTTTAAAACGTTCCAAAACCCTCAGGGAAGTAAAAGAAAACATTTCTCAGATCAGAAAGTGTTTGCTCGATAAGTTCTGGTACGAAAGTGATTTGAATTTCGGAAAGATCTCTTATGAAGCGAAGTTTCCTATTTGTTTGCACAAAGCAGTGTGGGAATTCCGAATCGCCAGACGGCAAAGTCAACAGCTGGGAATTAGATTACAATGGTATTAGCGCATATTAGACGGAATCCACCGCTGTTTGACTTGGGGTTCACAAACATTCATTTATCTCTTTGATTACGGATCCGATCAAGGACCGATGTTACAGCGGAGCCCCCCCCCCCCGCAAGAGTAGAAATTCCCAGTTTGAGCCTGTTGTCAAATTTTAACCTGGTCTCTTCTGGTCCAAACATGTTCAAAAAGAATTTTTTTTTTTTGAAAAACGCTCTAAAATTGTTACATTTTAGAAATTTAACATAACAAAGATTGAACAAAAAAATCTATGGAACCAAGATATACCAGAATGAATTTCCTTGTATTATATGTATATTTCACATTTTTGTATACTTTGTATAATGTATATTTGTATCGTAATTTCATATGTTGTATCATATTTGATAAAGTACATTTAAAGTTTATATGGCTCAATTACAAAATATTGTAATTACATTAAAATTAGACCAAGATATTTCATTTTTTAAAACAAATCGATTCCGGAAATCGCATGTTTGGAATTAAGTATACACTCTGTGGACAATTTTTCAAAAACATGAAAACCTCCAAAATGAAATTTTTGACGTGGTACTTAAACTAAAATTGTATATCTCCAAACGGTTACCCCAACTGGACATCTTTGTCATGGCACCTTTTCGCCATCCTTTAAGAATCCATGTAAATCGCTTTTCCATCTATGAACATAAAGTGGAAAGGAAACTATATTGCTGATTCGTATTCATAATGCATGGCGCAGAATTTATTATTTCTATATTATTGATCATTTCATTACATATTTTTATTTCATTATAATAAACTTAGCCTAAGAATAAAAATAAAAAAAAATTCTCAAATGCGTATTGCCAAATGGTACAAAAATATTTTATTTACTTTAAAAAAACTTACTATGATATAAACTCAATTTATGAATCTTAAATTAAAAACTAAATACTAAGATTAAATTAAATTACTGAAATTAAAATTACTGTTAAATTACTAAAGACATAGTTGGTTTTAATCCAAAATGCAGTATTATGATACTGATGAAAGAATTTAACAAATCGAATAAATCTTAAGAGCATATTCTGCATTGTTTTAATTATGTTATAACAGAGAAACTTTAACATATCTCTAAAAAACCCTTTATAAAACATTTTTTTAATGTGTTGCAGAGTATCAATTTCCAGTCTCCTCGAGCTACTACTTCGAAGAATGTTGCACTGAGGCAAAAATAAAATAAAAATGTGCTGTTTCCTCAGCTTCGTAACTAGAGTGTTTCAGGTTCGAGACCAGATTCCGACAAAGAACCGTCATGTAAGCGGGCCTGATGCAGATTAAATCCGTCGGGGCGAAACGTCTGGTGTGGTGTGGAAGAGTGGAGAGGGGGTACCAGCTCAGGTGATGTCCTCGTCATCTGATCTCAGTTCAGAATTACGAGGTTCGTCCGAAAATAGCATTAGTGTTGCTTTAAAACGGAACGTTAATATAACTAAACTAAACTAGTCCAATCCTTCCTCATGAAGTCAACTAAAGTAATAAAAATCGGAAACCCAAGTTATTTCGGCTAGACAGAGGAAAGCGGAAATGGCTTAAATTTCAACCACGATATATATTGCTGCCTCTGGGGCTCACGGTCATTTTACAGTCTGCCCAGGGGAGAAACAAAGGTTAGATGGGTGTTGTTAACGATCTTGTAAGGTGTTATTTAAACTTTCATTCTGAAACTCTGCCGGAGTTTTTGGAAAGGGCTTAATAACTTATTTTCTTATTCAGTGAGTAGCTTTATATATTGGTAGTCTTCTCATAGTGTTTGAAAATTTCCGAATCCCATGGAATTGTTTTCTGAAAACAGTAAGAAGAATCTTTTGTATAAAGACGTATATTTCGAAGACGATGAAGCAATCTGTTTCTAAGAATGTTAAAGTACATAATGCTTGTAACTGCTCTATAATATTTAAATCTTTTCGTAGAGTAATAGCACTGTCCGAGTCTGATCATAGAATGAGACGCATAATCAAAATTAAACAATGGCATGTATGAATGTAGAAATGACTGCATAATATATTTTTCCAAAAAAATCATAGTAAAGCGAAACAAATGTCTTCTTTATTGGATTAAAAAAAATAACATTTCGCTGTTAAAAATAGGTACTGTCATTGAAAATTTAAAAATTAGCAAACAATATTGCCTAACAGACAATTATAAATATTGATGTTGTAACTAATACTCGTATAAAGGTGGGGAATGTTTTCTGAAGAGGTATTTTAGTTTTCCTGCTGTTAAAATTCGGCAATAGTTAAACGAAGAATAATTTTTCTAACCTATATCACGTTATTCCCACGAACCAGAAATTATAAAGGGCCTTCAAAGTTCGCGCTCATTTTATTTATCTTTTAATATCTTATCGAAGAATACCCATTATACAAATAAAATACAAGGAAATCCCGATAAAAGTAAAATACGTTGAAAACCCGATATATTAGGAAAAATAATCAACTCATTTTGTAAAAGGCAACGCATTGTGCAGGAACTATATTCTATAATAAGGAGTTTAACTTCTTTTTAAATTTATTGCAGGCTTACAGGTATTATAAAGAAAACGTATCAGTATGGGGCATTTACAATACATCTTACTGAAATTTCGAGTTTTTGTATCAATTTTCTTTTTATTTTACAGGACATGTATACACATCGAAAGCATCAAATTGAAGATTTGTATTGAAATGTTAGTAGTTAACTGTAAATACTCATGTAATTACAGGATAGTAAACAAAATACTCTTCTCCACCCACCCGCCCTTTTCTTTGAACAATGGAAGAAAAAAAATTGGTCCCAAATAAACTTTTTTTATCTCTAGAAACAATGGTCTGATAAATAATCAGGCAGGCAGACGGACATCACATATATACTCACAGTACTTTCTCCTTTATTATAAGTAGATATTTATATATAATTATAAAAAATGGGCAGTTTATATTGGTCAACATTTGGCGTTAAACGTTTATATTTTTTTAAAATGTTTGTTAAATGGATGGCTTTATATGGCCGGCTTAAAGGAAGATTGGTTGATTGGTTGGTTTTAAGCTCAGATGATTCCTGGTTCGATATGCAATTACAGTGGAAAAATCGATGTGCAAGTAGGCTAATGCACGTTTATGATGATTTTGTGGGTTAAATATTATCTCGCTGGTGAGACGCGAAGAATGGTGAAGAGGAAGAGAAATGCTCTTGTTATGAAGTCGTCCACTTCATCTGTGAAACAACTCAAAATATCTGAGCCTGTTCTAAAATAGCGCTTGTGTTGCTTCAAAACGGAATATTAATCTCTTCACTTACAAATTTATTTAAGCTCCTAATTAGATTGTACATCATATTTCGGACATTTATTGTTATTCCAAACTCTATAATAACATAATGGATATTTGAGATATTGGGGCTTTACCGAATGACTTTTGCGTTTTAATTGATGTCATACTTTCTCTTAATTTCAGATTTAAATACCAAAAATTCAATTCACGTGTTAGACACGTCATTTTTCTGCAAAAGATCAATATGCTGAAGCAAATTCGACCTACGAATGCTATCTGAATAACTGCAGAAAACGAAGGTTTGCGTGAGAAACAAAATTCTCCGAGTTTTTAAATCATATTTTGCAGGATGCCACATTTGGCGACTTATCCCTAGAGAAAAATTATAACTAGGCATGTGTATCGTAATGTGGCTCTATAAACATCATATTAACAGAAAGTTGATATAAAATTAAAAGATGTCAAAAAAATATCTGTAAAAATGTGTAGAAAATTTAGTATTAAAGTTTCATTTTCTTCCAAGATTTAAAAAAAAAAAAAAAAAACTGATAGCTAATAATCTAATAATTATTTTATTTAATGTCCACTTAATTATTTTTCAGTGGGGTTAATAATCAGATAATTATCTGTTCAATACACAAAAACTCAATTCATAATTGTAAATAAAAATCGTAATAATATGATAATTAATGCATGTCACAAAATTATCAGTTTATTTTTTCTTGGGGGGGGACTCATCCCAATTAACTAAGAAATTCCGTTAATTACTATTTTCGCGTCAGTTATCATATTTCGGAAAAAAAACTATTAAATCGTATTCTACTAGTTGAAACACTCGAGTTCTTTTAAATTGCCATTTTAACTGCTTTACGCTGTGAGGCATACGAATTGCTACTACGCATGTGGAGCAACATTTTGTTCCCTTATACTTTTTTTCCGGGTGCGCAGTTGAAGACTTTGGCCAAAAAAATATTTAAAAAAAAATGAGATTCTGTGATGCCTGGGGTAGAATTCAATTGTTGGCGTGTTTTTGTAAGGTTAGCTGATGATTAAAACTTAATGAATCTAAAATTAGAAACATATTTTTAAAAATGTGAAATTGTCTGTTGTATCATTATAAATTTTTTTAATTATTTGAAAAAGAATTAGAAAAGAGTAAATTCAAACATTGTTAATGGAAATATTCTAACGTCTCAATTAAATATAAAGAACTAAACAATGTAAATTTAACATTGTAATAACTTTGAAATAAGTTACTGGTAAGGAGAAAAAAAAATTGCGTCTATGTAATGATAAGCAGTCTTAACTAATTATTTTTGTGCTTTAAAATATCTGTCATCTGTATGTTAAGTTTAAAGTCAAGTCTCTAAATATTTATCGCAAACTCTGATATAAAGGTGAATTTGTGACTTAGACACGTTTTTCCCAAGTCGATTGAAATTAAAATTTGTCCCAAATTATTCTATTTTTTAGATTTCCTATGAAATAAATTGATTTTGTATTTTCTATTTTGTAAAGGTTTTTCATGCTGGTTCATGGTTACATAAACTGAGGGACTCAAAAAGTAGGATATTGAAATAAGAAGTGAAAATAAGTGTCTTTCGTTAATTCAATTGATATAATTTTAACATTATTATCATTCAAATAAGCTGTCATTTAAAAGATTAAAATTTAATTATTTGAAATCTAAGTTCTGTTTATTTATTACTTTATGCAAAATTTGAGGAAAGAAATAAATTTTAAAGCTAACCGTTAATTAACAATTAATAAAAAATGACTGTCTTGCTTGAATCAAATAATCTTTGCATTTTTAATTTTTTGAAATGACAAAATTGAAATGAAAAATTTGAGAAGTTTTAAATTAATCCTGAGATTTAAAGGAACTGCAAATACTTTGTTAATCAGGCTTTCTTTTTAAATGTTCTCTCCATGTAAAATGTTAGAATGCATTTATTTTCAAAATGCTTAATCAAATTTGGAACTTAATTATTCTTTTGTCTGTGCAGAAAGATTAGGCAAAACAATGGTTTTTCAGAAATTTTATGAGTAGAGTTAGTGAAAGCAAAAAAGAAAACTTTTACATCGAGCACTTGAATAATGGAAATATTTGAATAAAAATGTCATGAATTCTTATTCAAACTGTAATTCTTAGAAAAATTATATTTAGTACTGACAGCTGTGCCTAATTTGCTCTATTTATTTTAGCAATGTTTCTTTAAAAATAGATAATTTAATTTAAAAATTTGGCACTTTGCCCCAGTTTCGGAAGTAAAATCAATTTTAATTGCTACGCCTATATATTAGAATTTTATTAGAATTTATATATAATTTTATTAATTTTGATTGAATTCAAATATATATCTTTTTTTCTTTTTTCGTATACTAAGTAGTTATAGAAAGCATTATAATATAAAAATAACAAATTTGATATTTTAATGCCTTTCCATCTTATCAAAATTCTGAAAATCATGTTTGTTTTTTAAATCTGTCCATCGGTCAATTGATTTGCCAATATGATAAATCCACCTGCGAGAGTTGTCTCATCAAAACATTCTTTCATAATCTTTAACACTTCTTTTGAAATCTATTGAAACCTAAGTTTGAAACGAAATTAAAATTACAGTCAGAAAATTACATACTAAATTTAATACATTTAAATCATTGCTTTATGAATTATAGTCTATATGCTTCTGAAAGTACAGACTGACGGACTGTCGATTCCCTGTCGGGTTTCCGCTCAAAAATTTGAAACGTGTCTACAATATTGATATTAAATTTGTGTGCCGAATTTCTACCATTCTTACAACCGGTACCTTTGTTAGTTTTATAGTTATCGTATTAAGGTGTACGTACACACTTGATTTTTTTTAATTTTTAAAAAATCCGGTTTTTTCACAGTATGTCATTAATATATGTTTAAACTCATTTCAGTGAGAAAAAACCATATTACACTAATTATTAATTAATATTTAATGAGCTAATTAGCATATTTTTTAAAACATGATATCTTAAATTCTGATTTGTACAAACGCACAATTGTAGTTGGAAATGATGCCTAATATGAGTCTTCATGTTTTTTGCCACAATCAAGTAATAAAAATATATAGTTTTTTCAACAATTTTTTCATTAACGATGAATAGAAAAAGCGAGATTTTTTCTGTAATTTTAGATTTTAAATAGCTATTTAAAATTTATTTCTATAAATATAACTTTGGTTGAAGCACGAAACATTCACTGTTTCATACAGATTATTTTGATATATAAATAATTGTATTTGGTTCATTTCTTGTTGAGTTATAATTATTTGAATGAAGCAACATAGCGCAAAAATATCATTCTTCATAAAATGAGTTTAATAAAACCGAAACTAGAGGTATTAGGGAAAGTACCTCAAGAAAAATAATCATAACTCGAGAAATATTTCTACTATTGACAACATCTTGGTATTGTTTGAAAGCTAAAGGATCAGAGAACGTTTTGAAACAATAAAAAATAATTCGATATTTTGAACGATTTTCGATGTTTTAAATGTATACGTACACCTTAGCTTATATTCGAACAACCGGACAGACAGACAGACTTCCTCTGAATAGGTTTTGTTCAAAATTTCATAAAAACTTACAAATTTGGTGCAAAATTTATTTATTATATTATGGTTAACATTCTTGTTATTATAAAGGGATATATTAAAGTGGAATTTGATTTCAACATGTTCAGAAATAAAGCTATTTAGGATGAAAATGTTAAGTTACTAGAAACAAGATGAATGACAAGTCAAACAATTATGTGCATGTGATTGCTAGAACTACTCGCTTGCTCTCCCCTTTTTGACGAACAATTCAAAAGGGGCATTGGATTTCACTCCAGATATAATATCAGTGTGAAAGTATGAGAAAATGTAGCGCATCTCTTAAAATTTATCAGTGCGTAATTCACAAATTTTAAAATTTCACGGAATACAAAATAATTTTTATTATAATCAGCGCAAAAAGACCCGTTCAATTTAGTTTTCAAAGAAATAAAAATCTTTTGCTCATCTTTGAACATCCACTACAGACAGCTCCACACCACTTTTTCTTTTTTTTATTATTCAGACCTTTTAACTGCACAGAATAAATCTTTTTTTAATACTTTGAATATATGTCCTTTCGATACCTAACAAATAATGTAGAAAATGTTTATTTCCGAATTTCTGTATTCATGCACAGATGTTTCAAGTCGAATTCGCCCATACTTCAAAAGAATCTCTTTGGACGAGTTTCTTCTGGTAAGTTAAATGATGTAGAAAATGATTTGTTTCATGCATTTTAAAAGTAAATGAGGGAGTTCTGGCAGAAGCGTAGGAATATTATTCATTTCTTTCTGATTTATCTTAGAATTTGTTCCGGTTTTCTGCAAACTGATAAAATTGGCAGAACTTGAATTGAGCCGACATATTTCAAATAGTGAAATGTTTCGTTTCACATAAAACTTTTTATCCCTGCTTTCTGAATTTGAAACATTACCCTGGACCTTTTTATAATCTTCTCTTTAAGAAATATATAAATGTTCTCATGGTAGGGATTTTTGAAGAAGAATTTGATATTTCAAGTAAGTATCTTTTTGATGATTGCTCAATGAGTTGCAAATAGTTTCATATTATTCAGTTTTACCATTTTTGTATTAGGTATCAGTACAAACTTTTAATAGGAAATTTCTATTCAAAAAGTATTTAATCTTTTTTTTCTTGGTTCTTATCAAATGTGGTAAAATAATAATAATAATAATAATAATAAACGCTTTAAAATTTTTAAGCATTGATCACCTTTATCGACTAATAAAAATGCCAAGACTAATAAGTAATTAAACAATGAAATAAATTAATAAATTATTTAAATGTTAATTAAAAAATTACGATTACATAAACAATTAAATCATTAAAAAAGACGATTAAATAATTTATATGTAATTGGGTTTTAATAGGTTTTTCCTCAGAAAATTAGTTTTAAATTTCAAATTTTGATAAGCATGCAATTCGTACTACTTTCAAAGTATTATAAAAAAATTTTTTCGTCCAAAACATCTTTCTTATTAAACTTACTATGTCTTGATCGCAAAAATGATTCATCCAATAGCTTTCTGAATCGAAATATGATCATGAAAAATACAAGAATAAAAATAGAATTATCCAGTATTGTAGTATTATATATATTTTCGAATGTTTCGTAACGCACATGATATCTGAGAAGATTATGTATAGCAATAATAACAATGTATAAATCAATGTATAATGATCAATGTATAACAATAATAACGCATTTTGTAAGCTAACCGAAACGCAATTTTATTTATGCAATTTCAATACAGGAAAGAGGGCAGTGTTTAAAAATTGAGGAAATCAAAACTAATTTTTATCATTAGTTCTAAAATTTAAGGTTTACTTAAGCGCAAAAAAAAAAAAAATAAATAAAAAAAAAATAAAAACACCTTCTCACAAAGGCGAATCTTTATAACTTGGACATAAGCAACGATAAAAAAAAGGCAGGCTGAAATAATTGTAGCAGCGATGAAGACCTTTTTAAGATTCAGTACAATATTAAACTGCACTTCTGAAAATATGATTGAAAAAAAATATTAAAAATAAATGAAATTTGAGGTAAAGTTTCAGAACGATTACATTGATATTAATGAAGTTACGATGTTTTAAATTAAAAAAAAAATTCTTATTCACAGCTATACAGTTTTTAAAATGTTATCCAGAAAATAAGCCAAAACTTCGATTAATTTTTAATTAATAAATACTCTAATGCATTATTCACATATATAATTTATATACATCTTACCTATAATTCCCTAGAAAATACCAGGGATATATGCGCTGATAATACAAATGATTTGGCTATAATAGACAAAGGGACAAGTAATTGGATAGTTGTGAATAGGAGACGCGAGTTAAATGGTAGCAGCGGCAGACATTGTGTTAAAAGGGACTGAGAAGTTTAAATGTATCTCTCCTTTATTCCCGACATTGAACCTGTAGACTGTCATTTGTTTCAGTCTTCGCCGGAATTCTTAATGATACAATACTGGCTTTAGCCATTTATTCAGTTTGCACTAAATTATCTGATGTAGTATATATTGGAAATACGCTATTGTGTTGTCTCAGAAAAGAGTCCTAAGAACTAATTGATGTGTTTTAATACACACATAATTTCTAAAGCGACCTTTTAACTTAAAAAGATTTTATATTTTAATAAATGAAAGAAGATAATTCAATACAAGTAAGTCAATACAGTGGTATAAAATGCTTTAGGAAGAGTAGAAAATAAGTTGTTTTAAGTATAGTTGGTTTGGATGCTAATTGACTAAAACCATGAATCAATTCCATTTCGTAGTGTTACAACGAATCATAAGTCGGGTACATATGAAATTTGCATGTTTAAGATCAATTAAAAATATTAGCTCGAAAGTTTTAAATACGTTTATATGATTGAAATAATCATTTACTTTATAATAACTCTATTCATAAAAGAAAGAACTATTATCCAAACTGATATGTTTGATAAATACAATAGTAGAACCAATAAAGAACAAATTAAAATTGGATTATTAGCCTGTTGTTGCAAATCTGGTCTCCACTTTTCCTCTTTCTGCCATTCTATCTGACATCAATGTCATTCTTAGTTTCGAAATGAGCATGCGAGATTTAAGTTTTGAGTAAAAGTGTTTATTGCTTATAATTTATGTTCACTTCACAGAAATTTCACAGAATCAAAAACGTATATTATTTATGTGTGCTGTAAATTTGATTGTAATATCTGTATTTTTAATTGATATACAATAAAATGACAAAGGAATAATTTTTTGATAAAGTATAATAGTGAGATCAAAATAACTTTTTTTCTGCCTTTAAAAATTTTTCGATTTTGTATAAATGAATTAAATCTACGGCTTCATGATAAATAACAAATAATTCAGTTTAATATAAAATTAGTTTGGTGAGAGTCTAAATTTCATGCTTTTTCCACCTGTTTCTTTACGTACAATGTGGAAGTTAAAATATTCCTTTTTTCTTGAATTGGCCTCTATGGACCAAATATACCTATTTCGACTTCTTCAGATATATGAAAAATGTATGATTTAGAATCAGTCCGTTTTTGTGGAAACGATGATGATTTTTGTGACTCAGACAGCGATTAGTCTAAACTATTTTAGAAATCCGAGTAAAACTGATTTTGTCAGATATTTTTGAATCTTCCCAGGAAGTAGGTAGGAATTTTATATTCTAGATAACGGGAAAAAGCATTTGATAGCTCCTGGTATGCTATTTACTTAGTTGCGGAGCATAAAAATATTTATTTCATCTTTTTTCTCAAAAAGATGAACTTCTTTACTGCATAAATATTCCTGATCTCATGATGACTTTAAATATTTTGTATAAATGAGAAGGAAGGTGACTTTTTGTTGATTCTCCAAAAATAAGCCCTAAATGAATGTTATTGAAATAAATGTTTCTATACATGTTGACCATTTAGTTAATAACAAAAAGTCGCGTTGACACAGATCTTACACATGATGCTTGATCAATAGAATATTATATATTTCCGGGGGGGGGGTCTGCAAATGGGACAGTCGTAATTGAATACATCATTATTTAAAGAATAATTAGATAATAAAAGAAAGACTGGAATCTGAAGTGAAAAAAATTCAAATGGGAAAATTCGATTAATCTAAAAAAGGATTTTATTCAATCCTATTTTATAAAATGAAGCTTTATAAAACAATTTGTTTGAGAGTTAAAAAATGTTTGAAATATCTTTATAACCCATTTACGATTTATCTCAAACTAATTTGATGGAAGTGGGTGCTTGATATCAAAAATTGCTGAAGAATGAAAAGTTTGAGCTCAAGATGGAATTTAGCGAGATAAAATATTAGAAATATTTCAAGCAAATAGTAACTACTTTAAAAGTTTAAAAAAAATCCGAAACAATTGAATATAAATGTTAGGCAAATTCAAGATATGCAATTGCAATATGAACTTCAACGTTCATTTTCACCATTCGCATCTGGAGACTTTCTCTGAAGATTTAAGTGTGGCCAATAAGAAGTAAGGTGAAAGATTACTTCATAAAGGAAATGGAAAGACGATTTCTTGGAAGGTGGTGTATTAACAGAATTACCGAGTACTGCACTCAGAATTCATCAGAAGAAATGTAGGGAAAAAGTGTCAGAAAACTTAGAAACTTTGTTATAAGGATTTGTAATTTTTTCATAAATCCATTTATCATTTAAACCATGAAGAAGCTGGATTATAAATGGAAAGTATATATATAAAATACTAAATTAAAAGAGTCAATATTATTTATATTTCTATTTTTAAAGAAATCGTCTGATATGTTTATGAAAGAAATCGGATAATAGCAGTAACGGAAGACTCTTTATTCCGTGAATAATACTAAGCACATGCAGGGACGAAGAGACTAAAGGATATTCATGGAATTTATAACAAAAATAGGATACAACACAGCAATGCAATAACACTCAGAGCAAATTGATTCACCATCAACATTCCAAGGAAAAAAATCCATGTTCTAGCGTGTACTCCCGTTTATATAATCTCCGTGAGAAGATATCGAATTTTTTTAAAAGGATATATGGATCTCATCTTCTGATACAGATATCGCCATAATTATTATAAATTTAGAACGATAGTTTTTGTCATAAAATTTATGCCAAATTGCCATATTTGTGACCAAGCTTGTTGATCTGACAGCATAAAAACTGTATCTCTATTAAATAAAGGTAGGAAAGCAATATTATAGTTTAGTAATAATGTGAAATCATTTAGAAAAAATAATTTCTCTGCAGAAAAAATGAATTCCAATCTTGGACTTAGTAATAAAGATTACATATAAATCAGTTATCAAAACTGAATTTTCAAGAAGTAGTTTTTATAATCCTGTGTAGTAAGTTCGATATTTTGATGAGAAATTTTTATAGCTCGTACTAAAGGATTTATGATATAGACATCAAAATTCAAAATGGTATCGCTGAAAATAATGTACTATGCCTTATTAAACATAATTTAAGATATGGAAACTCTTACTCTAAAAGGCGAAGAAACTTTTCCCGCAATCCCATAATTCCTATTTAATTATTCAAAGAAGTTCCCAGATAAGTCAATTATCGCGTCAATTGTCCCGGTTTGTTGGGATTCATTAACAGATAATCTGATTTCATCCGGGATGCTCATAAACTCCTGAGGGAAGTACTGATTGACTCGGGAAATATGGTCATAACTATACCATTTCCTTTGATCTGTCATTTCAGTTCCTAATTAATTCAGTCTGCGAATAGATTTATAACTGTTAACTCTTGGTAATCAAAATCTGATGAACAGAATTATTTTTGTAACCAACTATTCCTGAAGATTCTATAGAATTTCTGAAACTATATTATATCCTCTGTTTTTTCAGATGCCAAACTTCACAAATGAAAAGCAGTATTCTAATAAAGAAAAACATAGTAAAACTATTAATAAACCTTTGAAATCCTAGTAAAAACTGCCGTTTTGTTTCAAAATATATCCTTCTATATCTTGCATAGTTTTGGTTTAAAAATATGCCAAATAAAGGGTGTCCCAAATTTAACGTAAGATTTGTACTTGCCACCATTTGTGAAGTAAAGTGCTGGCAACCCTATTAAAATGTTTGACAGTTTAGGTTTAAGGTGTGTAATATGATAGAACAACGTGTTAGCGCAAGATTTGAATTAAATGAAAAAAACATAATTTTTTTAATTGTTATATTTTTATTGAACCGTAAAGTACACGGAATAGGGATATGTATGGAATACCATATAGATCAAATGCCGTCTACGGCTTTGCTAGCACATACGCATTCCTTTGTTGAAATTTCCCATGACCATTTTGCATAAATGTGTCTGAATTTCGTTGATGAAGCGCTGAATTTCCCCCTTCAATGCACGCGTGCTTGTGGGAATTTTGGCATAGACTTTTGACTTAAAGTAACGGCATAAAAAAATCCAATTGTGTTGAATGACATGGTGCTGGGGGGGGAGGGTAATTCACAAATTTTTGAACTGTGGCTCCCAGACTTTCATTATGTTTGAAATATAGTTAAACATTGAAAACGCGTTGTTCTATTGTGTAATGCTCCCTTTTTATAAACCCTAAACTATCAGCTGTCAAATGGGTTTTTAAAGGTTTCCACCACTTTACTGAACGAATCGTAGCAAATTCAAACCTTGCGTTCATTTTGGGACACCCTGTATAAGAAATTTACCTCTGGGGCCCCTTTTAAAATCAAGAACGATTGACGCAGCGTAGCCAAAAATGGGTCTTGCTCCCGGAAATACAACATAGCCAACAAATTTAAGAACATAACGAAATATCAGTTTGTCTGTTTCTGCTATGATTTATAGATATATTTAGGAGACCACCTTGATTTCAAAATTTTCGATGCTTACAATTTAATCATATTCCGTTGTATATCAATTTTTAGAAATCATACATGGCATATTCAGACTGAAAAACGGTTTCATAAATAAAACGAGTAGGTGCTGACATAAATAAGTTTATTGGTGTAACTGAGAGCATCTCAAATATCAACTTTATTCTCGGTTTGGAAAAAATCGGAGATAATACATTTAATAACGCACGCATAAATATATGCCTATGCTATATAAGGCGTTCTCTGGATGTCAAATTTATTGAAGAATAGGCAAGAAAGTTTAAGTTAGTCAACAATACTAATAAATTTTGCGTCCGGAGTATATTAAATCCGGGATAGCGTAAAGGAAACATGCATAATATATCGCATAATAATGAAGGTATTATTTGGGTATTAAGAGACGAAATTATCAACGGATAAACAGTTTCATAAATAAAACGAGTAGATGTTAACATAAAACATTTATTGAAATAACTGGGAGAATCTCAAATATCAACTTTATTCTCGGGTTGAAAAGAAAGGCTCAATAAGCTGAAATAAACATTCAGAATTATTCTTTATACTCGATTATTAATGGCATATCGAAAAAAGAGTGATTATATTTAATATTTTAAAATAGCAGCTTTTCTTTCGAACGTTTAAGTTACATAAAACATTGCTACTTTACAACAACACATGGATAAATCAGCCCAAAAGAAAAAAAATAATAAAAGTGAATAACAATACATTCACTATATAATATTTATATACTCACGATATAATTTGGTTGGTTATCTTTTCCTATTTCAAAATTTTAAGTATTAATTAAAAATACTTTAATGGCATTGCTTAGTGTAATTACCTGTCGATTTTGTCTAATCTCCCTCAGCGCCAGCTGTGTGTATGTGATTCTATAATGCTACGAATTAAATCTTAATAATCCATTTGTAACTTTTAGATTACCTAAATTCATATTAACTAATGATAAACTAAATTCCAGATGATTTCTATTTTTATTCCTGAATATTTCTCTATTTTACTTCAATTTAATCAAAACAGAAGAAGCAGTTTACCAGCTTTTGAATATTATAAATGAAATAATACAAATTCGGAAGAATTTTCTGTTAAGAAACATTTTAAAGTTTTTCTTTATTTATTGTAGAAATTGTTAGTTTGATAAATTATTATGCTGGATATTGACCTTTGTTTCCAACAGTATGGATATCTGTTTGCAAACAAAGGAGTCGGGTTTAACTCACAAATTTATCCTCATGTTGTGATTCCTAATTATCTAATTCCGTCCATTTCGTTTTATGATACATCCTCGATTTCTCAAAGCACTGTCAGCCATTTGCAGAGAACTAAGATTTGAATAAATAACATTGCAGTGATATGACTGAAATGTGTGTGTCTACTCTGAGGCATAACATTGTCTCTAATGTAAACAGATTATTCACTTTGTGCTGTATATACCCCAGGAGTCCTGATTATTAGAAGTAATAAGTCATTTGCAAATGGAAGCGGTAATGGGCAGCATACCGTTCGGAGTATTCAAGACTTCTCGAAAACAGGGGCTTTCCGAAAATTTAACATCCGTTGGTTGTATCTGGGGTGTCAAGGGCATAATACTGTTAAAACTTATAATCATTTTTTTAGAGGAAATGCAACATTGTATTAAAATTTGTAAAATATTTAAGAACACTCACTAGGTATGACATTGAAACTTTTTGTATAGGCTACCGTTCATAAGATTTATGAATAGTAGCTTCGGTTGAGTAGAGAATCAACTATTGAACATATAAATCAATAATGAAAAATGTTTTTGAAAATAATGTTAAAATAAGAGTTTTAAAAAGCTATTTATAAAGCGCTGAGGCACGAGGCATAGAAATCACTTTTGTTACTTATTGTTGAAAGGTAACTATCAAATATGGACAAACCATTGTATGAATTACAGATTGCTTCATTGCATCCTTTTATAGCTGCTTTGTATTCGACTATTCGTTTAGGTAATGAATATGGGTGCGAAATATTATTAGAAATGTCCTGGAAAGTGTTTACCGTGACACCAAAATCAGAGGAAAAATTATAAATGAATTATATGATAGAACTAAAGAAAACTTAATCGAACATGAAGGTAGGCTTAACTATTGAGAAATAGAATTGCTCCGACATAACTTTGGATATTGATATTCATAAGAAAATCCAAAAGAATTATCTTACACCTAGTCTTGCCCCGTATACCTATCATTTCTTCTTAATTGTGAATTATTTAAAGTTCAATAAAATAACGTACAAAGTAAAACTATCCTTCACTTGATAACAGAATATGCTGCAATTAAATTTTTCTTATCATTGTGAAGTCAAATTTTTAAATATATTTCAGGAAGCCTGGATATAAAAAAAATCTCCTGAAGATTGGTCCATTTGTTTCATGCCTCGTCTGTGATTCACTTCCACTTAATCCACAAAGGTGAGTTAATATTGGTTTATACATTCAGTTTATTTGTTAAAATGTTCCGGCTAGTTTAGGAGGGGAGATTTCAAAAATAATAATGTTTATACGATTTTTTTTTATTGCGATGATTGATATTGATTACGATGTTTTCTTTATATTGAAAGTGGAATTTAAGTATATATACAACTTGAGAAGTAAAAGTCTATTTTGTTGTAAATTTTAGCATTTATTTTCAAAAACTAGGATTATTCTAAAAAAAATACTGTAATAATTTTTCATTTTTATTTGTAACAACATATGCGTAACATATCTTAGAATATAATTTAATGTTATATATGAATTATATTCGAAATCAGTATTTTTGTGTGTAATGCATGAAATTATCTGTGAACGTTTGGCATTTTTTTTCATCACTATTTATATTAAACAATCATAAATGCACTTCTAGAGTATGCAGCATCAAATACAGTGTTCATTACATTCTTCGTAGCATAAAGAGCACTAGTTTTAAATTTCATTAAAATATCTAGGTTATTTTTTGACATATGAAGGTACAGTTCAGCAAAATTATGAAAAATATCCCCATTCTTCAAAAAATGCATTTAAAGTTTATAAATATCTACATACCAATAGTTTGCTATAACTTGGCTTCTTTATTGACTTAAAGACCAAATAAAGATATCGCTGGGAACAGAAAAGTACTTATTTTTTGGAAATGCAAAAAAATGAAAATGCGAATTTTCATCCAAATTGATGTTTTTAATCTATTTATATTTCTTAAGTAAATTTAGTATTCTTCTAATTATTTGAACAAATACCCCCTCATATTTAATATGCAAGTAATTTCTTATAGGATTCATTAAAGAAAGATAACCTATATCCTAATTTTAGATTGATAAGTTAATATATGATAATTCAATTTCTTGTCAAAAGCCCTGTTTGCTGTTATGTTTAATCGATCCTGTATCTATCGTGTCGTGAATGATTGCTGTTGAAGGTGATTTAATCCTACAGAAATTTTAGTAGGCTTATGATGAACACATACACCAATTTGTATCAAAACAGCTCAACATTATGTAACTATTCTGAAATAAACAAAACATTTACATGCTTATTCACTAACAATTTTAAAGAGAGAAGATTTATCTCCAAAATTTTAGTCCCCCTCTCCAATCGAATAAAAATTGTGATTTTTAAACAAGGTATAAGTGCTCAGTATTTTGCTTTCAGTGGCTTGTAGATGAGTGGTTTGTGCTTCGTAGTATAGTAATGAAAATAGAGTAAGAATTTTTGAAAGCTAATTTTTTTCCTCAATCGGTATGAACCAAATTTTGACACAGAATTAGAATTTCTGTAACTGGATCATATACCAAATTTCACTTCTCCATATCCTTCCGCTTTTGAGTTATCACACTTGCATGAGTAGGTAGACAGACAGACGGTCATCTCCTTGACTTATTTGATTCAAAATTTGATGAATCTATTATTGTATAATTGATTACCTATACTATAATACTTCTGACTACCTATACTATAATACTTCTAACTATCTATATTATAATTGCTAAAATTGTTTACTTATTTTTATCTATTTAGCTGTTTACGTTTCGTGGTTCATTCACAAACACAAAGTTCCTGAGCATGGACTTCGTTCAAAATTTGATAGAAATTTACAAATTTAAAATTTAACATTTGGCCAATTTAATCCATCTGTGGTATAGCACTCTTGAGTTATTTTATTCATTGACACAAAGACATCATACCAAAAATGATTTTCCGAATACAGAAAATACTGAAACGTGTAGATTCATCAAAATTTCGAGTTTAAATTTTTTTAAACATTGAGGTGCTTTTCTTTTTACATTTATTTCAAATAAATTAAAAGGGGCTACTATGAATAAGAGAAATATTACCCTTTTGCTAGTACCATGTTTTTATTTTTCTTCTTGAAACAAAAATTATAGCCGCCCATTTAGTATTTACAGCTAATTAAACAGAACTAACGCACTCTGTCCAAAGAGGAGAAACTTAGTTTTTATTTTCTTGAAAATGAAAACTATCGAGATTTTGTAGCTATATATATATATATATTTTATATTTTATTTTACTTTGTTTTTGTTTCAGGAATAATATTCCACTGATTTGTTTTGAAACCTATTATTTCTTAACAATTATTTTTAAACGACTTACAATTGGGTATTTCTTACAACTATTATCTTTAAATCAGTAAATATATGCAACATGCTTTGATATTAACTTTTGTGTTAGATAATTCTTTTTAAAAGAAACCTTGTGATACTTCAGAATTTGGAATTTTCGTATCCATTAAATCCCAACGTGATATTCAATAAAACCATCGTAGCATCCCCTCGAATTAAACAAGGCAGAATAATTTGTTCTAAATTTTATTTTGCATTATTTCAAATTCTCTGATGTACTAGAATCGAGATATCCATTTAAAAATGTATAAATCAACAGAAAAAAATTTCGATGCCCTTTAAACATAATTTCTCTATTCCTATATTTGCTTGTTTAATTTTTCAGGAACATACATACAAGTTTAGGAAATGGGTAATTTTCAAAAATTCAATTGAATGAATAGTTATATTTGATTTGCAGTTAATAAATATTAATATTCACTCATTAAATAAACTGTCAATACTCATATCATAAGTTAATTGTTCTTAAATGTACAAAGTTATCACACAGTTTCTCTTTTTATAGAAAATTAACAAATGTCTCAAGAAATTCCACTGGTCAGGTTTTAATTTATATTACATTCAAAATCCAAAGTAGGTTCCAAAATGAATGATACAATAAAATAATTCTTTATTAAACAGAAGTATCGGAATTTTTTTCGTAATTGATAGGATTTACATTGTACATAATTAATAAAAGGAAATCAATGTTTTATCCTTTCATATTCCAAATGATGTAAAGGGACATATTTTTTTTCTATTGTAGAGAAAGTAAAGGTATCCAACATGCCGGAACGAGCTGTTGTTCTTTTTATAGACCAATAAAAACTTCTTGGACAATTTGCTTTCATCCAGAAAACTTTTTTCGATCAATCTCTTAATAACTCCCAAATCCTGGGGCGATCCCCCCTCCCCCTCCCCTAGTCTTCGTAATTATTTGCTTACTTGTTTCTGCACAATAAACAAGAAATAAGCAAGCAATATAAGCCAATAAGCAAAACAAAAAGCAAGCAAAATAAATCAATAATTAGTACAATAAGTACTAGGTATAAGTACGCAGGGTGCTCAGAAACTCTTCTTGATCATAAAAATATATTGTGAAAAACTGTTATAATTTGCCATATGATTGCTTCTATATATTTAAAGGCCGTTATTAGGCTTTTAATAGTATCCCTTTCGTCAGTAAATTTCCGTGTAACTATACTTGCTAGATCGAAAAAGGCCGCAAATGTGTTCTAACATTTTGCCTGCGTCCATTCATTTGGTTCTAACACAGCATCTGCTTATCCTAACTTTGTATCAATATCTTTAAATGATGCACCAATACACTCTCTCCTTTATATAGCCCCAAAATTGACATTGAACAGCAATGGCCAATTTGATTTCATGGATCTAAAAGGCCCATTGACTTTTTCTTCGTTAACGCCCTTTTGATTATAGATGAATGCAAAATCCTTATTTCTATGTATAGTTTCCTTTGTAAAATTATTATTGTTCTTATCCAATCGATAGCAAATGAGTTGCGCTATCTATTGGATAAGAAAACGACTATTCCATAGTTAAAATTTTGCGGTATTATATTCATTAACACTTTTGCACCAATATTTTTTAATCAGGATGGACATTTTTATGACCACCCTATATAACAACTGATCATCATTGCCAGTAAATGAAAATCGGCTACTAATTATCAGACTTATTTTTTTAATTTCATAGTAACATGTAAATAACTTGCCTTTCCAAATTGTTTCAAATTGTAATTTGCAATAATCCTTCTTTATAAATTGTGCATCAAAAACTAATAAACATTGAATATATTTGTCACCATTCTTGTTGGTGAAAAACGGATCAATAAGTTTATTATCTTTATAGAGGATAAACTAAACGCCGAGAAGTTTTCGGACTCTGGGGTATGAAGAAAATAATTGTTTTCGATTCTTGAAATTTGGACGCATTTTTAAACTAAAATAGATTGTCATCAACAGTGAAGCATGTTACATTTACAAGTATTCGCATATATTATAAGGTCATAAAGTATAAATAAGAGTAAACAGCGAAATTTCTTCGCATTTTTTGGTTAAAATAAATTGAAAAAAAATACCCTTTGAAACAAAGCCAACGACTCCAAAAGCTTTCTGAATTTGGAAATTTCGCTGAAGCTTTTGGAAATTTTATTCTTTCCAATCTTTAAAAACTGGGGTTCAACAGATTATTAATAATATTTTAAACTGTCTGACATTATGAAACATCGAAACAACTGCAATCTGCATTGCTCATTCTGGAGTTCAAAAAATAAAGTTCAAATTGAAAAATTGTTGCAATAAATTTGAATAAAAATGAAATGGATTTTAATTTGAATAGATTAATTTAATTTTTCGTAGATTTTATTAATTTAGAATTTGAAACAACATTTAAAGATTTCAAATCGAAATAAAATTTAAAATATATTGTTTTTTATATCCACATAATTTCCTAAATAATGGGCATAGAAAAAATATTCAAGTGACTTATAAAAAAACTAGAACTTAAGAATATGGAATTAAAAAAAATATTTGATATTTTTTCCAAAAGAAAATTAGTATTTCCAATGTAATAACCTACATTAAATATATTAGTTTAAAATGATATGGCTCTTTGTTATTACTTAAATGTTAACTTTCCCAGTATTATTGTTTGTCAGAACTGTGGTTGTCTAAAATACAGAATTTTCAATATAGTATTTCAATTTTGATAGAAAAAGACTAATTTAAAATGAAACAAAATCTCAGTTTGGAATCGGATTTAATTCCAATATTTAGCATTTTTAAATACTCAATCCACATGAATTTCAGAAAAATACGAAATACCAAAATGTCTATAGCAATCAAAATAAACATAATAAGTATCATTTCTCCTTCGCAGATGATGAATTCAAATATAAAGAAGATATCTTTCTTTTACAGATGTAACTTATTAAGCTGATATAAAATCTCAGTTTGGAATCAGGTTTAATTCTTTTCTAATATTTAGCATTTTTAAACATGCGATCCGTAGGAATTTCAAGAAACTCCGAAGTACCAAAATGCCTATAGCAATCAAAACCAGCTTTACGCATCATTTTCCCTTCGCAAATAACGTTTAACAAATATGAAGTAGATCACATTCCTTCACCGCTATCTGAGTGGCATAAAATTTTATTGTTTCCGCAGCAGTGTTACTCTTGAGAATAAATAAAATTTCTAATGATTTGATGTGCCGGCTTCCGCGTTCGACTCTGTTTTGCTGCTGCTATTTTTAACCCTTAAATAATATGAATGTGTTTTATTTAAAGCACCGCGTTCGTGCAGTGGGAACATAATTTCTAATTGTCCTTCATCCACAGCCACGTATGGTGTCTGGAATAAGCACCGGGAATCGTAAAATTGAAATAATAAAGTTTAATTTTACGACTTTTCATGTTGCGCAGTAAGCGTGCGATTGTCTGGAAGAAAAATTATGCTCAGTTTTTTTAAAAGGTTCTTTTGCCTTTATTTTAATTTGGGTGGGATTAAAGAAGTTGCATTGATTCTGTTTTTGATTTGAAGAAAGTTGAGAGAAGTGTATACGTTAGACATGGAGGAATGATTAAATTCGGAAAGATTTTGATTGTTAAAAAAAAAAAATCTTAGATTGAAGGTTAGTTTATTAAAAC
The DNA here is from genome assembly GCF_947563725.1 of Argiope bruennichi. NCBI lineage: Eukaryota > Metazoa > Arthropoda > Arachnida > Araneae > Araneidae > Argiope > Argiope bruennichi. The sequence goes on along the minus strand of NC_079156.1, from coordinate 22,397,088 downwards.
ATCTTGTTGTTAGTTGCTTTTGAACAAAAGTCGACAGTTCGATTTTTTTTGTTTTGTTTTTGCGTTTTTTATATTAAGTACATAAAGAGAAAAGGTTTTAATCATCCGATTATCGTTCTCAGAATTTTATACATTTCTGAATTTTTCATTATTATTTTTCCTCCGAAGAGCTCTTCTACTGAGTCCCAAAATATTTTTAGAATTTAGCATTCTATGCCAGTATTTCAAATACATTATGAACAAGACAGCTGAAATATAACATATTCTTGAAACTAGAAGTTTATGTTTGTATGAAATTCGATTTAAAATGTGTACCGAATAAAGGTTTAAATGTAGATAATTAAAAATACATACCTGAATTTTTTTACTGATTTTTAAAGGCAAGCAAAATTCCACCATATTTTTAATCTTATTTTGCGTTTATATTTTCATGTATTTTAGAATAGTAAAAAATTCTATTTCGAAATTTTTACTTTTGATGTGTTAGTATTTTTAATTTTTGAACAGTTATGCATTCCTGATAACAAAGCAATGCATTAAAAGTTTCATACTGTTACTAGCAGTTAATGGATTAAAATAATTGTGAAATTTTATTCCATATAAAAATATTCCATCAAGTGGAGAATTTTGCTGAAAGAAATTTGAATTATGAAAAGTTAAAAAAAAAAAAAAAAAAAAAAATTAAAGGAAAAAAATATACACAAAGTTTATACATCTCGCTTTCTTTAGTATACTTAACCCTTTCTAGGGCCGTGGGAAGTATGCTTCCTACCAAATTTATCAATCTTTGTAGGAATTTGTGTAGGTTGGCATCAGTTATGACAAATTTTTTTAGAAAGACAGAAACTTAGATGCTTCAGTTCTTTATCTCACACAAAATGTCTTGATTTGTTACTTAATTATTAATTAACCGAATTAATCAAATTAAAATTATCTAATAAACTAAATGAATCCCTTTTCTTATTTTAATTTCAAGCCTAAAAATATTTTAACATAATGTGACTAGAAAAAAAAATGGCCCTTTAAAGGGTTAAAAGAAAGCTACGATTTTTGTTTTACGCTAGTTGCCTTTGGCGGTCAACTGCTCACCTGGATTAATGCTAGCTAAATTTTTCAATTCAATATTTTAAGTAACTTTATCTCTTAATAGTTCTTCTGGGAAATATTTTAAGCTTCGAATTTTAATATATAACTCTTACTATTACAGAACCCTTAAGCCGTTCTGCTCATTCTTTTAAATATCTCTTTAAGTTTTGGGTAGCTCGCATAAAATGTGAACTTTAAATTGAAGCAAAACAGATTAAATTTAAATTAAAACAAACATATTTTTTACCTAAATTAACATGTTTTTTACAAAATGCGAGCACTCAAAACATTCCTTCAACATTAATGCTACAAACTTTTTTTAAAAAATTGAGAATTACTCTATTTTTTTTATTTTTTTTTTGTGAGAATTACTCTATAAAAGTTTCTCTGATTTATCATAAAATTCATTTTTTATTTTTAGCTTTCAAAAATATTAAAATGATATATATACTGATATTTTGTAATAAATTAATTTATTATTTATATGATGAAATTTCAATTTTATACAGTGCTTTTATCAAAAGAAAAGTCCACTGAAACATTCTGGTAACTTCCAGATTTAAATGTAATATATATATATATACTAGCTGACCTGGTGAACTTCGTACCGCCTAACAACTAATGAACAGTTTTAGTTACACCATTTATAACTCAAGAACGGCTGTTCCGATTTTAATGATATTTGACTTGTTATAATAATATAAGGAAAAAAAAATCAATAAAGCTACAAAAATAAGTATTACAATGGCTTGTCAGAAAGACATTTTCTTCAATCTATATATATATATATTCGAGTTTATTCTCTTGGGTTAAGCACCTTCTGATATATATTTTTTGTTTTGTTATCAGGCGCAAGAACAAATAAAGTGGATTGTTTACCAACACGTGAACATGCCACATATGACCATGATAAAAACATGGGTTTTCTAGATTCAGACCACAAACACTCAACGATTGGCCCTATGATTTGTTAATACGAATTGGAACGAATTCAAAACGAATTGGAAATTGAATTCGTTTAAACTCAAAGGACATATCGCTTGGGATCATGGGAATCTTCGGAATGGACCTTCCTCATCTTTGAATTTTCCTTTCAATATAGTCACGTGAATCACATGGATCATCAATTTCTTTATCGCCAAATACGTTCCGTTGCATAGTTTTGGTTGGTTTAGGTTTCGAAGCATCATGACCACCGAGCCAACCTTCAACTGTAAATTGTGTGGTGGTAAGCCAGGCACATCCAAGGAGCTTAAAAATTCAGATGGATAGTTGGTGACTTCGTTTGTTACACAGTCAATAGATTTGAATGAATGCAGAGTATCAACTATTTGATTCTGAATTACGAAGTTTAAGTCATCCGCATCTATGTTCTTAGTTGCCAAAATAGCTCGCTCACTAAACCATTTGTGATTTTTGTGGTTATCAATGATGTTCGGGAACATTTTATTGATGAGCTCATCTTTCGATGAAACGAAATCGCAAAAAGTCCGAGGAAATGAAATCAATCCGCTCGATTCGTCGACAGGAACACGGCCATTACCGATAGTCAACAATTGCTTGGAGAAATCTTCAGCAGATGGATAGTTCAGCAATGCAACTCTCGTGTTTGTTGTTAGTTGAAGTTTCTTCACATAGTGCCACAAATTTGATAATTTATGTCAAGCGTTTATTTCATCGGCAGCAGTTGATCTTGGAACGACTGGCAGTGTTTGGTGGAAATCGGCCGACAGTGAAATAATTGCGCCTCCAAATCATCTCGAGTCATTGCGCAGATCTTTCAGTGCCCTGTCAAGTGCTTCCAATGCGCGTTTGCGCGCCATCATGCATTCGTCCCATGTAATGATTTTAGATGCTACTAAAATGTGGGCCATTCCGGACTGTTTCGAAATGTTACATGTCGCTTGTTAAGAATGATGTAGATGTAAAGCAACTTTAACGCTGAATGAGACGTACGGCATCCTTCTAACAATGTGGCCGCTATGCCAGAAGAAGCAACTGCTATCGCAATGTCCGATCTCGCATGAACAGTGGCCTAAAGCAATGATATGAGGAATGTTTTCCCAGTTCCACCAGGGGAATCTAGGGAAAATAAGCCACCATTTCCATCATCAGTTGCCTTCATTAATGTATCATACACGTCCTTCTGTTGGGGGTTCAGCAGGGGTACATTCGTTTGAACTGATCGGTCTAATTCATGTCGATCATATTCACGTTCATATTCCAATTCTCGATTAAACGCGTCGTTCATTCCACGATCTGACGCTGGCATTCCTAACTTCACTAATAAATTGCCTTATATGAAGTAACGCATGTCTTCAATCAATAGCAAAGCCTGGTTATGCATCTCCTCATTTACCTCAATATCGAGATTTCTTGAACTTACCCGAATTCGATGTTTTCTAACATGTTATCCTGGTATTTGTTCTACAGGTCACGTGAATTGGATGGGAAGCATGTCGAAAGGATGATAGCAAATAATGTGCGTATCTGACTTGGAGATGCAGACATAGTTGCTTCAGCCATTGTCGTGTCCCAATGATTATCGTTTTCAAGCAAATTGAGCTCTTGACACGCAGCACGAAATGTTGGGCACACTATACCATTAACAATTCGTAGTGATTCGAATTATCTTGGCCCTAGAACATTCACCAGTAACAACCGCAAATAGAAGCATTCATAATTCTTCGGATGAACCGTATAAATACGGCCAAGATCATCAGTAGAACGCACATCCGGATGACCAGGAACCGCGTCGCCTTGTTTCCGACATTGAAATTTCTTCAATGAAGCGTTCCAAGTGTAATAACGTGGCAACTCTGAATAAAGCAACGCTCGGACAAAATGTTTGGCAAGTTGGAAAAAAAACTCGTCTATGTTGTCGCTGGAGGGGCTTCAGCTGGTTCAGCAACATTCGACGCAGTGAAATAAACTCTTTGCCCATTCTCCAGATGCACCGCCAAATGTACAACAGTGGGATGACGTTCGTGAATAGGGAATGAGAATATACGCCAAATCGCCTCATTGCAGTTCTCATATCTACCAACTTGATAGCTGGTAACTTCATCGTTGATATCGATGGTTTGGATGCCAAAAAGAACAAGATTAATTTTTTTCCGTGAATTTTTACGATATTTTAATGGTTAATTTGCTATTCGGGGCTGAGAAGAATTAAAAAAACAAACAAATATCATTAAAATCGGCGCAGCCTTTCTTGAGTTATAAATGGTGCAACTAGCACGATTTACGACTTTATTTTTTATATATAGATATACAATACTTTTATTTTCTGTAACAAAAATCTTTGAGGTCTTAAATCTTAAAATAATTTAAGAATATCGGCATATTGATAATATAATTATAATTAAGTTTTAATTTATAATTTTAGAATATCGGCCTTGGAAATCTTTAATATTGTTATTCATTCCTTTAGACCCGACTTTTACATGATTTAATTTTTAAATCCCAAAGTATTCAATGGGTATTACCACCACTCATTAATTTCTTTGCTGTCCAAATTAAAAGACCATAAATATATAAAAAATATTATCGAATATTTTTTTAAAACTTGTATATATTTCCTATATAAAGGTATTAAAATAATTACGCATGACTGATAAGAAAGAATTGATGCTCACATAATGCCCGTTAAAATTAAATTTATTTGAATTGCAGTTAACTGAAAAATGGTTTGAATAATTTCACCAGAATAATAATTTTAAATAACTGCAAATAATTTAAAGAATTTTATTTTCTACTTATTTATTAGAAAATTGGCTATAAAAATGAAATTCAATTTGTATAAGTTTAAGTTTGAAATTTAAATGTAATCTATCTCTTCATTGTTTTAGTATTATCATAGAGAATCAATATTTTTCTTTAGATATAACTTATTATACTTATGATTTTGATATACTTTACTATTTCCTAATTATCCTTTACGGTAATTTTCGAATTATGAAAAAATGGCAAGACACAGAGCATATTAGGTTGTATTGAAAAATAATCCTGATTTCGTTATAGTTGGATTTTCCGGATAATTAATTCTATTTTTTTCTCCCATATTTCTGGGTTCCTGAAATGTAAATTCAATTATTGTTCTAATTACAGCTGCATCCGTGACACTAATTACATTTGAGATCTGTTATGATTAAAAAAAAGAATATTGATATCCTAGACGTTGAGTCTGCATCACTAATATTTAATAAATAAAAAAGGTTTCTATTCTGGCATTTTTTTTTTAATATCTTGTTACTTAAAATTTCAGGCACTTATTAAATAATTTGTTTATATACGCTGCGTATTATAGGATTAAGATCTTCCAATATATATTGTTTTTAACTTAAAAATTACCATTCCATAAAATGCATATTATACAAAAACTTTTTATCGTTCTGAAATAATTTTAATTAAAAGTAGAATATTATTTGAATCGGTCGGTTTTTAAAAAGCGTTTTAAAGCTAATTTGCTCCATAACTTATGGGTATTTGTTATATTAGTTATACAAATTTTGCTCATAAATATTGAAGAAAGACTTAAAAAAACATTTTGAGAAAATTATATAGTAATTTTTCATTAATAAAAGAGATAAAAATAAACCATATCAGTAGCTATTCTTGATACAAATTGCTAATCGTCTGTTTTTAAAGTTTTCTGTTAGAATTTCACTAATGTGTTCTGGCAATAACTCTTCATATGTATTGTTGTTCTATGAATATATATATATATATATATATATAAATTTTCATTTGTCCATGAAAGCTTTAATTTCCTTGTCTGAATTTTAGCGACCGACTTATGTTTGCTTTTAGACACCGGTCGAAACAAATAAAAGAGCGTCAATAAATATGTATTAAAGTGAAAACGAATTTTAAAAAAAATGTAGTTGATTAGCTTAAATTCTTAACTTTTCTTATCAAAGCAATGGCAATATACCTCTTTCTTTCAATTTGCTTTATTTTTAATTAAATAGCTAATTATTTTTAAAAAAATAATACATTTGAAGGAAAATAGTGCAGAATAAATACCGGTATCGTTGAAAGTGTAATTTTTTTTTAAAGTGTATAAAAATAATTGTTTGAATTTTGTGCTTTGAAATGTTGAGATTATTTTTCTTATAAATCATAAGTGTATAGAATTTGTTTCAATTCGTAGGCGATATGACCCCGACGGCCTGTATTTATATTCAGACTTTGGCGGCTAGTTATTTTGCAGGGAATATAGCCTGTGTTTAATTTAAACTAAAACCTTTATGCATAATTTGAAAATTTCCTTAAAAAAAGACGTTCAGGTAATAAATTGTAATACATTTGAACGCTACATAATTTTAATAGCATCATTCCTGTTCCATTTGTTGTGTACATGAAAGTTTTTGAACATTGTTTCTTCCAGTGATATGGTTACAAATTTTTGATTTGCATGTAAAATTAACAGATAATAAAGATACTTTCTTTTTTCAACTTCCAATAATCGGCGATAGTAAAATTGCGAATAAATGTTTCATAAAACAATAAAAATGGTTTTGAATTTCTTTGTCAAAAGGGCATCTACGTTGAAACTTAAGGAAAAAAATATTTTATCAAAAAATTGCTAAAATTCAGAAAAGGAAATCGCACGACTAAATTTTTTTCAATAAAATGGTAGTTTTTTAAAGTTTTGAAACATTGTCCATTTCATCACTGTATAGTAGTATTTTCGGGAAAAATTTCTTAGAAATACTAAAATCTTACTTGGTTTTCATTTAATTACAGTTCTAATCAAAAGCGAAAACATTCCATATTTTGATTCTCTAGATCAGGCGCTCTATGCCTGTTGTATAGAACGCCAAAACTGTCTCTCTCACTGGGCCGCGGTGGCCTGGTGGTAAGGTATCGGCTCGTGAGCCGTAGGGCTTGAGGTTCGAGACCCGATTCCACCGAAGAACCGTAGTGTAAGGGGGTCTGTTGCACGTTAAATCCGTTGCGTCCTCCCGTCCCGCTCGTGTGGTGTGGAGGTGGGGGTGTCAACTCGGGTGTCGTCCTCTTCATCTGACCACGGTTCAAAATGACAAGGTCCATTCCAAAATGGCCATAGTGTTGCTTTAAAAAGGACCGCTAATATATCTGAACTAAACTCTCTCGCTCGCACACACACCCACATTCTCGATAATTTTTAGTAGACACCGGAAGGCTTATCGTAACTTTATGTGTGTTGTGAAAATTTCCTTACTCGAGGCACATCTCCATCTTCAACACCTGTTAGTACACATATTTAATGCTGAAATCTGACCTCCCTCAAGTTATTGCGGGAAAGTTTGTAAAGCAATTTAGCGGGCAGATTCAAATTTATTGGATTCATAACAAAAGAGACTTTGCTTATGTTCTTAAGACATTAATCGATCACTAAAATAATCTAAGCGAATAGCCATTACTTATATTAAATCGTTTTTCTGATAAAATCGAAATTTCATATGTTAGTAAGTATCTATCCTAGATGTTAATCAGTTCCCTGTTTTTTAAAGGAACAATATTTTTTAATAATTGTTTTAAAAACTGTTAAAAACAAAAAAGAAAATGATTTGTGTATCGTTGATATTTTGTCTGGAAAAAGTGTTAGTAGGTAGTGATTAATGATATTTTATAAAATTTAAATTACCATTTTTGCTCTACAGATGAAATTGTGTAACTTGTTCACTATAAAATATATGAATTAAATAAATTGACGAATACTCTTTTCAGCGTAAAAACGAACGATTTCTCTTCTTAAAATATTTTGTTTTATGTAGCTTATTCTTTCATTTATAATTGATTCTCTATCTTTACTACTAATGCGCGCGAGCGTGTGTTTGTGTTGGCGTTCTGCAGACCAGACCATTTGACCTACGTTTTTGAAATTTGGCGCATCTATACGCTGGATGGCAGAAGTGTGCACCACGCAATATTTGTTTCAAAGTTTAATTAGAATTTTAATTAAACTTTAAGCTCAATTTTGGCATTTTTCCGCATAACTTCAGAAAATACTACGGCATGAAAATGGAACTTACACCTTTTTGAAATTTAGAAATTTGACTTTTTAATGAAAATAGTTTAATAACTGTTTAAATATTTTCATTAATTTTGGTAATTTAAAGAATAAATGTCTATGGTTTAATCATAGATTGCACTGCTGCTCTAAAATTCAAGCCTTTCCATTATTTCATCAAACGTATAATAGCTTGATTTTCTTCCATTTTTGAAAATTAAGAAAGGACGAACCTGTTTAATATGTCTGTAGTTGACATGAGGAATATGAAAGTGATGAACCGGATTATTATATTTTGATGTCATTAGACATAACTTTATTAGGATGATTCATATATTCAATGGATTGGAGAGGAATTGTCCTATTTAAACAATCATGGCTTTAATTTTTATCAACGTTTGATGTTTAAACATATTTTTTTGGGGATGAACGTGAAAATTATATCTAAGAAATTTAATTGAAAGTAAACACAGATAAAAATTCCTGACAAAAAAAAGCTGCAATCCAAAAATGATTACTTATAAAAATTGTAGAATTTTGGCATTTATTTCTTTGTGGCGACGCCGATAGAAGAGAAAATTTCATTAAATTTATCAATTAACTCATAATTAAACTCTGAAATTGCTAATTAAATTAGCGTTGTCATCCAGAACACATAAATTCATACAAAATACAAAATTCATTCAAATACAAAATTCAAAACTTTACTACATAAGATGTAGGCGAATGCAAAATTCTATCTTTGCAGATATGAAGCAGGCCAAGTTAAATAAGAATTTATATTCTTGAAAATAAATTTGGGTTTTGCACTATAGTGAGTATTTTGTGTTATTCAATCAATCTGTTAGTAATCAATATTTGTAATTTTCGCTGTTACGAAATGCATATTTGAAGCTTGAAAATATTTTCATTTAGGGACATACATTTTTATCTTTGGATCGCTTTAAATGCTCGATAAACACAATGTGATGAAAAGTAACCCTTTCATTTAAATGTGTATCAATTACTAACATTGTAACTGGAGATCGATTAGGTAGTTAACGTGACATTAAAGGCTTCCATTATTGCAGAGCAATTAGGGAAGAGAATAACTAAATAGGTTGAACATTAGGTTAAATAGTGTTGGATTTTTAACTGCCCATTTATAGAACATTTACAAGTCTTGATGGGTTTTTGAAGTAAATTAAGCGTTAAAATGTTAAAAAGGGCAAATTATGGAGCATAAAACTGTTCTTCCGCCATTCCTCAATTGGGGCTGCCACGGTAAATGCTGGTAGAAATAGACCGATCAAAAGTGTTGCACAGTATGTGTTGGACATCTGTCATAATGATAGTGCCACATTAGTGAATTTGTGCTTAAGTCCTAAATTTATTCTCGACCGAAGAGATCAGTTTTCAAACCAAAATCCTGTCATTTGCGGGAATGATTTATTTTCTGATTCTTTTTGGAAAAAATTGCAGTTGAGGTGCATCGAATGCTTATCTTATCGAATCTCAAGTACTTATCTTAGTGAAATGTAATGTTGTGAGTGGTTTTAATACTTCAGACAGAATGCTCACGGTGCCAACGTTATACTTTGTATTTAGTGGGATGGGCTTGTTGTGATATACTATGAGCTGTAGAAACTGAGTGAAGCTATCACAAGTAGTCACTATCGCACTGTGATGCATTTGAGCAGAAAGTATAAAGATACACGATAAAATTACCTTTAATATGACAATGCTCATCCACATGTCTCGAACCGGTTAAGACATACTTGGAGAAGCTAAAATGGGAGATTCTTATCCCACCTGTCATGTTCTCCGGGAGTTGCTCCTACCTACTACCATTTGTCTTGATAGATTCTCCAAGACAGTATCAAGAGAGAAGCGGTAAAATTATCCTTTCACATGATAATCTTTGCCACATGCCTCATGACCGATCAAGACATACTTGGAGAAGCTAAAATGAGAGATCTTAACCCATTCACCGCACTCTCCAGACGCTCCTATCTACTACCAATTGTTCCTATCTATGGCACGCGTCCTAACTGATTAGCATTTCTGTTCCTATTAAAAAGTCCCAATAAAACCGATGTCCAAGATGCATCGTTCTTTCGATATGGTATCCGACACTTGCCAAATAGAGGGGGAAAAGGTAATTGCCAGCAATGGACTCTGAGTAATGAATATATTTTTTAAATAACGCTTCTAATGTTGGCAAAAAAAATGATGCAAATTTGTACCTCTAATAAGTGATGGATCTAAAAATATGCATAGATTCTAAAACTCTGTTATGATATTGCATTTAAGCGACATATTAGAAAACTATATTTCATTAGCAATGTTCATTTTGAAATTTAGTTTAAATAACCATTCATAAAATATTAATACAAATTTCTTTCTTACAAAATGCTAATTTTTTTAAGTTTAATTGATGAACTTTGGATTTATATTTCATTCGCTTAACTGACAATAAAAGAGAATGCGATATATAGTTTGAAAAATCAAAATTAATTAGAGCTCATATGAAATAAAAAAATAGTGGCAGTTATAAAGTTACAAACTTGTGAGAATGTTGATTTAAGCCAAGAAGCAAGATGTTCTCTAATTTTTCTCCTCTCAGCCAGTAGAGATTCAGATCATATACAGGTATTCGTTTTTCCCCCTGTAAACTAGAACGAAACGCCATTCTCCTTGTTTTGTATCGTATATTGAATCAGTATTCGTCTTGGCAGAGTGTTTATTATCGTTTACCGAATGTTTTCGAAATTTGTTGTACATCTATATTTCTAGCTCATTACAATTTTAGGTAATTTAATTCAGTATAATATTAAGTAATTGAGGTCGGTACCATTTTAAGTAATAGAGTTCAGAACAATTTTAAGTAATCCAAAACGGTGCAATTTTAAAGACTCGAGTTCAGCCGAATTTTAAATAATTACAGTTTTAAGTAATCTAGTTCAGCGCGGTTTGAAGTAATCTAGTTCAGCGCGGTTTGAAGTAATCTAGTTCAGCGCGGTTTGAAGTAATCTAGTTCAGCGCGGTTTGAAGTAATCTAGTTCAGTGCGGTTTGAAGTAATCTAGTTCAGTGCGGTTTGAAGTAATCTAGTTCAGTGCGGTTTGAAGTAATCTAGTTCAGTGCGGTTTGAAGTAATCCAAATCAGTGTAATTTTAAAAATTCGAGTTCTGTCAGTTTTAAGCAGTCTTCAATAATTTTTTATAATCAAGTTCGATACAATTTTAAGTAATCTCCAATATTTTTTTTTTGTAATAGAGTTCAGTATAGTTTTAAATAATCGAGTTCAATACAAAATTGACATCCCCAGTCAAAATATGTCTATTCGATTAGGAGGTACACAATCTGCCTTGCAGGCGTGCATCTTGCTATATGGGATATGGAGTACAATGCTAACTCTAAAATTTTTCCCGGATTATCTTTGAAAATGAATAGCCTTTTGCGTGAACGAAGCACAAGAATATCATCAAAATGTGTAAATAATTGTAGATCTTATGTAGCTTATTTTTCGGGTTGTACATATTTCAAAAGAATTATTAACTTATATAGTTATTTATAGTTAGTTTCAAATCACGTAATTCTATTTCCTTAATTAGAATTATTTTAAAATTAACCGGAAATCAAATCACACAAATTGGATACAACAATTAAATAATAAAACTTTGAAATCAATTACGATGAAATCAATCAATCAATCAATTGAAATCAATTATCAATCAATCATTTTCTTTGTATAACTCGGCGACTTTTTTTTTATATATTAAATTTTTCTTGCAATATTCATTATATGTTTATCATTTAATAATATTGAAGAGATATATTTAAAAGCGAGAAAATTATTTAAGTATTTAGAAAAAAGTAGTGCAGTTTTGCGCCCTTTCCCATATATTTAATGATGCATTTCATATTACAGAAATTAAGGACTTTAAATTATAATGGATAAATTTGATATTAAGCCACTCACAATTACAAAAGGACAAAATTGTTATATTATATTGAAATATATCATAAACCAGCTTAAAGCTGCAGTAGGTGTTAAAGACTGAGTCAGTCAGCTGAATATGATATTTAGATACGATTTATCAATTTTCTTCCCTATGAG